>NW_027361801.1:19802500-20402500 GCF_039654945.1 Dendrobates tinctorius | reverse complement strand
ACAATACTGAATTCGCATAAGTGCTTGCATATGTGTAGATCAGCGATTTATGTTATTTCAGTGGAAAATTCAGAATATACAGTTTCAGAAAAAGTTCATTTATGAGTTTTTAGAATTATTTCTCAAAAACCTTACGTGATAGGGAAAATCTGAATTCATTTCTGAAATCAGCATGAAAAAAATCTATCAGGACTCAGGAGCACAAAATTGTCCAAGGGACAAAACCTTGGTAACACAGTGTAATTAGCAGGCATGATCTATGCACTTTATCTTCAACTCTGATAGTTAAAGGCACAGTGTATTATGTTTAGGTAACTCTGTTTAGCATATTTTCAGCGTACCAGATGGATGTGCTGAGTATATACTACTATTAGGTGCTTTATCCTGCTTTATCCTAAAATTAGATAAGAGGATGGAGCGTATCGATCACAGGAGAGATTCAGACCATAATGGGTAATTAAATGTCCAGTCACCTTTGAATTATAACCGCTATACTAACGTACACAAGACAATAATTGGAAATCCTAACCAGAATCCCATAAAGCTGTCCACCAAATGAAGACTGATTTACACCATTTGCATTAGTGTCTACTCATCAATATAAATTCATTTAATAGCTTCAGCGGTTTCTTTTTTTTATTACATTCTATATTTTTAAAAACTATTTATTTTTATTAGGATGACACGTTTATTTAAGTCATGAACTAGGAAATAGTCCGTAAGGGAAAAATTAAAATTTATATTGCAAAACGTAAACCATGACACAGTTAACATTTGCCTATTGTCAATGGTCCCGAAGATTCACATTGTTATCCACAGGAATTCTATGAATGAGACCAAAACGAATATATTTTATAAAGCCCGCTTGTTTTTTTTTTCCCAAAATGTCACTCTACGCTGTGATTTTGCCACAGTATCAAAGAATGAGGCTGCACTACTGAAAGTATAAATATATTAAAAAGCATTTTTGGTTGCTTTTTTCATATAGTATGTATTTATGATTTAAACCCGTTATGTTTTTCGTCCTTAGTTGTACTCCCTGTTTTAAGACATTATTTATTCACATTTTTTAATGTAATACTTTAATAAACTTTTCAAGGTTTTATTACTACGTAGATCTCTTCTTTGTTGTCCAGCCAATTTTTATGGACATTACTGAAATTGTCAAGTTGTTATCTAGAGCCCAATGGCTTCCCTATACAATAAGGTCCATGAATGCATCTTTCACTTGTTATGAACCTTTTTCTTCACAAATTAGAAACCAAACTCTGCTTTTATCTGCTCTTTCAGCATCTGATCTTTTTATTTCTGCTACTTCCCCTTAATTTGAAAAAGCAATTTTTTAGTTGAAAGTTTGTTAGATAAGAGACCTGGAGAAAAACAACAAATGTATCAGCAAAAAAATATTTGCTTTAAAAATGTTCTGATATTGAAAAATAGAGCCACTATGGACATCTTTGCACTGAGGCTATTTGTGTGTCAGCAGGTTGTACTATTTGCTAATAGTTTCCGTCAAAGGATCCTATTAATGCAAATCTAAACATTCAAGTTCTTTAAAAAATATATTTTTCTGCACACCTTGTCTATTTGTAGAGATTACATGAGAGAGAGAGAGAGATTTTTGTATGTTCGTTCTTCCCGGAACGAAAACTGCAGCTGCGGTTCCGCACAAAAGAAGTGACATGCTGTGGAAAATAAAACGGAGCAAATCTGCGTGGAAATTTCCACAGCATGTGCACAACGGATTTGGTTTTCCATAGGTTTACATGGTACTGTAAGCCGCATGGAAAACTGCTGCGGATCCGTAGAACCAAAACTGCTGCAGATCCGCAGCAAAAAACGCAACGTGTGCACACACCTTAGATTTACAGTAAAGTAGAGCCGAGAAAGCTAACCCCGCCCACACTACAGATAACCCCCGCCCACACCAGGCTCTCTATGTACAAAGTCCATAGACAGTGAGGTGCTTAGTTGCTTCTGGACTAGTTCAGCATTGTTAAACTCTTAGTGATAAATCCTTAACAGTTAGTAAACAATAGCACACACTTTGGCAAGTGACATATCCCTGCATTCTGTGTTTCAGCCTCTATCTCTTGCTGTCTTCAGATTACATAGTAAAAACCTGCTGACAGATTCACTTTAAATGAAGGAAATTAAATAAGGCTTATAGTGAGCAAAAATCATTTCTTTAAGATCCCACTGCCCCTTCTCTGCTTTCTTCATAGATTCCAAAAGTCTCAAATTTGTCAGCACTGTCTCAAAGTCTGGAAAATAATCTCAGGAAATTCAAGCATGTCCCAGGCCAAAATTCTGGTCACTAGTAGAGATGAGCTCCCTTCTTATTCAGCAAGCTATAGCTCTTACCGAAGAAGCTACATCAGGAACCCGGATACTTGGAGTGTTCCCGATGATCAGCTGTTCGGCGCCGCAGCTGCATGTGTCGTGGTTGTGTGACAGTCACAACCCATGCATGGAGAGCCTGTGTGTTGTGACTGTCACACAGCCGTGACACATGCAGCTGCGGCGCCGAACAGCTGATCATCGGGAACACTCCAAGTATCCGGGTTCCTGCTGTAGCTTCTTCGGTAAGAGCTGTAGCTTGCCGAAGAAGGAGGGAGCCGTTGATGTCCGCTCATCTCTAGTCACTAGCTATCTCACGGTGCAAGATGGCACATGAATACTTTGTGCACCATGTCCAGCAACCTAGAGCTTGCAGGTGTTCCTCATTCTGCTATACAGGGAGGAAAATGGGGACATTGTGACCACCATGGCTTTACTTTACTCACAATGACATGTACTTTTCCTTTGGCCTCTACAACTGGTCAATAACCCTACTTCATGTTTAATTTTAGAGACTACGATTTTTTGTTCTGCTCAATGGTAGAAACCCCTTCTTCCTATTTAATAGTGGAAGCCCCTACTTCTTGTTTAGTGGTGTGGCACCTATTTACTGTTTAGTGGTGAAGGTCCCTATTATCTGTTTAGTGGTGGAGGCCCCAACTATTTTAAAGTGGTGGAAGGCCCTACTTCCTATTTAGTTGTAGAAACCTTGCTCAATGGTAAAAACCCATTCTTTCTATTTAGTAGTGGAAGGTCCTACTTTTTGTTTAGTAGTGGAGGCCTGTTTTCTGGTTAGTAGTGGAGGCCCCTGCTTTCTGGTTAGTAGTGGAGGCCTCCGTTTTTTGGTTAGTAGTTGAAGCCCATACTTTCTGGTTAGCAGTGGAGGCCCCTGTTTTCTGGCTAATTTGTGAGTTGTGAGTTCATTTTCCCCTTCACCGTCAATGTCTGATGAACTCCCTCTTCTGGTGAAGGAAGGTAGTGAGGCTGATTACCAAACACTTGATCTGGTAGATGATGACTGGGTAACAGGAAATTCTGACTGGATATAAGGCAGCCGACGCCCTTCTGAGTCACTGGTGATTTCTCTGCTGGATTCTTGGAGACCAGTCTGATTCCTGCTTCCCAAAGATAAGTTTTGTTTACCTTGTTTTTTGGAGTTCAGCCATCCCCGGTCGGGGGTGTGCTGAGTTCCATTTTTGTCTCTGATCAGTTTGTCTCTTTGCTCTGTCTTCAGAATTTACCTGAGTGCTGACATAGTCTTTTTGAAGTCCTAGCAACTTCAGGGCCTGTTTTTCCTATCAGACAGTTGGGACATTTTTTCGTAGGGTTTTTTACGGATTGCAGACAGCAGCTTTTCTATCCTGTCCTTTTTAGTTAGCTTGGGCCCCATCGTTTGCTCAACCTATCTTTCTATGTTAGTGTTTTCATCTTGCTTCACCGTCATTATGTGTTGGGGGCTGCCTTTTGCTTTGGGGTCTGCTCTGGGGCAGTTTAGATTTCCCCTTTCTTTCTTTAGGTCTATTTAGTTCTCCGGCTGTGATCGAGGGGCCTAGGGCATCGTAGGAACCCCCCACGGCTACTGTTAGTTGTTGTGGATAGGATCAGGGGTCTGCAATCCGATAGCTACTAACCTCTCCGGTTTTCTGGACTTAGCTTGTATTTTTGCTTTTTCCTCCTTCGGTGACTCATTCATAACAGAGACCCCTGTTTTCTGGTTGGCAGTGGTGGCCCCTGTTTTTTGGATAGTGCTGGAGGCTCCTACTTCCTGTCTAGTGGTGCAAGACCCTACATTATTTAGTGGGAGAAACTGCTATTGTTTGTTTAGCAGCAAAGATCTCGGTGCACAAGCCTGTGTGCCCTCCCATTATTCTGGCCCCAAGACCTGTGTGGATTGAAATCATAAATGCATAACATCCATGCAAATACACACTACACACATTGATGCAAAAAGTTGATTTTTGTTGTATTTTGAAATTTGAATCAAAAAAAGTTCCCAAAAATCCAGCATTTGGTGGAAATTAGATTGAAAGATGTCATCAGAATATATCAGTAGTGTAGCTTTAGACTTTAGTCCTTTAAAATATAGCTATAATTTTCATTTTTATATATTGCACCTACCTACATGCGTTGACGATCATTGGTTTGATACAGTCCTGATTGCTCATAAAGCTGCTCTCAGATACACGTCTCATCAGTCAGAAGCTTGACTGACTGTCAGCATGGGTACGGTATTATAATATAAGTACACCCAGGCTAGGTATATATATATATATATATATATAAACCTCCTGGCCATCACTGCCGTTCCTCACTAACACATATAAACCTCCCGGCCGTCACTGCCATTCCTCACTAACACAGTACGGTATTCTGCCACCAGTTCCTCTCTCGAAATAAGCCCCGTCCAACAACAGGCGTATATCAGGTCAGAAACCAACCGGGGTAGCGTACAATTGACCAATCGAGCATGCGGACATGGAGATTCCTGAATCGAGATAAAAGAGCAGCCTAAGATTAATTTTATATCTAATCACCGAAAACGTGCACTAGAAATATATAGGTATATATTTACAAGAACAATATACAGGTATACAGTCAGGAGTGGAGTACAAAAGGTAGGGTATAGATAGGTTGCAATTACCATGTTATGTAGCATGTGACCACAGGGAGGCGCTGATGAATCAGTTTTGTGGTTCCCTTGGCCGCGTCAGGTAATGGACCTCCTGCCAGTAGAAAACAGTCCAAAATGAGGGACTGCCTTATATCTCCTAGGCTGTTTCCTCCCACACTCTGCTGCCACCCCTGGGTTGGGCTGCCTCCCTCCTCCCTTGTCTGAGAATAATTTTGTGTCCAGTATTTTGGATGACCCATAACTTTCCGCCTGAAGCTCTGAATGAGTCGGCGGCACCGCCACTTAGTTCCACTGGATTTTATCTACACATAGCGAGTAAATATGCCTTCCATATGTAATTTCTGGTAGCTATGCTTTATAACTCAATAACACAGAGTGCTAGAGGTGACTGCCGGGCACAGGCATATGGGGGAAGGAACGCCGATTCTGATTATGTGCTCAGCTAGTCTCAGAGATATTGCATTCTGTTATTATAGGTCATTTTCCAGATTCAATTCCTCAGACGCTTGCTGTGACTTGTGCCACAGTGTCTCCTTATGTTTCAGTCAGACAAAAGAGTTCAGATTGCATGTAGCTTGCAGGAGAGTTCACACCCTTGTGTTAAGAACTTCAAAGAGTTTCTTCCTGGCATTTTAATTAAAAGAAAACATTGCATTGCTTTTTATGGCCTGGGTGAATGCCATGGTGGGGGCACATTCCAGGAGGGACATCTTCGTAGTCCTTCAAAAAGACCATAACAATTAGCACAAAATAAAAAGGTTAATATCTCTGGAAATCTACGGTGAATTTAACAAAAAAAAGAATGAAAACAAACCCAGAATACTCAGAAGATCAGAATGATTAAAATAAGAGCAAAATCTGTCCCCTCTTGATCTGGTGGTAGCTCGTCTTTAAGTTCTAGTGATATACCACATAGAAGAAATGTACAGTATAGGACTTTCCAACCCCTTCTCGCTGCAGCCCTTTTTCGTTTTTGCATTTCTGTTTTTTGCTCCTCTTCTTACCAGAGCCATGACTTTTTTATTTTTCCATCAATATGGCCATGTGAGGGATTGTTTTTTGTAGGATGAGTTGTACTTTTGAACGAGACCATTGGTTTTACCATGTCCTGTACTCGTGAGCCGTAAAAAATTCCAAGTGCTGTGAAATTGCAAAAAAAATGCAATCCCACAAATGTTTTTTTTATTTATTTTACCATGTTCACCAAATAGTAAAACTGACCTGCCATTTTGATTCTCCAGGTCATTATGCATTTGTAGATACCAAACTTGTATAGGTTGTTTTTTATTTAAATGGTGAAAAAAAATCTAAAGTTTGTTAAAAATATACAGTATATATAAATAAATAAAAATTGTGTCATTTTCCAAGACTTGCAGTGTCTCCATTTTTCATGATCTCGGGTTGGGTTAGGGCTTATTTTTTGCATGCCGAGCTGACGTTTTTAATGATACTATTTTTGTGCAGATTCAATCTTTTGATTGCATTTTACTGCATGCGTGGGCTTCCCATTGCCCTATATTGGTGGCGTGTGGGTTAATCTAACAAAGGGTTAATGTCACCATTCGATTGCAAGGTGACATTAACCCTTTGTTAGATTAACCCATTTGCCACCGCTACAGGGCAATGGAAAGCCCACGCATTTTTTAACAACGAATTAACCCCTTAAAATAACAACTACAACTCCCAAATTTTGCACACAAACCCACATCTAATTATTACTCAGGGACATATAAAAAAACATGAAATGAAATGCTTTACTGAATGTAAACCATGTGTCATTTCATGTCGGGAAGGGGGAATGATTTGATAGAAGCCGGCAATTTAATTAGCGGCTATTCTGCTATGAAGAACTCTGTGAAATATATATATATTTATATATATATACACTCACTGGCCACTTTATTAGGTACACCATGCTAGTAAGGGGTTGGACCCCCTTTTGCCTTCAGAACTGCCTCAATTCTTCGTGGCAGAGATTCAACAAGGTGCTGGAAGCATTCCTCAGAGATTTTGGACCATATTGACATGATGGCATCACACAGTTGGCGCAGATTTGTCGGCTGCACATCCCTGATGCGAATCTCCCGTTCCACCACATCCCAAAGATGCTCTATTGGATTGAGATCTGGTGATTGAGGAGGCCATTTGAGTACAGTAAACTCATTGTCATGTTCAAGAAACCAATCTGAGATGATTCGAGCTTTATGACATGGCGCATTATCCTGCTGAAAGTAGCCATCAGATGTTGGGTACATTGTGGTCATAAAGGGATGGACATGGTCAGCAACAATACTCAGGTAGGCTGTGGCGTTGCAACGATGCTCAATTGGTACCAAGGGGCCCAAAGAGTGCCCAGAAAAAATTCCCCACACCATGACACCACCACCACCAGCCTGAACCGTTGATACAAGGCAGGATGGATCCATGCTTTCATGTTGTTTACGCCAAATTCTGACCCTACCATCCGAATGTCGCAGCAGAAATCGAGACTCATCAGACCAGGCAACGTTTTTCCAATCTTCTACTGTCCAATTTCGATGAGCTTGTGCAAATTGTAGCCTCAGTTTCCTGTTCTTAGCTGAGAGGAGTGGTACCCAGTGTGGTCTTCTGCTGCTGTAGCCCATCTGCCTCAAAGTTCGACGCACTGTGCGTTCAGAGATGCTCTTCTGCCTACCTTGGTTGTAACGGGTGGCAATTTGAGTCACTGTTGCCTTTCTATCAGCTCGAACCAGTCTGCCCATTCTCCTCTGACCTCTGGCATCAACATGGCATTTCCGGCCACAGAACTGCCGCTCACTGGATTTTTTTTCTTTTTCGGACCATTCTCTGTAAACCCTAGAGATGGTTGTGCGTGAAAATCCCAGTAGATCAGCAGTTTCTGAAATTCTCAGACCAGCCCTTCTGGCACCAACAATCATGCCACGTTCAAAGGCACTCAAATCACCTTTCTTCCCCATACTGATGCTCAGTTTGAACTGCAGGAGATTGTCTTGACCATGTCTACATGCCTAAATGCACTGAGTTGCCGCCATGTGATTGGCTGATTAGAAATTAAGTCTTAACACACAGTTGGACAGGTGTACCTAATAAAGTGGCCAGTGAGTGTATATATATATATATATGTTTATCTCAATGACTTGTGTGTGTATATCTTGTGTGTGTGTGTGTGTGTGTATATATATATATATATATATATATATATATATATACACAGTATATATATATATATATATATGCATTCTATGTGTCTATATCTATTATTTTGTTTCTGTTAGAAACCTTGTCATAGGGCTCCATTATATGTCCATTTTGCAAGGCGGTGAGAAAATCTCGCCATACGGATTGCATACGGATGCCATACAGATTACATACGGATGCTGACATGCGCAAAATACGCGACCACACCTTGCTTACGGATGACATACGGAGCACTATTTAGGGGTCATTCATCCGTATTACGCCTGTAAACTACGGACCGTATTTTGCGTCGGTTAGTGTGACCCCGGTCTTACTGATGTTTCTTGGGAACTGAGACCTGGATTTGGGTAATACTAAACTGCAGTGACTTGGGCGTTCATTTCATTTATCTGCCCCCATGGGAAATCACTTTAAAAGTCAATTATACCGCTCACATGTGCAACTGGGTGTACTTTTTTCATATGTGCTGTACGTGCTTATTGTAAGTGTTTCCTTGCAGTCATTGCTTTTATACAGTGGCCTGATTAGGCTAGAAGAGAAGAACCAGTTATCTGGAAGCAGTTTACCTACCTTTATTTTTTAAAGAGATTGTCTCAAATTTTGAAATAGGTTAAATTGCAAAGTGCTTGAAAAATCAAAGAACTTTGTAATTTGAATCTTAAAAATCCAGATGAGAGGAGGCTCCTCCAATGCTGCAGAGGCAAAGCTGCTTTCCCTTGCAACATGTGAGAGCACAGATCAGAATAGCAGTGCAGCCATACTGCTGGTCTGAAAAGTTAATCATGGGGATTTGCACACCCCAATTGCAAGCAAGAAGCCAAGAGGCTGGGGAACAGTGCATTCCTGAAGACAGAAGAAGAGAGTAAAGCCTCGATTCATCAAGATCGGCATTGTTCACAATTGTCTCGATGAGGAGGCGTGCTGTAGTCAGGTCCTGCTGATTCATGAAGTAGCGGGAGCAATGGACGAGTGGCATGCACCTCTGTTTGCACCTCACCACAAATCCTACTTCAATCCCTTCGGTCACAAAGCAAATGTCATAGCTCGTCATGAATTTGTTGTGCAGCGGTTGACACTCTCCTGTCCCGCCCCAGCTCTGTCCACTTTAATGGAGCAGGACAAAAATGGCGTGAGAATGACAAAAGTCACTACATTTTAGTGCAGTATCGAGTTGTGTCAAAATTATGTGACTTTTCAAAGCATTTTACACAAGAATGCTGTTGGAAAACTTTTGATGAATTGGACCAAAAGTTTTTAAAGATGTTTTTGGTTCTTTGAGCCAATATTTTAATGCTTAGCAGTGTCTGTTATTGGTAGTCAAATTAATTAAATCTTCAGGCCTTTAGAATAATTGTGATATACAATATAAGTACACTCAGACTAAATAAAATTTATAGATGTGTTGTTTGGATAACTTCAGTTTAGACCAGGGGTGGGGAATCTTTTCTGCCAAGGGCCATTTGGATATTTATACCATCCTTTGGGGCCAAACAAACTCCGCCAACAAAGTACATCCTGACTCTGGCATTGGTTTCATGACTTAATCTTTCATTGCATGCCCTTCAATGTTCAGTAGTGAACACTGTGTGTATGTGCTAAAAGAGCAAGAAGAAATTAATGAGCTTGTGGCAATCAAAATACAGCTCCCTGCCCAAGAATGCGGTCCCTGAGAATCTGCTCGGGGGCCTGATAGAAGGTCATCGAGAGCCGTAAATGGCCCTGGGGCCTGAGGTTCCCCACCCCTGGTTTAGACTATGAATTTTGATATGTGGTCTTGATGTTGGGGATCTGCCAAATCACTAATTAAAAGCAGGGAAAATACAACATATCTGTCTTTGTTTCTGCACACCTCAGGCCTGTTTCACACTTGCTT
This sequence comes from Dendrobates tinctorius, assembly GCF_039654945.1. NCBI lineage: Eukaryota > Metazoa > Chordata > Amphibia > Anura > Dendrobatidae > Dendrobates > Dendrobates tinctorius. The sequence goes on along the minus strand of NW_027361801.1, from coordinate 20,392,457 downwards.
TTTTTTGCAGCGCGTTTTTCCCGCAAAAAAACGCATTGAAAAACGCATACAAAAGCATACAACTGCTGCGTTTTTTTCAAGCATTTTTATGAGCATGCATGAAAAAAACGCAGCGTTTTTATGCGTTTGTATGCGTTTTTAGTGCGTTTTTACCACGTTTGCGTTTTTTTCCAACATTAGGTGGCCCCTCACACTAACCCAAACCATGACTTTACTAACCCTAACCCTAACCCTAACCCTGACCCTAACCCTAACCATTAACCAAACCATACTTAACCCTAACCCTGACCCTAACCCTTAACCAAACCATACTTAACCCTAACCCAAACCCTAACTAACCTTAACCCTAACCCTAACCCTGACCCTAACCCTAACCCTAACCCTGACCCTAACCCTAACCCTGACCCTAACCCTAACCCTAACCCTTAACCAAACCATACTTAACCCTAACCCTGACCCTAACCCTGACCCTAACCCTTAACCAAACCATACTTAACCCTAACCCTGACCCTAACCCTTAACCAAACCATACTTAACCCTAACCCAAACCCTAACTAACCTTAACCCTAACCCTAACCCTGACCCTAACCCTAACCCTAACCCTAACCCTGACCCTAACCCTTAACCAAACCATACTTAACCCTAACCCTGACCTTAACCCTGACCCTAACCCTTAACCAAACCATACTTAACCCTAACCCTGACCCTAACCCTGACCCTAACCCTAACCCTGACCCTAACCCTTAACCAAACCAAACCATACTTAACCCTAACCCTGACCCTAACCCTGACCCTAACCCTAACCCTAACCCTGACCCTAACCCTTAACCAAACCATACTTAACCCTAACCCTGACCCTAACCCTGACCCTAACCCTTAACCAAACCATACTTAACCCTAACCCTGACCCTAACCCTGACCCTAACCCTAACCCTGACCCTAACCCTTAACCAAACCAAACCATACTTAACCCTAACCCTGACCCTAACCCTGACCCTAACCCTAACCCTAACCCTGACCCTAACCCTTAACCAAACCATATTTAACCCTAACCCTGACCCTGACCCTAACCCTTAACCAAACCATACTTAACCCTAACCCTGACCCTGACCCTAACCCTAACCCTGACCCTAACCCTTAACCAAACCATACTTAACCCTAACCCTGACCCTAACCCTGACCCTAACACTAACCCTAACCCTGACCCTAACCCTTAACCAAACCATACTTAACCCTAACCCTGACCCTAACCCTAACCCTAACCCTGACCCTAACCCTTAACCAAACCATACTTAACCCTAACCCTGACCCTAACCCTAACCCTAACCCTGACCCTGACCCTAACCCTAACCCTAAACCCCCTTAACTAACCCTAACTTTACCCAAACCCCTAAATTCCATTGTCTAAACTAATGGTAAAAAAAAAACGCATGTGCAAAAAAACGCATACATAAGCATGCCAATGCGCACATATGCTCACCATAGACTTATAATGGGTGTCTTGCTGTAAAAAAACGCATTGCGCGCGCATGCGTTTTTTTGAGGCAAATCGGACGCACAAAAAATGCAACAAGTTGCATTTTGTGCGCCCGAGCGCATACTGCAAAAAAACGCATGCGCGGTAAAACGCGTACAAACGCATGTGTAAAGCGCACATAAGCGCATCCCATGCAAAGTATAGGAAAAAAAAACGCATGCGCTATTTAGCGCTAAATTACCGCGAAAAAAAACGCAAATGTGAAACCAGCTGATAGTGAGCTAACAGATAAATGGAAGTCATTATGTGTGTGTCCCTATAGTCGCATGTGCTAAGAGATGTAGTCTACACTGTGTTCCAAATTATTATGCAAAAAATATTTCCTCATATTTTCTCTAAATTACCTATATGAATTGCAGTCATTGTTATTTTCCAGTCATCTAATATTCTAGTATAATTGCAATGTTTTTGAACAAACTGCCTATGAAAACAGTATATTTTTAAAAATAAGAAACACTCAAAATGCATGTTCCAAATTAATATGCACAGCAGAGTTTTCAACCTTTTTATTTTGAACAAAAAAATGGTCAATTGTGAAATTATAAGCATTATCAGCTTATTACAAAATGAAATCAAACAGTTTTCAAGTCAAAACTTTATTCTAGGTGATGTTACATGTGCACATAGGACCCCTTGTTCGAAAGAAGCTTCTGAACTCTCTCGTCCATTGAATTTGTCAGTTTTTGAATGGTTTGTGCTTCAATTGATTTGCATGTGGACAGAATACCCTCCCAGAGCTGTTGTTTAGATGTGAACTGCCTCCCGCCATCATAGACACTCCTTTTGATGATGCTCCAGAGGTTCTCAATGGGGTTGAGGTCAGGGGAAGATGGTGGCCACACCATAAGTTTGTCCTCTTTTATGCCCATAGCAGCCAGAGATGCAGATGTGTTATTTGCAGCATGAGACGGTGCATTATCATGCGTGAAAATGATCTTGCTGCGGAAAGCACGGTTCTTCCTCTTGAACCATGGCAGGAAGTGCTGTTTTAGAAACTCCACATAGATTATGGAGTTCATCTTTACCCCGTCAGGGATCCTAAAGGGGCCGACAATCTCTCTCCCCATGATTCCAGCCCAAAACATTACTCCACTTCCTCCTTGTTAGCGCCTTAGCTGTGTTTTCATGGGGTGTCCATCAACCAGCCATCCTCCACTCCATCCATCTGGACCATCGAGCGTTGCACGGCACTCATCGGTGAAAAAAACAGTTTGGAAGTCAGTCTTCATGTATCGTTTGGCCCACTGGAGCCGTTTCTGTTTGTGTGCAGTGGATAGAGGTGGTCGACAGGATGGCTTACGCACAGCTGCAAACGTCTGAAGGACCCTGCATCTTGTTGTTCGGGGGACGTTGGAGGCACCAGCAGCTTCAAAAACTTGTCTGCTGCTATGACAAGGCATTTTTGCAGCTGCTCTTTTAACCTGACGCAATTGCCTGTTGGAAAGAGTCCTCAATTTTTCCTTATCAGCACGCACACGTGTGTGCTGGGAATCAGCTACATACTTCTTGATTGTGCGATGATCACGATGAAGTGTCTTGGCAATGTTGATTGTAGTCATGCCTTGCCCTAAATACTCCACAATTTGTTGCTTCTCAGCAGCCGACACATCCTTTTTCTTTCCCATTTTGGCAAAAAATGTAGGCTGCTTAATAATGTGGAACAGCCTTCTTAAGTAGTCTTGCCTTTATTTGGACACACCTGCCAAACTAATTTGCACAGATATCTGCAATTGCTTTCAGTGATATAAAGAGCCCTGACACACATCACCATCAATGAGTTTAAATGACAAACAAAAAAATTCTAACCTTATCACTCCTAAACTCTTTTTGCATAATAATTTGGAACACAGTTAATGTAGCTGATGCATCAGCGTTAATTTAAGGAAGTTCGTCAGCTCAAACAGGAATCCAAAGGCAGGCTTTCAGCAAGCCACTCCACTTAGAAGGTCCCAAAGGCTCCTTGGTGTTTATCCTTTCACTCCTATGCAGAAATATGGCTTTTACAGCAGGGGCCCATCTGTTGTGTCTACCAAATTGCTGCAAAATGGTTTCCCATCTGGAGCAATTAGGATCAGAATCAGAAAAACTAGGACAAGCGGAGGGGTCAAATACAGGAGGTCAGGGAGAGAGACACTTTTTTTAATAGCAAAAAAGTTTATGATATGAGGTTGCTTTAAAACAAACAATAACAAGGCCATGGGAAGCGCTACAGGTATTCAATATACATTGTGGGCCATTTATATGGATACAAAATTTGTAAAAGAAGGAAAAAGATGCAGCACTCACCCAGATTTGCAGTGCAGTGTTTCTTTATTCAACCATTAAAGGTCACACAATAAAGGACGGGCAGATAACATGAGGCATGCGGGTAAAAAGACGGACGACAGCTGTTTCGCATACACAGACGCTTCAACAGGTCCAGGTGTGTAATTACATGATGTCATTTCCTTAAATAGGTCTATGACTAACAACAGGTGAACATTTAAAAAAACATGAATGGACATTTTCAATTAAAAACAAGTAACGTAATTACATCTTTATGCAGTCTGCAGGTACAATCACAACAAGAAATTGTTTTCAAAAGGAGTGCATAAAGATCCTTCCAAAAAATTATTTTCTTTACAGAAAAAATTTTTTACAAAAGGAATTTGTTTTACAAAAAATTTTTTTTTTCTCTTTACAAAAAATAGACAAATCCAACCTATCATTCAGTCCTAAAGGACCCTGCGCTTTAGATTTAATTATCCATCTGGCTTCGTGTCTCATCAACAATTTGTTATGATTACCACCTTGTGGTGGAAATTTTACAATTTCTAAACCAGCAAAGCGTAATAATTCAGGGTTGGAATTGTGTTTTTCTTGCATATGTTTTATTAAGCGCAAAGACCCTTTTCCTGTACTAATCGAATGTCAATGTTGACGGAATCTTGTTGCAAGTGGTCTAATAGTTTTTCCTATGTAAAAAAATAAACAAGGACAAAACAAAATATATACCACAAATTTACTTTTGCAAGAAATAAAATCTTTTACTCTATGCTGAATGGGTCCGATTTTTAGAGGATTGGAGGTCATATGTAAGTGACAGTAATTACAATTATCGCATTTAAAGTTCCCTTTTGGTGAATTTTTTTGTAACCAGTTTTTATCAAGAGGTAACAAACGATTATGAACTATAAGATCAGCTATATTATTAGTGCGTTTATATGCAAATTGCGGAGCCATAGTACAGATTTCCTGCACATCTTTATCAGAGCGCAAAACATGCCAATTTTTTCTGATGGCTGTGTGTATAACCCTATCAATGGAACTATGTTTAAACCTAAAGAAAAATCTCTTTTGTGGATTTATTTCACTATGTATTTGCTTTTTGTGGCGTTTAGTGACCCTCTTTAATAGATCGCTTTGAGATATAGGTTTAACCAGTTCATGAGCTTCATTCAGAACACCAATGGGATAACCTCTCCTCAACAAACGTGTTTTTAATTTCTCAATTTGTTTATTACAGATATCATCGTTATTGTTCAGTTTCCTTAATCTAACCATCTGACTAAAAGAAAGCCCTTTTTTAGTGTGCATGGGATGTGCACTATTAAAATGTAAGAGTGAATTAGTCGCGGTTGGTTTTCTATGTACCCTGGTGATCATATTACCATCGACAATATCGATTTTTACATCCAAAAATTCTATATTTTTTTGTCCAAAGCAGGAGGTAAATCGCATGTTATCCACATTGATTTCGTTTAGATATTTAACGAAATTATCAAAATCATTCTGAGAACCATCCCATATGATGAAAATATCATCCACAAATCTCAGTAATATTCGGATGTGTTTTAAAAAAGGACTGGAAATAATTGTAATATATTTTTCTTCAAATGCTGCTAGAAACAAATTAGCAAAAACACATGCTACGGGTGTCCTCATAGCGGTACCGGTTTTCTGAAGATACCATTGGTTCAGAAATTTAAATGCATTATGAGATAATACAAAGTCCAATCCATCTAAAATAAACGCAATCCAATCAGAACTCTTGTCAGAATTCATCAAAATTTTTGAAGAGCTTCAATAGCATTTTTTTGAGGAATCTGTGCATAAAGGTTCACTACATCAATTGTGGTTAAAGAAAAACTTGACTGCCAATCAAAGTTTTTTAAAATGGAGATAAAATCCCCTGAATCTTTTACATAGGAAGGAATCTGAGAAAGTAATGGTTTAAGGAGCCAGTCTAAATATTGTGATAACGGCTCTGTCAATGAATTAATGCCCGATATTATGGGGCGACCCGGGGGTTGCGTAATAGACTTATGAATCTTTGGAATGCTGTACCAATGAGCAATCTCTGGGAAATCAGGCATCAGATTTTCAGCTCTCTTTTTTGATAAAATGCCATTTTCAACATTTTTTCTCAAAAAAGTTCTCAATTTGTTTTTAAATCTTACTGTCGGATTGCAATCCAAAGGGGACATAGGTCGATCTATCCTCCAATTGGGACAAAGCTTCCTTTATGTAATAATCCCTATCTAAAATAACGATATTTCCTCCTTTATCCGCTTTGCGGATTACTACATCATCCCACTTTTGTATATCACGTAAAGCCTTCAACTCCTTATCCAGAAAATTTTTTCTAGGTGTATCATAATAAACAGCTTCCACATCTTTTATTACTAAATCCTGAAATAAATCGATGACATTACCTGGAGAAATTGAGGGCATGTCATTAGATTTTACCCCTCCTGTAAAAGGTTCTACAGAGATTAAAGAATTGGTATTGCTCACTGACTCATTACTCACTGACGGATCAGCTATCCTCATCAGAGTAACAATATCATTAACATCTATTACATCAGATGACTGAAACATGAAACCTAAGGTTCCTATATTAACAGGATTCTCCTTAATCTGATCACTATTGACTTTGTTCTCATTGACATTAACAAAAGATTTATGTAAATGTAACTTTCTAATTGATTTAAAAAGCTCAATTTTAAAGTCCGTTAAATCGAAAGGTTCAAGTAAGCAGAAATTCAGTCCCTTAGAGAGCACCGATAGAGGGCGAGGAAGGCAGAGGTTCCCCGTAAGGGGGCGGAGAGGAGAACTCTCGACAGTGATAATCCCCGGCGGGGGATAGATAGAGGACATGGTTGCAGCAGTTCCCTGTGAGCTGGAGCTGTTGGCAAGGAAAGAGAAGGAAAGAAGGATCAGTTGTTCAGAAGGAAGATAGATAAGCACGGAACGTGAGGAGGAGAGAGACTGGGGACTGGGGCTAGTGCAGAGCCCTTTCCTAAGTTCATTGCGCCAAGGCCAGGTGCCGGTATCCAAGGCTGTTTGTGATACTAATGATCCTGCAGCAGAAACCGGTGGAATAGAAGTAGTGACCGCTTTATTCCCACCAAAGACTCGAAGACACAGTGTCAACGTTGTGTGAGCCGGGACATGATTGTATGGAGTACCCGAAGTAGGCTACAGCCACCTGTCATACGAGTGGAGTTTAAGTAACATCGAGAAGGAGGCACTTGAGAGTAATTCAGAACTACAAGTACTTCAGATTAGAGCTAGAAAGGAGACGTTCAGAACAGGCACACGAAAGGGAGTGCTTGAAGGGTTAATTCCATCTGCCTGGGCGTTGGCTGAGTCCCTGACTTGGAGGCTGCGGCACTGAAGCGGGCACCTGTCTGTGCCAGAAACATGAGTAAAAAAAATTGGAGCTGCACTCAGCTGTGTCATTGCCTTCTTCCTGCGCCAACCTACTCAGTACTGCTACATCTCCGTGCCTAACAGTACACCATCTACCTCAACACCTATTACTACTGCCCTGGGACTACAGCTCTACCTGTGGAGAGCCATTACATCTTTGCTGAGCACCACCATCTGTCCCAGAGGATCTGTACCGCAGCGTCGGCTTAACACCTTCCTTGCCGAGTAAAACAGGTGGCGTCACGAATCAACTACCTATAAACTCTATTTCATTCCACCTATTTTACATGGACACCCAGGGCCACGGACCGGGTCACCGCTACCGTGACACATCCCTCTGAGACACCGGCCCGGTACCGAGTGAAGGTCCCACCCCTGCCCTGGGGGTGATCCATATTGGCTTTTTCCTCATCCTCATCCACCATTTCACCCAGACTATTTTAAAGGGGATCAACACTATCATTTTTTAGTTTCTTACTATTTATATAGTTAAAGAATATTTTGGGATTATTTTTACTTTCTCTGGCAATGAGTCTCTCTGTGTCAATCTTTGCTGCTTTGATTTGCTTTTTACAGAATTTATTTAATCTTCTGTATTTATTTAATGTCTCATCACTGCCTACTTGCTTTAATTCTCTAAATGCTTTATTTTTGTCACTTATTGCACCCCTTACAGCTCTATTTAGCCATAGTGGTTTCCTCCTATTTCTAGCATGTTTATTCCCATAATGGTATATATTGTGCACAGGTCCTATTCAGGATGCTAATAAACATCTCCCATTTTCTTTGTGTATTTTTATGTCTCAGGATATCATCCCAGTTAATTGCACCAAGATCATCTCTCATCCGTTGGAAATTTGCCTTAATGAAGTTTAGTTGCGATGCTGGTGGAGCCCGGTCAAAAGGAGCGCAGAGAGGAGAGAGTGTAGATTTAAAATCTTATTTTATTGCAGTCCACAACGCGTTTCGACAGAAACATCTGTCTTCCTCATGTGGCAGTACATAGATTACATCAGCAGGAGGTATACAAGTGATCATTGCGTCATGATGATTAAAACATGGGGAATTAAAAACATAAGGAATAGGAAAAATGGAAAATAAAACATGGATACATGTAATATAGTAAATTGACAAGACATTCAATAACAGATTATTAAATTAATAAAATGCTATATATAAAAAACCAAAACAGGTAAAAAAGGTAAAAAATATCCCTACGGTTTCTCAATAGTCAGATTTAACCCCTCTGGTGCCAGTATGCCCAATTTGAAAATCCAGAAACTTTTCCTCCTAATGAGATTTTCATAGCGGTTGGTCACGTCCTCCTTTACGTGTTCAATGACTGTGAGCTTTAGTAAACTGGGATTTTTATTGTGTGCATGCAGAAAATGTTTAGAAAGGCTATGCAACATAAACCCGTTTCTGATATTCTGGCGGTGTTTGTTGAGCCTATTATGCATACACTGGATCGTCCTGCCCACATATTGTAACCCACAGTCACACTCAATCAAGCAGATGACATAACTTGATTGGCAAGTGACGTGACCCTTAATTTTAAAAATTGCGCCAGTAGTCCGGGATTCAAAATATTGTACCCCATTCATAATTGATATGCAGCATAAGCATTTTGGGGTCCTACACGCAAAACACCCTGGGTTGCATGACTCTTGGGCGGTGGATAAGGGAGAGTGTCCAATGATAAGATAAGATAAGATAATCCTTTAATCGTCCCACCATGGGGAAATTCAGAGCATTACAGCAGCAAGGCAGGAACAGGTACAGATACAGATGCATAAATGCATTACATTGACAGTAGGTAGGTACATACTGTATATGGGGGAAAAAAAAAATGTAACCGGACTGTCACAACTTTGGATCTATCAGTTATCTGTTTGGGTCGTTCTCCGTTTTGGACAGTGCTGGTTATACAGCCTAACTGCAGCAGGAAGGAAGGACTTTCGATAGTGCTCCCTCTCACATTTAGGATGAAGTAGCCGGTCACTGACAGTACTGCACAACTTTGTCACGGTCTCATGCATGGAATGGGAATCATTCTGCACCATGTAGCTCACCTTGGCCAGTATCCTCCTGTTGCCTACTTCCTGAACTGGGTCAAGGGGGCATCCCAGGACAGAGCTGGCCCTTCTAATCAGTTTGTCCAGCCTACTCCTGTCCCTGGTTGATATGCCACTACCCCAGCACGCCACACCAAAGAAGATGACTGATGCCACAACAGAGTTGAAGAAGGATGCCCCTCCAACTCCGAAGGCTCTCAGCCTTCTGAGCAGATAAAGCATGCTTTGGCCCTTCCTGTACACTGCATCCAAGTGATGCGCCCAGTCAAGCTTATTATTGAGGATCACACCAAGGTACTTATAGGTGTCGACTATCTCAATGTCATTTCCCTGAATGTTCACCACTACTGGTGGATTTTTGCCCTTGCGAAAGTCCACCACCAATTCCTTGGTCTTCCTGGAATTAATCCTAAGGTGGTTCCTCTGCCACCACTCCACAAAAGCTTGGTTAGTATCTCTGTACTCTCTTTCATCTCCTCCTGTGATGAGGCCTACTATTGCAGAGTCATCAAAATACTTCTGCAAGTAGCAGCTAGATGAGTTGCACCTAAAATCCGCAGTGTACAGTGTGAAGAGAAAAGGGGCAAGAACTGTACCTTGAGGTGCCCCTGTATTGCAGATCACTGTGTCTGACACACTGTCCCGAACCTTTACAAACTGAGGTCGGTTCGTGAGGTAGTTAAGGATCCAGGTGGAGAGTTGGAGGTCCACACCAACAAGGCCCAGCTTGTCTCTCAGTAGACCTGTCTGTATGGTGTTAAAAGCACTAGAGAAATCGAAGAACATTATTCTCACATTGTTCCCAAGTTTCTCTAGGTGAGAGAGAGTCCTATCTAGAAGGTGGATAATGGCATCATCCACACCAATGCCCGGCCTGTAGGCAAACTGGAGAGGGTTATTAAAAAACAATTAGTAAGGGTGGGCAGTGAAAGTAAAAGTTCAATCAAATGAGAGGAATCCTTCATTACAATAATGAGGGTCTTAGGCTGCTAAGTGATCCCGATTACTATGATAAACTTGCTTATGATCCTTCAACCACTATTTTATCGGAATATACTACTTTTATTAAAGGGGCCAGGGCACTTGGGATTTTAAACATAAAAGAGTATAGATTTCTGAATATCTCCAAATTCAGATTGCCCTTTTTTTTACTTTTTACCGAAGATCCATGAAGACCCGATAAACCCTCCTGGCCGCCCAATTATTTCAGGGACCAAATCCATCACTTGTAATCTCTCTCACTATGTGGATTTATTTCTACAAAAATATGTTTCAGCTCAACCTCCATATTTGAAGGATTCCTCTCATTTGATTGTTCTTTTACTTTCACTTCCCACCCTAACTAATTGTTTTTTAATAACCCTTGATGTCCAGGCCCTTTACACTAATATTCCTCATGATTTCGGACTGAAGGCAACAGAACACTTCCTTTCGACTGATGATGGATTGCCTCATGTCCAGAAGGAATTTTTAAAGAGGGCCATATCATTTGTCTTTGACAATAATGTCTTCTCTTTTGAGGGCGCCTGCTACCGCCAGCGGAGGGGCTACGCGATGGGTACGAGATTTGCCCCCAGTTACGCCAATCTGTTTATGGGGGTTTTTGAGTCCACTTTCATCGCGCAGTCCCCACTGGCGGCTGGCAGGATAGCCCTCTACAGACGCTTTATTGATGACCTGTTTATAATTTGGACTGGCTCAGAATTGCAGGTCATCGAATTCATCCAATCGCTGAACCAGAATACTTGGGGTCTTCATTTTTCCTCTAACATATCTACTACAGGAACCCAATTTCTAGACCTCATGATCAATGTTGATCATTCTGGTAAAATTTCTACATCTACCCATTTCAAGAAAGTAGATGTTAATAGCTATCTGAACTTTTCAAGCGGCCATCTTCCAAAGTGGATTTCGAATATTCCCTATGGGCAGTATTGGAGAGTCCGGAAAAACTGTACCAATAATATAGATTTTTTAAAAGAGGCTAAGATTTTGGAGGACCAGTTTGTAGACAAGGGCTATCCCAAAAAACTACTGAAGGATGCCTTTAAGAGGGCTAATAACTTTTCACAAAAAGATTGTATTGAAAAAATCAGTAACAGAAGTAAAAATAAAATTGAATTTCAAAAGAAGTCTGAACCCCCGGATCTGGCGAAATGGAGCCTGGTCACCACTTATAACCAGTCTCATGTATCTATACGTAATCTGATAAAGAAGTACTGGTTTATTTTGAGAGGTGATCCTGTTCTGTCAAATAAGATACCAGTACAACCGATGACTATCTTTAGAAAAAACCTGACCATTCGTAACTTCATAGCCCCAAGTAATACCTCCATTGGACACTCTCCCTTATCCACCACCCAAGAGTCATGCAACCCAGGGTGTTTTGCATATAGGACCCCAAAATGCTTATGCTGCATATCAATTATGAATGGAGTACAATATTTTGAATCCCGGGCTACTGGCACAATTTTTAAAATTAAGGGTCACGTCACTTGCCAATCAAGTTATGTCATCTACTTGATTGAGTGTGACTGTGGGTTACAATATGTGGGCAGGACGATCCAGTGTATGCATAATAGACTCAACAAACACCGCCAGAATATCAGAAACGGGTTTATGTTGCATAGCCTTTCTAAACATTTTCTGCATGCACACAATAAAAATCCCAGTTTACTAAAGCTCACAGTCATTGAACACGTAAAGGAGGACGTGACCAACCGCTATGAAAATCTCATTAGGAGGGAAAGTTTCTGGATTTTCAAATTGGGCACACTGGCACCAAAGGGGTTAAATCTGACTATTGAGAAACCGTAGGGATATTTTTTACCTTTTTTACCTGTTTTGGATTTTTATATATAGCATTTTATTAATTTAATAATTTAATAATCTGTTATTGAATGTCTTGTCAATTTACTATATTACATGTATCCATGTTTTATTTTCCCTTTTTCCTATTCTTTATGTTTTTAATTCCCCATGTTTTAATCATCATGACGCAATGATCACTTGTTATCTCGGATTGGCTATTGTTCCTTTATATACCTCCCCCTGATGTAATCTAAAGTATGTACTGCCACCTGAGGAAGACAGATGTTTCTGTCGAAACGCGTTGTGGACTGCAATAAAATAAGATTTTAAATCTACACTCTCCCCTCTCTGCGCTCCTTTTGACCGGGCTCCACCAGCATCGCAACTCACTTCCTCTTTTGAGGTACCCAGCTGGAGCTGCATTGATTCCCCTCGGAACGCACGGCTGGCGCTCCCCTGTGACCGTCACTACCAATCTACAGACTACTTCCTGAAGTTTAGTGTCCTAGTTACCTCTCTACTACATATCTTATTAAAGGATATATGAAAACTTATTATTTTGTGATCACTATTACCTAAGTGACCTTCAACCCTTTTATTTGATATGCAGTCTGGCCTGTTGGTTAATATTAGGTCTAGTAGTGCCCCCCCTTGCTGGATCCTGAACCAGTTGTGAAAGGTAATTGTCTCTTATAGTTGTCAAAAACCCATTACCTTTGCTGGAACTGCAGGTTTCTGTTCCCCAATGTATTTCAGGGTAGTTGAAGTCCTCCATAATAATGACTTCTCCTTGAGGTGCAGCTTCATCTATTTGCTTTATGAGGATATTCTCCGTTGCTTCCATTATTTTTGCAGACGTATAACCAACCCCTCCCCTTATCTCCACCCACAGGGACTCTACATTTTCATTAGATTCATATATATTATTAAGCAGGATGGGTTTTAACGATGATTTTACATATAAACACACGCCTCCCCCTCGCTTATTTGTACGGTCATTTCTGAACAGACTATAGCCCTGTAAATTAACAGCCCAGTCATGGCTCTCGTCCAGCCAGGTCTCAGATATCCCCACCATGTCATAATTATGTTCCAACAAAATTAATTCTAATTCCTCCATTTTGTTGGCGAGGCTTCTGGCATTAGTATACATGCACTTTATGTAGCTCTATGTACCTCTATTCTTTCTTAAATTATTAACTGTTCTAACCCTACCCCCCATGCCACCCCACCCCCAATTTCATTATTTGTGCCAGGTCTCTATCTGCACTGTCTTCCCCTCCTATAAAATGAATACCCTCCCCCCAGTCCCTAGTTTAAACACAGAGAGAAAAAATAGGTTAAAAAAGCCCCCCAAAATTGAACAGGTAGAAAAGCACTCAGCAACCCACAATTCAGCAACTCACACCAATTCACACAGGTATTTGTTAAAGGTTTTCCAAATGACTCTTCACTGAATCACAAGTCACACACCACAGTTCGCACTTAGGCTACTTTCAGACTTGCGTTTTTTTGCGCTGCGTGCGCAGTGCAAACGCGCATAAAAACGCATCATGCGTTTTTAATGCGTTTTCTTGTTTTTTGCGCATGGTTTTTTGCAAAAAAGCATGCTTTTTTTGCGCTGACATGCGCATGACCATGCGCACGTCAGCGCTCCCATAGTCTTTAATGGGTTTGGGGTGAATTTCGTGCGCATTGCGTGCGCATGCTTTTTTTGAGACAGGTCGGATGCACAAAAAATGCAACAGGATGCATTTTGTTCACCCGGGTGCACACTACAAAAAAACGCATGTGCATACAAACGTATGACAATGCGCACCCATGTTAAACATAGGAAAAACGCATGCACATTTATACGCAAAAACGCAGCACAAAAACACGCAAGTGTGAAAGTAGCCTTATACTCAGGTCACACTCACTCAGGCAGAAGATTTAAAGAGATTTTTTTTTCCCCTTCACCAGCAAACCACCCTGCTGCTCAATTGCATTCCATGATGTCGCTATAGTCCCGAACTTATCCTGTCCGGTGATAATAGGCAGGGACTCTAGGCTGTTCTCAGACTTGTGGGAAAGGGGAGCTCCTCTACAGCAGGAGCATGGAAGTCTCTCTGCTGATGGGGTTGCATACTTTAAGGCAGGAATACCTCCCAAAATCGATGAGACAGACTCCGGGGTTGACTGTGATGTGTTATTGCCAGTAGCAACCACTAGGGCTGAGTACGATGTTGTGCTGTCAGAAGCACTGACACAGTGGAATGACAGTGCTCCACAAGGTGAAGTCAGGATGACAGTGGTAGCCATACCAGAACGTATGACCGGATGGAATTGTGGGTCTGACCATCTCTGGGACCTGGCAGAGGTGACGAAAAGTGTGACAGTTGAAGACGGGGAAGCTCCAAGAATGGGGTCCGACACCAATAAAAGTGGGGACTGCTGGTTCTAGGATGAACGATTGGGTGGTGATGACTCCCATTCAGGCGGTGACACAAGCAGAAAAGAGTGCAGTAGGGCTGACTTGGGTATAAACAGCAAGTCTTCCTCCTGTCGCCGGAGACATAAAGGGCGAAAAGGGGCTGAACAAGTGGTATCCTTTGAGGACACTAGAAAAGAAAAAGCAATAACTTGGGCTGTTATTCAAGATGTGAGAACTCTGCCAGACACTGAAGAAAGTTGAGAGGTACCTAAGGATGACCGGGCAGAGCCTCAAGAGAGGTTGAAAGTGTCGAGCATGGAAGTTGCTTGGAGTCTCAGCTCTTGGCAGTCAAAGCTCAGCTTGGAGAGAAGGAAGCTCAGGAGTTCCAGGACCTCGCCAAAGAGTTGTTTTGTGAGAAGCAAAAGTTGACAGATTTACAGGCCGAATTAAAGCGTCTGAAAGACCAGAAATTTGAGGAAAACATGGCTTTGGAGTCTAGGAACAAGAACAGTGATTTTTTAGAGATGCTTAAAGGGACAACAAAAGAGCATGTTGAACGAGAAAGGGTACTGAGACAAGCTGCTGAGCACAGAGTGGATGAGCTGGAGAAGGAAGTCTCTGAGCTCAGAGGTCATCTGTCAATGTGGCAAACCATGACCAAGACCTTAAGGGAAGATGTGGAAGTGCTCAGAGAAGCATTAAGAGGTCCTCTACAAGAGAAAGAGGTGGTGGTCACAGACTTACTTACAGCGGCAGTGCTCAAGTGGTAACGAGGTGGAGCTGCAAGGGGTCTGAAAGAGTATGAAGCTGAGGAAGCGTGTGCGCTAAGAACAGAACAAGAAAGTCACCCAGTTCCATCAGATTTCTTGGTAAAAAGGTCCATGGCAAAGCGGGAGCAGTTCGTCCATGAAGTGAAGGAAAGTGTGTGATAGAGGTACCCGAAGATGTGCGAGAAGCATTTACCAGTGAGGATGTGCATGAGGTCTTTAAAAAGGTGGTAGAAGCATGTAGTGTGCACTGGGCACCTGAGACTCAGCAGTTGGTCATACTGTCACTAGGGAAGTTACAGTGAAGCGGGTGGCAGTCCTGAGGGATAGGCATCTACAATGCCTCCGTATGAAACACATGATCCTATTGAGGAATAAGGAAGCCGTTCGACGTTTGGAGCATGCCAGGAAAGCTCAAAGTCGGCTGAACTTTGTGGAAGACACCATTTAAGTGCCCAGAAATCTGGTGAGGAGAGTCATTGGGAGACATGGAAAGGTGATGCAAGAACTCGTGAATAGATTCGGTGTGGCGAGAGTGAGGATTCCATCTGATGGCAAAGTCAAGGTAGCTGGTGAAGATGGGATAGTTCCATTCGTCATTGTGGGCTCAGTGGAAAGCCTTCGAACATCCGGATGCTCCTTGGATATCGGGTGACATACCTGAGAGAGATAGAGCAGCTAAGACTGGACAGGCTGCAGATTAATAAACTACTACAGAATTTAAAATGGTGACCGCCATCAACCCAAGTTATAGGGAACAGAAGGGGCCCTCCAAATAAGGGAATGGCTGACAGCCAAAGACGTTCAGCAAGACTAGGAGGCCAAGAGTCTGCAAGTGGCAGTTCTACTCTCACTATGAGGCTGGGAGACCGGGACAGTAGCCCCGTGATGTACTAGATGGGTCAGAGTCAGACCAGAAAGTAGGCACGACTGTAAGTGGGTCTCATGACCGCAACAACCATGGAAGGTGGCCATAGAGAGAATGGTCGGGTGAAGGGGCACACTTGGAAAGTGTGGTGACTAAAAAGGGTATAGTAAAAAAAAAAAGGGAGAAAAAGACTAGGCTAATGATGGTATGCACATCCCAATAGACAATAAAAAAAACCTTTATTTCATATTGGATACAATAAGCTAAAACATTTAAAATACAAACAAAGAACCAATGACCCAGACACCCCCAAAAAGCAGGTAATATGAATCTGAGATGTGACCCATATTGGACTATTCATAGCCACCCATAAGCAGGCACATATCATGCAATTCTATATAACAAGACAGCCATGTACATTGCAGGCAAAGATAAGGCAGAAAGACAGACTTGATATCAAGCATATAATAAATGTAAGAATTTTACAAATCCTAACTGCCCTAAAGCATGTGGAACTAAGCACAGAATGAAAATGCCTAGTGAAAAAGACGCCCAAGAATGGTTATACCATGGCTGAAATTGCAAAGTTACAGTGGATGCATAATGAGCAAATTAGAACCACCAGATACAGGTCAGAGCAGCAAGAGTCCCAAAGGGGTTAAAGAAAGGGGGTGGTAGGCAGGCCCCATGCATATCGCCACTGCGACTAGCGGCTTCGTCAGGGGTAGTGAGTCCAATATTGAAAAGAGTAGGTTTAAATACCTGTACCAATGATCAGAGAGGCGGAGCGATGCACCGCAAAGACACCTGGAACTCGTGGACGCACCAGCGCTACAGCTGTATCGCTGGAAGTAATAATCAGACATCCTAACAACAGCACATGTGCACTGTATGACACTGGTCAGAAAGTTTATCATGGTGGCCATAGTAACGGCCGCACGTGCGCATATCATGCCACAGACTGCAAACAAGGCTGCCTCTGGTACAGACCGCATTTGATGATGTACCTATGACATCTATTGCGGAGTGGCCTTCTGTTTGCCTGACATATCTGTCGAATGGGACCAGCTACCTCTCAAGCCCGTGTCAAGGACATCTTCAATCGTCAGAACATCATTTGGTTCTCTGATATGCCTATATTTCCCCATCACATGATTTGGAATTGGTTCGGTTCCTGATGAATTTCAACATCCTATGGACATCAAATAGGGAATAGTTGGTTTTGGCCGGATTAATCCTAGCATTTTATGGACTTTCAACCCTGGAAAGATATATATATGGTTAAATTATCCGATTCATTAGTGTAACAATTTTCTTGAATACTAATCTTTCACCGGCTGTTCCCTTCCAGGTTATTCACCCATCGTCTGATGTTTTGTTTTGTTTTTTATGCACCTTGATATATCTTTGCTTGTAATATAACAGGATTATAGGGGTATTAGGAATGATTGGTTACCTATGCACTACAGGGATATCTTAGGACTTGTTGCCCCCCTTTTGAGATTGTGGGTTTATTTATAATCTTTTTTTCTTTTGGATTTATTCATCTTACTATATTTCTTTTGGTATTTGCTCACATCATGAAAAATGAAAAAATAAAAGGGTTCTTGCATTGTTCATATCTATTCCCTTGCTTCCTGCTGGTACCAGTGCGCACGCACAAACTCTGCCCTTTCATATATTATCCATTAAGCACTTCATGAGTGGTGATCATTGTGCATATTAGTGAGTATGGGTGCACAAATGCACTTTGTCATGATTTTATATCCATATTATATATATTTTTTTGGCTATAAAATACATGTGTGACATTCATATGTTGGGGGCAGCCTTATTGTCTGCATATGCCACTTTATGTTCATTTTGTGCTGTGACTTTGGTCACCGCCAAGCAATTTTTGGTTATGACCATATAATTGTGTTTCACTTTATGCGGCTTCATATGTGCATGTGTGGCCGAGCATGTGGCCGCTGCTGTTAGACTCTTTGCACACAGCTGCAGATTTCTGTTGAAGGTGGTTTGACTGCCCCTGGTGGCGCTTTGTATGCATGCATGGCTATTATTATGCCTCCTTCAACAAACTCCTGGGTTATCTATGCATAATGTACATGATGACTGATTACCATCTTGATGATATAGCTGTGACCCTGGTGTTTTATTATTTTTTCACGCGCACATGAGGCCGTTATTATGGCCATCACTTGGGCCATCATGCACAGATTTCTGAGCATTTCTGAACTTTTGCTCTGGGGGCAGCCCTGCTTGCCGCTTGTGACTTTTTGTGCGGCCGTTGCTATGACCGCTACAGCAAACGCTCTGACCAGTGTATGCACGGCTGTCACTACCTTTGGGTCATGGATTGCGCCTGTGGCATTTTGTGCGCACACACATCCGCCATTATTACCGACACAGTAAAATCTCTGACCAGTATAAGCATGGCTGATACTATCTTTGGGCCATTAATACGTAGCGCGCATGCGCTATTGCGACGGTGACAGCATAGCCGTGATTCCACCTCCTACATTTATATAAACCTTCTTTTTTTTTTCGTGGCCATTACCTACACCACTACAAATAAACTTCTGTGTCTATCCATATTTTTGTGTTTGGAGGCAGCCTTGTTTGCAGTCTGTGGCATGATATGCGCACATGCGGCCGTTACTATGGCCACCATGATAAACTTTCTGACCAGTGTCATATAGTGCGCATGTGCTGTTGTTAGGATGTCTGATTATTACTTCCAACAATACAGCTGTAGCGCTGGTGCATCCACGAGTTCCAGGTGTCTTTGCTGTGCATCGCTCCGCCTCTCTGATCATTGGTACAGGTATTTAAACCTAATCTTTTCAATATTGGACTCACTTCCCCTGACGATGCCACTAGTTGCAGTGGCGATACGCGTGGGGCCTGCCTACCACCCCCTTTCTTTAACCCCTTTGGAACTCTTGCTGCTCTGACCTGTATCTGGTGGTTCTAATTTGCTCATTATGCATACACTGTAACTTTGAAATTTCAGCCATGGTATAACCATTCTTGGGCGTCTTTTGCACTAGGCAGTTTCATTCTGTGTTTAGTTCCACATGTTTTAAGGCAGTTAGGATTTACAAATTTTCTTACATTGTTTTATTATATGCTTGATATCAAGTCTGTCTTTCTGCCTTATCTTTGCCTGCAATGTACATGGCTGTCTTGTTATATAGAATTGCATGATATGTGCCTGCTTATGGGTGGCTATGATTAGTCCAATATGGGCCACATCTCAGGTTCATATTACCTGTTTTTTGGGGGTGTCTGGGTCATTGGTTCTTTGTTTGTATTTTGAATGTTTTTAGCTTATTGTATCCAATATGTAATAAAGGTTTTTTTATTGTCTATTGGGATGTGCATGCCATCATTAGCCTAGTCTTTTTCTCCTTTTTTTTTTTTTTGCTTCTCTGCTCACAGGCTAGGTAATTCACTCCACTGGAGATTGAGATATGACAGTAGAGCCCCCCTCCTTTTGCATTTCATGTACTTGTCTTCCTCTGTGTTCCACTGGTCTTTTCTCGGGGTAGCACACGTTTATTATAGCGTTGTATCTGTTATATTTCTTGATTGGTTGTACTGGTGGTCAGTCATGGATTGGGATGTGAGAGAGGCTGCCTGGTTGGCTCAAGCATCCAATCCATTTCAAACGATGGACACTTCTGTATCTGACTCGGATTTTTCTACACTCTGTAAAGAGCTTACTAAAATGGGAGTTAGGCTTTGGTGGAACATGAGAAGTCTGGAAGAGTATCTAAAGGCGGGCTTTGTGCCCCGGGGCTTGCGTATTTCTATTTTTCCAGCTTGGGAACCCTCTGCTGCTTTTCAGCAGACCTGGGAGCAGGGTCTGGCACGTTGCTCTGGTATACTGATTATTATGCTTTTAGACCATGATAGGTCCCTCTTTGCTTCTGTCAAGAACACCGCACTGAACTTGCTCACTGAGCCAGTGCGCGTGTCCTGAGCAAAGCGAAACAGTGCTCAAAGATACCTGTGGATCGGGCAGCAACCGAGTAGATGCGTACTTCAGAGCCGCAGGACCTGAAGCACGTGACTGCTAGAGGCGTAACCTAAACTCCACAGAGCTAGGAGCTGCAAGAGAACTCCTAGCAGAGTAACTGCGAGGTAAAGTTACCAAGGGGCATAGACAGGGAGAATAGTCAGGACGTAGCCAATGAGTCACAAACAGAGATAGCTGCAAGGTACCAAAGGGGCGAGCAGAGAGTAGTCAGGTCACAGGCAATGAGTCATACACAGATAATAACGCAGTACAAAATCAACAGGCAAACTCACAACGGGAAACAGAACTGGGTCAGAACCATATAAACAAGCTATAGCAACAAACAGGCACACGGGGGTCAGCACACTAGGCCAAAGGCAAAAGTATAACTGGCAGGGATTGAAGCTTCCCAGGGGTTTAAGAAGCTCTCCCAGAACCAGAAAGAGGCCACAATCATTAACCCCAAGTGTGCAGGTCAAAACCTGCACAGAGCTCCAGACATTAACCCCCGGCGTGCAGCTCAAAAACCTGCACTGGGATCATGACAGTACCCCCCTCTCAACGGGGGGCCTCAGGACCCCCAGGCTTTCCCGGCTACTTGGCATGGAAAGCCCGAACCAGGCGATCTGCATGTACCGAGCGAGCAGGGACCCATGAGCGCTCTTCTGGTCCATATCCCTTCCAGTGGACCAGGTACTGCAAAGAGCGGTGCACCCGCCGAGAGTCCACAATATGTCCGACCTCATACTCCAATTGACCCTCCACCAGCACTGGAGGAACAACAGTCTTAGAGTTCTCTTTGACAGATCCTGCGGGTTTCAACAGAGATTTATGGAACACATTAGATATTTTTAAGGAGGCGGGGAGACGCAACCTATATGCCACTGGGTTGACTATCTCCATAATCTCGTACGGACCAATGAACTTTGGTCCCAACTTAACTGATGGTACCTTTAAGTTGATGTTACGTGTGGAGAGCCAAACCTTCTCTCCCACCTGAAACATGTCTCCCGAGGCTCTCTTTTTGTCCGCAAAATATTTGTATCTCCCCTGGGCCCGAGAGATATTACGCCGGACTTCAGCCCAGAGGTTTTTTAACCGTTGAACAGACCCCTCTGCTCCTGGACAACCGGAGTCCACCCGAGAAAACTCCCCAAAATGCGGATTAAAGCCATAGTTAATCAGGAATGGGGACATGTTGGTGGACTGACTCACCCGGTTGTTAAAAGCGAATTCAGCCAACGGTAACGCATCACACCAACCCTCCTGTCTGGCGGAGGTCAGACACCTGAGAATTTGTTCCAGGGATTGATTGGTGCGTTCTGTCTGACCATTGCTCTCTGGGTGATATGCCGAGGAGAAGGAGAGTGAGATGCCCAATTTCATACAGAACGCCCTCCAAAATTTGGCCACAAACTGCACACCTCTGTCGGACACAACATTCAGGGGTACCCCATGCAATCGGACCACATGCTGCACAAACAACCTTGACAATGTTTCTGCTGAAGGTAATGCTGCCAAAGGAATGAAATGGGCCTGTTTAGAAAACCTATCCACCACCACCCAGATCACGGTATTGCCCCTGGAAGGTGGAAGGCCGGTAATAAAATCCATGGAAAGATGAGTCCATGGCCTATCAGGAACCGGTAAAGGTATGAGTTCCCCAGCCGGTCGGTTATGCAAGTTTTTGGAACGGGCACACATGCCACAAGCAGAAACAAATTCCTTGATATCAGTCCTTAATGAAGGCCACCAAAAACCCCTGGCTACTGCCTCTCTAGTGGCCGTGATACTTGGATGAGCACTCAGCCTAGAATCATGAAACTCCTGCAGAAGTCTAGGCCGCAATGAATCTGGAACAAACAGTTTATCGCCTGGCCTGGTTGTCGGAGCTAGGGCCTGAGCCCTTAGGATTTCTTGTTCCAACTTAGTTGAGACCCCCGCCACTACCACCCCTGGGGGAAGAATGGAGGACGGCGGCTCAGGGGGAGACACTGGATCAAAACTTCTGGACAGGGCATCCGCTTTGACATTTTTGGACCCCGGTCGAAAAGTAATTGAGAACTGAAATCGTGAAAAAAAAGTGACCAACGGGCCTGTCTAGGAGTAAGCCTCTTAGCAGATTAAAGGTATGCCAAATTTTTGTGATCCATGACAACCGTGATAGGGTGAGCCGCCCCTTCCAAAAAGTGCCTCCATTCCTCAAACGCCAGCTTGACCGCAAGAAGTTCTCTATTGCCTACATCATAGTTTTTCTCAGCTGAAGAGAACTTCTTGGAGAAGAAGGCACAGGGTTTGAGATTGGTAAGGGTGGCCGGACCCTGGGACAGCACAGCCCCCACCCCCACTTCAGAAGCATCCACCTCCACAATGAATGGTTTGGACGGGTCAGGTTGTACCAACACCGGGTCAGACATGAAACATTTCTTAATCGCTGAGAAGGATACCTTAGTGAGTACAGACCAATTTTTCACATCAGCTCCCTTCTGAGTAAGATCCGTGAGTTGTTTAACCACTTGTGAGAAACCTTTAATGAATCTCCGGTAATAGTTCGCAAATCCTAAGAAGCGCTGGAACCCCTTGAGATCTCGAGGCTGAACCCAATCAGCGATCGCCAGCACCTTCTTAGGATCCATACGAAACCCCTCTCAGGACACAATCAACCCCAAAAAAGACAGCTCCTGTACAAAAAAACGAACATTTTTCCAATTTAGCGAACAATTGGTTCTCCCTGAGTCTCTGGAAAACTGTCTTTAGATGTTGCAAGTGAGAATGACTGTCCGGGGAATACACCAAAATATCATCCAAATAAATAATAACAAAACGGCCTATCAGATCAGAAAACACAACATTGATGAAATTTTGGAAAATAGCGGGTGCATTAGTTAACCCAAATGGCATTACCAGGTTCTCAAAGAGCCCTTCTGATGTGAGGAATGCCATTTTCCACTCGTCCCCTTCCCGAACCCTTATCAGATTGTAGGCCCCCCGCAGATCTAACTTGGAGAACCATTGAGCCCCAGCTAACTGGGTACATAAGTCTGGGATGAAGGGAAGCGGGTAAGAGTTCCTAATCGTTATCTTGTTCAGTTCCCGAAAGTCGAGGCACGGCCGCAAACCACCATCTTTTTTCTTCACAAAGAAGAACCCTGCTGCCACAGGTGACACAGAAGGCCTGATATGCCCTTTGCGGAGGCTCTCAGCTATGTACTCCTTCATGGCTTGGCGCTCAGGCCCAGACAAATTGAACAATCGAGCCTTAGGTAACTTGGCTCTGGGTACTAAATCAATGGCACAGTCATAGGGTCTATGTGGTGGCAGCGCCTCAGCCTCACTTTCAGAAAAAACATCTTCGAAATCCTTCAGGTACTCCGGAATACCTTCCAGATCGACAGACAACACAGACACGGATTTAACAGCGTTAACAAGATGTCCCAGGTTACCATATTTATTATTGCATCCCCATTGAGTGATTTCCCCTGTAACCCAATCAATGGTAGGATTATGGCGTTGAAGCCAAGGCATCCCCAATACCAGTCCTGCAGGCAAGTTATCTAGCACCAGACAACTTAGTTTCTCCACATGAGTGGAACCCACTTTTAGAGAAAAAAGTTCAGACCTGCAACAGATACCGTCTTGGGTAAGAGGAGACGAGTCAATTGCCACAAGTTTAACAGGATCGTCAAGCCTGACTGTCCCTATCTTATTAAGAGTCATAACCTTGGTATCAATCAGGTTCACAGCAGAACCGCAGTCAATAAAAGCAGTAGTCTGAACAGGACCATAACCAAGTTCTAGTTCCACCTGCAGCACCATTTTTGCACATGAGGAAAATTGTACCTGAAGGTCTGGGTAGCCTCCTCGACTACTACCCAGACCCCACAATAGAAGCACAACTGCTTTTCACGGCGGCGTCTTCTTTCCTTTCCCTCACAGGTGACAGCGCTCACCTCCATAGCCATAGGAAAAGTCCGGGTCTCATGTCCACTGAAGAATAAGGGCGTTTCCCGTTGCATAATGCCTCTAGCCCACAGCCTGCGATCCATGCAACCCGCTTGGACCATGGCATCCTCCAGGGAGTCAGGCGGAGGATGAAGTGCCAAAGCATCCTTCAGACGTTCACACAGGCCTCTGTGGAACAGCCCCCGAAGGGCGGCATCACTCCAGGAAATCTCCGCTGCCCAACGCCTGAATTCAGTACAGAACTATTCGGCCGAGTGCTCCCCCTGACAGACACTCATCACTTTGTCCTCAGCCAACCGCACTCTATCAGGCTCATCATAAATAAGCCCTAAGGCTTCAAAAAACGCATCCACAGACATTCTCTCAGGGGCAGAAGAGGAAAGCGAGAATGCCCAGGCTTGTGGGGACCCCCTAAGCAGGGACATCACCACCCCCATCCTCTGTTTCTCATCCCCAGAGGAGCGGGGTCTCAAAGAGAAAAATAGCTTACAGCCCTCCTTAAATGCCCTGAAATCATCCTTGTTACCAGAAAATATATCTGGCAATTTAACCAGGGATTCAGGAGGGACTAAAATGACATCTCTATTCCCCACCTGCTGGAAGCCTGCGGAAAGTACCCCCTGAACTGAGTCCTCCACCCACCGTTGGGACTGGGCCAGAGCTTGGTGTTCCAAACTAAGCTTCTGCAGAGACTGAGTTAAGCATTTCACCTGCTCAGATAAAGCACACATTGGGTCCATGCTGCAGAAGTGAGGAAAGAGAAAAAAATTGTAGGCCAGTTATAATGTCAAGAACACCGCACTGAACTTGCTCACTGAGCCAGTGCGTGTGTCCTGAGTAAAGCGAAACAGTGCTCAAAGATACCTTTGGATCGGGCGGCAACCGAGTAGATGCGTACTTCAGAGCCGCAGGACCTGAAGCACGTGACTGCTAGAGGCGTGGCCTAAACTCCGCAGAGCCAGGAGCTGCAAGAGAATTCCTAGCAGAGTAACTGCGAGATAAAGTTACCAAGGGGCATAGACAGGGAGAATAGTCAGGATGTAGCCAATGAGTCACAAACAGAGATAGCTGCAAGGTACCAAAGGGGCGAGCAGAGAGTAGTCAGGTCACAGGCAATGAATCATACACAGAATATAACGCAGTACAAAATCAACAGGCAAACTCACAATGGGAAACAGAACCGGGTCAGAACCATATAAACAAGCTATAGCAACAAACAGGCACACGGGGGTCAGCACACTAGGCCAAAGGCAAAAGTATAACTGAAAGGGATTGAAGGGGTTTAAGAAGCTCTCCCAGAACCAGAAAGAGGCCACAATCATTAACCCCAAGTGTGCAGGTCAAAACCTGCACAGAGCTCCAGACATTAACCCCCGGCGTGCAGCTCAAAAACCTGCACTGGGATCATGACAGCTTCCACCAAAACACAGATAAAAGATTTAGAAACTAAGCTTAGCAAATTTGAGGCCACTCAGGTCAATACATTCAACACCAAATTGAAAGAATCTCTTGATAAATATGAGGCTGAGGTGAAGTCAAGGAAACGCAGTAAATTTCAAAGGGACAAAACTGATTATGAGCAACAGACGGTCTATAGGTGGAAACATAAGGGCAATGCTCGTGTACATAGACCAAGTAGGAATAATTCCCCACCTCCTGGAACCGAACCTTCCCTTAGGGTGGCTATTTCCAGTGATTTTTTTTATCCTCAACCGGAAGCGAAATAGACCGCGGACCAGACGCGGTAGGGGAAATAAGAATCGCCAAAAGAAAGTCGAGCCGTCACAGGGGTCGGGCCTCTCCTTATCGGCATACGGACCAGATTTGACGCAAGTAAATGCAGAGACTGTATTGGCTCCTTTAGAGTCTGAATCTAGGATGTCATCTAATGATTTACAGGTGATTAATCTGAGTATACTTTATCACCTGCAGAATTATCTATATTACAAAGTGGTCTGACCTTCGTTCCCACTCATAAAATTGACAAATTTTCTTTAATCAAAGATTTATATCTTTTTTGCAGGAACCTTACCTTTCAGGTTATGTATAAGAAACCAGACCTGATACAGTACATTCCTTCGGATGAACGTCAGGCCTTTCAAGATTTACTGGAATTTCTCGAGGAAAATGAGTCTGTGAATAATAGGAGGAAATTTCCATATAATTTCCAGGGCTCCCTCTTTCTCTTTGGTTCCCGCCATCAAAATTTTCTTTGAGTTGGTCAAACGTGACATTTCTTCAATGTCCCCTTAGGTGAGACCATGCCTAATTTGACACCACTAGAGAAACGTGCTTTGATAGATCTTAAGAACAACAAGGAGATAATTATTAAGGAAGCTGACAAGGGGGGAAATGTCGTCTTATGGCCCATACAAATGTACTTGGAGGAGGCTAGTAGACAACTGAACAACTCTCGTTTTTAACAAAAGCTGTCTTCTGATCCCACACATGTATTCCTCTCTAAATTTCAGGGACTGCTTTGCAAAGTCCACAGCTATGGTATCATCACTGACAGTGAGAAGCGGTACTTGTGGGTGGACAACCCGGTTATGGCAACATTTTGCCAAAAGTACACAAAGACGACAAAAAGCCCCCAGGTCGGCCGATCATCTCCAGCATATGGAGTCTATGCGAAAAAGCTGGCGAATACTTGGATTTTTTTCTACAGCCTCTTTTGCTTTCCTTGCCCTCATTTGTCAGGGACTCTACCCATTTTATTGACATTTGCTGTCATATTTCTTTACCTATGGGATTTTGTATGGTAACATGAGACGTGGAGTCACTCTACTCCAACATTAGTCATGACAATGGCATCGAGGCTGTTACATTCTTTTTGAACAAGGTTGGTCCAATGGACTATCGACATAATGCATTTCTTCTTGAACTCCTCAGATTTGTCCTCCATCACAATTTTTTTCTCTTTGATAGGACATTTTATTTACAAACATCGGGAGTGGCAATGGGTGCCAAATGTGCGCCGGCCTATGCTAATATCTTTTTAGGCTGGTGGGAGGAGAGCACCGTTTACCCATTGGAGATTTTTCAATCCCAGGTCTGTCATTGGCATCGCTACATCGACGACCTTTTCTTTATCTGGAGAGGTACAGAGGAAGACTGCAAACGATTCTTGAGCAGTCTCAATGTCAACTCTTATAATATCTTCTTGACACATTCCATTTCTAACACCTCTGTTACATTTCTAGATTTGACAATTGAAGTCGATGGCCAACATTTGGCTACCAACATTTTTCGTAAATCAACGGCAACTAACTCCTTATTGGAGTTCAATAGTTTTCACCCAACACATACTAAGGTGGGTGTACCCGTTGGTCAATTGTTACGCATAAAACGTAACTGCACTCGTGACCAAGACTTTTTGTTCCAGGCTCGTCAACTTACCGACAGATTTCAGCAGAGGAGTTATCCTCAAAGAATTATATCTAAAGCACTTCAACGGGCAAAGGGACAGGACCAGGTATCACTTCTCTCTACAAAGAGACGTAATCAGAATCCACAGATCAGATTTGTCACTTATTTTAACAGCAGCTGGCATCAGGTAAGATCTATCTTATCCAAACATTGGCCTATTTTGAGGACTGATTCTCAGACTGCTGCTGTGACTTCGGAAAGGCCACTTCTTACATCAAGAAGGGCCCCGAATTTACGTGACATACTGACTCAGAGTCACTTTGTTAGGCCCACTATTAGGCTTGATAGGGGTATTAGACATAAGGGTTCCTTCCCCTGTGGGGACTGCAGTATTTGTTCCTTCATGTCTCCCACAAGGGATATTTTCGTGGACCCTATAACCTCTAAGAAACATCCATTAAGGACATATAATAATAAATAATAATAATCTTTATTTATATAGCGCCAACATATTCCGCAGCGCTTTACAGTTTAACAGTTTCAAAACACAAGTCATAAGTAACAACGCTAACAATACAATAATTAAAGCAAAATAAGACGAAATAAGACGAAATAATGTGAATTGCAAAACAAGGGGGGTGATTTATACCATCACTTGCCCCTGTAACAAAGTATATGTTGGACAAACTTCACAAGAGCTTCATGAGAGGGCTCAGAAACATTTGTCCACTATACAACTGGTGGCAGCTGACCAAGAGAAAGGTAAAACATTGACACCAATAGCTGCCCTTTTTTTGGAGACTCAAGGAGGATCTCCCAAGAATTTAAGAATCACTGGGCTACAGAAAGTCTTTCTAGGCAATAGGGGGGGTAGTTCCCACAAATTGTTACTACGTATGGAATCCCGGTGGATTTACACCCTGAATTCGGTGGCACCAGCGGGGCTTAATGAAGAGTTACTCTTCACTGGCTTCCTAGGATGAATATCTTGTTTTTTTGCACTTCATGTGGTGTTTCTCATCCATTCATACTGTGCCCCCCTTTTTTCCTTCTATAGGTGGTACAGACCGCATTTGATGATGTACCTATGACATCTATTGCGGAGTGGCCATCTGTTTGCCTGACATATCTGTTGAATGGGACCAGCTACCTCTCAAGCCCGTGTCAAGGACATCTTCAATCGTCAGATAGAACATCATTTGGTTCTCTGATATGCCTATATTTCCCCACCACATTATTTGGAATTGGTTCGGCTCCTGATGAATTTCAACATCCTATGGACATCAAATATGGAATAGTTGGTTTTGGCCGGATTAATCCTAGCATTTTCTGGACTTTCAACCCTGGACAGATCTATATATGGTTAAATTATCCGATTCATTAGTTTAACAATTTTCTTGAATACTAATCTTTCACCGGCTGTTCCCTTCCAGGTTATTCACCCATCGTCTGATTTTTTTTTTTTTGTTTTTTTTTTTTATTTTTATGCATCTTGATATATCTTTGCTTGTAATATAACAGGATTATAGGGGTATTAGGAATAGTTGGCTACCTATGCATTACAGGGATATCTTAGGACTTGTTGCCCCCCTTTTGAGATTGTCGGTTTATTTATTATCATTTTTTCTTTTGGATTTATTCATCTTACTATGTTTCTTTTGGTATTTGCTCACATTATGAAAAATGAAAAAATAAAAGGGTTCTTGCATTGTTCATATCTATTCCCTTGCTTACTGCTGGTACTAGCGTGCGCGCACAAACTCTGCCCTTTCATATATTATCCATTAAGCACTTCATGAGTGGTGATCATTGTGCATATTAGTGAGTATGGGTGCACAAATGCACTTTGTCATGATTTTATATCCATATTATATATTTTTTTTGGATATAAAATACATGTGTGACATTCATATGTTGGGGGCAGCCTTATTGTCTGCATATGCCACTTTATGTTCATTTTGTGCTGTGACTTTGGTCACCGCCAAGCAGTTTTTGGTTATGACCATATAATTGTGTTTCACTTTATGCGGCTTCATATGTGCATGTGTGGCCGAGCATGTGGCCGCTGCTGTTAGGCTAAGTGCACACGTACTTTTTTGTCCTGCGGATTTTTCCGCGCAGATTTTAAGAAATCCGCAGTTCAAATATGACCTGCATTTTTCCTGCGGATTTCTTCCTGTTTTTTGCGGTTTTTGTGTGGTTTTCCACTGCGGTTTTCCCCCTGCGGATTTGGAGAAAGGAGCAGGTGGAAAACCGCACAAAAGAAGTGACATGCTGCTTTTTTTGTACCGCACAAAAAATGGTGAAGGGGAAAATGAACTCACAACAATTGACTATGTGTTGGGACTGGTTTATGATGAGTATAATAAACCTGAATAGACTGTTTTGTGGAGGAAATATGCTTGTGTGGCTTCATCCCGTCGCTAAGCGAGTGTCCCCCAACGCACTCAGTAAGCTCTGTCTTACAGAAAGGTATAAGCAGTATACAGTGTTTATATATAATCATATGCATGAATTGATCCTTAACCCCTTTCTGCCATATGATGTACTATCCTGTCCATGTGCCCTGGGACTTAATTCCCAGGGACGGGATAGTACGTCATAGCGATCAGCGGCGCCCACGTGGTGAGCACCGCTGATCATGGCCGGGTGTCAGCTGATTATCACAGCTGACACCCGGCACAGTCAGGGGCGGTCACGGAACGCCCCCAACACGTGCTTCCCTGAGCCCCCCACAGCAGCGCAATGTGCAGCGCTGCTGCGGGGGGCTCTTTCCCTACAGGCCCCCGGATCCAAGATGGCGACGGGGACCTTCGGGGGCCTGTAGGGAGCTGGCTTCCTCAGTGCCTGCAAAGCGCAGGCATGAGGAAGTCTGCGTATATGCCTGTGACAGATCGCTGATCTGTCACAGTGATCTGTGATGTGACAGATCAGCGATCTGTCACAGGACAGTGATGTCCCAACTGGGACAATGTAATAAAGTTAAAAAAAGTGTAAAAATAATTTTAAAAAAATTGCCAAATAAATTAGTAAAAAAAAAAAAAAAATTCCGCAATAAATTCATTTTTTGAAAATAAAAAAAAACAATAAAAGTACACATATTTGGTATCGCCGCGTCCATAACGACCCGCCCTATAAAACTGTCCCATTAGTTAACCCCTTTAGCGAACCCCTTAAAAAATAAAAATAAAAAACGAAGCAAAAAATAATGATTTATTATCATACCACCGAACAAAAAGTGCAATAACGCGCGATCAAAAAGACACATATAAATATCCATGGTACTGCTGAAAACGTCAGCTTGTCCCGCAAAAAACGAGCCACCACACAGCATCATCAGCGAAAAAATAAAAAAGTTATAGCTTGCAGAATAAAGCGATGCAAAAATAATTATTTATTATATAAAATAGTTTTCATTGCATAAAACCACCAAAACATAAAAAAGACCTAAATGAGGTATCGCTGTAACCATACTGACCCGAAGAATAAAACCGCTTTATCAATTTTACCGCACGCGGAGTGGTGTAAACGCACCCCCCCAAAAGAAATTCATGAAACGCTGGTTTTTGTTCATTCTGCGTCCCAAAAAATCGGAATAAAAAGCGATCAAAAAATGTCACATGCCCAAAAATGGTACCAATAAAAACGTCAACTCGTCCCGCAAAGAATAAGACCTCACATGACTCGGTGGGTCAAAAATACGGAAAAATTATAGCTCTCAATATGTGGTGATGCAAAAACTATTTTTACAATAAAAAGCGTCTTTTAGCGTGTGACAGCTGCCAAACATAAAAACCGCCATAAATAGTAAATCAAACCCCCCGTTATCACCCCCTTAGTTAGGGAAAAATAATAAAATAAAAAGAAAATGTATTTATTTCCATTTTCCCATTAGGGTTAGGGTTATGGCCAGGGCTAGGGTTAGGGCTAGGGATAGGGTTAGGGCTAGGGTTAGGGCTGAGATTAGGGTTAGGGGTGTGTTGAGGTTAGGGTTGGAGTTATAATTGGTGGGTTTCCACTGTTTGGGCACATCAGGGGCTCTCCAAATGCAACATGGCGTCTGATCTCAATTCCAGCCAATTCTGCGTTGAAAAAGTCAAATGGTGCTCCTTCCCTTCCAAGCTCTGCCATGCGCCCAAACAGTGTTTTACCCCCACATATAGGGTATCAGCATACTCAGGACAAATTGCAAAACAACTTTTGTGGTCCAATTTCTCCTGTTACCCTTAGGAAAATAAAAAATTGGGAGCAAAAATATCATTTTTGTGGAAAAAAATGATTTTTTAATTTTCACGCCCAGGCGTTATAAACTTCTGTGAAGCACTTGGGGGTTCAAAGTTCTCACCACACATCTAGATAAGTTCCTTGGGGGGGTCTAGTTTCCAAAATGGTGTCATTTGTGGGGGGTTTCCACTGTTTTGGTACATCAGGGGTTTTCCAATCGCGACATGGTGTCCGATCTCAGTTCCAGCCAAAAACGTCAAATGGCGCTGCTTCCCTTCCGAGCTCTGCCATGCGCCCAAATAGTCATTTACACCCACATATGGGGTATCAGCGCACTCAGGACAAATTGCACAATAACTTTTAGGGTCCTGTTACCCTTGGAAAAATAAAAATTGGGGGTGAAAAGATCATTTTTGTGGAAAAAATATGATTTTTTAATTGTACCGCTGTACGTTATAAACTTCTGTGAAGCCCTTGTGGGTTCAAAGTTCTCACCACATATCTTGATAAGTTCCTTGGGGGGTCTAGTTTCCAAAATGGGGTCACTTGTGGGGGGTTTCCACTGTTTAGGTACATCAGGGGCTCTCCAAATGCGACATGGCGTCCGATCTGAATTCCAGCCAATTTTGCATTGAAAAAGTTAAACGGCGCTCCTTCCCTTCTGAGGTCTGCCATGCGCCGAAACAGTGGTTCCCCCCACATATCAGGTATCAGCGTACTCAGGACAAATTGCACAATAATTTTGCAGTCCAATTTCTCCTGTTACCCTTGGTAAAATAAAAAAAATTGAACCTGAAGTATTTTTTTTGTGAAAAAAGTTAAATGTTCATTTTTTTTTTAAATATTCAAAAAATTCCTGTGACGCGCCTAAAGGGTTAATAAACTTCTTGAATGTGGTTTTGAGCACCTTAAGGGGTGAAGTTTTTAGAATGGTATCACTTTTGGGTATTTTCTATCATATAGACCCCTCAAAGTGGCTTCAAATGTGATGTGGTCCGTTAAATATAAAATGGTGTTGCAAAAATGAGAAATCGCTGGTCAATTTTTAACCCTTATAACTTCCTAACAAAAAAATTTTGGTTCCAAAATTGTGCTGATGTAAAGTAAACATGTGGGAAATGTTATTTATTAAGTTTTTTGTGTGCCGTATCTCTGTGATTTAAGGGCATAAAAATTCAAATTTGGAAAATTGCGAAATTTTCAAAATTTTTGCCAAATTTCCGTTTTTTTCACAAATAATATATGAATGAAATTTTACCACTAACATGAAGTACAATATGTCACGAGAAAACAATGTCAGAATAACTGGGATCCATGAAAGCGTTTCAGAGTTATAACCTCATAAAGGGACAGTGGTCAGAATTGTAAAAATTGGCCCGCCCTTGGGGCTTAAGGGGTTAAAATCAATAATTACAGTAGGAGGGGAAAAAGCATTGTTTATTTCCAGTTTTTTCACATCACTGGTTTAATCACCAGGAAGCATTTATTATTCAATTTCAACCAAGAAGGTGACAACATTCATCAGCCTTTCAGATAAATTAACAAATACAATACAAGTGACAAATTAACCCCTCAGTGACAGAGCCATTTTGCAGCTTAATGACCAGGCCAATTTTTACAATTCTGACCACTGTCATTTTATGAGGTTATAACTCTGGAGCGCTTTAACGGATCCCACTGATTCTGAGATTGTTTTTTTGTGACATATTTTACTTCATGTTAGTGGTAAAATTTCTTCTATATGACTTGTATTTAGTTATGAAAAAAACAGAAATATAGCGAAAATTTTGAAAATTTTGCAATTTTCAAAATTTTAATTTTTATGCCCTTTAATCAGAGAGATATGTCACACAAATTTCTTAATAAATAACATTTCCCACATGTCTACTTTACAACAGCACAATTTTGGAAACAAAATATTTTTTGGTAGGAAGTTATAAGGGTTAAAAGTTAACCAGTGATTTCTCATTTTTACAACAAAATTTACAAAACCTTTTTTTTTAGGGACCACATCATATTTAAAGTCATTTTGAGGAGTGTACATGACAGAAAATACCCAAAGGTGACACCATTCTAAAAACGGGACCCCTCAAGGTGCTCAAAACCACATTCAAGAAGTTTATTAACCCTTTACGTGCTTCACAGGAACTGAAGCAATGTGGAAGGAAAAAAATAACATTTAACTTTTTTTTTTCAAAAAATTTAATTCAGAACCAATTTTTTTATTTTCACAAGGTTTAAAAGAGAAAATGAACAACAAAATTTGTTGTTCTATTTCTCCTGAACACGCCGATACCCCATATGTGGGGGTAAACCACTTTTTGGGCGCATGGCAGAGCTCGCAAGGGAAGGAGCGCCATTTGACTTTTTCAATACAGAATTGGCTGAAATTGAGATCGGACACCATGTTGCCTTTGGAGAGCCCCTGATGTGCCTAAACAGTGGAAACCCCCAACAAGTGACCCTATTCTGGAAACTAGACTCCTTAAGGAAGTTATCTAGATGTGTGGTGAGCACTTTGAACCTCCAAGTGCTTCACAGAAGTTTATAACGTAGAGCCGTGAAAATAAAAAATCATTATTTTTCCACAAAAATGATGTTTTCGTCCCCAAATATTTATTTTTACAAGGGAAACAGGAAAAATTAGACCCTCAAAGTTGTTGTGCAATTTGTCCTGAGTATGCCCATGCCCCAAACGTGGGGGTAAACCACTGTTTGGGTGCATAGTAGAGCTCAGAAGGCAAGGAGCATCGTTTCACTTTTTCAATGCAGAATTGGCTGGAATTGAGATAGGATGCCATGTCGCATTTGGAGAGCCCCTGATGTGCCTAAACAGTGAAAAAAAAAACAAGTGACAACATTTTGTAAACTAGACCCCTTAAGGAACTTATCTAGATGTGTGGTGGCCACTTTGAACCCCCAAGTCCTTCACAGAAGTTTATAACGCAGAGCAGTGAAAATGAAAAAATCATTTTTTCCCTCAAAAATGATTTTTTTAGCCTGCTATTTTTTATTTTAACAAGCCTAACAGGAGAAATTGGACCACAAAAGTTGTTGTGCAATTTGTCCTGAGTTCACTGATACCCCATATGTGGGGAGAAACCACTGTTTGGACACATGGGAGAGCTCAGAACAGAAGGAGAGCCATTTTGGAATGCAGACTTTCATAGAATGTTCTGTGGGCGTCATGTTGCGTTTTCAGAGCCTTTGATGTGACTAAACAGTAGAAACCCCCCATAAGTGACCCCATTTTGGAAACTAGACCCCCAAGGAGCTTATCTAGATGTGTGGTGAGCACTTTGAACCCCCAAGTGCATCACAGAAGTTTATAAATGCAGAGCTGTGAAAATAAAAAATCTTTTTTTTCCTCAAAAATTATTTTTTTAGCACGCTATTTTTTATTTTCTCAAGGGTAACAGGAGAAATTGGACCACAAAAGTTGTTGTGCAATTTGTCCTGAGTAAGCTGATGCCCCATATGTGGGCGAGAACCACTGTTTGAGCACATGGGAGAGCTCGGAAGGGAAGGAGCGCCATTTTGGAATGCAGACTTTAATGGAATGTTCTGCGGTCGTCATGTTGCATTTGCAGAGCCCCTGATGTGCCTAAACAGTAGGAACCCCCCACAAATGACCCCATTTTGGAAACTAGACCCCCCCCAAGGAGCTTATCTAGATGTGTGGTGAGCACTTTGAACCCCCAAGTGCTTCACAGAAGTTTATAACGCAGAGTCGTGAAAATAAAATATCATTTTTTTCTCAAGGGTAACAGGAGAAATTGGACCACAAAAGTTGTTATGCAATTTGTCCTGAGTACGCTGATACCCCATATGTGGGGGGAAACCAGTGTTTGGGCATATGGGAGAGCTCGAAAGGAAAGGAGCGCAATTTTGGATTGCATGTTGCATTTCCAGAGCCCCTGATGGAGAAACCCCCCACAAGTGACCCCATTTTGGAAACTAGACCCCCCAAGGAGCTTATCTAGATGTGTGGTGAAAACTTTGATCCCCAAGTGCTTCACAGAAGTTTATAACACAGAGCTGTGAAAATAAAAAATCTTTATTTCCACAAAAGTGTTTTTTAATCCCCAATTTTTTTTATTTTCCCAAGGGTAACAGGAGAAATTAGACCCCCAAAGTTGGTAAATAGTGGAAACCCCTGAATTCTAACTCTAACCCTAACCCAAGCACACCTGTAACCCTAATCCCAACCCTAATCCTAACCCTATTTCCAACCCTAATTCCAACCCTAACCCTAATTCTAGACCTAACCCCAATTCTAACCCTAACCCCAATTCTAACCCTAACCCCAATTCTAACCCTAACCCTAATTCTAACCGTAACCCTAATTCTAACCCTAACCCTAATGGAATAATGAAAATAAATAAATTTTCTTTCTTTCATTATATTTCCCTAACTAAGGGGGAGATAAAGGGGGGTTTATTTGCTATTTTTTTATTTTGATCACTGTGATAGGGTTTATCACATTGATCAAAATGTACATTGAATGAATGAATAGAATCTGCTGGCCGGCAGTTTCGGCAGGCGCACTGCGCATGCGCCCGCCATTTTCTTCTCGAACAAAGATGGCGGCGCCCACCGAAGGAGGCAGGAGGGCCCAAGGACCACGAGGACCACCAGGAGATACAGGGGGGGATCGGGGACCCTATTTCTCTGTGCGATCACATCAGAGGAGAGAGAAATTAAATGCAAAATCACTGCTTTTTTTTGCGATCGCGATTATACGGTTAATAAAGGCGATCGCAGAAATGGGGTCAGTAAAAAACGGTCCGAATCTTGTTCACTGGGGTCTCAGCTACCCCCAACAGCCAAGACCCTTGAGAAAATCTGACTCTTGGAGGCGCTATTTACTTTTTCCACAGCGCCGTTAATTAGCGGCGCTATGGTTTAAGTACCCTTAACTACTGCTGTTAAAAGGCGTATCGGCGGTCGTTAAGGGGTTAATCAGATGGATTCCATTCAATAGAATATTTCCTAACAAAAAAATATACTGATCAATAAAGTATTTTCCTTTAAAGGGAACCTACACACGTGGTCAAAATTGTTGGTACCCCTCGTTTAATGACAGAAAACCCCACAATGATCACAGAAATAACTTGAATCTGACAAAAGTAATAAAAAATCAAAAATCTATGAAAAAGAACAAATGAAAATCAAACATTGCTTTTCAATCATGCTTCCACAGATTTTTTTAAAAATTATAAACTCATGAAATAGGCCTGGACAGAAATCATGGTACCCTTAACTTAATATTTTGTTGCACAACCTTTTGACGCAACCACTGCAATCAAACAATTCCTGTAACTGTCAATGAAACTTCTGCACCTCTTGACAGGTATTTTGGCCCACTCTTCAAGAGCACACTGCTCCAGTTATCTCGTGTTTGAAGATTGTCTTTTCCACACGGCATGTTTCAACTCTTTCCAAAGATGTTCAATAGGATTTAGGTCAGGGCTCATAGAAGACCACTTCAGAATGGTCCAATGTTTTCCTTTTAGCCATTGTTGTGCATTTTTGCTGTGTGTTTTGGGTCATTATCCTGTTGCAAGACCCATGGCCTGCGACTGAGACCAAGCTATCTGACGCTGGCTGTTAGGAGTCAGGTTTCTGCGGTCGCTATGCAGGAATCCAGACCCTCACATTCTGCAGTCTCCTGCTCTTTATCCACTGCAGAAGAGATTGCAGAGGAGATTGCCTTGCAGCAAATCTCTCCTGAGGCTAAGTCCTTCTGTCCTCTTACTGAGGATGCTCAAGGGACCGGGAGTCATGTGCTCAGGTCCTGTTCCAAATCTCATTTGTCGATCTCAGAGATCTGGAGGCGTGCGGAAGGTCCCGGCTGCTATAAAAGGCACGCATGGCTGTTCCGCCATGCGCTAGTATAGACCATACTTGCTGCTGTGTGAATGACGATGAAGGCATGATTCTGGTGAATGACTCATTTGAAACCCCTACCCTTTGATATTACGCTTGTGTGAGGGATTGAGTTCAGTACCAGCATCAGCGCGCCTCTGCTTCATTGTCCACAGCTGCTAGCGTCCGACATTGCGCTTGCGTCTAGCATTGTCGTTTAGCAGCAGTGTCCTACGCCGCGCTGCAGTAGCAGCCCACTTAAGTGTTCGCGGCTGCGACGCTACACACACGGTAGGTCTAGAAGGACTTAGTACCGCCATCTTTGGCTATTCCTGTGATCTTATACCGTGTGTGTAACTACTCTGAGTACTTGTGACATTAACAGGCTCAGCTCTTTTGTTTATGTTCATAGGCATCTCTGTGATTTAACAGAGATTGCTCTGTGCACTTGGGTGATGGTTAACCCTGGGCGCAATACCGCCATATTGCTTCTGCCACCACTTAGCAGCGGTTATATCACCTACTGCACGGTGGACCCCGAGCGGCGAACGCACTTTATTAGTTTTTTACTTAGTGCATTCCGCTGTTCCTAACACTGGCCAGCACATTTCTCTCTAGAATCCCTTGATAATCTCGAGATTTCATTGAGCACTGTACAGATTCTAGACACCCTGTGCCAGATGCAGCAAAGCAGCCCCAGAACATAACAGAGCCTCCTCCATGTTTCACAGTAGGGACAGTGTCCTTTTTCTTGATATGCTTCATTTTTCCATCTGTGAAAATAGAGCTGATATGCCTTGCTAAAAAGTTAAATTTTTGTCTCGTCTGTCCATTCTCTCAGAAACTTTATGGCTTGTCAACATGTAGTTTAGCAAATTTCAGTCTGGCTTTTTTATGATTTTATTTCAACAATGGTGTTCTCCAATGGTTGTCTCCCATGAAGTCCACTTTGGCTAATACAATGACGGATGGTGCGATCTGACATTGATGTTCCTTGAGCTTGAAGTTCACCTTTAATCTGTTTAGAAGTTTTTCTAGGCTCTTTTGTAACCATTCGTATTTTCCGTCTCTTTGATTTGTCATCAATTTTCCTCTTGCAGCCATGTCCAGGGAGGTTGGCTACAGTCCCATACAGTTACATTTCAGAATTATATGTTCAACTGTAGTCACAGGAACATCAAGCTACTTGGAAATGATCTTATAACTTTTACCTTTAACAGGCCTATTTTATGAGCCTTATTTTTAAAAAAATTCTGTGGAAGCATGGTTGAAAAGCAATGTCTGACTTTCGCTTGTTCATTTTCATAGATTTTTTATTTCATATTACTTTTGTCAGATTCAAGTTATTTCTGTCACCATTGTGGGTTTTTCTGTCTTTAAACGAGGGGTACCAACAATTTTGACCACATGTGTATCACTCAATTCCTTTGTCTAGCTGCACGATTGCATAGTTTGAGGAGCTGGGGACATAAAGCGGAGACGAGACTAGTCCAACCTTACCCCTGGATGCTCTAGTTAAATGACAGATATTTTTCGATGTCCTAAAAATTGAATGGAGAATCTTTTTTTGCATGGGGAATGGAAAGCAGCTGTTGTATTACTTTTTACAAAATGAGTTACCTTACCATTACCTTTCCTTCGAAGCAGGCCCTTGGTCTGAATGTCTCCTCTTCGGGCATCCATATGTACCAATGAAATCCCAACAGATGACCCTGGCTGTCGCCTCCACTGTCTGGTCTATGGTTGGAGTCACCACTGAGAACTTAGTAAAATGATCGGTCATCACCAAGCAATATTCATAGCCATTATGAGACGTTCTGATCATCACCTAGTCACCATTAGTATTTCTAAGGGCATGGAGGTCCGAAAAACTTGTATAGGCACTCTCTGCTCTGGGTATGGTCAGTTGGCACTGTCGAAATCTTCCACCGTTTTCCGTAGTTGAGGCCAATACATCCGCTGCAACCATCAGAAAGTCCAAAGACGGCGTCTTTCTCATGAGCTTCTTTAGCCAGACTTACCACCATCCCCTCTGGAACTACCACTTGCCAGGTGACATCAAACTCTCAAGGTAATTGGATTGTCTGGTATAACTAGCCATTTTTCTTGAAAAGTCTTTCCCTCTGCCCCAGGATCTGTGAGGTGCTCGTGGACAAAATCATTCTTGCCTCCCTGATGGGTTTCTGTCTTGGGGTGACCCATTTCCGTAGGTCCACTAACTCAGAATCAGACTGTTGCAGTTGCACCAACTTGTCCCTTGGATGTCCCAGGATCTGAGTGGAGTTTGGGCTCCTCTCCTAATTTTTGGAGAGCTACCAAAATGGTAGAATCTGAGGTTTCATCTGAGGTTTCATCAATTTGTAGCTCTTCAACTGCGTCCCACTTCAGGCTTGCCTGGGTCACGCAGGACAGCATATCTGCATGCGTGTTCTCGGACTTTGACTAATAAGAGATCTTGTACCTGTATTTGGATATTCTCATGACCCATCTATGTTCCACCCAACTTTGCACTCTCTAGGTGGGAGAGGCGATTGTTGTCAGTTTGTACATGTACTTCCGACCCCGACAGATACTCCGCAAACGTCTCAATCACAGTGCTAGCAACACCAACTTAAACAAGCTATAATTATCAGAGTTCTTCTCTGAGTTCTTCAGTGACTGACTGGCATAGGCGATCACCCTTTTGCTTCCATCTTGCACATGCACCAGAACCCCCCAACCATACAGGCTTCCATCGGTGTACAGCATGAGAGAAATCAGAATAGGCCACGATGGGGGCATCAGTCAGCACCAACTTCAGAGCCCTAAAAGCCTCCTCTTTCCTGTGGCCCTACTGGATTGGCTGTTGCTTGGTCCCTGCTACTGTTCCCCTTAATAGCTCATGGAGCAGTGCTGCAGTCTTGGAGAAGTTCTTGAGAGACCTCCTGTAGTACCCTCAGTGTAGTAGGTATAGGCTATTTTTGGACTGTGGTCACTTACTCCATGATGGAATAGACCCCCTGAGCTGGAAACTGTGCTCCAGGTACTCAATCTTTCTAAAACAAGTGGCACTTTCAAGGCTTGATCTTCAGCCCTTGGCTTTGAAGCCATTCCAACACCTGCTCCAACCAGATGAGATGTTCGTTGAAGGTAAGAGAGTAGATGATGATGTCTTCAAGACGTATCAGAGTTGCTTCACAGTTCAGGTTCCCAATGCATTTATCCATCAAGCGCTGAAACGTCGCTTATGCGTTTGTTAATCAAAAAGGCATCTGGTTGAACGCAAATAGTCCCATGGGAAAGATGAAGACAGCCTTCCATCGGTCCTTCACAGCTATGGGAACCTGCCAATAGCCACTGGCCAAATCAAGGGATGAGAAATACTTGGCCTTTCCCAAGGTGGACAGGAATTCTTCATTCCTTGTCAGAGGGTATGGGTCTCGCACGGTGCAAGTATTCAGTCTTCGGTAGTCCACACCAAACCTCAATGTCCCATCCTTGTTTCGAATTAGTTCAATAGATACAGCCCAGAGACTTTGGCTGTCCTTTTCACTCCATTTCGAAGCATGTATGACAGCACATTCTTTACTTCCTGGTACATTTGAGGTGGGATCTACCGATGCTTTTCTCAGATTGGGACTGTAGTTCCCGTAGGGACCTCCGGTTGAATGGCTTTAGTGTACCCAAAGTTAATATTGAGCAAATGTGATCAGAAGTAGTTATAATCACCAAAAGACTATGCTAGTGTCTCTATCAATATAAAGCAGAGAGTGCCATAATACTTAACCTTTAACCCTAGAACGCATACCCATAGAAATCTACACATTCACGCACCTGGGGCCTTTTAGGCCTGTTTACAATTATCATGGAATAACGCAAATAAAAATACTTTTCAAAGTTTATTGCAAAGTAAGGATGCATTCCCACTAGCGTGGGGTCCGCCAGGACGGGATTCCGTAATGGATCTGACCTCCTGGTGACCCCAGCTAAGGCTGGCGGACGCATACCTGGGGCCTCGCAGGCCTGCCAGGTTGCTTGTTTTCTATTTTCTGTAAAATTACTTTAGTTAGAATTTTGAAACTCTAGGTATTCCTCAGGTATATAGTTGTTAGTAATTTCCAGTTGTTCATATATTTTTATGTTATAGGCATTTCGGTATAACAACCTTTTTTTGGGACTACCCCATATTCACGCATCTGGGGCCCTTTAGGCCTGTGTGCAAATAACACAGAATAACTCAAATAAAAATACTTTTCAAAATTTATTTTACAATTGCAAAGTAAGGATGCATTCCCACTAGCGCTGGGGTCCGCCAGGAGGTGATCCGTAATGGATCCGTAATCCGTAGAGCAAGTGTTTTTACTATGTCGGAACATAGGTCTTTCTGGACTGGAGCATCAGCTTCTTTGCCACAGTAAATCAGACCATTCATCCCATAATAGCTTGCTGAATCGCACATCCAGAAAATTTTTATGCCATACTTAGCTGGCTTACTGGGCATATACTGAATGAATTTGCAACGTCCCCTAAAGGCGAGAAGTTGCTCGTCCACTGTCACATTATCACTGGAATGGTAAAGCTTTGTACAGTTCTTGATAAAAAGATTCCAGTTGTAGCTAATAGGGGCTAATTTATCGGTTGCCAACCCCACAGGGCGAGTTCTCTTTTCATCAAAACGAAGGCATCTCCGAATACCCTCAAATCTATTGATGGACATAGTAGCTTTGTAGCGTGGATCTGCAAATGGGTTCTGAAATAACTCTCTGATTGGAACATCGTATGATTTTGTCGACCCTGCCAGAAGAGTAAGGCCAATATAAGCATATAGTTCCTCTTTAGTTATATTTTTCCATGTTTTTTTTCTTCCTGATGCAATACGTTTTCCTTCTACGTTAGTACACAAAACTACCTCATCTGCAATATCATCCAAAACAAATTTACAGAAAACATCTCTTTTGGACATGAATTGGGGAATTCTGACAGCTCCTTGAGCAACTCTAATAATGTTATGTGATGGGGTGCGTGCAGGAGCCGCAGCAGTACTGTTCCAAAAAATATTCGTTTTAGATGTTCTATTTGAATGTTCTGCTGGATCCACTACTTCTTCATCATCTGAAGAATCGCTGGACAATTAAGTTGATACATTAGCTGGTGGCATGTACTCTTCATCAGACAAAGAAATTTCACTTTCTTCATCACTATTGAAAACAATCACCTCTATTACATGGTCAGTCAATCCCCTGGAAGTAGACTGTGCCATTGTAATTTTAGATGTCAGTAACCTAAAAAGAAAAAAAAAAAAGATTACAATCAGGCTTGTGCACTGTAAACAGTATGTGATAAGACTCTTTGTTAGGGTCCCAGCACACCAAGCTATATAAAGCAGGTAAAGTGCAGCCCCCCTCCTCTTACCTCCAACAGATCACTTTCTTGTAGTGCAGTAGAAGCCTCTGGTTTTGGAGCTCAGAAAGTTTCTATTTCCAGACAAAAGAAAGCTGACTTCTTCCTCCAAAGTCTCTCCAGCAATTAGGACAAAAAGTCCTGCGATGAGGTCAGAGACACATGACTTTGTGAGGGAGCCTCCCTTCCAAGATCACATGACCATGTTGTCATGCAGAACCCACACTCTTCCCAGCAATAGCAGAGTCATAAAAGTTCTTCCCCAGCAACAATACAGACAAAAAGACTGAGTATCACATGTAAACCTAGTACAGGCCTAAAAGGCCCCAGGTGCGTGAATATGGGGTAGTCCCAAAAAAAGGTTGTTATACCGAAATGTCTGTAACATAAAAATATATGAATAACTGGAAATTACTAACAACTATATACCTGAGGATTACCTAGATTTTCAAAATTCTAACTAAAGTACTTTCACAGAAAATAGAAAACAAGTAACCTGGCAGGCCTGCGAGGCCCCAGGTATGCGTTCTAGGGTTAATAAATATATTTTAAAAGTAATTCTCAACAGGTCAAGATGGTGAATATAGAGGCTACAGATGCTCTTAAATTGGCCTATTGCCATTGCACAGCCTATTGAATTTTCTGTTCAAATGTATACTTACCCCCGGTTATTATTTATTTCCATGATGAGGCCTTTATAACAAGGCTGAAACGTGTAGGGAATAAGTTGGGGGTTAACAATAATAGTGCTTTATTAGGGTACTGCTCTTGTTAGGGCCGGAGTCCTCCCATGAGGCACGACAGGGGATTATAGGGTCAACACACTTAC
The DNA here is from genome assembly GCF_039654945.1 of Dendrobates tinctorius. NCBI lineage: Eukaryota > Metazoa > Chordata > Amphibia > Anura > Dendrobatidae > Dendrobates > Dendrobates tinctorius. The sequence goes on along the minus strand of NW_027361801.1, from coordinate 20,348,636 downwards.
CTTTCCCTTTCTTCCAGCGCTTTGTTCTATAGGCGATTACTAAACTATAAGGGTGAGATCTTCCAAATTTACTCTACCTGCACTGTTATCGTTGTGGGCACTTTATGGATTACCGTGTTTTGTATTGATTGTATGTGCAATATGTATTGCACCAGAAGTTATCATCATGCTGAGCAAACACCCCTTGATGCCGCTGCAGTAGATTTTCTACCTGCCCGGGGATGAGTTTCGTGATGTTTGCTTCCATTGTTTCCAAGAGATTGCGGCCTGTTTGGACTTCACCCCTATTCCTCTTTGTATTGAGAGACACTGACAGAGACCACTGGTCCCCTTTCACAGCTGTTCTATGGCATTAGACCTTGTGAGATCTTCTGGCATCATGTACACTCAGGCTACATCCTTCTTGGGGATTAACTGTAAACTTGTTCCACTTAGATTAATACAGTGCATGAGTACATGCCCTTGTCTCATGGTGGCTAGGGTGCAGGCAACAAGCAATCCCCCACTCGTCTCATTTCCATGGGTGGGATCAATTTGTACTCTCTCTCCTTCCAATAAAACATGACCCCATACCGCCATAGTGAGCACAGTCTGTCCCACTGGTAAGGTCACTTGTAGCTTTTGAGGATACCATTACTTTGCCAAGGTGCTGAGAGATGGTTGGTCACCTTTGAGTCTGGCTTACCTGCACAAGCTGCTGGAACACTCTCTTGCTTGTATTACATGGGCCCAACTATTCATTAATTGTCCATCAGCCACAAATTGTCCCACTGCACAGATCTTTCCCACACACTAGTATGGACATCCACACTATTCAGGCCACCGGGACGGCAGCTGGTTGGCAGCCACCAATCGAATAGTTGGTTCCTTTCTGGAGTAAGTGACTTCTGGGAAATGGGTTTAAAAGTATTCTTCCCCCAAAATGGTTACTTGGGACCCGGTAACCATCAAACAGTGCATGCGTTTTCCATTAAAATCAGCCAAAGTAATAGCTCTTTAGGAAACGTTATCTTCAGAGTCTTCATCCCCTCTTACTGTAGTGTGAGGCCACATGGTGCGCTCTTCGACCGGGGGACGGATTAGTTTAACTGATGCTCCCTTCTTCTTTCCACACGTCCAGCATTCCACACCATGTTCTTCTGATGGACGAAGGGTTCAAGGCAGCTCTGACCTCTCCTCATACTGAGCCATAGGGCCAGGCATCATGGTGTTAGCTCTCGGGCCCAGTCAGACTCCATATTTGTTGATTTAGAGGTGGTCACTTCATGGCTCCAGACCATATCTGTTAGGACAGGGGCTTCTTGTTCTCGAACCCTTGCCTCTAACCCAGCCTCCAGGAAGCTCATGTTGAATTTAGAGCGTAGGGTTCTCTCAAGCCGGAAACTGGTTGATCGCGCAGCACCTCTTCTAGTGGTCCCAGCCACAGAGTCTTCTTTTTTATATGGGCCATTACTTTCTGTAGAGCATTCACATTCTGGGCCACGGTCTCGCGCTCTCTTGAACAGGACGGAATAGGAGCATGCAAAAGTTACTTAGGTCCGTTGTGTCACCGTTCATATCCTTTAAAATTCTGATCACTTTATCTACAGTATTATGGTCCCTTATCTGGTGGTACATGACCAACTGTCATACCTCTTAGTCTAGGGTCAATAGCGCCAACTCCGCTTGTATAGCTTGGGTCATGGGATACATTTGTAACATACTCCTAATTTGCTCCACACAGTTCCACAGTAGCAATTTACTCCCCATAAACTTCAGGAGGTTGCAAAGCATAGTCCCCAAGGGTTACTACTCGGTTATTGACTGGTCCGCCATCTCTGCGCTGGAATGTTGCACCCTGCCGAGTGTGCCAAATGTAAACAGGTCACTGGATGCCACACACAAACAAGGATAAGGTGGAAGTAATCAACTTACCTGTTTGTTTTCCTAACACGGGTGCAAGAAAGGCTAGTGTTGACGGGAAGTAAATTGCATGATGGCAAAGTATTTACAATAGGCAATATACAATATGCAAGGCAATTTCAAGCCCACAATGACCTTTGCAGCAGATTCTCTTCATGCTACGTTTCAAATTCCTAATAAAGGCAATAAACACAGTGCTACACATGTTACTGCAATGATTCACCCTAGATTACAGGCCCTTGCGGGGGTTTCTGGTTCTTTCTGCCATACCATCTAACAAAGTCAAACAGTGCTCTTGGTCCTTTCTCACCCTGGCTAGCCCCCTGTTCGATTTGCAGTACTACCCCAGACTGTACGTCTATGCTGGAAGTAAAGGCACCGCTCACTCGCATCTTCTGTTCATCGCTGCGAACGTTCACCTCCAGATGGGGGGTCGTCGACAGGTCTTCAGAGCTCAATTTATGACAGTTGTCTATCGGGCCCGGTCAACAGAGGGATGGGTCTTTGTTCTTGACCTGCGTGATCTTGAATGGCATCATCTGGATCCCACTCGCAGGCGTACAACAACCGGCTGGTTCAAACTTCAACACTTAACAATGCTCTGCCTATGACAATTTTTTTAATGGAATTCAAATAAAGCAACTCATTTTATTGAGTTAACAGTTGTGTCTCTTGGAATACTCTCATACAGCTTTTGTTGATTAAAGATGGGTCTGTAGAGTGACTTTGGCCACAACACAGGTCACGCTGCCAAATATCAATGTATGCCGCTGCTACATCACAGCATAATGGAAGAGAATGGAGTTTCATTTCAAGCCACAAGGTACCATGACCACAACAAGCAAGTCTCCAAAATGTGTAATCATTCAGATTTTTTGAGAGTTGATTATCACAGTACCTTGCAAGTTGCAATGCGCCCCTCTTCACTTGAGTTATGCTGACAACACTGACCGCTGCTTTCCAAGGTAAGAAGACAGCATGAGAAAACACTGAGTCAGTTGTTGAGGCACCTTCAGCATGACTGCATTCTCCCTACTGTGCTGTGGCCTGAGATTATGTGCACGTAAAGGAGTGGATAAGCTGTCAACACCCCTCCTGATGATCTTCTAGTAATATAGTGCACTGTGAAATGTGGAAATAGTAACTTATTATTCATTGCTTGTGCCTCATCGCGTTTCCCCATTTCTCCAGGTTCATCAGGAGCCTTTATGTGTCTAGGAGTAGGCAATGAAGGGCACAGGCACAGGCTCATTCTGGTGTGACACTCCATATTTATAATTACATTTTTGGCTGTAGAATCTCATTTATTAACTTGTATGTCTTCCACCACTATTGCTATTGTCTTCAATCATCTATATAGGTTTCTTTCATTACAGCAGGGTTTCATTGCTAGGGCTATCTAGGGAGAGCCACTGTTTGAGCGGGAGCACCACATCTCGTCCTATATAGGGTGCCAACCTCCTGACTAGGCAGTACCAGTTTAGGCTACCAGGTCAAGGATTCACAGGGTTCTTGGTGTTGGCTGGTGCTTCTAGGTGGATTAATCTATATCCACAATTCTCTGGACTACATAGGTCCGTTAAGACTAACTATTTCGAGTTGTTTTTATTTATGTATGTCCATTAATTGCATAGTCTTTCTTTGGTGTATTTTAAACATATTTAATAAATTCCCAGTTTTATAGGAATTATGTTTTACAAAAATAAATTCCTCCTGGGTAACAGTTGCGCTACATACCATAATATAATGCACTGCCATGTTTTATATGATAGCTTTATTTATTTTGTGGCCTACAATACTTAGTTAGCCACTAAACTGGGTTAACTATTGGGGTCAGCCTATGGTAGGAGGAGATACCTGGCCTAAAGGAACTCAATTCCCATTTTTCAGGCAGTTAGTGTACAGTTCAGAAACTAAAAGTCTGTGGTCCGCATACCTGCATTGATTAAGTGTGTGAAGAAGAGAGAGAAAACCATACTTGAGTAGCAAGTTTGAAAGTGAATAAGTATCAAGTGGCAGAAGAATCCTTTATCTCATTCAATTGTTCAATTGAGGGCCAAGATCAAGAGTTATCTATACTAGATAAGGAGATAAGGTATAGCCAGACCTGATGGTCATTGAGAAGACTTTCAAGGGGACATGAAATCTCCAAAGAGGAATTGCAACAAGTGTGAACAAGTACAAAGATGCACCAAGGGGCGTGTGGCCCATAAGTTTAGGAAGTGTGAATAGCTGTGAGGAGCCACCTACCTCAACCATGTGCACCTCATATGGGAAAATGGAGGCCCCCATAATGATCTGCTTGTTTAGTGCATCATGTAACAGAAGAAATGTACAGCTACATGTAACTGTGAAGTTTCTGCCTGTGAATTATGCAGAAGATGTATTCTTTAAGTGTCATGTCTACAATTGGATGTATGCATGTTTCACCACTTTGTCTGTAATGAGAAGTTTTTTTGCACTCTGGTCTCCCTTATTCATCTCTAATTTGTGGGGTCCTGGCCTGTCGTGTCAAGCGTCAGCATGCGATCTGCAGTGGTGTATCTGTAAGGTACTAGCAGGAACGCGGGATGCAGTGACGGGACGCAGGCAGAACAAGGGTTAACAGGCTTATTTACAAGGGAATACTCCACATGTAAGGGAAGTGGACCGACCTATGGACCTGTCTGCAGTAGGAGGGTTAATGTACAATGTACTGGACATGGACTGCTGTATATGAAGGTGGGAGACAGCTAGACAGAGGAGAAGGATATTGAAGTACTGGGTTTTTGCCACTAGGGGGAGACCAAGGACAGCAGAAAGGGAGGAAGGTGTAGTACTGTAGTTTGGTCACAAGATGGGAGCAGGGAGCAGTGAGGACAGGGCTTAACAGCAACTTAGGGCTACGAAACCGCAAAGTCATGGGGGGCAGGGTTACAGGAGCTCTAGAGGGGGAATTCCTGGGGAGGGAAATAAATAGTTGCAGAGAGTTCCAGAAGAGTCAGTCCAGGGAGACGAGCTTAGAGGAAGAAGAGACAGAAGGAGGAGTCGGACAGAGGACAAGCTCCAGCAGGGATTGAGGAGGAAGGCAGTCAGGGGGGTGACCCTGACAGGAGGAGCGGCAGAACAGAGATAGCCTGGGGTACCACAAACGGACGGACTCGGACGGGTGAGGCGCTGTGGTGGTAGGCCTAGGGCAGCCACAGTGAAAGAGCCGCAAGGGACGTCAATTAGGAAAAGAAAGAAAGTGAAGGTACCCGGGCCTGTGTGCGGAGTCGAGCAGCTGCTGTGTGTGGTGCTGTGGGGTCGAGTAGCTGCTCTGTGGTGCTGCGGGTCGTCGAGAGGACGGCCAATAAAGGGGACCTGTTGGACGCACTTCAGTCTCTGTCTCAGTCTGTTTGCGGCGGAAAGAGGACCCTCCCCCCGGTTGGCTCACCTACCCACACACGCAGGGAGGTAAAGGGTTAAACAAGGGAGACAAACAGTACATAAAAGCAAAGGATAACTCGAGGTGAAGAACAACAGTTCAAATATCGGCAGTTCGTTAGACCAGGAGTAAGGAAGTTCCTGAACGGCAGCTCCTGCTGCGAACTACGGTCCAGCACACAACAATACCCCGTCTTCTGGTGACAGTGGTTGATCTCCGGTACCTTCCACTGTCCCTAGTCCATATACTGTGGTGGCTAAACAACGGTGAGGCCCAAAGTCCCTATGCAAGTATGCAATAGTCAAGTCAAGTCGCAAGTGTCTGGGGTCAGGATTTACTAGCACAGTCAGGGTGTAGGTTATGGTCTCATTCCCAGTCTCTTTCAGGCTCTGCATGGTTATGCTCTGCTGGCACCGCTCTGCTCTGCAGGCGATGGGGGCTCCTTCTATATGGCTCGTCACCACATCTGCACACTCTGGTGGGGGAAGCAGAGCATGATGCTCACCACTCTGCATGCTGCGATCTGCGCTGCCCTCTGTACTGCTCTGTGCTGGGGCCAGACTGCCCCGCTTTGCACGCTTTTTCTTTTTATCCCCCAGCTGCTGCGAGCACTTTTCTGTCTCTTCCCACCCTCCTGGGACTGCAGGAGGGTCCGCTTCACTAGTGCTTCCCCCAGGCAATAGGGGAAGGTCCTCCTCACTCAGGCTTCCACCCGGGAACATTGGATGCAGCCTCCTCAGTTCCGGACCCGGCATGCAGGTACCCGCGTCCAGTCAACCTCCCTACATATCTTAAAGGTAATCACACTTACTAAGCTAAGAGACCTTTTTTTCTATATTGTCCAGGGGCACAGAAGCGACCCATGGCCAGGTTGTCCATAGGCATTACATAAACACATCATCTTTTTCATGCTGTGAACCTGCCAAGTTTTTCAAGAGGATGCTGCTACAGTAAACACTGGTGGTTTTTTTCTGAAGCATTTTTTAGCATTTTTTGGGTTATTTCCTGAACGCCTTTTCAACACTTTTTTTTTTTTTACAACCGTCATTTCCGTTTTGTGTTTTTCCACCATTTTTATTTTGTTTCTTTACTGCCATTTTCTGGTCATTTTTTTTAAACTTCATTCAACAATAAAGAAACCACTATCAGTTTTCAAGCAAAAGCGCTGGCAAAACACTCAAAAAGACATAGGATGTCCTTTTTGCCTTCTCATTAACTTCTATTACAAAGTATGGAGCGTCTTCAGAGCGGAAAACATCTAAAGAATGGTCCACTCACTTTTTTTAACAGCTTGGAGCTGAAATTGCCACACACCTAAATGGCAATTCACACTACTTGTAAAGCCATATCCCCAAAAGAACACAATTTTTACTCATGTAAACTTTACTGGTACTTTAAGGACAAAAAAGGTGGCGACACTAATGACAACCTATCAGGAGCCTGAGATCTCATCACATGGGCGTTAATGGTCTTACACAGGGAGTTCCTTCCCACTGTAAAAAACACTTTGATCCCAAATTTAGCATTGATTATGGCACCTCAGGGGAGTGGAGTCAATGACTGCCTAATTAGGCACAGAGGAATGATAAGATCTTCTCACTCCTTTTTGGAATTTAGATACTAGGTATGTGTGACACCAGCAATGAACACCTATACTGTAAATGTGGTCTAAAGTTTTTTATTCAAAGCTGAGATATCTTACAATTTCTAGCTACTGTAAATCTTGGATTTTGATACTGTATGTCTCCAGGTTTTAGGAGAAAATGTACAGGTCATGAAGTGAGCAGTGTAAAAGGAAATTCGAAGTTGACTCATAAGGTTACAAAAAGTATCACACACTGGTTTAGGGTTAGTTTTTTTTACATTTTTTATTAATCTTTCCCTAGTTATCTTTTAAACTAGAAAAAAATAGTAAATAAATTAAATAAATTACAATTTTAAGTTTCCTCCTCTATGGCAGATATTCAGGCATCTAAAGTGAATCATGTCTTTCCTAATAACACACTACATAGTGAGATATTAGAAAACGTACACAACAAGTGACCTTGCCCAAGGCAACTAATTATCATACTTCACAGAAAGTAAGTTGCGAGAAGATACAGAACATTTTTCCTTAGTTACTGTGTGCACATACAAGTTCTCGGAACAGACCACAAAAAGAAATCACTGTTCGTTTTGATTTGGGTGTTTGCTACGTCAAAATTCTCCAAGAAGAATGATCAACAGAACCTTCAAAGAAGCTTTAAAATCATACCAAGAACTATAAATACAGTATGTTTATGGGTTGTGCCACGTACATTGGAAATCTTTTTGCTGTTTTTTTCTGGAAGATGTGACTAGGGTTTAAACATTTTTAAAGAATTTACTGAAATTTAGAAAATCAAAAATTTGAATCAATTCCACAATATGTGAACTCTTATCCTGAATATTTTAGACTATCAAGTCACCATAAAATAAAGTTCTTACTTTCTTGGACAGCTGTTCATAAGTGTTTTCTCTTCTCACTTTAGGACACTTTTTTTTTTTCAAATTTAGTTTTATACACGAAAAGAGACTCAAGAAAAAGAATAACGTTTAGTAAATGAAACTGAGATATCCCACCTCTAAAAAAAGCAAATCTTACTTAATAGAGTTAATTTAATGTGAATAATTTGGCAGTTCCACGGACCAGATTCTTCCAGAACATAACATCCAAGAGGCCAAACCAGAGGATCATGTTGTTGGTATCACATACAGTATATCTATATATATATATATATAAAACTGAGTGTTTGTATGTATGTGTGTGTGTGTGTATCAAGCCATGCCCACTCCACATAGCCCCACCCACTCCACATAGCCACACTCACTCCACACACAAAGCCCCGTATAATAAATATCTAATAAATATGTCGTGGTCCAGTCCGGGTTTTGAGCCTGTTTGCCCTTTTCCCGGGATGATCATGTAAAGGGTTAACTTTGCCTGGCCTCATTTTTGATTCAGGTTTGCTATTTCTTCCTGCTGCATCCTGCAGGCCATGTCAGTTATATTTTCTGCCTATGGCATGAGTATCTGACTCTGGTAGTACTCTGATTTGTGCTCCTGCTGTTGATGACTTTGCCCATGTCTATTTGCCCCCACTCCCCGTCCCAACTCAGTGTTTCTCTTTCTTATTTAGGACTCCCTGCTATCTGACTCGGCTTGGACCCTGAACTGCAGTTTGTCTCTTGTCTTTGGCATATCTACTTCTGAACAGTACTGAACCATTTGGCTTGCTTCTGACTCTATGTTTGTTTATTCCTTTGGTACTGCACCACAGACTAATATCGACTCGGCTTGTTTGACTATTCTGCTGCCATCTGGTGGCAGCCTCGCTGCTGCACTTCAGGTCTGTTATTTTTGTGTACAGTCCTTCCTCCACTCTATTGCCATCTAGTGGAGCTTGCATCTACCTGCATAGCAGCAGCATGACAATATACATATATATATATAATAAATATTTAATATATATATATAATAAATATCTAATATATCTGTTTCATAGGCACATCTTTTTGACCACAACAGGTTACACTGCCTGTGTTGCCCAAAGCAACCAGTCACTAAGCATCTTTCATTTCACCAGAGCTGTTTAAAAGATGAACGCTGAGCTGTGATTGGTTGCTATGAGCAACAGTTTTCCTTGTAGACAGTTGTGGTAACTGAGTCCTATTATTCTTATCAGTTCTATGGTGTTATCGTCCTTCTGTAAAGCTGGAAATAACACAATTTATTACCATGCCGACACAGAACACCCTCTGACACAGATTGCAGGGGTAGCCCAGAATCAGGAACTTCACTTTGTCTGGCATGAAGCATCTCATTAACTTAAAAATTCAAGCACATTAAAAAAAGAGACACAAGACGGATTTCTCCAACTCAGGTATCATTTTAATCGGTGTACCAGCGCCAGCCTGACAATACCTGGTTCGCTTTAAACTTATTTATACAGCTACATCTAATGCCACTCTAAATTAGTCCATCTTTAAAATTTCTAAATAAATGGTATTACACTCCCACAAGGTTGATGTCATGATCCAGGACGGGATTTCGCTTTGACCCGTCCTGGTTAGACTATGGGTTAATTGTGCTGCCTCTCTCTGGCAGCAGGGGGCTAGTTAGGGCTCACTGGACCTGGGTCCGGTGTCAGTTATACTCCTGCCCTTGGCTGAGTTAAGTGACCTCTTGTATACGTGTGCCTTGTGCCTGATATCTTGCTTGCTTGTTCGGTTGTGATCTGGTTCTGTCCCTGTTACGAGTTCTGCCTGACCCTCTTGTACTGCGCTACCTCTCGTGTATGACTCTCTGCTTGTGACCCGACTTCTCTCTGCTTGTCCCCTTGGTACCACGTCATCCTCTTGTGTATGACCTTTGGCTTTGTCTGACCTCCCGTCTGTTTGTCCCTCCTGTACCTCGTTTGCCCGTACTGCTGTGACCTCTGTTTTGCCTGACTCTGAGTTGTTGTATGGTGTCCTGTCCTATCTGAATACAGGACGCTAAGCCCCGCCCCCTTGCTGTCACATGACCATAGGTCCCGTGTCAGATTATTCAGTTTCAGTGTCCGCAGGTCCCGTGCCTCTTTACCTTCCAGCGCTGACTGGACCCTGACACTATTAGCCTGAAGCACACATGGTCACCTCTGCTGCCCGTCTCTACAGGTATCTTTTAGCACTGCTTCTGTACTCAGGACACGCGCACTGGCTCTATGAGCAAGAGCAGTGCGGTGTCTCTGACATTATAACTGACCCATACCATTTTTTTTTCTCTGCTCCCATTCACCTGTGTGTGTGATGGATCCTATGCACGCTCTTTCTGAACAGGTTAAGCACCTGACGCAGATGTCTCAGAAACTCTTTGGAGAACAAAGAGTCCTGGCTCAGTCTCAGCAGCTGATCGCCGACACTGTGCAGGGGGTTCTTTCATTGGGGGCTCTGGATGTTACATGAATTTCCCCTGAGTCTCCAGTGAAGTTACCAGATACCTTTTCTGGAGATAAAAATGACTTCAGAGTTTTCAAGGAGGGCTGTAAGCTTTTTTTCCTTAAGACCACACTCTTCTGGGGATGAAAGTCAGAGAGTGGGGGTCATTATGTCTCTGTTAAGGGGAGCCCCCCAAGCTTGGGCTTTCTCCCTTCCTACCACGGCCCCTGAGCGTATGACTGTGGATGCATTTTTTGAGGCCCTGGGGCATATTTATGATGCGCCTGATCGGGTGCGTATGGCTGAGGACAGGCTGATGAATGTTTGCCAGGGGAAACACTCAGCCGAGTGGTTTTGCTCAGAGTTCAGACGCTGGGCTGCTGAGGTCTGCTGGAACGACGCCGCTCTCCGGGGGTTGTTCCATAGAGGCTTGTCTGAGCATCTGAAAGACGCCTTGGCTCTCCACCCCCCACCTGATGCCCTGGAGGAAGCTATGACACAGGCCGTCCGAATGGATCGCAGGTTACGGTCAAGGGGAGTGATACAAACCGAGACATCATTATTCTCCCAAGGAAGGGGAGCCAGTTCTTCATTGAAAATCACGGAGATGGGAACCATCAACCTTAAGGAGGAAGAAAGGAGTCAACGGCACGTGAGAAAATGCTGTGTTCACAGTGGCGAGTCTGGACATGGGAAAAAGGATTGCCCCTCCCGGCCACTAACCAACAAGCGACTGAGCCCGGGTGATTATCGTGGAGGTCACCCAGGCTCTCAGGTACCCTTTTCTGCATTTTCTAAAATGTCATTTCAAGTGGAACTTTGTTGTGGGGGTGTCTCCACATCCACTTCTGTCTTCGTGGATTGCGGTTCATCATTGAACTTTATTGACTCTGACTTGGTGGCCAGATGTAAGTTAGGGACAGTTAGGTTGGAGACTCCGATTCACCTTGTTGCTATTGACAAAACACCACTGGTTAAGAATGACATTGTGTTTTGTACTGAAGAGTTTCTACTTAAAGTGAGTTCCTTACACCAGGAATGTATTTCATGTTTTGTAATGAACAACCTGCCTGCGGGACTGGTGTTGGGGTTCCCCTGGTTACAGCTGCATAATCCTGTGATTAATTGGGAATCTCGGGATATTGTTAAATGGGGTCCCTATTGCTCTGAGAAATGTCTTGTTTCTGTGTCTGTGTCGTCCGTGGGTCTAGAAGGCATTCCGGAGTGCCTGATAGATTATACTGACGTTTTCTCCGAAAAAGAGGCTGAGGTTTTACCACCACACCGCCCATTTGATTGTGCCATTGACCTGGTTCCAGGTGCCAAATTGCCCAAAGCCCACCTGTATAACCTCTTGGGTCCGGAACGGGCTGCGATGAAGGAATATATTTCTGAGAGCCTCCGTAAGGGACATATTCGTCCTTCTGTTTCTCCTGTGGCGGCAGGCTTCTTTTTTGTAAAAAAAAAAGACGGTGGTTTGCGCCCATGCCTCGATTTTCATGAGTTAAATAAAATAACTGTGAGGAATACTTATCCCCTTCCACTTATTCCTGATTTATACAATCAGTTGTCCGGAGCTAAGTGGTTTTCGAAATTAGATCTACGGGGAGCGTATAACCTTATCCGAGTCCGGGACGGAGATGAATGGAAGACCGCTTTTCTCACTACTGAAGGGTTGTTTGAAAATTTGGTCATGCCCTTCGGCCTGACCAACGCTCCAGCGGTCTTCCAAAATTTCATAAATCATGTGTTCTCCGATTTGATTGGACGTTTTATGGTGGTGTATTTGGATGACATTTTAATCTACTCACCTGATAAACAGACTCACATTGGTCATGTTCGGGCAGTTCTCCAAAGGCTCAGGGAGAACTGTCTGTTTGCTAAACTTGAAAAATGTTTATTTTTTGTTCAGGAACTGTCCTTTCTGGGGTTCATCGTGTCTGCTGAAGGGTATCGCATGGATCCTAATAAGGTGCAGGCCATTCTCGAGTGGGTTCAACCGTGTGATTTGAAGGGTCTGCAACGTTTCCTAGGGTTCGCTAATTATTATCGGAAATTTATAAGTGGGTTCTCACAGGTGGTTAAACCCCTCACAGACATGACTCAAAAGGGGGCCGATATCAAGAATTGGTCAACCGCAGCGGTAGCGGCATTTCAGTTTTTGAAAAAATGTTTCATGTCGGCCCCGGTTCATATCCAACCGGACCCCTCTGAGCCATTTATTGTTGAGGTAGACGCCTCAGAGGTGGGGGTGGGGGCGGTATTGTCCCAGGGACCCGCCACTTTGACCAATTTAAGACCTTGCGCCTTTTTCTCAAAGAAGTTCTCCCCTGCGGAGAGAAACTATGATGTGGGGAATCGGGAACTTCTGGCCATAAAATTGGCTTTTGCAGAATGGAGGCATTTTTTGAAGGGGGCTGTTCATTCTATAACGGAAATCACGGACCACAAAAACCTAGCTTACATTGAGTCAGCTAAAAGGTTGACTCCCAGACAGGCTAGATGGTCACTTTTTTTTTCCCGATTCAACTTCTCAATCACTTTTCGACCAGGATCCAAGAATATCAGAGAGGATGCGTTGTCACGCAGTCTTGATCCGGTGTCCCCCCCGGAACCTCCATCCTCCATTCTTCAGCCTGGGGTGGTGGTGGCAGTGGTTTCTAATGTGTTGGAACGGGAGATTCGAGAAGCCCAGGCTCTTGCACCTCCAGCTAAGCCGGTGGATAAACTTTTTGTACCAGCTCAGTTTCGTCTCAAGGTCCTCCAGGAGTTCCATGACTCAGTTCTGGGTGGACATCCAGGGATCTCAGCGACCCGGAAGGCCATTGCTAGAATATTCTGGTGGTCTTCTTTAGCCTCTGATGTTGGGGAGTATGTGTCTGCGTGTGAGGTTTGTGCCCGTGCGAAAACTCCCATTACCGACCGGCCGGGGAATTGGTACCACTGCCAATTCCTGAGAGACCATGGACTCATCTGTCCATGGATTTCATCACCAACCTTCCCCCTTCCAAGGGTAATACCGTGGTCTGGGTCGTAGTGGAAAGGTTTAGTAAGCAGGCACATTTTGTACCTTTGGCAGCTCTACCTAATGCGGAAACATTGTCCAGATTGTTTGTGGAGCATGTGGTGCGGTTGCATGGGGTACCCCTGAATGTGGTGTCTGATAGGGGAGTGCAATTTGTGTCCAGATTTTGGAGAGCTTTTTGTAGGAGGTTGGGTATTGGTCTGTCCTTTTCATCCGCCTACCATCCAGAGACTAATGGGCAGACTGAGCGGACCAATCAGTCTCTGGAGCAAATTCTGCGTTGTTTGACCTCAGCCCGACAGGATGATTGGTGTTCTGTGTTACCATTGGCTGAGTTTGCATTTAACAACCGCACTAACCAGTCTACGGGTACATCTCCTTCTTTTTGCAATTATGGGTTTCATCCTCATTTTGGAGAATTTTCCCGCTTGAATTCTGGGTGCCCTGGGGTGGACGAGACGATCCAGCGGTTGGGGGAGGTATGGCGGGAGGTCCAGAATAACATTACGAAGGCCCAGGACAAATTTAAATTTTTTGCGGACAAAAAACGATCCGTGGGTCCAGTGTTTCAGGTCGGAGATAAGGTATGGTTATCCACCAAAAATATAAGGCTCAAGGTTCCCTCTGCGAAGCTTGGACCCAAGTTTATAGGTCCCTATGTAATTACCGAAGCAGTTAACCCGGTGGCTTTTCGGTTGAGTCTTCCGCCATCTCTAAGGATCCCTAATGTTTTCCATAAGGCCCTTTTGAAACCTGTGAGGTCCGGTGGGGAGGGATCATCATCTTCCCCGACACCGGTTCTGGTAGATGGGCAGGCTGGAACGAATTGTCGACTCCAGGTTGGTCCGTCGCGCCCTTCAGTATCTGATACATTGGAAGGGCTACGGTCCTGAGGAACGCTCGTGGGTTCCTGCTCGATCAGTTCATGCGGATCGGTTGATCCGAGCCTTTCACGCCAAGTACCCTGAGAGACCTGGGGGTCCGGTGGCCCCCCATTGAGAGGAGGGTACTGTCATGATCCAGGACGGGATTTCGCTTTGACCCGTCCTGGTTAGACTATGGGTTATTTGTGCTGCCTCTCTCTGGCAGCAGGAGGCTATTTAGTGCTCACTGGACCTGGGTCCGGTGTCAGTTATACTCCTGCCCTCGGCTGAGTTAAGTGACCTCTTGTATACGTGTGCCTTGTGCCTGATATCTTGCTTGCTTGTTCGGTTGTGATCTGGTTCTGTCCCTGTTACGAGTTCTGCCTGACCCTCTTGTACTGCGCTACCTCTCGTGTATGACTCTCTGCTTGTGACCCGACTTCTCTCTGCTTGTCCCCTTGGTACCACGTCGCCCTCTTGTGTATGACCTTTGGCTTTGTCTGACCTCCCGTCTGTTTGTCCCTCCTGTACCTCGTTTGCCTGTACTGCTGTGACCTCTGTTTTGCCTGACTCTGAGTTGTTGTATGGTGTCCTGTCCTATCTGAATACAGGACGCTAAGCCCCGCCCCCTTGCTGTCACATGACCATAGGTCCCATGTCAGATTATTCAGTTTCAGTGTCCGCAGGTCCCGTGCCTCTTTACCTTCCAGCGCTGACTGGACCCTGACACTATTAGCCTGAAGCACACATGGTCACCTCTGCTGCCCGTCTCTACAGGTATCTTTTAGCACTGCTTCTGTACTCAGGACACGCGCACTGGCTCTATGAGCAAGTGCAGTGCGGTGTCTCTGACAGTTGAAAACTGCTTTCTCTAAGAGAAAAGCTGTATTATGCCTCAATGAGCAAGACTTACAGAAAGAAGAAAAGGAGCCAAGACTAACAGAAGGGAGTACAGAAATGGAAGAAAGGGAGGCAAGAGCTGCTTCCTCGAGGGCCACAGAAATGTATCAGCAGAGACTGCGCCTCCACCTTGTACAGATTGGAGGGAACCTGCGAGGCGTACAGGTATATACTATATACAGGGGAGATGACATACAGGTATATACTATATACAGGAGGAGATAACATACAGGTATATACTATATACAGGGGAGATGACATACAGGTATATACTATATACGGGGGGAGATGACATACAGGTATATACTATATTCAGGAGGATATGACATATAGGTATATATACTATATACAAATGGAAATGACTTACAGGTATATACTATATACAGGGGATACTATGCCTGGGAAATACCAGGCTCTTCATCTAGTATTATAATATTTTACAGTGGGACTGTACGATACAAAAGGATCCGGAATCCAGGGGAGTGACATAAGACTCAGTTCAAGGGACATTTCTATCTGGATGTTTTTATTTTATTTATTGCTGTTTTTTATATAAGTTTTTTCATTAAACAACAGTACAAGATCTGAAGAGACCAGTGTTTAAAGAGTAAACATTGTTTTAATGTTTTTTTTCCCATAGATCAATAGTAAATGTGGAAATAAGAAACCTTATAATAAATCTTATAAGAGTAATCATCTGCTTCTTTCTCTGCCAAGACTGATCTTTCATTCTCAAAATTCTCAATTCACAGTGTGGCGTAGCGCCTACTATGTCTGTTGGGGAACACTTGCTTGGCAGCGGATTAGCGTAGTCAGGCATAGGTTTTTCACACAAAACAGTCCATACGGTTTATTCAAACGTCATAAACCGCACCATAATCCAGGTTTCACATCACCGGCTTACACACAGTCCATTACTTCATCACATGTGGCTTTACAAAGCATTCACTAGTCACGCTGGACTCTCTCCAGTCACTGGGTGACCACACAGTTCAGTAACTGACCTTTGTCAGTGCACATAGTTCTTTTCCCATACCCGGAGTTACCTCTCAGGAGCTCCTGCTCCACAGGCTGACTCCTCGTCAGTCCAAGGGCCTCAACAGGACAGCATCTTTCTCAGTGTGTGGCCATCCCAGGCTCTGCACACACATGTGGCCTGTCCGGGTGCTATTCAGGACACTTGTCCAACACCCAGGCCACCAGGTTCAAGGTCTCACCACGTGCTCCAGGAATCCGATCTTACTCCCAGGATCTTTCAACACAGACCTTCCAGGACCTTGCACCCTGAACTATTCAGGGTACACACACTCTTTCCATGTGACCAGACCTCAGTCACCTTATATGGTTTTTAACCACCCTCACGGATGGGTGGTTCATGTGTGGTTAGTCAATTCCTGCCCAGCTCTCTGACTAATCCTATAAGCCACCCTTATAAGTAATACACAACAAATACTTGTGGAACTGTAAGTCCCAGCATAACCATTTCATATTGGGCTTACAGCGCAGAGAACCTCTGCGACACATACCGGCCATTTACAATAATGCCAGTCCCTAATTTACCATCATAACTATGCCTCCAAGCGCATCCTGAAGTGCATACACGGCGCCCCCTAGCTGTAACAGAGGTTACTGCATCAAAACAGGTAAAATCTGTCTTTAATGTCTTTAATGAATACATAATTGTACCATCCCATTATTGAAATTGGAGCTAACAGGTGGTGCCCATAAAATTAGTGTCAGACGTACAAAGTTTTGGAAAGCTTAGGAAGAACTAATTGAGATGTTACAAAAGGCCCAAGAAGATTACAAAAGAAACAGCACATAAACATCACAAAAGACCCTCCTGCCCTTCAGGTTGGTGACAAGGTTTGACTTTCTTCAAAAAAATCTGAAAACAAACGTACCGTCTTCTAAATTGGGTAAAAAATTCATAGGACCTTTTCAAATTTCTGCACAAATTAACCCAGTTGCTTTCCATCTAAAACTTCCTAACAGCCTGGAGATTCACCCTGTGTTCCATGTATCCTTGCTCAAACCATTCAGTGAAAAGCCATTTCTGTGAAGAACTCAGCCACTTCCTCCACCAGAAAAAGTCTGTGTTGAAGAAGAGTACATTGTGGATAAAATTCTGGACTCTAGAAGATTTAGAGGAAGATTTGATGCAATGGAGGGTTTACAGACCAGAAGATAATTCATGGGAACTGGGGGGAAACGTCAATGCACCCAGGCTTACAAGAACCTTTCACCAGAGACATCAGTGCCTGAGATGTCCAGAGGCCATTCTGGAAGGAGGGGAGTACTATCAGGATTCAAACCCAGCAGCTCATGTGTACCAGGCATCAGCTCTTCCCTCTGAGTTATTCAGCTCGCTCGACAGTTCCTTGCTAAATCAGATACTAGTACCTGTGTTGTTCCTGATTGGCTCACCCTGTGATCTCCTGATTGAGCACTGTACTTAAACCTGGCACTGCACTTCCTTCATTGCAAGATTATTGAGCTTCCATCCTTCAGTTCAGCTTCTTCCCACCTGCTGCTTATCCTCAAGATCCTACTGCTGCTCCATGTACCGACCCCTTGCAATATCCTGACTACGTTACCTGCTTATCCTCCCAACTACCATATTTTTCGGATTATAAGACGTACCGGACCATAAGACGCACCACAAATTTGGGTTGGAAAATAGCAAAAAAAGAAAGCCGGCAGCAGAAGTGGGGAAATGCTGCAGTCCCGGGGTATCCCAGAGGTGCGATGCTGCGGGTCCAGTGTCGGCGGTGAAGCAGAGCAAAGTGCGTTGCATGGACACGTGTTGTGAGTTCATTTTCCCCTTCACTACTGAGGCCCGAGGAACTCCCTCTTCTGGTGAAGAAAGGTAGTGAGCCTGATTGTCAAACACCTGGGGCTGATGATGATGACTGGCTGAGTGGAGTTAATGACTGGATATAAGGCTGCCGACGCCCTTCTGGCCTGCGGGTGATTTCTCTGTGGACTTCTAGGAAACCAGTCTGATTCCTGCTCATCTAAAGCTAAGATTTCTGCTTTGCCTTTTTGCATTAGTGTTTTGTTTTTCCTTGCTTTTCTGGATTCCACCATTCCCTGCTGGGGTGAGCTGAATCTCCTTTTGCCTGTTGCTCTGTCTTCAGAATATTCCTGAGTACTGACATAGCTTTTTTGAAGCCTAGTGTCTTCAGGGCCTTTTTTACTGTCAGTTTGTTGGCTCTTATTTCCATAGGGTTTTTCACGGATTGCAGACAGCAGCCTTCCTGTCCTTTCCTATCTAAAGCTAGCGTGGGCCCCACCTTTGCTCAGTCTATCTTTCTGTCTGTGTTTTGTTCTTTCTTCTTGCTTCACCGTCATTATATGTGGGAGGCTGCCTTTTGCTTTGGGGTCTGCTCTGGGGCAGTTTAGATTTCTCTTTCTGTCTTTAGGCTATGTAGTCCTCCGGCTGTGATCGAGGGGCCTAGGGCATCGTAGGAGCCCCCCACGGCTACTGCTAGTTGTGTTGATAGGTTCAGGGGTCTGCAATCCGATAGCTGCCAACTTCTCTGGTTTTCTGGACTTAGCTAGCATTTCTATTTTTGCCACCTACGGTGACTCAATCATAACAGAATCACCCGCCATACCGCAGATTCTAGGGTACTCAATAGCAGGAAAGAATTGTATTAAAAAAAAAAAAAAAAAGTGTGTATATTTTTTCCTCTATATCTCTGAGGCCGTAGGGGGAATTTTTTTTTTTCTCTCAATGGAGATAAAGCAATTGTCTGATCGTGTGGAGCAGCTCGCTGCGGAAGTGCGGGGAATTTCCGCCTACCTTGCTCATTCACATGCTGCTGAACCAAAGATTCCTACACCTGATGTATTTTTTGGGGATCGGTCTAAATTTTTGAATTTCAAAAATAATTGTAAATTATTTTTTGCCTTGAAGCCTAACTCGTCAGGGAGCTCCGCGCAGCAGGTTAAAATTGTCATCTCTTTGCTGCGTGGAGATCCCCAGGATTGGGCGTTTTCTTTGAAACCAGATGATCCTATTCTGACTAATGTGAACACATTTTTTCAGGCCTTGGGGTTGTTGTATGACGAACCTAATGCCATTGATCAGGCTGAAAAGACCCTGCTGGCATTGAACCAGGGTCGTGATTCTGCAGAATTGTACTGTCAAAAATTCCGAAAGTGGGCAGTACTTACTACCTGGAATGATAATGCCTTGGCTGCTCTCTTTCGGAAGGGGTTGTCAGAAGCCATAAAAGATACTATGGTGGGATTTCCTGTTCCCTTTGGTCTTGACGATTCTATGTCTTTAGCCATTCAGGTTGATCGGCGTTTACGCGAACGCAGAGCTGCACGAGAGGTGTTGCCACCTGTTGAACAGATGTCTGAACCTATGCAATGTGATAGAGTTTTTTCCAGAGAGCAGCGTCAAGAGTTCAGAAGGCGTAATAAGTTGTGTTTTTTCTGTGGAGATGCCTCGCATATTATTTCTGTCTGTCCTAAACGCGAGAAACGCTTTGCACACACGTTTTCTGTTGGTGGTGTTCAACCTAAGTTTCTTCTGGCTATTACTCTGATCTGCTCCCTGTCCACATTTTCCGCCAAGGCTTTTGTGGATTCGGGAGCAGCTCTAAACCTAATGGACTTGGATTTTGCTAAACGTTGTGGATTTCCGATGACACCTCTGCAGACGCCTATCCCTTTGAGGGGGATTGATGCTATTCCTTTGGCTAAAAATAAACCTCAGTTTTGGACCCAGGTGGTAATGCGGGTCGCCCCAGACCATCAAGAAAATTGCAGGTTTTTGGTGTTACATAATCTGCATGATACTACTGTTCTGGGGTTTCCCTGGTTACAAATTCATAATCCAGTTTTGGATTGGAAATCTGTGTCTGTGGTGAGTTGGGGTTGTCGGTGTGCCTTTAGTGAGGCTCCGGTGTTTTCCACCTCTCCTCAGTCGCATGATGTTCCTGATTATTTGGCGGACTTTTATGATGTATTTAGTGAGAATGAGTCTGCGTCTCTGCCTCCTCATAGGAGTTATGACTGTGCAATTGAACTGAGCCCGGGGTGTAAATTTCCCAAGGGTCGGCTCTTCAATTTATCTGTACCCGAGCACGAGGCTATGCGGTCCTATATTAAGGAGGCGTTGGAGAAGGGTCATATTAGACCATCCTCGTCACCCTTAGGTGCCGTTTTTTTTTTTTTGTAGCCAAAAAGGATGGATCATTAAGACCTTGTATTGATTATCGTGCTCTCAACAAAATTACTGTTAAATATCAGTATCCGTTACCCCTGATTTCTGATCTATTCTCCAGAGTTAAAGGTGCTTGCTGGTTTACCAAGCTTGACCTCAGGGGGCGTATAATCTTATTCGCATTAAGCATGGGGATGAATGGAAGACGGCATTTAATACTCCAGAGGGACATTTTGAGTACCTGGTGATGCCTTTTGGGCTCACTAATGCCCCTTCTGTCTTCCAGTGCTTCATGAACGATATTTTCCGAGATTTTGTTGATAAATTTTTGATTATCTATCTGGATGATATTTTGATCTTCTCCAAGGATTGGGATTCTCATGTGGAACATATTCGGACTGTGTTCCGGATCTTGAGGGAGAATTCCCTGTATGTCAAAGGATCTAAATGCCTTTTTGGAGTACAGAGGATTTCTTTTTTGGGATTTATTTTGTCCCCGTCAACTATTGAAATGGACCAGGCCAAGGTACAGGCCATTTACGATTGGGTTCAGCCCACTTCTTTGAAGGCCCTCCAGAAGTTTTTGGGTTTTGCTAATTTTTATCGGAAATTTATAGCTAAATTTTCTAGTATTGCCAAGCCATTGACTGATTTGACTAAGAAGGGTGCTGATGTGTTAAATTGGTCTCCGGAGGCTGTTTCTTCCTTTCAGGAGCTGAAGCGAAGATTCACCTCCGCCCCGGTTTTGCGGCAACCTGATGTCTCACTTCCGTTCCAGGTAGAGGTGGATGCTTCTGAGATTGGTGCAGGAGCTGTTTTGTCCCAAAAGGATCCTGTAACATCTAAAATGAATCCCTGTGCTTTCTTTTCCCGAAAGTTCTCTCCATCTGAACGTAACTATGATGTGGGGAATCGGGAACTGTTAGCCATGAAATGGGCATTTGAGGAGTGGAGACATTGGTTGGAGTGAGCTAAGCATCAAGTCGTGGTCCTCACTGACCACAAGAATTTGATTTACCTAGAGTCGGCTAAGCGCTTGAACCCTAGACAGGCTAGGTGGGCCTTGTTTTTTACACGTTTTGATTTTGTGGTTTCTTTTCTTCCTGGAACTAAGAATGTCAAGGCTGACGCCCTCTCTAGGAGCTTCTTTGCTGATTCTCCTGTGGTGACCAAGCGTGCTACCACCTTTGTCGAAGGGGTAGTTCTTTCTGCCATCTCGCCCGATTTGAGACGTGCTCTGGAAGAGTTCCAGGATGACAAACCTGAGCGTTGTCCCAGTGGAAATTTGTATGTTCCTGACCAGTGGAAGAAGAGAGTGATGTCTGAAGTTCATTGCTCTGCTTTGGCTGGTCATCCAGGTATTTTTGGTACTAGAGATCTGGTGAGTCGGTCTTTTTGGTGGCCCTCCTTGTCTCGTGATGTCAGGAATTTTGTGCAGTCCTGTGGGACGTGCTCCCGGTCTAAATCGTGTTCTCGCTCTAGTGGGTTGTTGATGCCTTTGCCTGTCCCCAAGAGGCCATGGACCCATATTTCAATGGATTTCATCTCTGATATGCCTGTCTCTCAAAGGATGACTGTTATTTGGGTGATTTGTGATAGGTTCTCTAAGATGGTTCATCTTGTACCACTCCCTAAGTTGCCGTCTTCCTCTGAATTGGTGCCCCTGTTTTTACAACAGGTGGTTCGCTTGCACGGGATTCCTGAGAACATTGTATCTGACAGAGGAGTCCAGTTTGTGTCTAGATTTTGGAGAACTTTCTGTTCCAAGCTGGGAATTCAGTTGTCCTTCTCCTCTGCTTTTCACCCTCAGACCAATGGGCAGACAGAGAGAACAAACCAGACCTTGGAGTCATATTTGAGATGTTTTATTTCTGCTGATCAGGATGATTGGGTTTCATTTTTGCCCTTGGCCGAATTTGCTTTAAATAATAGAGCTAGTTCTGCCACTTTGATGTCTCCTTTTTTTTGTAACTTTGGGTTTCATCCTCGATTTTCTTCAGGGCAGGTGCAGCCCTCTGCCTGCCCAGGGGTTGACACTGTGGTGGAGAGAATGCACCAGATCTGGGACCAAGTGGTGGATAAGTTATCTCTCTCCCAGGAAAAGGCCCAGCGGTTTTCCAACCGACATAGGACCATTGGTCCCCAATTTAAGGTTGGTGATATGGTGTGGTTATCATCAAAAAATATTGCTATGAAGGTGGCTTCTCCTAAGTTTAAGCCTAGATTTATTGGACCTTACAAGATTTTGGAGATTATTAATCCGGTCTCTTTTCGTTTGGCTCTTCCAGTCACATTTAAAATCCATAATGTGTTCCATAAATCTTTGTTGAAGAGGTTTGTTGAACCTGTTGTTCCGGGGGTTGCACCTCCAGACCCTGTATTGGTTGAAGGTAACATGGAATATGAGGTAGAGAAAGTACTGGATTCCCGTCTGGCTAGACGGAGACTCCAGTATTTGGTTAAGTGGAAGGGTTATGGTCAGGAGGATAATTCCTGGGTCTCTGCCTCTGATATTCATGCCAAACGATTGGTGCGTGCCTTTCATCGGGCTCACCCTGATCGCCCTGGTGGCGTGGTTGAGGGTTCGGTGACCCCTCCTCAAGGGGGAGGTACTGTTGTGAGTTCATTTTCCCCTTCACTACTGAGGCCCGAGGAACTCCCTCTTCTGGTGAAGAAAGGTAGTGAGCCTGATTGTCAAACACCTGGGGCTGATGATGATGACTGGCTGAGTGGAGTTAATGACTGGATATAAGGCTGCCGACGCCCTTCTGGCCTGCGGGTGATTTCTCTGTGGACTTCTAGGAAACCAGTCTGATTCCCGCTCATCTAAAGCTAAGATTTCTGCTTTGCCTTTTTGCATTAGTGTTTTGTTTTTCCTTGCTTTTCTGGATTCCGCCATTCCCTGCTGGGGTGAGCTGAATCTCCTTTTGCCTGTTGCTCTGTCTTCAGAATATTCCTGAGTACTGACATAGCTTTTTTGAAGCCTAGCGTCTTCAGGGCCTTTTTTACTGTCAGTTTGTTGGCTCTTATTTTCATAGGGTTTTTCACGGATTGCAGACAGCAGCCTTCCTGTCCTTTCCTATCTAAAGCTAGCGTGGGCCCCATCTTTGCTCAGTCTATCTTTCTGTCTGTGTTTTGTTCTTTCTCCTTGCTTCACCGTCATTATATGTGGGAGGCTGCCTTTTGCTTTGGGGTCTGCTCTGGGGCAGTTTAGATTTCTCTTTCTGTCTTTAGGCTATGTAGTCCTCCGGCTGTGATCAAGGGGCCTAGGACATCGTAGGAGCCCCCCACGGCTACTGCTAGTTGTGTTGATAGGTTCAGGGGTCTGCAATCCGATAGCTGCCAACTTCTCTGGTTTTCTGGACTTAGCTAGCATTTCTATTTTTGCCTCCTACGGTGACTCAATCATAACAGACACGTGTTCCTTTCTAAGAATGCCGACGGTAGGAATGTGGCGATGCTGCGACCCAGTGCCCATGGTGAGCAGGGCCAAATGCATCATTGGCTTCTCGGTGGCCATTTTCTTGAAGCCGAGGGCCATCGATATCTCAATCTGCGCATGCATGGCTTCCTGCGGTCATTATTCTGAAGCCCACAGCCTCAGGAAAATGGAGAGCGCGAAGCCCTGGAAAACATCTCATTCCGTGCACGTGTCGCCTCTGGCGGCCCACTGCTTCAGGAATATGGCCGCAGGGAAACCAATGATGCACTTCGCACTGCTCACCGTCGACACAGAGCCTCAGTATCGCCACACTTCTGCTGCCGCCAGTTCCATGAGGAAGGGACGCTGCTACACCACTGTGGCAACCCCCCCGGTAAGCCTGCATTCCAACTTTAAGACGTACCCCCCATTTTCCTCCCAACTTTTTTTGGGGAAAAGTGCGCCTTATAATCCGAAAAACATGGTACACTGCTGCTCCATGTATCAACCTCAGTCTGTATCTTGACTACGATTCCCGTTTATCCTTCAAAGTACACTGCTGCTCTGTGTACCGACCTCTGGCTACATCCTGACGATGCTACCTGCCGGTGCTGCCCCTAGTGGTTGCAATATCACTACTCCAACTCAGGTCAGTGCTTAACACTAGTGTACACCTATAACATACTGCAAAGAAACTGCCACATGGAAGTATGGGCACATAGAATTGGCGCATATGGGCACTTAGAATTCTATATCACAAATCTGTACACCAAAGATCAATAAATACGGTTGTATGCATGGGATAAAGCCATATTCTTAATAAGGTTTGCAAAATTGTAATGGTTACCTATTCTAAAATTCTAAAAAGATGAAAGAACCTACTGTAAATCCTACCCTTTTTTATAGATTACATTTCCTCCGTGTATCTCATATATGCGAGGCCCCTTTTAACTCTGATCTAAATCTAAGTATTATTCTGTGCCCTTTTAAGTCTATGTATCAAGTGAGAAATTAAATGTAATCTTTCTAATGGTTCTATTAGACTCATCAGAAGCTGAGACCACTTTGATAATCTAATCAAATTATGTCTTGTCAACGTTTCCAAGAATCAGACGATGAATTAAATATTGGTACGTCATGTGCCTATGGCAAGGAGGAAAGGTTATTTTACAGTGTATATAACGACTTTGTAGACAACATAGACTATGCTGACTTTTTTCACTTTTATTACATTTGTTTATTATAGGCCACCACACTACTATAGATTTACTTCTGAAGTTGTCAAATAATTGTATGCCTCAGATATACTGAACATCTAGGATTGGAAGCGAAGAGCGATCATTTTTTATAAAACACAAAAATAATAATGACTTTCAAGATGTTAAGATAGAGTAGCAGGAAAATATCACAGTATTTAAAGATATTCCTGTAGAATCCCTAATGTGGCAACATTTAGGTGTAGAGCATTTTGTGCTTTGTTAGGATTCTGCATTATTAAAGAGTTGTGGGTGATAACTCTGAAAAGCTTCATTGAATCTGGTGGATTTTTATCATTCATCAGATGAAGATCAAATATCAGATCCATAAAACGTCCTTAAAGAGGACTTATCACCTCCCAAGAAACCTCATAAAGTAAAAGAAGACCGAATATGAATATTTCTCAAATATTTGTAATTCAGAATTTTTTGAAAAACAAAACATATTTGTTCACTATTTTGTGTGTTTGTGGGGGGGATTTGGGAGACTGCAGAATATAAATAACATAGGAGAATCTCTTAACTCCATGCTCAATGTAGATACATATCTGGCAAAATCAGATTGATCCCTGTATATTATGGCAGTTTGGTGTGATTAGGCTGTTTCTTTGCAGTATGTTGTAAGAGACGGAGATTAAACCTTTACAAGCTTCTGTGTCCTCCTATTAGCAGCTCAACCTTTCATAAATAGCTATGTCCTCTTCCTTTAGCTTATCTGCAGAATACACAGAACTTCTTATTACACATATCATAAATAGCAATAGTCAGTATCAAGTAAGGTTCAGACTCCTGGTTGAAGAGGAGGAAATGTTTGCTTGATTGGCATCCTACTGATTGATTGCTTGTTGGGATGCATTTGTGAAGTGATTCATCATGTTTTTAAATCTGTTTAGAAGAATATATGAGAAAAATAGATTAATCAATTCTGTCATTGTATTCAATGGATAAGCAACTTGACAAAACAGGTAAATCCTCTTTAAGTATTCTTCATTCCTTTATTTAATCATTTCCAGTGTCACATTCTCCTATATATTCATTTCCTTTAACATAAATAATCTAGCAAGGCTCAGGTAGTCTAATATCAATGTTATATTCCTAGCTTGCCCATGCCAATAGTTGTAATAACCCTCTTCCAGTACTTGAACAATGAAAGTCACAAATCTCTTCTCTACTCAAAGAACTACGCTCAGTTCTAAAGTTACATTTATGTTTCACCAGCCATCACTGAAGAACTACCGTAACTGAATTCTATATAATACATAAATATTACCTTACACCTATGTTACATTTATAAGATAGGTAGATCCCTTAATGCTCAATATGATTACCCTACAGACAATTTATAACATGTGATAAGGGATTGCTTCAGTATGTAAACCTTCTGAACAAGGACATGTGGTATCTTTACATATTTTCTTATTTACTGTATAGCGATATCCATATTTTCAGATGGTCACAAAAGTAGTAGACTACATTTTTGTTTTGTGGCCATGAAAAGATGGGAGAAAAAAATGTAAAAAAGCACTAATGCAATCCATTTGAACTCCATTTGTGCCATTGCCATCTATGGGTTTGGCCGCTTACAGGTCCCACTAATGCTGACTTTATCTTCTAGGTTGTCAGAATTTTTAATTGTTTTCCCTGGCTATACATACTCCGCCACACTTGCATTTTTGCGTTTGTTGCCTGTGGGAGTTATTTGTACCATTTTGACTTACAGTATATAATACATACTATTTTGACATATATATATTAATCTATCTTTGACTTGTCTGAGCCTTATCACTGCTATAGTTTACACTAGCTTGGCCCGTGCGAAATATTCGCACAATGGTGGTCGGGGGTGCAGGCATTTTCAGAAAACGCAAGCTGGTCAAATGTAAATGTATTTCATGAGCTGATGAACACAGACAGGTATTTAGATATGTAGATTGGTAATACAATAAATTGTTTTGATAAGTAGAGGCCAAAAAATGGTTTCCGGTTGAGGTGCCACCTGCAGGTCATTGTGTCTTTCTGCAGGTTTATGAAAATGAATGTTTAAACTGTATTTAGTGATCAAATCATGAGTGGTTTGTTTGGCTGTTTTCTTGCTGAAGGGAGCAAGTTTACCTTTCAAATGGTGTATCATTTATGTGTGTGTGGGGCGAAGTAATGTGCAAAAAAGCAGTGCATGTTTACAAATGTGTTGGTAGTGTGCTTTGGGGTACTGTGGTGCCACCTGCAGGTCATTTTTCCTTACTGCAGGTTTATGAAAATTAATGTTTAAACTGTATTTTGTGATCAAATCATGGATGTGTGGTTTGTTTGGCTATTTTCTTGCTGAAGGGGGCAAGTTTACCTTTAAAATGGTGTATTATTTGTGTGTGTGGGTGCAGTATGAACGGGGATACAAAGGAATCACCGAAAAACAGTGTTTAGAAATAATAGAATAGATTATGTTTATGTAAGATTATGCATTGGACTCTTAATTGATGATGTTTATCATGGTTCATTTACCCCATTATCTTTTGCCTATTTGCACATTTCTCCTTATGGTCTTGGACACATGTTTCGCACATATCAGCAGGTTGCTATTTTTCCAGGCTCTTTTTCCAGGGTACTATACATCTACATAGAGACAACCACTTTATTATTGTGGGATACCTTTTCCAGCACATTGGAGGAAGGTCTTTGGTCTTTCCGTGGAGTTAATCCATCTTTGCAGCATATATAATGGTATTTAACTATTTCCAGCAACTTCACTGAATCCTGCATGTGTCCAACCTCTATCATTCATCTTTGCAGCATACATAATGGTATTTAACTATTTCCAGCAACTTCACTGAATCCTGAATGTGTCCAACCTCTATAATTCATCTTTGCAGCATATATAATGGTATTTAACTATTTCCAGCAACTTCACTGAATCCTGCATGTGTCCAACCTCTATCATTCATCTTTGCAGCATACATAATGGTATTTAACTATTTCCAGCAACTTCACTGAATCCTGAATGTGTCCAACCTCTATAATTCATCTTTGCAGCATATATAATGGTATTTAACTATTTCCAGCAACTTCACTGAATCCTGCATGTGTCCAACCTCTATAATTCATCTTTGCAGCATATATAATGGTATTTAACTATTTCCAGCAACTTCACTGAATCCTGCATGTGTCCAACCTATATCATTCATCTTTGCAGCATATATACTGGTATATAGTTATCTCAACTTACCCTGCTTGTCCCCTTATGCTATTGAGGTCAAGTCACTTTTCAAAGTGGTTTATGATCCATGTAGGCCTGGACACTAGTTTATCTGCTAAATACATTTATTGTGTCCTGCTGTCCTAACTTAGTTTGATTGATTGCTAACGAGTAAGGAAAAAAAAAAGGAAGATCTTAGAACTGGCCTTCTATAAATTCAGAGCTAGCCTGGGGAAGGCATTTATGCAGGGGGGCATTTATGTACATGTAATCTAAATACATGTATCAAAGTACACTGGCAGTTATAACATGGCAGTTAGACAGGTAAGACAAATAAATAAATCTATTCCCTGTACATTTGGGCTACCGCAAATATTTACCATATGCATTTGTATAATTTATATCCTGGCCGCTGCATTTACACACATCCACCGCCCTGGTATTAACTCTACACTCCGTCCATATTGGCCCCTCACTCCTTTCCTCTCCTATGTATAGCACTCATGCTCTTTTCACATTGCTACACAGCACAGATCCATTCAGTCCCACCATTCAACATCAAACCACTTAACCATATGCTCACTCTTTCTATCCTCCTTCTTCTAGTCGCAGGAGACATTGCTCCCAACCCTGGTCCCCCATGTTATAGAAAGTCAAACCCCCCAACTGCTACACTCAGAAACCCCTCTAATCTTATTAACATTCCCTGCCTGCCATCTGTTTCTCTTAATTGTGCCCTTTGGAATTCTCGCTCAGTGTGTAACAAACTCGCCTTCATTCATGACTTTTTCCTTTCTAATTCTCTTAACCTCCTGGCTCTTACTGAAACCTGGATCCAGCAGTCAGACACTACCGCTGCTCTTTCATATGGGGGACTACACTTCTCTCATACCCCAAGATCAGTCAATAGAGCAGGTGGAGGCGTTGGTCTGCTCCTATCACCAAAATGTACCTTTCAGGTTATCCATCAAGTACCCTCACTTGTCTTCCTTTCTTTTGAGGACCATGCCGTCAGACTCTACACCCCCTTCTCCATGCGAGTGGCGGTGGTATATCATCCTCCCGGCCCCTCCCATCAGTTCCTGGATAATTTTGCCACTTGGCTTCCACATTTTCTCTCCTGTGACATCCCTACCCTCATCATGGGCGATTTCAACATCCCCATTGCTCTTCCCCTCTCCCCATATGCTACTCACCTCTTATCTCTAACCTCCTCGTTTGGCCTTTTGCAGCTTACTAATTCTCCAACGCATGAAGACGAAAACTCCCTCGATTTGGTCATCTCTCGGCTTTCTGCAGTGGATGATTTTGCAAACTCCCCTCTCCCGCTCTCTGACCACAACCTTCTTTCATTCTCTATCAAGAACTGCCAGGCTGCTCTGGTCACCCCACTGTCCATATTTATAGAAACATACAGTCCATTAACACCCAGAAACTTATGAAGAACTTGCAGTCTTCATTGGCCCCTATCTCCTCCCTCTCATGTCCTGATTCTGCATTGAAGCATTACAATGAAACACTTCAAAGTGCCCTGGATGAATGTGCACCTCCTATACATAGAACACCACAACACAGATGGCGACAACCCTGGCACACCCTGCAAACACGTTTCCAGCAGCGGTGCTCCAGGTGCGCCGAACGTCTGTGGAGAAAATCCAACCTACCCGAAGATTTCATCCATTATAAGTTTATGCTTCGAACATACAACACTGCCCTTCACCTCTCAAAACAAACCTATTTCAACACCCTCATCACCTCACTGTCCAATAACCCTAAACGTCTCTTTGACACTCTTCATTCTCTACTCAACCCAAGAGTACAGGCCCCAACCACGGAGCTCCGAGCTGACGATCTGGCCAATTACTTCAAAGAAACAATTGACCAGATCCGACAGGAAATCATCTCCCAATCACCTCATACCATGCTCTGTCC
This sequence comes from Dendrobates tinctorius, assembly GCF_039654945.1. Lineage (NCBI taxonomy): Eukaryota > Metazoa > Chordata > Amphibia > Anura > Dendrobatidae > Dendrobates > Dendrobates tinctorius. The sequence continues at coordinate 20,318,621 of NW_027361801.1, read as the reverse complement.
TCCCTCCCCCACTGCATCTAGCTCACTCTCTGATTTTGAACCAGTCACAGAAGAAGAAGTAAGCAGGCTCCTTGCATCTTCTCGCCCAACCACTTGCACCAGTGACCCATTTCCATCACATCTACTCCAGCCCCTTTCCCCTGCTGTCATCCCTCACCTAACTAAAATATTTAACCTCTCTCTCTCTTCTGGTATCTTTCCCTCCTCACTTAAACATGCCGTCATACATCCACTACTTAAAAACCCATCCCTCGACCAAAACTGTGGCGCTAACTATAGACCTGTCTCTAATCTTCCCTTCATCTCTAAACTCCTGGAACGCCTGGTCCACTCCCGTCTTATCCACTATCTCTTTGATAACTCTCTTCTCGACCCTCTCCAATCCGGTTTCCGCTCTTTACACTCTACTGAAACTACCCTCTCTAAAGTCTCTAATGATCTACTAACAGCTAAATCAAATGGTCATTACTCCATGCTAATTCTCTTGGATCTCTCTGCAGCATTCGACACTGTGGATCATCAGCTCCTCCTCACTATGCTACATTCCATTGGCCTCAAGGACACCATTCTCTCCTGGTTCTCCTCCTATCTCTCCGACCGCTCTTTTACTGTATCTTTTGCTAGCTCCTCCTCCTCTCATCTTCCCCTTACTGTTGGGGTTCCTCAAGGATCAGTCCTAGGCCCCCTCCTCTTCTCTTTGTATACTGCCCCTATTGGTCAAACAATCAGTAGATTAGGTTTCCAGTACCATTTCTATGCTGACGACACCCAATTATATGCTTCTTCTCCTGACATCACGCCAGCCTTTCTAGAAAACACCGGCGATTGTCTAAACGATGTGTCTAACATCATGTCCTCACTATATCTGAAACTGAACCTGTCAAAGACTGAACTCCTTGTGTTTCCTCCCGCTACTAATGTATCTATACCCGATATTGCCATTTCCGTGTGTGGTTCCACTACTACTCCGCAGCAACATGCCCGCTGTCTTGGGGTCATACTTGACTCCGAGCTTTCCTTTGTCCCCCACATACGATCACTGGCTCGTTCTTGTCATCTGCACCTCAAAAACATTTCTAGAATTCGACCTTTTCTTACTTTTGACTCTGCTAAAACTCTTACTGTTTCTCTTATTCATTCTCGTCTTGACTATTGTAACTTTCTTCTAATCGGTCTCCCTCTTACCAAACTCTCCCCCCTCCAATCTGTCTTGAATGCTGCAGCCAGGATCATATTCCTCGCCAATCGTTACACCGATGCCTCTACCTTGTGCCAGTCATTACACTGGCTACCCATCCACTCCAGAATCCAGTACAAACTTATTACCCTCACCCTCAAAGCTCTTCATGGCTCAGCACCACCCTACATCTCCTCCCTTTTTTCAGTATACCATCCTACCCACGCCCTCCGTTCTGCTGATGACCTGAGGTTAGCATCCTCAATAATCAGAACCTCCCACTCCCGTCTCCAAGACTATACACGTGCTGCGCCAATTCTTTGGAATGCACTTCCCAGGTCAATACGATTAGTCCCCAATCCCCACAATTTTAAGCGTGCCCTGAAAACTTGTTTATTCAGACTGGCCTACCTCCTCAACACATTAACCTAATCTATCCCTATGTGGCACAGCCAAAAGTTTTTACCATAACCAGGTTCTCCGCATTATGTTCCCACATGCTTTATGCATCCATTAGCCCTCTGCATCTGTACTGTTACACACTTAACATTATGGCTGGTCCATACAATCAGGGCAACTGTTACCACCCACCTTTCATGTCTACCTCTTTCCTCATAGACTGTAAGCTTGCGAGCAGGGCCCTCATTCCTCTTGGAATCTGTTATGATCTATGTGATTATTATTATGCTGTAATGTCTATTGTCTGTACAAGTCCCCTCTGAAATGTAAAGTGCTGCGGAATATGTCGGCGCTATAGAAATAAAATGTATTATTATTATTATTATTATTATTATTATGCTTCTTGTGTTTATCTTAGCCTTTCTTTGGCTTTTTAGATATTTTTAATATACCGTATATGTCTTTTGTTTGTTCTTGTTGTATTAATAAAAATTTATATATATTTTTTTTTTTACATTTTGGTGATCCTGACTATTTTGCACACTTCTTTTTGTATAGATTCAGATTGTCAAAAATAAATAATGTTTGTCATTGGAATAAGTACATCCATAGTGAATCTGTGGGAATGTATACAGCTATCTCTGTACAAAGACATAGCCTGTTCTTCTAAGCTCCAAGTTCAAAATCTATAACAAAATCTCCTTCAAGGGGATATCCAGGACTTTGGGAAAAACAAAAAATGCGCCTAAGTATTAACAGGCAGGTAGTAGCCACCTACCTACCGGCTGTGCACGGCGCCGTTCTTCACCAACACAGAGCAGTCACAGACAGCTCCCGCCAGCGATTCAGCTGCTTCTGCTGATATCATGTTGACAGAGCGGCGGCTTCTTTTCCTCTCCACTCTGTTGACAGGGTGGGATTTCTGGCATCATTCTGATCGACAGTTGGATTCCCAATGCCTAACTGGGGGGCATGACGTCGGCAGTCACGCCCCGTCGACAGAGTAGGGCAGAAAAAATGGCGGTGCTCTGTCATCGTTACGTCAACAGAGGCAGCTGAATCCCTGAGAAGAGAGGTCTGTGATTGCTCTTTGCCAGCGAAAAACAGTGCTGGGCATAACAGGCAGATGGGTAGCAACAACCTGCCCGTTAGTCCTTTAAGCACTTTTTTGTTTTTCACAAAGTCCGGATATCCCCTTTAAAGATCACATATAATTTATGTGATAGTGTAACATCACATTCTGCCCACACTGGCTATCTGGTTTGTTTCAAATCCCTATTCACATTTCAATCCTTCTTTAAGGGTCCGGCATTGGCTCACAGCTACCCATAGATGGCAGCAGAGAGACAGTTTTCATCCTTTTGTCTAATTTATATAATTAAAAAGTGATAGAGGGCAAGTTATGCATCAAAGCAAATATTGAAAACTATATCCACTCATACCACTCTTATATAGTACTATGTTTGGTAACTATAATGATTTCCAAGTGAGTTGTTCAGATTAATGTTAGATTACATTATACCTGTGATGATAATTTTCAGCAGATACTTTATAGAAAATAATTTTTGACCTTTTAATTATTCAAATTAATAAGTACAAAACACTTCTTATAAAAACAAATGAAAGGAATTTTCATACATTTTCAATTTCTGCAGTGTCCCTTTTTCACTGTAAATTGAAACATATTTCTGTGTAACGCTTCACCTTGAGGATATAAGGAAAACGCCTGTCATCGGTATGTGGACACACCGCAATGGAGATGCAGACTCTAAAGCAACAGAAGGGCCTTTGTTACATGGTTCCTACAAAATAATCACTGAATGATCGCTGCGTTTAGTGAATAAATTATTAATAATAATTTTATTTCTATAGCGCCAATATATTCTGCAGCACTTTACATTATAGAGGGGACTTGTACAGACAATAGACATTAAAGCATAACAATAAATAGAGACCAAAGTAGATATTAAGAGGAATTAGGGCCCTGCTCGCAAGCTTACAATCTATGAGGAAAAACGGGAGACACGAAAGGTAGATGGTAACAATTGCTTTCATTGTTCGGACCAGCCATAGTGTTCGAATCGGGTGTTCATGTAATTCTGCATGAACCAGTTAACAGCCAAAGTATGTAACAGTACAGACACAGAGGTCTATTAAATGAATAAAGCGGGTGAGAACATAATATGAAGTACCTGATTATGGTAAAAAAAAATTTGAATGGGCCAACAGGAATAGTTAGGTTAATGCATTGAAGCAGTAGGCCAGTCTGAACAAATGTGTTTTTAGGGCACGCTTAAAACTGTGGGGATTGGGAATTAATCACATTAACCTGGGAAGTGCATTCCAAAGAATTGGTGCAGCACGTGAAAAGTCTTGGAGACGGGAGTGGGAGGTTCTGATTATTGAGGATGATAATCTCAGGTCATTAGCAGAATGGAGGGCACGGGTAGGATGGTAGGCTGAGATAAGGGGGGAGATGTAGGGTGGTGCTGAGCCATGGAGTGTTTTGTGGGTGAGGGTAATAAGTTTGTACTGGATTCTGGAGTGGATAGGTAACCAGTGTAATGACTGCCACAAGGTAGAGGCATCGGTATAACGATTGGTGAGAAATATGATCCTGGCTGCAGCATTCAAGACAGATTGGAGAGGGGAGAGTTTGGTAAGAGGAAGACTGATTAGTAGAGAGTTACAATAGTCCAGACGAGAATGAATAAGAGAAACAGTAAGAGTTTTTGCAGAGTCGAAAGTAAGAAAAGGTCGAATTCTAGAAATGTTTTTGAGGTGGAGATAACAAGAGCGAGCCAGTGATCGGATGTGGGGGGTGAATGAAAGCTTGGAATCAAATATGACCCCAAGACAGCAGGCATGTTGCTGGGGAGTAATGGTGGAACCACACACGGAGATGGCAATGTTGAGCCAAGGTAGGTTAGTAGAGGGAGGAAACATGAGGAGTTCCGTTTTTGACAGGCTCAGTTTCAAATAGAGGGATGACATGATGTTGGAGACAGCGGTAAGACAATCACTGGTGTTTTCTGAAAAGGCAGGCCCGTGATATCGGGAGTAGAACTGTATAATTGGGTGTCATCAGCATAGAGATGGTACTGGAAACCAAATCTACTGACTGTTTGCCCAGTAGTGGTGGTATACAAAGAGAAGAGGAGGGGGCCTAGGGCTAATCCTTGAGGAACCGCAAAAGTAAGGGGAAGATAAGAGGAGGAGGAAGCAGCAAAAGATACAGTGAAGGAACAGTCAGAGAGATAGGAGGAGAACCAGGAGAGGATGGTGTCCTTGAGGCCAATGGAGTGTAGCATAGCAAGGAGGAGCTGATGGTCCACAGTGTGGAATGCGGCAGAGAGATCCAAGAGAATTAGCATGGAGTAGTGACTATTAGATTTAGCAGTTAGCACTGTAGATCATTAGAGACTTTAGTGAGGGCAGTTTCAGTAGAGTGTAAAGAGCGGAAACCAGATTGAAGAGGGTCGAGAAGAGAGATATCTGAGAGATAGCGGATAAGACGGGTGTGGACCAGGCGTTCCAGGAGTTTAGAGATGAAGGGAAGATTAGAGACAGGTCTATAGTTAGCGGCACAGTTTTGGTCGAGGGATTTTTTTTAAGTAATGGATGTATGATGGCATGCTTAAATGAGGAGGGAAAGATACCGGAAGAGAGAGAGAGGTTAAATATTTTTGTTTGGTGAGAGGTGACAGCAGGGGAAAGGGACTGGAGGAGATGTGATGGAATGGGGTCAGTGATGCAAGTGGTAGGGCGAGAAGATGCAAGGAGCCTGATTACTTCTTCTGTGACTGGTTCAAAATCAGAGCGTAAGCTAGATGCAGTGGGGGAGGGAGGACAGTGCATGGTATGAGGTGATTGGGAGATGATTTCCTGTCGGATCTGGTCAATTGTTTCTTTGAAGTAATTGGCCAGATCGTCAGTTCGGAGATCTGTGGTTGAGGCCTGCACTTTTGGGTTAAGTAGGGAATGAAAAGTGTCAAAGAGACATTTCAGGTTATTGGATAGTGAGGTGACGAGGGTGTTGAAATAGGTTTGTTTGGAGAGGTGAAGGGTAGAGTTGTATGTTTTAAGCATAAACTTGTAATGGATGAAATCTTCGGGTAGATTAGATTTTCTCCACAGACGTTCAGCGTACCTGGAGCACCGCTGCAGGACACGTGTTTGCAGCGTGTGCCACGGTTGTCACCATCTGTGTCGTATTGTTCTATGTATAGGAGGTGCAATTTCATCCAGGGCACTTTGCAGGGTTTCGTTGTAATGCGTCAGTGCAGAATCTGGACATGAGTGGGAGGAGATGGGGACCAATGATGACTGCAAGTTCTTCATAAGTTTCTGGGTGTTAATGGCCTGTATATTTCTATATGTGTGGAAAGTTGGGGTCATCTGAGTAGGATGACAGTTCTTGATAGAGAATGAAAGAAGGTTGTGGTCAGAGAGCGGGATAGAGGAGTTTGTGAAATCATCCACTGAGCAAAGCCAGGAGAAGACCAAGTTGAGGGAGTTTCCGTCTTCATGCGTGGGGGAGGTAGTATGCTGCAAGAGGCTGAAAGAGGAGGTTAGAGATAAAAGGTGAGAAGCAGATGGGAAGAGGGGAAGAGCAGTAGGGATGTTGAAATCACCCATGATGAGGGTGGGGATGTCACAGGGAAGAAAATATGGAAGCCAGATGGCAAATTGATCCAGGAACTGATGACAAGGGCCTGGAGGATGATACACCACTGCCACTCGCATGGAGAAGGAGATATAGAGTCTGACAGCATGGACCTCAAAAGAAGAGAAGACAAGTGAGGGTACTTGAGGGATAGCCTGAAAAGTACATTTGGGTGATAGGAGCAGACCAACGCCTCCACTTGCTCTGTTGTCAGATCTTGGGGTATGAGAAAAGTGTAGTCCACCATATGAGAGAGCAGCAGCGGTGGTGTCTGACTGCTGGATCCAGGTTTCAGTAAGAGCTAGAAGGTTAAGAGAATTTGAAAGGAAGAAGTCATCGATGAAGGAGAGATTATTACACACTGAGCGAGAATTCCAAAGTGCACAATTAAAAGAGACAGAAGGCATGCAGGGAAAATTAATAAGATTAGAGGGGTTTCTGAGTGTAGCAGTTGGAAGGTTTGGCTTGCTATAACATCGAGGGCCGGGGTTTGGAGTGATATCTCCTGTGACTAGATGAAGGAGGATAGAAAGAGTGAGCAGATGGTTAAGTGATTTGTGAGAGCGTCTTGTGTGTTGGATGGTGGGACTGAGTGGATTTGTGCTGTTTAGCAATGTGAAAAGAGCGTGAGTGCTATACATAGGAGAGGAAAGAACAGAGGGGCTGATATGAATGGAGTGTAAAGAGTTAATGCAAGGGCAGTGGATGTGAGTGAATGCAGCAGCCAGGCTATAAATTATACAAATGGATATGGTGAATATATGTTGTTATCCAAATGTAGAGGGAATAGATTTTTTTATTTGTCTTACCTGTCTCATGCCCTGTCTAACTGCCATTTTTAACTGCCACGTACTTTGATAAATGTACTTCAATTAAATGTACATAAATGCTACCCCTGCATAGATGCTTCCCCAGACTATGTCTCAATATATGGGAGGCTAGTTCTAAGATCTCTTCTGTTATGAATAGTGTTGAGCATTCCGATACCGCAAGTATCGGGTATCGGCCGATACTTGCTGTATCGGAATTCCGATACCGACTTCCGATATTTTTTCAATATCGGAAGTCGGCATCGGAATCGGAAGTTCAGTTGATTGACGGCCTGACGTCATCATGATGCGCGGTGTGTGCGCATCATGATGCGCCGTCATTTCGGGCCTTCCGGGGGTCTCTGCCGGCCTGCCGGGGGGCTGTGCCGGCCTGCCGGGGGGCTGTGTGGACTGCCCGGGGTCTGTACCGGCCTGCCGGGGGGCTGTGCCGGCCTGCCGGTGGTCTGTGCACCCTGTGGGGGTCTGTACCGGCCTGCCGGGGGGCTGTGCCGGCCTGCCGGGGGGCTGTGCTGATGTCCGGGGGTCTGTGCAAGCATCGTCCGATGGGACTACAAGTCCCATCGGGCGATGCCTGCTACCATGACAGTGATTGACACATTAGCCAATGATGGGACAGTAGTAGTCCCATCATCCGGCTAATGTGTTAAATGTTAAAAAAAAAAAAAATACTACATACATACTACATGCATGCTACATACATACTACATGCTACATACATACTACATACATGCTACATGCATGCTACATACATACTACATACATACTGCATGCTACATACATACTACATACATACTACATACATACTACATGCATGCTACATACATACTACATATATACTACATGCATGCTACATACATACTACATGCTACATACATACTACATATATACTACATACATACTACATACATGCTACATACATACTGCATGCTACATACATACTACATACATACTACATACATACTACATGCATGCTACATACATACTACATGCATGCTACATACATACTACATGCATGCTACATACATACTACATGCTACATACATACCACATACATACTACATACATACTACATACTACATATATACTACATGCATGCTACATACATACTACATGCTACATACATACCACATACATACTACATACATACTACATACATACTACATGCTACATACATACTACATATATACTACATGCATGCTACATACATACTACATGCTACATACATACCACATACATACTACATACATACTACATGCTACATACATACTACATATATACTACATGCATGCTACATACATACTACATGCTACATACATACCACATACATACTACATACATACTACATACATACTACATGCTACATACATACTACATATATACTACATGCATGCTACATACATACTACATGCTACATACATACCACATACATACTACATACATGCTACATATATACTACATGCATGCTACATACATACTACATATATACTACATGCATGCTACATACATACTACATGCTACATGCATGCTACATACATACTACATACATACTACATGCTACATACATACCACATATATACTACATACATACAATACATTCATACAATACATACATAGACATACAGTACATATAACATAGAGTAACATACTTACCAATACTTGTCACATTGTTCCCCGAAGCCATTGTCTTTTCCGGGATAAATATTAACATAACAAACCACAAAAATACTCACCCACGATCCGAAGCAGTCCACGAGTGTGTCCCACGACGATCTTGGGTAGAGAACTGCAGCATCAGATGATGCTGCCATTCTCTACGGGCTGCAGGAATCCAATGACGGAAGGTAGGTATCCTTCCGCACTGTATTCCTCCGCCACTTAAAAAAAAAAAAGTCCCTAGTCTCACTTTATGCCATTGCTGCGTGGGAATTTCCCACACAGCAATGGCATAAAGTGAGACTAGGGACTTTTTTTTTTTTAAGTGGCGGAGGAATACAGTGCGGAAGGATACCTACCTTCCGTCATTGGATTCCTGCAGCCCGTAGAGAACGGCAGCATCATCTGATGCTGCAGTTCTCTACCCAAGATCGTCGTGGGACACACTCGTGGACTGCTTCGGATCGTGGGTGAGTATTTTTGTGGTTTGTTATGTTAATATTTATCCCGGAAAAGACAATGGCTTCGGGGAACAATGTGACAAGTATTGGTAAGTATGTTACTCTATGTTATATGTACTGTATGTCTATGTATGTATTGTATGAATGTATTGTATGTATGTAGTATATATGTGGTATGTATGTAGCATGTAGTATGTATGTAGTATGTATGTAGCATGTAGTATGTAGCATGCATGTAGTATATATGTAGTATGTATGTAGCATGTAGTATGTATGTAGCATGCATGTAGTATATATGTAGTATGTATGTAGCATGTAGTATGTATGTAGCATACATGTAGTATGTATGTAGCATGCATGTAGTATGTATATGGTATGTATGTAGCATGTAGTATGTATGTAGCATGCATGTAGTATATATGTGTTATGTATGTGGTATGTATGTAGCATGCATGTAGTATGTATGTAGTATGTATGTAGCATGTAGTATGTAGCATGCATGTAGTATATATGTAGTATGTATGTAGCATGTAGTATGTATGTAGCATGCATGTAGTATGTATGTAGCATGCATGTAGTATGTATATGGTATGTATGTAGCATGTAGTATGTATGTAGCATGCATGTAGTATATATGTGTTATGTATGTGGTATGTATGTAGCATGCATGTAGTATGTATGTAGTATGTATGTAGTATATATGTAGTATGTATGTAGCATGTAGTATGTATGTAGTATGTATGTAGCATGCATGTAGCATGCAGTATGTATGTAGCATGCATGTAGTATATATGTAGTATGTATGTAGCATGTAGTATGTAGCATGCATGTAGTATATATGTAGTATGTAGCATGTAGTATGTATGTAGCATGCATGTAGTATATATGTGTTATGTATGTAGCATGTAGCATGCATGTAGCATGCATGTAGTATATATGTAGTATATATGTGGTATGTATGTAGCATGCAGTATGTATGTAGCATGCATGTAGTATATATGTAGTATGTATGTTGCATGTAGTATTTATGTAGTATGAATGTAGCATGTATGTAGTATGTAGTATGAATGTAGCATGTATGTAGTATGCATGTTGTATGTATGTAGCATGTAATTTTTTTTTTATTTTTTTTTTTTTTTTTTTACATTTAACACATTAGCCGGATGATGGGACTACTACTGTCCCATCATTGGCTAATGTGTCAATCACTGTCATGGTAGCAGGCATCGCCCGATGGGACTTGTAGTCCCATCGGACGATGCCTGCACAGACCCCCGGAGCCTGCACAGCCCCCCGGCAGGCCGGCACAGCCCCCCGGAGCCTGCACAGCCCCCCGGCAGGCCGGCACAGCCCCCCGGCAGGCCGGCACAGCCCCCCGGAGCCTGCACAGACCACCGGCAGGCCGGCACAGACCACCGGAGCCTGCACAGACCCCCTGGCAGGCCGGCACAGCCCCCCGAAAGGCCCGTACAGACCCCAGAGAGGCTGTACAAGGGCAGGAAAGGGTTTTTCTTATTCCGATACCGGAAGTCCCATAGACTTGAATGGGACTTCCGGTATCGGAATCGGCGATACCGATACTTTTTTTAAAGATCGGCCGATACCATCCGATACGATACTTTGAAGTATCGGACGGTATCGCTCAACTCTAGTTATGAATGGGTCACCAAGGATAAAAAAGCAAAACAAGCTAAGCCACAGAAAACCAGAGTAGTTGGTAACTATGCAGATTGCAGATCCCTGATCTTACCACACAACTAGCAGTAGCCGTGGAGCGTGCCTACAATGAACCTAGATGCCTTGTCACAGCCTGAGGACTACATAAGCCTAAAGCAAGAAAAGGGAAAACTAACTGCCCCAGAGCAGACCCCAAAGGAATAGACAGCCCCTACACATGTATTGACGGTGAAACAAGATGGAGGCACAAACACAGGCAGGAAAATAGGCTGAGCAAATAATGGGCCCAAACTAACTAGACAGGAAAGGGAAGACACTGTCTGCAACCTGCAAAAACCCTACAAAAATAATGTCCTACACTTCTGATAGCAAAATTAACCCTGAAGTCACTAGACTTCTCCCACTATATCAGCACTCTGAAATATTCTGAGACAGAGCAAAAAGAGACCGAACTAGTAAGGGACAAAAAGCCAATTGGCAAAATACTGATAAATAAGAGTGGAAATTCAGCTCAGCCCCCAGCCGGGGCTGGCAGACCACACAAAAAACTGAACAGACCAACAAAATCAAGTGTGAACATTAGCAGAAAAACTTAGCTTTAGATGACTGGAACAGAGCTGAAAACCAAGAGCTGACAAGCCAGAACGAATCACCAGCAACTGAATAGGGCGTCGGCTGTCTTAAATCCAATCTGAGAATCCTGAGATCCAATCGTCATCCTCATTCTCAGGTGGCAGATCTCCACCGATCAAACCAGCCGCACCACCTCCTGTAACCACCAGAGGAGTCCAGAAGGGGAACTCACAACTGGTGAACCCGAGAATGAACTCACAACACTCTTCCTTCTTTTTTTTTTTGCTCTCATTAGCAATCAAACTAAGTTGACACAGCAGGGCATAATAAATGTAGTGGGAAAATAAACAAATGTCCAGCCCAACATGGATCATAAACCACTTTGAAAAAGTTACTTGACCTCACAGCATAAGGGTACAAGCAGAGTAAGGTGAAATAGCTATATACCATTAAATATGCTGGCTACAATGAAAAGCTGTGGCTGCTAGCATGCAGGATTCAGTGCAGAGATTAAATACCATTAAATATGCTGGCTATAATGAAAAGCTGTGGCTGGTAGCATGCAGGATTCAGTGCAGAGTGCAATAAATTGTGGCGTTTTGATAATAGAACTTAAAGGGGTTGGCCAGTCACAAAATATTGATGGCCTATACCTAGAATAGGTCATCAATGTCAGATCGGTAAAGGTTTGACATCAGGCAACCTCAATGACGGCGTCAGGAAGTAAACACATTGGAGGCGATTCACTAAGGCTGGTTTCACATTAGCGCTTTTGTGCGCAGCGCATCGTGCGCACCCGTGCGCATGCGCACTGCGCACCTATACTTAACATGACGTGCGCATGGTCTTGCGCATACTTTGTGTTTTCGTGCGCATGCGTTTTTTTGTCTTTTGCGCCAGGCGCGCCAGACGCAACATGTTGCATTTTTGGTTCCGCCCTGTCTCGTCAAAAAAACGCATGCGCACGCTTGCGCACGGAATGCGCAAAAACACCACATTGGAGCCTATGGGAACGCATGCGTGCGCATGGTCTTGCGCACGCTTGCGTTTTTTTGCGCATGCGTTTTTGAGTTAAACAAGTCTAGAATGTTCTCTAGACAATGGAAAAAACGTCACACTTAAAAACGCATGCGCATAAAAAACGCCAACGCATGCAAAAAACGCATGTAAAACGCAAACAACGCTGCGTTTTTTTTACACATCAGCGTGCGCATGACGTTAAAAAAACGCGCGTTTGTTTTGCGTTTTTCTTTGCGTTTTTTATGCGCCCGATGCGCTGCGCAAAAAAACGCTAATGTGAAACTAGCCTAAGATGCTTACGACAGAAATGTGGCATAAAGATCTTAATAAGTTTCAATTTTTTCATATATTGTGAGTTTTGTCATCTACACAACATTCCCTGCAATCTACACCAATATGGGGTGGCTTGGGTGTGGCATGGGGGGCACGGAGCATAGTCGGGTCCACCCGTCAAATCCATCATAAGCCAAGTCAAAACCAGGGAGTCAACAAACTTACAGGGAAACACTGAGTCAGGACAGACAGAGGGAATAAACAGACATGGGGCAAGTCAGTGATCACAGCAGGACAAATCAGGATATACCAGAATCAGATACACACGCTAAAGGCAGAACTATAGCTGACACTGCCTGCAGGATGCAGCAGAGCTAAATAGCAAACCTAAAACCAGACTGAGACTGAGAAAAGTTAACTCCTGAAATGACCAGACTGGGTACATGGAAAGACAGGACTCAAAACCCGGTCTGGATCATGACATTACCCACCTTTCAAGTGGGGCCACCGTACCCCCAGGCTTCCCAGGATAACGTGTATGAAATGCCTGAACCAGTCGATCAGCATGGACAGATCCTCAAGACCATAACCTCTCCAATGGACCAAATACTGAAGTGAACTGTGGACCATGCCAGGTTCCACTTCATACTCAGTCTGATCATCCACAGAGACAGGAGGCGGAGGGGATGGGGACCCAACAGAGAATGGTACAAATGACTTAAGAAGTGACATATGGAACACATTGGGGATTGGAAGCGACGGAGGAAGGTGTAAGTGAAAGGCAACTGGATTGACAACCTCAATGATCTCATAAGTACCAATAAACCTGGGAACTAGCTTAGCAGAAGGAACTTTTAGACAAATTTTTTTGGTAGACAACCACACTTTATGTCCCACCAGGAACATAGGTCCTACAGACCTATGTTCCTGGTGGGAGATAAAGACGGAATCACTGATTGGGTGGATCAAGGAAATGCTGTAGATATAGTATATCTTGACTTCAGCAAAGCATTTGACAAAGTATCTCATATAATCCTTATTGAAAAAATGACTAAGTATGGAATGGACAAGGCAACTGTTAGGTGGATTCATAACTGGCTTAGTGATCGGACCCAAAGAGTGGTCATAAATGGCTGCACATCCAGTTGGAATAATGTCTCAAGTGGGGTACCACAGGGCTCTGTCCTGGGCCCTGTATTGTTCAACATCCTTATCAATGATTTAGATGAAGGAATTGAGGGTAAACTGATTAAATTTGCTGATGACACAAAGCTAGGAGGGATAGCTAATACTAGAGAAAAGAGAGAGAGGATTCAAAAAGATATAAATAAACTGGAGCAGTGGGCAGCAACTAACATAATGGTTTTTTACAGGGAAAAATGCAAAGTACTACATCTGGGCAATAAAAAGGAAAAAAACATATACAGAATGGGAGGAATAGGGCTAAGCAACAGCACTTGTGAAAAAGACTTGGGTATACTAATAGATCGCAGACTGAATATGAGTCAACAGTGTGATGCAGCAGCAAAAAAGGCAAATGCAATTCTAGGATGTATTAACAGAAGCATACAGTCTAGATCACGTGAAGTCATTATTTCCCTCTACTCCTCTTTGGTCAGACCTCATCTGGAATATTGTGTCCAGTTTTGGGCACCACATTTTAAAAAATACATCAACAAACTGGAGCAAGTTCAGAAAAGAGCGACCAGAATGGTGACCTGTCTGCAATCCCTGTCTTATGAGGAAAGGTTACAGGATTTGGGAATGTTTAGTTTGCAAAAGAGAAGACTGAGAGGAGACTTAATAGCTGTCTACAAATATCTAAAGGGCTGTCACATGGTAGAAGGATCATCTTTATTCTCATTTGCACAAGGAAAGACTAGAAGCAATGGGATGAAACTGAATGGGAGGAGACACAGATTAGATATTAGAAAAAAACTTTTTGACAGTTAGAGTGATCAATGAGTGGAACAGGCTGCCACAAGAAGTGGTGAGTTCTCCTTCAATGGAAGTCTTCAAACAGAGGCTGGACAGACATTTGTCTGGGATGATTTAGCGAATCCTGCTTTGAGCAGGGGGTTGGACCAGAAGGCCCAGGAGGTCCCTTTCAACTCTACGATTCTATGATTCTATGATTCAGACCGTCGCTTATCAGCAAAAGGTTTATGTTTGCCCTGAGCCTCCCCAATGTTCTTCTGGACCTCCCTCCACACCTGCCCCAACCATTGAACTGCTGCATCAGCCCCTGGACATACTGAATCCAGCCTAGAAAATTTGCCAAAATTGGGGTGAAAACCATAGTTATAGAAGAATGGAGAGGTGCCATTGGACTGGTTAATCCGATTGTTAAATGCAAACTCAGCCACAGGCAACGAGGAACACCAATCATCCTGCTGGGACATAGCAAGACACCACAAAATCTGTTCAAGTGACTGATTGGTCCTCTCAGTCTGTCCATTGGTCTCGGGATGGTAGGAAGAGGAGAAGGTCAAGCAAATACCCAATCTTTTACAAAATGCCCTCCAAAATTTGGACACAAATTGTACCCCTCTATCAGAAACCACACTCAAAGGCATGCCATGAAGCCATACAACGTGCTCAACAAACAACTTAGATAGTGTTTCGGCATTAGGAAATCCTGTCAAAGTTACAAAATGCGCCTGTTTACTGAATCTGTCAACCAGTACCCAGATAACAGTTTGCCATTGGAAGGACGGAGATCAATGATAAAATCCATACCAAATGAGTCCAAGGTCTATCTGGAATTGGCAAAGGCACCAATTCCCCGGCTGGCCGGTTATGGGAGCTCTTAGCACAGGCACAGGTATCACAAGCAGACTCAAACCTAGCAACATCAGAGGTCATGGAGGACCACCAAAACAGCCTAGCAATGGCTTTCCGGGTGGCCGAGATCCCCGAGTGCCTACTGAGAGCAGAATCGTGGAACTCCCGGAGAACCCTCAACCAGTACTGTACCAGGACAAAGAGCTTATTATCAGGCAAAAATGGAGGAGCAAGAGACTGAGCCAAGTAAAACCAGGGCGTCAACAAATTTACAGGGAAACACAGAGTCAGGACAGACAGAGGGAATAAACAGATACGGGGCAAGTCAGGGATCAAAGAATGACAAATCAGGATATACCAGAGTCAGATACACATGCCGAAGGCAGACTTATAGCTGACACCGCCTGCAGGATGCAGCGGAGCTACATAGCAAACCTGAAAACAGAAAGAGGCTGAGAAAAGTTAACCCCTGAAATGAACAAATCGGAACATGGAAAGACAGGACTCAAAACACGGTCTGGATCATGACAGCCAGCCACTGCCGGCACTGCAGAACACCTCATTTTGAATAGAACAGAAGCTGATCTGCAGCGCCCAGCAGTGGCCACCACACATTGAATAAAGCTGCACAATGCAACTCTGTTCAATGTGTTTATATTGTGCCATGCAGGAAATAATAACAGCTGAGGTTCCAGGTGTCAGACATCAATCGATCTGATATTGATGACCTGTGCTAATGGTAAGTCATCAATATCTTATGACTTTTTCAGAACAGTAGGTTAGGAAGTCCCTATTAACATAGGCAAGAGGAGAAGCTGTAATCTCAGAAAGTGCCACAAAATCATTTCCATAACACATTTGATAAAATAAAAATACCGTAGACAATCGAACCTACACATGTATGGAAAGGAACTGCAAAAATATTATCTTCTCTCTGTTTTTACATATGAGAACATTCTAATAATATGTTTTAATCAGCACAGCAAAGATACATCCACATGTGCATAGACCTTGAATATACAGTTCCCACAGTACCATATAACAGACCCGAGTGTCGCCATATGGCGCCTTGTGAAGGCACGCATTGGCACCTAGAAGTAGCTTTCAACTGTAATAGAGAAGCAAAAACCTTTTGTGATGTCAAATAAAATTCAGGACACTTGAAAGTACTGTATTAGCCGAGAGCGTTCTACGGGGCCATATTCTGTGATTCTGCTGGACCCATGTATAGGATACCTGCTGTTTCACAGCTATGTATTAGATAAACTAAAAATGTAAGCCTTCCCCTCCCTCCAAAATCCTGGAATACGGAGCATTGGATTCCAACTAGTCCCATCAAATCAAGTGTGAAAGTTCACAAAAAAAAAATCTAGTATATTGGGAGCAAAAGTTCACTCAAAGAAAAAGGAAAGAAACCGTTGAGGTAATCGATACCCTCTACGTAATTTCAACAACTGTAAAGGAAATAGAAACGCAAGATGTATCACACAAAGAATAGGATTTTCTGACAGTTCACAGCAGTTAATAGGCAGAAGTGTCCATCCCCTTCCCAATTTTGGCCTCTCTCTGCATTTTGTGCCTAGCCCCAGCCACTATGGGTCTCCTGATGTGAAGAAGACCGGTTTACCATCTGCCAGGACTTTTAGCTTTTGCCATACACATTATGCCACACCTCAATCTTTTATCTGTTAGTTTTCACTTGATGGTGTCCCTTTGCATTTCTATGGGAAATCAGGATACACAGAGATGTACATTTTCATAATGGTTTAAAGCCTTTTCCCAGTCAAGTGTAGGTTAACATCTCTGTCTCTGTTGTTCAGAAATGTGGTGATGAATGCTCTTGCAGGGGCTTCTGGCAGAGGGTGTATAGGCAGGATTCGATGGGCTTTTTATATGACAAACATGACTGAGAACACTGTTCTACAGCCAAATTGGTTTAGACACGAAAACAGTTGAACTTAACTAACTTTGTGGTGCTGAAAATGAATATGATGCTTAAATATGCTGATTGGCTCTACTTTTCAAGATCCAGAGGAGGTGGTAATTACTTATGACACCTTTCATGCAGATTTGTAAAAAAAATTGCGTCTTTATTAGTGATGGACGAGTCCTAAATTACTCGGAATCGCTTGACTCTAGCGAGTCCGAGCCCGGGACTCGCTACTCGTTGCGAGTCTAGCGAGTCCAATGTTAATGAATGGGGAAGCGAGTCTTAGCGAGTAATGTGCGATTTACAAATCGCAGATGTGTCTCGGAAAGCGCTTGCATTGCCGATTTGTAAACCCCACTCGCAACAGTTTGTTGCTGCTGTGTCCGAGTCCAAACTCGCATTTGTTAGTCTTATTTAGCGCCGATGAGGCGAGGGAAGCGATTTTCTCTAGCACACACCATGCTTTGAGCAAACAGGAAATAATCCGAGTCGAGCTGACATACGCACACACACATAGAGCAATACAGAGCAATCATGGCCCGTGTCACTGTCAACACGCTGCAGTTGATTGATCTGGTGGAGGCTCGGCCCCTGCTTTGGCTCCCCACTGACCCTGCCTATGGCCATAACATCCAGCGGACTACAGCCTGGAGGGAGATCGCTCAAGTGATGTTCCCTGCACTGCTACGGCCACGACCTCGTCCCTTTGCAACCTCTTTTTTGGGAAATTGTGGTTTTTGTGACATTGTTGACAAATGCACAGTCACCGAGATGGAGTTAGGTGGTGCTGTAGGCGTCACTTGCTGGCGGGGTAAGTGTGTGTGCTGACACCTAGCAGTGAAGCTGCACACTAGTCCCTGCACTGTGCACTGCACTGTAAGGCTTGATCCTCCCTGCCTGCCTGCCTACAGTCTACACAGTACTCCTCTGTCCTCCTGGTAGCTCTCAGAAGAGCTGTTTGGGTTTAATATAAGGAATCTTGAAGTTTCCCTACACTAACTGACAATCCCTATGATCTGCTCAAGCATCTACCTCACCCTGCTCTATCTCAGATCTCTCAGGAATGTAGAGGAAATGGCGGTGGAAAAGGCTTATATACAGCCTCGCCTCTCATACATGACATAGGCATCACGATGGACAGAAGCCAATCATAGTCCTGCCACAACCAACATTACTGAATATGATTGGCTAACATGCTTGTCCATCTAAAAAAGTTTTCTGACCTAACACGCTAGGCTGTCTCGGAAGCTTTGTAGGAACATAACAGATTCTATATTTGCGAGTCCCGAATCCAGTATACAGGACTCGGGATTCGTAGACTCGCTCAGACTCGCTCACAATCGCTGTGTGTTGACATAGGCTGTCTTGGAAACTTGTAGGAACATAACAGATTCTGTATAAGCGAGTCCCGAATCCAGTATACAGGACTCGGAATCGTAGACTCGCTCAGACTCGCTCAGACTCGCTCAGACTCGCTGTTGACAGCGATGTGATATAGCGAGTCTAGCGAGTGAGAAAAAAAAACTCTGACAAAACTAGGATTGCCATTAACTTGCATTGGACTCGTTACTGTGTGAGTAATCACTGGGAGACTCGCCGAGTAACGAGTCCAGCGAGTCCCTTACTATTCGCCGAGTAACGAGTCCTAGCGAGTAGACTCGCCCATCCCTAGTCTTTATTATTACATCATCATTATTGCATTTTAGTAGCTCGTCTAATACATCATCTATTTAGTCTATTGAGCCGTCAGTATTCTGTCATCTTAGGGCGACCAATCAAAAAATGCCAACAAAGCTCCGGTGGCGTAATCCTAATTAAAGTTGCATCACCTACTTTTAGAAATGCCCTCTACGTAAGGTATACAGTTTTAGGATTTCTTAGCTAAGTCTCTTAGCATATTGACGTTTCTATGTGTTTTTTTCACATGTGCCTCATTCGTGCATTAACAGATGAGGAGAAGTCTCTTTTGTGTGACAAGGGCAAAACGTGACTACATTGATAAGGAAAGCCTACGACCTGTATTTTGGCTGCAGAATAGGAGATCAGAATAAGATTTGGGCTCCACACATATGCTTCAACAGATGTGCATCACATCTTACCCATGGTTGCATGGGAAGAGGCAATCAATGCCCTTTGCAGTCCCACTCCAATGATCTCAAGACAGCCAACTGATCACTCTACCAATTACTAATTTTGCATGGTGCCTCCCATTAGGAAAGGAGTTTCAAACAAGAAGTGGACTTTACAGTGTCTAAACATTAAGTATGCAATACGTCCAGTACCACATACAGAAGAACTGTTGGTCCAAAAAGCACCAGAAACATTTTCAGTCGAGTCAAGTGAGGAAGAAGGCACTTGATGTCATGAAGCATATTCCTCTCATGACCTAGGCTTTCTGTCAGCAACCTCAACTGAGCCACACCTTATAACACAAAGTGAATTGAGCGATCTTGTTAGAGATTTGGATCTGCCCAAGAGTAAAGGCCCCGTCACACATAGCGACTCACCATCGATAACGACAACGATATCAACTTGTCAGGATTGCTGGTGTGTCGCTACATGATCGCTTGGTGAGCTGTCAAACAGGCAGCTTCACCAGCGATCAGCACCAGCGACACCGAGCGGACGCGTCGCTGTGTACATTAGTTACCAGCGTGCTGATGCAGGGAGCTGGTAACCCAGGTACACATCGGGTTTCTAAGCGGTGCGCAGCACTTAGAAACCCGATGTGTACCTTGGTTACCAGCTCCCTGCATCAGTGCGCTGGTAACTAAGGTACACATTGGGTTTCTAAGCACCGCACGCTGCTTAGAAACCTGACGTTTACCTTGGTTACCAGCTAGCTGGTCGTTGCTCTCCCGCCTGCCACACGCAGCGATGCGTGCTGGCCAGCGGGAGACCAACGACCCAAAAAAAGTCCTGACCTTTCATGAACGATCAGCGATATCCAGCAGGGAGGCGGGTCGCTGATAGCTGTCACACACAGTGATCTCGCTGGTGAGATCGCTGTTGAGTCACAAAACTTGTGACTCAGCAGCGATCTCGCTAGCGAGATCGCTATGTGTGACGGGGCCCTAAGGTTGAGCTCTTAGGTTCCCGGCTGCTGCAGTGCAATCTCCTAGCGGGTGATGTTCAGATTTCTTTGTTCTGCAAATGTGATAAAGATCTTGTCCAATACTTCTTTATGGAGGGTGATCTTCTGGCTTGCAACAACATCAACAGTTTAATGGAAGCTTTGAAAATAAGTTATAACCAGTGGAATGGAGGCTCTTTATCAATTCATCCAAAACAAGCTTAAAAGCCACCTCGCTGTATATTGGCAATGCGCTACCTTCAATTCCAGTTGGTTATGTAGTCCACATGAAAGAAATCATGAAGCAGCTACTGAGGTGCCAAAACTATGACCAACATTTGTGGCCCCTTTGTGTTGATGTAAATGGGTATTCCCATCTCCAAGATCCTGTCCCAATCTTTAGTAGGTGCAATAATAATTTTAGCAAATACCTGCAATTTAGTATAGTTTTTCTAATTTGCTCTGTCTCTTTCTTCATGTGCAGGTGTAAAACCACGGCCGCTGGGGGGTAGCTGCTGCGGTCGTCCCAGTACTTACTGTGCTGGAGGCTGTTTCATCACCCGTATGCTGTTCACTTTGGGGACCCAATTGACTGCAGACAGAGGCTGGAATCAACTTTAACAACTCAGCATTATTCTCTTCAAGGCACAGCACGTTCAATACAGCAACAGGACTCTTTACTTGGTAACAGCAATACATCTTCATCTACAGCAGTACGTCACTTCTTCCTTCACTTCACACATATGCACCACACAGGCAAGCTGACACATCACACGGAGCACGATGAACACGGAACACTTCCCTTCTTTCAGAGCCCGACTTCAGCCCACGAAGGTACCCGACTTTTCTGTTACAGCTCATCCCCTAAAGGCACTGTTGCTCCTGTTCGTATCCTAGTTTCACAGCTCACTAAACTCTACACAATGCTTCTGTACTCCAGCTGCTACTCCCACAGGGATCCTTCCATGAAACTCCCTGGCTTGCAATTCTCCAGACACAGGCTGGACTCAATTAGACTGGCTTGGGTTGTCACTTCAGCTTTTCCTTGCTAGCTGACTTGACCGACGAGACTCCTTCTTCTGTCTCACTAGCCTTACAGTCCCCAGTCCCTGACTGCAAGGCCTCCAACACCACAACGTGCTGCCTACTGCTGTAGGCACTCCGCTGTTCTTCACTTCTGTCCTGTTCGCTTCTGTCCTGTTTGCTAACCCCAGCTCAACTCTCTTATTGGAGGGAAACTATCTCCTTTCCTCCTGTCTAGCCACTCCTCCAAGTTAACCCTATTAACGTCTTCTCCCTAGTTGAGCTCAGTGCCCCCATCTAGTGGCCCTTTTCTAATACTACACCTAACTATCTTACTAATGTTGTGTGGACACAAACACACACACACACAACATGCATACAACACACAGATAATATCAACAATCGCAGGGCAAAGCCCTTGCCCTCCTTACACAGGCATTGCAGGACCTTAGGCATCCATGGTTACAACCACTAGCTACTAGCTAACTAACTGTCATTATATCAGTGGTCGTAACTATGGATATTTGATATTATTATTATTATTATTATTATTATTATTATTATTATTATTAAACGTGTAACATATTGGGATAGGATCTTGAAGATGGAAATAACCCTTTTAAAGGTGGATGCCCTCTTACTTGGTCTCCAGAGTGGATACACAAAGTACTGTTGCTTTCTGTGTGAGTGGGATAGACGTGCAATAAAATATCACTGGAATAAAAGAGACTGGCCTCTCCAACATTCACTTCAGCCAAGGAGTAAAAATGTGCTGCATCCAACACTTTCTGACCCTAGGAGGTAGCAACCATGCTATTTTAGAATATTGCATAACTAGAGGAGGAAGACCTGTTAAGACTCAGACGTCAAGGTTAGATTTCAGAAAGGCAGATTTTAAGGGATTCAGAAAGAGAATTGGAGGGATCTAATGGCTGGATATCCTTAAGGACCAAAATGTCCAGGAAGGATGGGAAATCTTGAAAGATGAAATTCTCAAAGTTGTTAACAATTCCGAAAAGAGGGAAGAATAGGAAGCATTTAAGGAAACCAGGATGGATGAACACAGAACTTAAGCACATGCTAAAAAGGAAGAAAGAAATGTTTATAAAATGGAAAGAGGGAGGCATAGCTAAAGAAGAATATAATGCTGTCTGCAGAACTTGCAGGGCACAAATCAGATTATCTACAGCTGACAATGAATTGAGGCTTGCAAGAGACGTCAAAAGGAATAATAAAGGATTTTGGGGATATGTCAAAAGTAAAAGAAAAGTCAAAGATGCTATGGGATTTTTACAGGATGAAAATGATGAAATGGTAAGACAGGATGTTGAGAAGGCCGAACTTTTAAATTCCTATTTTGCATCTATTTTCTCTCAGAAAGGAAATGTAACATCAACTGTTCTTCACTGTCCTATTAAGGGAATAGAAGAATCCAGGATATTTATAAACAGAAATATAGTGAGGAAACACTTAGCTAAGGCCGGTTTCACATTAGCGCATTTTATGCGCGCGCACGGCCGGGGGTAGCTCCGCCCCCGATCCGGCTCTCTGCCCGGCGTGCCCGCCCCTTCCTTGTAGCGCCGCCTCCTAGCGGACAGCGGAGCCTGCGATCGGCGCACCCTATCTTTAGCATAGGGTGCGCCGATCGTGCGCAGGTCGTGCGCTAGTTGCGCTTTGACCTGCGCTGCGCACTTTTGACGGTGCGCCGTGCGCGCCAAAATCGAACTTTTCGGATTTTGGCGCGCACGGCGCACCGTCATAAGTGCGCAGCGCAGGTCAAAGCGCAACTAGCGCACGGCCTGCGCACGATCGGCGCACCCTATGCTAAAGATAGGGTGCGCCGATCGCAGGCGCCGCTGTCCGCTAGAAGGCGGCGCTACAAGGAAGGGGCGGGCACGCCGGGCAGAGAGCCGGATCGGGGGCGGAGCTACCCCCGGCCGTGCGCGCGCATAAAATGCGCTAATGTGAAACCGGCCTTACCTAAATGAATTCAAGTCTCCAGGTCGAGATGAATAACACCACAGAGTACTGACGGAGATAGCAGAAAAAAATTTTGAACCCCTTTCCATAATCTTTGAAAATTCTTGGAGAAAAGGAGAAGTCCCAGAAGACTGGAGAAGAGCAATCTTCAAAAAGGGGAAGAAAGTGGACCCAGGGAACTATAGGCCAGTGAGTCTGACTTCAGTACCAGGAAAGATCTTTGAACAAATTATTAAACAACATGTATGTCAGTACCTGGACAAGAATGAAGTGATTAAACAGAGCATGGGTTTATAACTAATAAGTCATGTCAGACTAACTTAATTTCCTTCTATGACAGAATCACTGATTGGGTGGATCAGGGAAATGCTGTAGATATAGTATATCTTGACTTCAGCAAAGCATTTGACAAAGTATCTCACACAATCCGTATTGAAAAAATGGCTAAATATGGAATGGACAAGGCAACTGTTAAGTGGATTCATAACTGGCTTAGTGATAAGACCCAAAGAGTGGTCTTAAATGGCTGCACATACAGTTGGAAGAATGTCTCAAGTGGGGTACCACAGGGCTTTGTCCTGGGCCCTGTTTTGTTCAACATCTTTATCAACGATTTAGATGAAGGAATTGAGGGTAAACTGATTAAATTTGCTGATGACACAAAGCTAGGAGGGATAGCTAATACTTGAGATGAGAGAGAGAGAGTGGATTCAAAAAGATATAAATAACTTGGAGCAGTGGGCAGCAACTAACAGAATGGGTTTTAACAGGGAAAAATGCAAAGTACTACAACTGGGCAATAAAAATGAAAAAAGCATATACAGAATGGGAGGAATAGGGCTAAGCAACAGCACATGTGAAAAAGACTTGGGTATACTAATAGATCACAGACTGAATATGAGTCAACTGTTATGAATGAGTCACCGAGGAGGAAAAAACAAAAAGCAAGATAAGCCCAGAAAACCGGAGAGGTTGGTAACTAGCGGATTGCAGACCCCTGATCCTATCCACAACAACTAGCAGTAGCCATGGAGCATGCCTACAGTGGTCCTAGACACCTCGTCATGGCCGGAGAACTAAATAAGCCTAAAGAAAGAAAGGGAAAATCTAAACTGCCCCAGAGCAGACCCCAAAGCAATAGACAGCCCCCAACATGTATTGTCAGTGAAACAAGATGAAAACACAGACACAGATAGAAAGATAGGCTGAGCAAGCGATGGGGCCCTCACTAACTAGAAAGCACAGGAAAGAAAAGCTGCTGTCTGCAATCATGCAAAAAACCCTACCAAAAAAATGTCCAACACGTCTGATAGAAAAAGGCCCTGAAGTCGCTAGACTTCAAGTCACTATATCAGCACTCAGGTATATTCTGAAGACAGAGCAAAAGAGATCAACTGATCAGAGACAAAATGGGGATTCAGCCCAGTCCCAGCCAGGGCTGGCTGAACACAAAAACTAAGTAAACCATACAAAACTCATATGAACAATAGCAGAGAAAACTTAGCTTTAGGAAGGCAGGAACCAAACTAGAAACCAGAAGCCACAGTCAGGAAAAATCACCAGCAAGAAACTAGGGAGTCGGCTGCCTTAAATCCAATCAGAAACTCCTGATGTCCAATCGCAGTCCTCTTCCTTAGGTGGCCGGTCTCTGCCATTTAGATCAGCTTCATTACCTCCCTTCACCAACAGAGGGAGTCCTGATAGAGAACTCACTACTCCTCTGTCAGCACAGCCAGCTCCATAACCCTCACCAGAAGCCAGAGGCAAACCTGAAAATGAGCTCACAACAGTCAACAGTGTGATGCAGCAGCAAAAAAGGCAAATGCAGTTCTAGGATGTATTAACAGAAGCATACAGTTTAGATCATGTGAAGTCATTATTGCCCTCTACTCCTCTTTGGTCAGACCTCATCTGGAATATTGGGTCCAGTTTTAGGCACCACATTTTAAAAAAGACATCAACAAACTGGATCAAGTTCAGAAAAGAGTGACCAGAATGGTGACGGGTCTGCAAACCCTGTCTTATGAGGAAAGGTTGCAGGATTTGGGAATTTTTAGCTTGCAGAAGAGAAGACTGAGAGGAGACTTAATAGCTGTCTACAGGGCAGCATGGTGGCTCAGTGGATAGCATTGCAGCGCTGGAGTCCTGGATTTGAATCCCACCAAGGACAAAATCTGCAAGGAGTTTGTATGTCCTCCCCGTGTTTGCGTGGGTTTCCTCCGGGTACTCCGGTTTCCTCCCACATTCCAAAAGACATACTGATAGGGAATTTAGATTGTTAGCCCCATTGGGGACAGTGTTGATAATGTGTGCAAACTGGAAAGAGCTGCGGAATATGTTAGCGCTATATAAAAATAAAGATTATTATTATTATTACAAATATCTCTAGGGCTATCACATTGTAGAAGAATCATCTTTATTTTCATTTGCACAAGGAAAGACTAGAAGCAATGGGATGAAACTGAATGGGAGGAGAAACAGATTAGATATTAGAAAAAACTTTTTGACAGTTAGAGTGATCAATGAGTGGAACAGGCTGCCACGAGAGGTGGTGAGTTCTCCTTCAATAGAAGTCTTCAAACAGAGGCTGGACAGACATCTGTCTGGGATGATTTAGCGAATCCTGCTTTTGAGCAGGGGGTTGGACCAGATGGCCCAGGAGGTCCCTTCCAACTCTAACATTCTATGATTCTATGACCCACATAAGATTTTGTTACCACCATTGCATATCAAGTTGGGCCTAATGAAGGCAACAGATAAACATGCAAAATTATTACAATATCTCACTGATAAATTTCCAAGGTTGAGTGAAGCAAAGATAAAGGAAGGAGTCTTTATTGGACCTCAAATTTGTATGCTTCTTCAAGATGAGAAGTCTCTCCAATTGATGCAGGGCAAGGAAAAGGCTGTATAGGTAAGCATTCGCAAAAGTAATTTTTTAGGAAATTCAAGAGCTGATAAAATTATGAAGCGTTGGAAAATTCCCCCAAAACATATAAGGATCTTTGCTGTAACATGTCTTTAAAGATTCATTTCTTACATTTACATTTAGACTTTTTTCCAACAAACTGCAGAGCAGTGAGGGACGAGCACCGTGAGAGATTTCACCAAGATATTATGGTTATGAAGAAAAGATATTAAGGAAAATGGAATCCATCAATGCTTGCAGAATACTGTGATACAATTGTAAGAGATGATTCAATTAAGGAGTACAAGAGACAAGCAAAAAAGGGTTGTCACTGAATAACGACCAAATTCTGTAGTGCAATTTTTGTAGCTGTTTGTAACTCGTAATAGTGTTTAAACATGTTTTAGCTATTTGAATTGTTTCTGAGTTTCCTCTATATACAGTGCCTTGCGAAAGTATTCGGCCCCCTGGAACTTTTCAACCTTTTCCCACAAATCATGCTTCAAACATAAAGGTACCAAATGTAAATTTTTGGTGAAGAATCAACAACAAGTGAGACACAATTGTGAAGTAGAAAGAAATTTATTGGTTATTTTAAATTTTTGTGGAAAGTCAAAAATTGAGAAGTGGGGCGTGCAATATTATTCGGCCCCTTTAACATAATACTTTGTTGCGCCACCTTTTGCTGCGATTACAGCTGCAAGTCGCTTGGGGTATGTCTCTATCAGTTTTGTACATCGAGATACTGAAATTCTTGCCCATTCTTCCTTGGCCAACAGCTCGAGCTCAGTGAGGTTTGATGGAGATCGCTTGTGAACAGTAGTTTTCTCTATTGGATTCAGGTCTGGACTTTGACTTGGCCATTCAAAAGCCCCCGTCACACACAGCGAGGTCGCTAGTGAGTTCGCTGCTGAGTCACAAGTTTTGTGACGCAACAGCGATCTCAGCAGCGATCTCGCTGTGTGTGACACCTATCAGCGACCGGCCCCTCCCCTGATCGTGCTCGAAAGTCCTGGACATTTTTTTGATCGTTGGTCTCCCGCTGACCAGCAAGCATCACTGCGTGTGGCAGGCAGGAGACCATGATCAGCGAGCTGAAGCTGGTATCCAAGATAAACCGTGGGTAACTAAAGGCACGTATCACTTAGTTACCAGCTGTGTACCTTAGATACCAGCGTGCTGGCGCTGGGAGCTGGTATCCAAGGTAAACAGCGGGTTTCTAAGTTGTGCGGCGCTTAGAAACCCGCTGTTTACCATGGATACCAGCTCCCAGCGCCAGCACGCAGGTATCTAAGGTACACACCGGGTAACTAAGCGATGAGCGCGCTTGTTACCAGCATCGTCGCTGGTCCTGATCACTGGTGAGATCTGCCTGTTTGGCAGCTCACCAGCGATCATGTAGCGACACACCAGCGATCCTGACAAGGTCATATCGGTGTCGGGATCGCTGGTGTGTCGCTATGTGTGACTGGGGCCTAACACCTGGATACGTTTATTTGTAAACCATTCCATTGTAGATTTTGCTTTCTGTTTGGGATCATTGTCTTGTTGGAAGACAAATCTCCATCCCAGTCTCAGGTCTTTTGCAGGCACTGTAAATGTAAAAAAATGGTAAAACAAAATATTTAGCATCTTTATATTTCCAAAAATAATAACGTTTCAAAGTACTGAAACTTTTATTCATTAATTATATGTAGCAGTAACAGGGAAAACTCTTTGATATAGAAACAAGACCCAACTGCATATTTTCATTGTCAGATTTGAATTCAGGAGTTCCAAATCATTAAGAAATGTCTCATTTCATAACTAAGCCTGACAACTTTTGAAAATATGTAAAACAGTGGAATTTGTCCCATCTAAAGGTGTTAGTAGAGATTTTAGAAAGATTTTTGGGACATGCTCTCCAACTTTTTTTGGAAGAACAAAGCAAAGTTTATATTGAGGTTGATGGATTCTTGGTCGAGTTATTGGTGGAGATTGATGCAGGAAAGTTTGTTGTTGTTGGTGGTGGAGTATGAGTATGTTATATTGTAATTCCTTCATTGGGCGCATCAAAGGTAACAATACATTATTTAATTGTAGCAATTTAATGTACCTTTAACCACATACCGCAGGCTCATATGTGACTATCAATTATGTTTAATTACTGCTAATCCTTTAATTCATTTTTTTACATTTAATACATGATACATACAGCAAATATTTTAAAGCTCTTATATGCTCCATGCTTAAAAAAAACAGTTTTTAAACAAATGATAAAATTAAATAATTCATCAATCCTTGCAAATAATTAATAAGTAAAATTTATCCAGAAGTTGATTTCTTCAAGCTTTCTTTCAGGAAACCAGTGCATTTTTTAAGCATAGCCAGAAGTAAATCATGTGTGAAACTGCTCTTACCACTCATTTGCTTCAAACATGAGTTTAAAAAACTAGTTGCTGCATACAGTGGAATATAAAAGTTTGGGTACCCCTGGTGAAAATTACTGTTGTTGTGAACAGTTAAAGGGAATCTGTCATCCCTTTTTTGAGATATCATATAGTGATATCATTCAATTGTGTGTCACATAAGGATTCTCTTAGTACTTTTGCTTCCCCCTGACCCCGCACCTTTCGTGCATAAATGCCTTTTTTATATCGGTTCAGATGTATGTAAACTGCCGTGGTCCGGTCCGATGGGCCGGGCTTATTCAACTGCTCCCCCCCTCCCTGTCTTGCTCTACACAAGAAGAAATGTGTAGAGCAAGACAGGGAGGGGGGGGAACAGTTGAATAAGCCCCGCCCAGCGGACCGGACAGCGGCAGTTTACATACATCTGAACCGATATAAAAAAGGTATTTATGCACGAAAGGTGCGGGGTCAGGGGGAAGCAAAAGTACTAAGAGAATCCTTATGTGACACACAATTGAATGATATCACTATATGATATCTCAAAAAAGGGGTGACAGATTCCCTTTAATCAAGTTGAAGATGAAACGATCTCTAAAAGATCTAAAGTTAAAGATGACACATTTCCTTTGTATTTTAGGCAAATATATATACACTGCTCAAAAACATAAAGGGAACACTCAAATAACACATCCTAGATCTGAATGAATGAAATATTCTCTTTGAATACTTTGTTCTGTACAAAGTTGAATGTGCTGACAACAAAAGCACACAAAAATCATCAATGGAAATCAAATTTATTAACCAATGGAGACCTGGATTTGGAGTCACACAAAATTAAAGTGGATTGTAATGTCCTTAAAACAAGTCAAAATGATGCTTCTTCACGTGCCTCTCAGTATTGTGTGTGGCCTCCACGTTCCTGTATGACCTCCCTACAATGCCTGGGCATGCTCCTGATGAGGCGACAGATGATCTCCTGAGGGATCTCCTCCCAGACCTGGACTAAAGCATCCGCCAACTCCTGGACAGTCTGTGGTGCAACATGATGTTGGTGGATGGAGCGAGACATGATATCCCAGATGTGCTCAATCGGATTCAGATCTGGGGAACGGGTGGGCCAGGCCATAGCTTCAAAGCCTTCATCTTGCAGGAGCTGCTGACACACTCCAGCCACATGAGGTCTGGCATTGTCCTGCATTAGGAGTAACCTAGGGCCAACCGCACCAGCATACGGTCTCACAAGGGGTCTGAGGATTTCATCTAGGTACCTAATTGCAGTCAGGCTACCTCTGGCAAGCACATGGAGGGCTGTTCAGCCCTCCAAAGAAAAGCCACCCCACACCATTACTGACCCACTGCCAAACCGGTCATGCTGAAGGATGTTGCAGGCTGCAGATCGCTCTCCATGGTGTCTCCAGACTCTGTCACGTCTGTTACGTGCTTAGTGTGAACCTACTTTCATCTGTGAAGATCACAGGGCACCAGTGGCGAATTTGCTAATGCTGGTGTTCTGTGGCAAATGCCAAGCATCCTGCACTGTGTTGGGCTGTGAGCACAATCCCCATCTGTGGATGTCGGGCACTCAGACCATCCTCATGGAGCTGGTTTCAAACCGATTGTGTAGACACATGCACATTTGTGGGCTGCTGGAGGTCATTTTGCAAGGCTCTGGCTGTGCTCCTCCTGTTCCTCCTTGCACAAAGGCAGAGGTAGCGGTCCTGCTGCTGGGTTGTTGCCCTCCTACGGCCCCCTCCATGTCTCCTGGTGTACTGGTCTGTCTCCTGGTAGCGCCTCCAGCCTCTGGACACTACGCTGAGAGACACAGCAAACCTTCTTGCCACAGCTCGCATTGATGTGCCATCCTGGATGAGCTGCACTACCTGAGCCACTTGTGTGGGTTGCAGAGTCCATCTCATGCTACCACAAGTGTGAAAGCACAATCAACATTCAAACGTGACAAAAACATCAGCGAGAAAGCATTGGTACTGAGATGTGGTCTGTGGTCCCCACCTGCAGAACCACTCCTTTATTGAGTGTGTCTTGATATTTGCCAATAATTTCCATCTATTGTCTATTCCATTTGCACAACAGCATGTGAAATTGATTGTCAATCAGTGTTGCTTCCTAAGTGGACAGTTTGATTTCACAGAAGTTTGATTTACTTGGAGTTATATTCTGTTGTTTAAGTGTTCCCTTTTTTTTGAGCAGTGTATATACAGCTCTGGCAAAAATTAAGAGATGGCTTCCAAATGTTCAGTTTGTCTGATTTTTCTCTTTATAGGTGTATTTTTTAGTAAAATATAAATTGTTCTTTTAGTCTAGAAACTTCTGACATGTCTCCAAATTGCCAAGCAATAAATTTTGTTTTGTTTTTCTGAAAAATGGTCAAATTTAAAAAAACACAAACAAAAAAAAAAACAGTGCTTTCAGACCTCAAATAATGCAAAGAAAACAAGTTCATAATAATTTAGAAGCAACAATACTAATGGTTTAACTCAGGAAGAGTTCAGAAATCAATATTTTGTGGAATAACCATGATTTTTAAAAACAGCTTTCATGCGTCTTGGCATGCTTTCCACCAGTCTTTCACACTGCTTTTGGGTGACCTTATGCCACTCCTGGTGCAAAAATTTAAGCAGTTCTTCTTTGATGGCTTGTGACTATCCATCTTCCTCTTGATTACATTTCAGAGGTTTTCAATAGGGTTCAGGTCTGGAGATTCGGCGAGCCATGACAGAGATTTGATGTGGTGGTCCTTCATCCACACATTGATTGACCTAGTTGTGTGGCATGGCACATTGTCCTGCTGGAAAAAGCAGACCTCAGAGTTGGGGAACTTGTTCAGGACAACTATACATAACCTATACAGATTATCTGACCTTATAGATCTGCATTTTCTATCTAGTTGTGTTATCCCCATATGTCATCTATGACATCAATTCTCTTGATTGATTTCCTTGCTCCTATCACTGATCAAGTGTATACCATTTTGTTTTGCTTATTTTTTGAATTTTTTGGTTTGTAGATATAAAATTCCCCAATAATTTTTGATTGTTCTATATTATTTTTATGCAGATAACACTTGAAAAAGGCACCACAAGGCCAAAATGTCTTAAGTATAATAAATCTGCATTTGAGAAATACAGTCTTGTTTTTGAAGCATTACCATTCTCAGAGTGCCGAAGATTTTTTACAATTATCCTTAAACTGCCAGTGGAATGATCGGCTGTAACATAATTCGTCCGACAGCCATCTAATGTGTATTTCAGTGTCAGA
This sequence comes from Dendrobates tinctorius, assembly GCF_039654945.1. Classification (NCBI taxonomy): domain Eukaryota; kingdom Metazoa; phylum Chordata; class Amphibia; order Anura; family Dendrobatidae; genus Dendrobates; species Dendrobates tinctorius. The sequence continues at coordinate 20,286,528 of NW_027361801.1, read as the reverse complement.
AGTTCAGAATAGAGTTTTTATGAGGTTTTGAAACGTTGATCCGCAGAGCAATGTTCTCCACCTACACACAGCTTTATCTTTTCATAGGTATGTATATGGGGCACAAATGTTAGGTTTACTTCATTCAAAGAAAGCAAAGCTAGTTACACTGAATATATACAGTGAATAGTGTTTTCAAATTTCATTTTTATATATGAAAACAAATTCATATATAAAAATGATAAGTAATGATCACCTCCATTTCTTTCCTTTTATTTCTTTCAAGCATTGTTCGCGTCAGTTTGGATGGTGAATGTTGGTGTACAGCCATTTTTAGGTCTCTCCAGAGATGCTATATTGGGTTTAGGTCAGAGCTCTGGCTGGGCCAGTCAAGAATGGTTACAGAGTTGTTCTGAAGCAACTCCTTTGTTATTTCAGCTGTGTGCTTAAGATCATTGTCTTGTTGGAAGGTGAACCTTCGGCCAAGTCTGAGGTCCAGAGCACTCTGGAAGAGGTTTTCATCGAGGATATCTCTGTACTTAGCTGCATTCATGTTGCCTTCAATTGCAATCAGTCGCCCTGTCCCTGCAGCTGAAAAACACCCCCATAGCATGATGCTGCCACCACCATGTTTCACTGTTGGCTGTTATGAATGAGTCACCATAGGAGGCAAAAACAGAAATACTAGCTAAGTCCAGAAAACCAGAGAAGTTGGCAGCTATCGGATTGCAGACCCTTGAACCTAACAACAACAACTAGCAGTAGCCGTGGGGGGTTCCTACGGTGCCCTAGACCCCTCGATCACAGCCGGAGAACTACATAGCCTAAAGACAGAAAGGGAAATCTAAACTGCCCCAAGATCCGGAACACAGTCCGAACATGTTCCACATGAGAATCCCAATCCTTGGAGAAGATCAAAATATCATCCAGATACAGTAGATAATCAAAAATTTATCCACAAAGTCTCAGAAAATGTCGTTCATGAAGCACTGGAAGACAGAAGGGGCATTAGTGAGCCCAAAAGGCATCACCAGGTACTCAAAATGTCCCTGCGGAGTATTAAACGCCGTCTTCCATTCATCCCCATGCTTAATGCGGATAAGATTATACGCCACCCTGAGGTCAAGCTTGGTAAACCATCAAGCACCTTTAACTCTGGAGAATAGATCTGAAATCAGGGGTAACGGATACTGATATTTAATAGTAATTTTGTTGAGGGCACGATAATCAATACAAGGCCTTAATGAACCATCCTTTTTGGCCACGAAAAAAAAACGGCACCTAAGGGTGAAGAGGATGGTCTAATATGACCCTTCTCCAACGCCTCCTTAATATAGGATCGCATAGGCTCGTGCTCGGGTACAGATAAATTGAAGCGCCGACCCTTGGGAAATTTACACCCCGGGATCAGTTCAATTGCACAGTCGTAACTCCTATGAGGAGGCAAAGACGCAGACTCATTCTCACTAAATACATCATAAAAGTCCGCCAAATAATCAGGAACATCATGCGACTGAGGAGAGGTGGAAAAAACCGGAGCCTCACTAAGGGCACACCGACAACCCCAACTCACCACAGACACAGATTTCCAATCCATAACTGGATTATGAATTTGCAACCAGGGAAACCCCAGAACAATGGTATCATGCAAATTATGCAACACCAAAAATCTACAATTTTCTTGATGGTCTGGGGCGACCCACATTACCACCTGGGTCCAAAACTGAGGTTTATTTTTCGCCAAAGGAGTAGCATCAATCCCCCTCAAAGGGATAGGCATCCGCAGAGGTGTCATCGGAAATCCACAACGTTTAGCAAAATCCAAGTCCATTAGGTTCAGGGCTGCTCCCGAATCCACAAAAGCCTTGGCAGAAAATGTGGACAGGGAGCAGATCAGAGTAATTGCCAGAAGAAACTTAGGTTGAACACCACCCACAGAAAACATGTGTGCAAAACATTTCTCTCATTTAGGACAGACAGAAATAATATGCGAGGCATCTCCACAAAAAAAACACAGCTTATTACGCCTTCTGAACTCCTGACGTTGCTCCCTGGACAAAACTCTATCACATTGCATAGGTTCAGACACTTGTTCAACATGTGGCAACACCTCTCGTGCAGTCCTGCGTTCACTTAAACGCCGATCAACCTGAATGGCTAATGACATAGAATCGTCAAGACCAGAGGGAACAGGAAATCCCACCATAGTATCTTTTACGGCTTCTGACAAACCCTTCCGAAAGAGAGCTGCCAAGGCATTATCATTCCAGGTAGTAAGGACCACCCACTTTCGGAATTTTTGACAGTACAATTCTGCAGAATCTCGACCCTGGCTCAATGCCAACAGGGTCTTTTCAGCCTGATCAATAGCATTAGGTTCATCATACAACAACCCCAAGGCTTGAAAAAATGCGTTCACATTAGTCAGAATAGGATCATCTGGTTTCAAAGAAAACGCCCAATCCTGGGAATCGCCGCGCAGCAAAGAGATGACAATTTTAACCTGCTGCGCGGAGCTCCCTGACGAGTTAGGCTTCAAGGCAAAAAATAATTTACAATTATTTTTTAAATTCAAAAATTTAGACCGATCCCCAAAAAACACATCAGGAGTAGGGATCTTTGGTTCAGCAGCATGTGAATGAGCAAGGTAGGCGGAAATTCCCCGCACTTCCGCAGCGAGCTGCTCCACACGATCAGACAATTGCTTTATCTCCATTGAGAGAAAAAAAAAATTCCCCCTACGGCCTCAGAGATATAGAGGAAAAAATATACACACTTTTTTTTTTTTTTTTTTTACAATTCTTTCCTGCTATTGAGTACCCTAGGATCTGCGGGGTGGGCGGGTGATTCTGTTATGAATGAGTCACCGTAGGAGGCAAAAACAGAAATACTAGCTAAGTCCAGAAAACCAGAGAAGTTGGCAGCTATCGGATTGCGGACCCCTGAACCTAACAACAACAACTAGCAGTAGCCGTGGGGGTTTCCTACGGTGCCCTAGACCCCTCGATCACAGCCGGAGAACTACATAGCCTAAAGACAGAAAGGGAAATCTAAACTGCCCCAGAGCAGACCCCAAAGCAATAGGCAGCCCCCAACATATAATGACGGTGAAGCAAGATGAAAAAACACTCACACAGATAGAAAGATAGGCTGAGCAAATGATGGGGCCCAAGCTAACTAAATAGGACAGGATAGAAAAGCTGCTGTCTGCAATCTGCCAAAACCCTCTCAAAACAAGAGCCAACAGACTGATAGGAAAAAAGCCCTGAAGACGCTAGGCTTCAAAAAGACTATATTAGTACTCAGGTATTTTCTGAAGACAGAGCAAAAAGGAATTCAGCTCACCCAGCAGGGGAAGGCAGAAGTCCAGAAAAACAAGGCAAAACAAAACCAAAACACAAATGCAAAAAGAAGAGCAGAAAACTTAGCTTTTGAGGAGCAGGAATCAGACTGGTCTCCTTTAATCCCTCAGAGAAATCACCCGCAAGGCAGAAGGGCGTCGGCTGCCTTATATCCAGTCAGCAATTCCAGTCACCCAGTCATCATCATTCTGCTCAGGTGCTTTGTAATCAACCTCACTACCTTCCTTCACCAGAAGAGGGAGTTCATCAGACCTCAATGGTGAAGGGGAAAATGAACTCACAACAGTTGGCATTCTATTGGGCAGGTGATGAGTAGTGCCTGGTTTTCTCCACACACACCGCTTAGAATTATCTCAAAAAAGGTCATCTCATCAGACCAGAGAATTTTATTTCTCATAGTCTGGGAGTCCTTCATTTGTTTTTTAGCAAACTCTATGCGGGCTTTCATATGTCTGGCACTGGAGAGGCTTCCGTTGGGCTACTCTGCCATAAAGGCCCAACTGGTGGAGGGATGCAGTGATAGTTGACTTTGTGGAACTTTCTCTAATCTCCCTATTGCATCTGTGGAGCTCAGCCACAGTGATCTTTAACGATCTAGCAGAAGCTCAGTCACAGTGATCTTTAACAATCTGGTAGAAAGTTTACACAGTAAAATATCGATATTTGCAGATGATACAAAACTATGTAAAGCAGTCAATACAAGAGAAGATAGTATTCTGCTATAGATAGATCTGGATACGTTGGAAACTTGGGATGAAAGGTCGCACATGCGGTTTAACAATGATAAATGTAAGGTTATACACATGGAAAGAAGGAATCAATATCACCATTACACACTGAACAGGAAACCACTGGGTAAATCTGACATGGAAAAGGATTTGGGGATCCTATTTAATGATAAACTTACCTGGAGTATCCAGTGCCAAGCAGTGGCTGCCAAGGCAAACAGGATCATGGGGTGCATTAAAAGAGGTCTGAATACACATGATGAGAGCATTATACTGCCTCTGTACAAATCCCTGGTTAGACCGCACATGGAGTACTGTGTACAGTTTGGGGCACCGGTGCTCAGGAAGGATATAACAGAACTAGAGTGAGTACAAAGGAGGGCAGCAAAATTAGTAAAGGGGACAGGGAAACTACAATACCCTGAGAGATTAGCAAAACTAGGATTATTTGGTCTAGAAAAAACTGAGGGGTGATCTAATAACCATGTATAAGTATATAAGGGGACAATACAAATATCTCTCCGAGGATATGTTTATACCAAGGAAGGTGACGGTCACAAGGGGCATTCTCTGCGTCTGGAGGAGAGAAGGATTTTCCACCAACATAGAAAAGGATTCTTTACTGTTAGGGCAGTAACAATCTGGAATTCCTTGCCTGAGGAGGTGGTGATGGCGAACTCAGTCGAGGGGTTCAAGAGAGGCCTGGATGTCTTCCTGGAGTGTAACAATACTGCATCTAAAAGTTATTAGGTTCTTTAGACGGACATAGATCTTGGAATTTATTCTGACAGAATATAGTCTGAACTGGATGGACAAATGTCTTTTTTCGGCCATGTTAACTATGTTACTATATTACTATGTTCTTCCTTACCTCTCTCACCAAGGCACTTCTCCCATGATTTCTCAGTTTGGCTGGACAGCCAGGTCTAGGAAGACTTCTGATGGTCCCAAACTTCCATTTAAGGATTATGGAGGCCACTGTGCTCTTAGGAACCTTGAGTACTGCAGAAATTCTTTTGTAACCTTGGCCAGATGTTTGCCTTGCCAAAATTAAGTCTGAGCTCCTTGGCCAGTTCCTTTGACCTTATGTTTCTCATTTTGTCTGACATGCACTGTGAGCTGTGAGGTCTTTTATAGACAGATGTGTGCCTTTACAAATCAAGTACTATCAGTTTAAACACAGCTGAACTCCATTGAAGAAGTAGAACCATCTCAAGGAGGATCACAAGGAAATGGACAGCATGTGACTTAAAAGGAATCTGAAGATGGCGGCCTATGTAAATGGCCTGTGTCTGGTCCGATGGGCAATGTTACTTCTTTTTTTCTTCACCCCATCCGTGGCCCCCGTCCGCGATTTTTTCCAGAATTCTAGTAGCTCTACTCCATAGTTCACGCGTGCGCAAAGCAATCTTGCTTCGCACACGCGCAGTATGCTTTGCCAACTGTGGGCAAAGCCAAAAATCATTACAGCACATGCGCCGGTACACTATGTCCCGGAAGTATTTCGCTGTCTTCCGGGACATAGTGTACCAGTGCAAGCGCAGTAATGATTTTCGGCTTTGCCCGTAGTTGGGCAAAGAATACTGCGCGTGCGTGAAGCAAGATTGCTTTGCGCACGCACAAACTATGAAGTAGAACTACTAGAATTCCAGAAAAGATCGCGGACAGGGGCCGCAGGTGGGGTGGAGAAAAAAAGAAGAAACACCGCCCATCAGACCGGACACATGCCATTTACATAGGCCGCCAACTTCCGGTGGCAAATTCCCTTTAAATATGAGTGTCAGAGCAAAGGTCTGAATACTAATGACCATGTGTTATTTCAATTTTTCTTTTTTAATAAATTTGCAAACATTTCTGGGTTTTTTTCAGTCAAGGTGGGGTGCAGAGTGTACATTAATGAGAAAAAACTGAACTTTTTTGAATTTACCAAATGGCTGCAAAGAAACAAAGAGTGAAAAATGTAAAGGGGTCTGCATACTTTCCATACCCACTGTATATTATTAACTAGAATGAGTCCATAAGTCTAGTGTGTATATTTATTGCCACAGCACGATACGCAGCTGCCAGATGTTATTTGATGCAAAGTGAATGGTTAAAGATCACACAAGGTTGGTCAATGAGGTTGCCTTCACACAGACACATAAGCTGGCTGTCACGATTTCGAGGTGAACCCTATCGCACCCTCTGGATCGTAATTCCAGAGCTCCCGAGGGCGAGCAGACCAAGTGGTACCACCCCCTATACAGGAAGTGTCAGGAGCAGGCCCAAGGGAGATAGAACCACAACAGCTGGAGCCAAAGGGGCGACCCAAGGAAGTACAAGGGATTTACGTAGAGGAACAGAGAGGGGAATGAGGGACTCCAGAACGTGAAGGAAGAAACACAGAAGTGGTAATTGCGGAGAAGGGGCAGGATCTGATGAACCGGGAGCCAGCGATGGTGTCACGATCTATGCTGGATTGTGACAGATAAAAGCACTTGTAACCTTTTTTTTTCCTTTAAGCTGGTTGCTTAAAGTTAGTTTTGCCCCCGGTAGCCATTAGGGTTATTACACAGTGGTGTCTTTTGTTCTAGTTTTCCCCCGGTGGTGGTTAGCGTTATTACATGGGAATCACTAACAGGTGTGATTGCTCTGGCTTAACTATAAAGGAGTGTCATGTACTCTCACTCACTGTTGGTGATATTGGTCATTTCAACCATCCTTGGTGGAGGAAGGAACTAGAGAGAGTTCCTTGCAGCTCAGTCAGAGTCCTGGTGTGGAAGGAGCCACAGAGAGGAGTTCCTTGCAGCTCTGACAAAGCTTGGTGAAGCAGCAGCTATTCAGGAGGAAAGCTGCATTCTGGTGCTGGACTCTGTTGCTGGGAGCAAGAGTGACAGAGCAAAGCTAAGTGGTGTTATCCCTGTGTGTACCTTTCCTTTTGTGTGTTTCATTGCAGTGGTGGGATTAGTTTCTGCACCGTCCAATTCACTAGAAAGGGCTAGGTGCAGGGCGAGCTAGGGTTTTAGGTATCCTGCTCGGCGCCAGGTGCGGAACCTGCATAGGGACTGTCAGGAGTGTAGAGACACTGACTCAGGAGAGTGCAGGAGGTCTCCACGTCCCCGTTCCCTATTGCAGGTCCCTCCATTGTATTGGTTTCCCTGGTGTTTTCGTTTATTATTTAAATTCGCCCTGCTGGAGGCAGTGTATCCAGATACATGTGTAATTCTGAAATTCGCCTGCTGGAGGAGGTGTATCCGGCTGCATGTTATATTATTTAAATTCGCCCTACTGGAGGCGGTGTATCCAGGGTCACGTGTGTCAGAGAAATTCGCCCTGCTGGAGGCAGTGTGTCCAGTCACACATAACCATCACAGAGGGCTTGACACTGCAAGAGAGAGAGAGAGCAGAACGGAATGAGGAACAAACATAGGACACACGGGCTAGAGGTGGGTAACAGCAGGAGATACACAGGAGACACATGGACTAGAGATAGGGAACAGAGGGAGATACACAGAAGACACACGGACTAGCCATAGAGCTAGAGGGCCTGAAGACAAACGAAGGTGCCTGGTGCAGGAACGCTGGCGCTAGCCTCGCAGATAATCAGGTGCCTTACCTGCTCAGAAGCGGCGCTGAAATACCCGGTGGGTGCCGCCATGACAGGGCGGAACCACCGGGTCAAGACCTTCCAGCAACACTAGAGACAGAAGGAGCGTGGCGGCGCATGCGCGGACCACCAACCCGCTGGGACCCCAAGAACACAGGCGAGGGATGGCGCGTGACAAAGCCTGCGTCACGCTGAGAAGCGGATGAGCCCATGTGAGCACCCGTAGGCGTGACACTGGCTGTAACATTCAGCTGACGTTGTTTGCCCAAAGGCCTCCATTAACCTTGATAACTGGAGGCACTGCAGGGAGAAAGTGATTGATTTTGTGGCTAAATGTAAAATTCACTTTCCTTTTCTATCCTTATTTTCCCATATGTAGGATCAGATAATTTAAAGAAACCAAGAGCAACACAAAACTCATACAGGTTCCCTCGTTACAGGAAGCTGTTTTATTCTAAAATACTACTTTGAGAAAACATAGCTCAAAAATGAGGTTGGCAGAAGAATAAGAGTGTGCTGAGTGGTTCCATCTGACTTCTTCTTACCCGACTCAGCTCAATTGACAAATCTTTTCAGATACATCTTGAAAGAGACCTGTCAATCAATCCGAGATGGGCAGAGAAAACATAGTTCACAAAATTAGGTTGGCAGAAAAAGAAAAGTGTCCTGAGTGCCTCCGTCTCATTTCTTTCTGCCCGGATCAGCTCAATTGACAAATCGTTGCAGATACATCTTGGGAGAGACCTGTCAATCAATCAGACAAGGGCAGGGAAAACCAGAGGGAGCCACCCAGCGGACTCTTCTGATAGTGCTCAAACTCTTCTCCCTCTGACTGGCTTGTCTTTTATGCTATTTTTTTAAATGTCTCAGAGTAAAGCCCAACTTTTTCCAAAGAGGGAATTTGTATTTTACTCTGCTCTTGGTTCAGGCACCATGAAGCATCAGATAGGTTCCCTTTAATGAACTTGAAAGAGTAACCGGCTCACTGATTAATACTTATCCTCAGAACCTGATATGAGTCTAAAAGATGTTTTGATTTTTCTCAGGTGTCTTAGATGGCAGTAATCAAGTATCAGTCCTCATTATTTTAGAGATACCTTGTACATGTTAAATAGATTTTCATGGATTGGAGTTTTAAATATTCTTTTTGAGTTCATAAATAAGATTCTGATTTTCCATTATTATTTCATGCGCACTTTTACTTTATATTTGATTATTACAGACTGCAAGGTTATCAAAAACAATCAGTAAAAAGCAGAGGCCCACCAGTAACTTTCATTCTGCAGGACCAGTCTTCAGCTTAAGGCCCCCATACAAATTAGACTAATGTGAGCCAAACCCGCTAATATCAGCAGGCTTACTATTAATGGAGATAAGGATATGATTTATCTGATTTTAGATTGATGATCCTTTTGTTCTTTGAGCGATAAGCCACTGCCTTAGATTTTCGGAAGCAGCTCTCATAGAGAACACAAGAGTGAGTTATCCTCTCTATGATGACGATGTGAGAACTAGAAATGTCATTCGGCCAACAATTATCTATTGTGTATGAGAGGCTTTAAGACCCCGTTACACACAACGATAGTTTCGTGACGTTGCAGTGATGTTGAAACGACATCGTTGCGTGTGACATATAGCAACGATCAGTTGGCTGATCGTTAATCGTTGCCTAATAGTCTGGGCCATAATTCTATCGTTGGTCTCCCGATGGGCAGCACACATCACTGCGTGTGACAGTGAGAGACCAACGATCAGCGATGCTGGGAGCTGGTATCCAGGGTAAACAGCGTGCATGCTGGTATCCAGGGTAAACAGCGGGTATCTAAGAGCCGCACGGCTCTTAGTTACCAGATGTTTTCCCTGGATACCAGCTTGCTCACTGGTCCTGATCGCTGGTGAGTCTGTCTATGTGACAGCTCACCAGCGATCAGCTATGTCCCAGCGATCCCATCCACGTCGGATCATTGGTGGGATCGCTGGGACAATGAAGCGTGTAACAGTGCCCTTAGTCTGCAACTTCTCTAACCTTGAACAAAGTAAGTCAGAGAAAGTGATAATGGCTAATGGTCAATATATGAATTCAGAGAGAATAGGATATGGTTACATTGTCAGGTCTCCCCAACACAAAGCAGAAAGATCCCACTAAAGAATGTGCTCTATGTCCGTAATCTTGAAAGCAATCTGTTATCTGTGAAGAAACTCACAATACAAAGAAATGAAGTTACATTTAAAGATGACAGCTGTATCATCTCAAAAGAAAATCACACACTAGCAAAAAGAAAGATCAAAGATGAGGTGTACCAGCTAAAATGCAAGGAAAGCGTAGACACTGCTAAACATGAACAGAATTGTATCTATGTATGGCACAGGCATCTTGCACATAGAGACCCAGAAGCAATAAGAATGTTATTTCAAAAACAACGTGCTGATGGTATTACTGTCCATCTGTGTAATCAGAAAATGAAATGGTTTGATAAACTCACTGTTTTATCAGCTACAGATTTAACAGTTATCTGAGTACTGAGCTCTGTATAACCACACCCCCAAAACTGATTGGCTGCTTTTTGTGTACACTGTGCATAGGCAGAAAGCTGCCAGTCAATGATGGGGCGGGGCTACACAGAGCTCATGGAGGACTACAAGGTAATAGATTTTCTAGTCAACTAATGATAATCTCCTGCTGATAAAACAATGATTTTATCTAAACTGTAGCAAGCAGCCCAGTAAGTGACACATCACTGGAATGAGGGTCTAATGTTATGATTGAGTCACCGTAGGAGGCAAAAATAGAAATGCTAGCTAAGTCCAGAAAACCAGAGACGTTGGCAGCTATCGGATTGCAGACCCCTGAACCTATCAACACAACTAGCAGTAGCCGTGGGGGGCTCCTACGATGCCCTAGGCCCCTCGATCACAGCCGGAGGACTACATAGCCTAAAGACAGAAAGGGAAATCTAAACTGCCCCAGAGCAGACCCCAAAGCAAAAGGCAGCCCCCCACATATAATGACGGTGAAGCAAGAAGAAAGAACAAAACACAGACAGAAAGATAGACTGAGCAAAGATGGGGCCCCAGCTAGCTTAGATAGGAAAGGACAGGAAGGCTGCTGTCTGCAATCCGTGAAAAAACCCTATGAAAATAAGAGCCAACAACTGACAGTAAAAAAGGCCCTGTAGACGCTAGGCTTCAAAAAAGGCTATGTCAGTACTCAGGAATATTCTGAAGACAGAGCAACAGGCAAAAGGAGATTCAGCTCACCCCAGCAGGGAATGGCAGAATCCAGAAAAGCAAGGAAAACAAAACACTAATGCAAAAAGGCAAAGCAGAAATCTTAGCTTTAGATGAGCAGGAATCAGACTGGTTTCCTAGAAGTCCACAGAGAAATCACCCGCAGGCCAGAAGGGCGTCTGCAGCCTTATATCCAGTCATTACCTCCACTCAGCCAGTCATCATCATCAGCCCCAGGTGTTTGACAATCAGGCTCACTACCTTTCTTCACCAGAAGAGGGAGTTCCTCGGGCCTCAGTAGTGAAGGGGAAAATGAACTCACAATAGTACCTCCCCCTTGAGGAGGGGTCACCGAACCCTCAACCACGCCACCAGGGCGATCAGGGTGAGCCCGATGAAAGGCACGCACCAATCTTTTGGCATGAATATCAGAGGCAGAGACCCAGGAATTATCCTCCTGACCATAACCCTTCCACTTAAACAAATACTGGAGTCTCTGTCTAGCCAGACGGGAATCCAGTACTTTCTCTACCTCATATTCCATGTTACCTTCAACCAATACAGGGTCTGGAGGTGCAACCCCCGGAACAACAGGTTCAACAAACCTCTTCAACAAAGATTTATGGAACACATTATGGATTTTAAATGTGACAGGAAGAGCCAAACGAAAAGAGACCGGATTAATAATCTCCAAAATCTTGTAAGGTCCAACAAATCTAGGCTTAAACTTAGGAGAAGCCACCTTCATAGCAATATTTTTTGATGATAACCACACCATATCACCAACCTTAAACTGGTCCTATGTCGGTTGGGCCTTTTCCTGGGAGAGAGATAACTTATCACCACTTGGTCCCAGATCTGGTGCATTCTCTCCACCACAGTGTCAACACCTGGGCAGGCAGAGGGCTCCACCTGCCCTGAAGAAAATCGAGGATGAAACCCAAAGTTACAAAAAAAGGTGACATCAAAGTGGCAGAACTAGCTCTATTATTTAAAGCAAATTCGGCCAAGGGCAAAAATGAAACCCAATCATCCTGATCAGCAGAAATAAAACATCTCAAATATGACTCCAAGGTCTGGTTTGTTCTCTCTGTCTGCCCATTGGTCTGAGGGTGAAAAGCAGAGGAGAAGGACAACTGAATTCCCAGCTTGGAACAGAAAGTTCTCCAAAATCTAGACACAAACTGGACTCCTCTGTCAGATACAATGTTCTCAGGAATCCCGTGCAAGCGAACCACCTGTTGTAAAAACAGGGGCACCAATTCAGAGGAAGACGGCAACTTAGGGAGTGGTACAAGATGAACCATCTTAGAGAACCTATCACAAATCACCCAAATAACAGTCATCCTTTGAGAGACAGGCATATCAGAGATGAAATCCATTGAAATATGGGTCCATGGCCTCTTGGGGACAGGCAAAGGCATCAACAACCCACTAGAGCGAGAACACGATTTAGACCGGGAGCACGTCCCACAGGACTGCACAAAATTCCTGACATCACGAGACAAGGAGGGCCACCAAAAAGACCGACTCACCAGATCTCTAGTACCAAAAATACCTGGATGACCAGCCAAAGCAGAGCAATGAACTTCAGACATCACTCTCTTCTTCCACTGGTCAGGAACATACAACTTTCCACTGGGACAACGCTCAGGTTTGTCCTCCTGGAACTCTTCCAGAGCACGTCTCAAATCGGGCGAGATGGCAGAAAGAACTACCCCTTCGCCTAAGATGGTAGCAGGCTTGGTCACCACAGGAGAATCAGCAAAGAAGCTCCTAGAGAGGGCGTCAGCCTTGACATTCTTAGTTCCAGGAAGAAAAGAAACCACAAAATCAAAACGTGTAAAAAACAAGGCCCACCTAGCCTGTCTAGGGTTCAAGCGCTTAGCCGACTCTAGGTAAATCAAATTCTTCTGGTCAGTGAGGACCACGACTTGATGCTTAGCTCCCTCCAACCAATGTCTCCACTCCTCAAATGCCCATTTCATGGCTAACAGTTCCCGATTCCCCACATCATAGTTACGTTCAGATGGAGAGAACTTTCGGGAAAAGAAAGCACAGGGATTCATTTTAGATGTTACAGGATCCTTTTGGGACAAAACAGCTCCTGCACCAATCTCAGAAGCATCCACCTCTACCTGGAACGGAAGTGAGACATCAGGTTGCCGCAAAACCGGGGCGGAGGTGAATCTTCGCTTCAGCTCCTGAAAGGAAGAAACAGCCTCTGGAGACCAATTTAACACATCAGCACCCTTCTTAGTCAAATCAGTCAATTGCTTGGCAATACTAGAAAATTTTGCTATAAATTTCCGATAAAAATTAGCAAAACCCAAAAACTTCTGGAGGGCCTTCAAAGAAGTGGGCTGAACCCAATCGTAAATGGCCTGTACCTTGGCCGTGTCCATTTCAATAGTTGACGGGGACAAAATAAATCCCAAAAAAGAAATCCTCTGTACTCCAAAAAGGCATTTAGATCCTTTGACATACAGGGAATTCTCCCTCAAGATCCGGAACACAGTCCGAATATGTTCCACATGAGAATCCAAATCCTTGGAGAAGATCAAAATATCATCCAGATAGATAATCAAAAATTTATCGACAAAATCTCGGAAAATATTGTTCATGAAGCACTGGAAGACAGAAGGGGCATTAGTGAGCCCAAAAGGCATCACCAGGTACTCAAAATGTCCCTCCGGAGTATTAAACGCCGTCTTCCATTCATCCCCATGCTTAATGCGAATAAGATTATACGCCCCCCTGAGGTCAAGCTTGGTAAACCAGCAAGCACCTTTAACTCTGGAGAATAGATCAGAAATCAGGGGTAACGGATACTGATATTTAACAGTAATTTTGTTGAGAGCACGATAATCAATACAAGGTCTTAATGATCCATCCTTTTTGGCTACAAAAAAAAAACCGGCACCTAAGGGTGACGAGGATGGTCTAATATGACCCTTCTCCAACGCCTCCTTAATATAGGATCGCATAGCCTCGTGCTCGGGTACAGATAAATTGAAGAGCCGACCCTTGGGAAATTTACACCCCGGGCTCAGTTCAATTGCACAGTCATAACTCCTATGAGGAGGCAGAGACGCAGACTCATTCTCACTAAATACATCATAAAAGTCCGCCAAATAATCAGGAACATCATGCGACTGAGGAGAGGTGGAAAACACCGGAGCCTCACTAAAGGCACACCGACAACCCCAACTCACCACAGACACAGATTTCCAATCCAAAACTGGATTATGAATTTGTAACCAGGGAAACCCCAGAACAATAGTATCATGCAGATTATGTAACACCAAAAACCTGCAATTTTCTTGATGGTCTGGGGCGACCCGCATTACCACCTGGGTCCAAAACTGAGGTTTATTTTTAGCCAAAGGAGTAGCATCAATCCCCCTCAAAGGGATAGGCGTCTGCAGAGGTGTCATCGGAAATCCACAACGTTTAGCAAAATCCAAGTCCATTAGGTTTAGAGCTGCTCCCGAATCCACAAAAGCCTTGGCGGAAAATGTGGACAGGGAGCAGATCAGAGTAATAGCCAGAAGAAACTTAGGTTGAACACCACCAACAGAAAACGTGTGTGCAAGGCGTTTCTCACGTTTAGGACAGACAGAAATAATATGCGAGGCATCTCCACAGAAAAAACACAACTTATTACGCCTTCTGAACTCCTGACGCTGCTCTCTGGAAAAAACTCTATCACATTGCATAGGTTCAGACATCTGTTCAACAGGTGGCAACACCTCTCGTGCAGCTCTGCGTTCGCGCAAACGCCGATCAACCTGAATGGCTAAAGACATAGAATCGTCAAGACCAGAGGGAACAGGAAATCCCACCATAGTATCTTTTACGGCTTCTGACAACCCCTTCCGAAAGAGAGCAGCCAAGGCATTATCATTCCAGGTAGTAAGTACTGCCCACTTTTGGAATTTTTGACAGTATAATTCTGCAGAATCACGACCCTGGTTCAATGCCAGCAGGGTCTTTTCAGCCTGATCAATGGCATTAGGTTCGTCATACAACAACCCCAAGGCCTGAAAAAATGCATTCACATTAGTCAGAATAGGATCATCTGGTTTCAAAGAAAACGCCCAATCCTGGGGATCGCCACGCAGAAAAGAGATGACAATTTTAACCTGCTGCGTGGAGCTCCCTGACGAGTTAGGCTTCAAGGCAAAAAATAATTTACAATTATTTTTGAAATTCAAAAATTTAGGCCGATCCCCAAATAATACATCAGGTGTAGGAATCTTTGGTTCAGCAGCATGTGAATGAGCAAGGTAGGCGGAAATTCCCCGCACTTCCGCAGCGAGCTGCTCCACACGATCAGACAATTGCTTTATCTCCATTGAGAGAAAAAAAAATTCCCCCTACGGCCTCAGAGATATAGAGGAAAAAATATACACACTTTTTTTTTTATACAATTCTTTCCTGCAATTGTGTACCCTAGGATCTGCGGTATGGCGGGTGATTCTGTTATGATTGAGTCACCGTAGGAGGCAAAAATAGAAATGCTAGCTAAGTCCAGAAAACCAGAGAAGTTGGCAGCTATCGGATTGCAGACCCCTGAACCTATCAACACAACTAGCAGTAGCCGTGGGGGGCTCCTACGATGCCCTAGGCCCCTCGATCACAGCCGGAGGACTACATAGCCTAAAGACAGAAAGGGAAATCTAAACTGCCCCAGAGCAGACCCCAAAGCAAAAGGCAGCCCCCCACATATAATGACGGTGAAGCAAGAAGAAAGAACAAAACACAGACAGAAAGATAGACTGAGCAAAGATGGGGCCCCAGCTAGCTTAGATAGGAAAGGACAGGAAGGCTGCTGTCTGCAATCCGTGAAAAAACCCTATGAAAATAAGAGCCAACAACTGACAGTAAAAAAGGCCCTGAAGACGCTAGGCTTCAAAAAAGGCTATGTCAGTACTCAGGAATATTCTGAAGACAGAGCAACAGGCAAAAGGAGATTCAGCTCACCCCAGCAGAGAATGGCAGAATCCAGAAAAGCAAGGAAAACAAAACACTAATGCAAAAAGGCAAAGCAGAAATCTTAGCTTTAGATGAGCAGGAATCAGACTGGTTTCCTAGAAGTCCACAGAGAAATCACCCGCAGGCCAGAAGGGCGTCGGCAGCCTTATATCCAGTCATTACCTCCACTCAGCCAGTCATCACCATCAGCCCCAGGTGTTTGACAATCAGGCTCACTACCTTTCTTCACCAGAAGAGGGAGTTCCTCGGGCCTCAGTAGTGAAGGGGAAAATGAACTAACAACAGTCTCCGTCTCTACATTATGCTGCTCTCAGATTAGGTGTGGAAAATCTGGTGACAGATTCTCTTTAAAGAATGGTGAACACTGCAGTGATGCCATAAACTGTGCAAGGGCCCAAACATTTGGATCTGAAATTGTCACACTAGAAATCTCTATAACTTCCTAATAAATCACTATCATTAACAAGCTTGTTTTGACCCTTTATGGTTTCAATGCCATAAAAAAATCTGTAGATAGTTTCTTATTGTATTGCTATTCAGCGGCTATTGCATTCACTATGATTGAGAGACACTTTCCTCTCTGTAAAAGTTTTAAATCTATTTATTTCACTTTCTGTGTAAGACATGAAAGATTCAACCAGGGTGATCTGAAATATCTTCGAGTCTTTAATGTGGATGCAGAATTGCATTTCCATTAGTATTATATTCCTGTCGCATTTGAAGGCTTTTTGACAAGTAGTTTTTTTTTCCTTTTGCATTCAGCTCTGTTAAATAATAACACCAGAGTGACAAGACCGATATCTACTGACTGCAGTGGTTTGAAATTCTGCATGTGACGATAGAGAATAAGCTATGCTGAATGTATATAATGCTTTGTAATAGGAACATGTTGTACACCATTGCAAAGGGCAATCCGCTCACTCAGTGACACTAAGAGAACAGTCATCTTGTCAAAGGCATACATAGGAGGATGGGAAAATAACATTGTCCCTCGTAGACCTGGGGTTTTAGAGCTGAAACACATCTTTTATTTTTGCAGAGAGTCAATATGTCATTACTCAAGGAAATATGGACTATTAAAAGGATTCTGCATTGTTTTAAAGTGAATATCCACTTTTTATCATTATCACATGATTTTTAAGTCTAAAAGTGCTGATAGTTGATAGATCTATTTGAGGATACCAATTCATAGCCAGGTCAGTAGTCTCTGGCTTCTGGGCAGGAGGTTCATGAATCTCATACTTTTCATGATCCCCAGGACCGCTTTACATTAGCCAGGCTAGCGCTTTGTCGTCATTACAGTGTGACGCTCTGTGATGCAATGCCTGTTTAGCTGAAAAGTCACGGCAGGGATGATGGCATATAAGAGATTTGCATACGTCCCATGAATCGGTCAGAGACTACTGACCTTACAATGGACCGGAGTGCTGCAGATTGATCTGCCCATCTCTAAAGCTGGTTAATTTCCTATTATCTTTATAGGGGTCTTCAGCAAGGATTTTTTTCTGATCCATTGATCATTTTCTGTATATACACAGATCACCCATTAAAACCACCTGCCTAATATTGGGTAGGTTGCAATTTTGCTCCCAATATAGTTTTGATCCATTGATATATGTGTTTCCGTTTTTTGCGTATCTATTTTTTACTCCCCTTCTGCCCACAGCCGTAAATTTTTTCTTTCTGCATAAATATGGCCAAGTGAAGGCTTGGTTTTTGCAGGATGTGTTGTACTTTTGAATAGCACTATTGATTTTACCATATCATGTACTAGAAAACGGAAATAGAACTCCAAATATAGTGAAATTGCAAAAAAAAGTTCAACTCCACAATTTTTTTTTCAATTTTTTTTTTACCATGTTCACTAAATGCTAAAACTGACCTGCAATTATAATTCTCCAGCTCATTACGAGTTCATAGACACCAAACATGTCTAGGTTCTTTTCTATTTAAATGGTGAAAAAAAATTCCAAAATTTGTAAAAAAAAAAATGTTGCCATTTTCCGAGACCCGTAGTGTCTCCATTTTTTGGGATCTGGGGATGGGTGGGGGCTTATTTTTTGCACGCCAATCTGACGTTTTTATTGATTCCATTTTGTCGTGTATATGAACTCTTGACCGCCCGTTATTGCATTTTATTACAATGTTGCAGAGACTAAAAAAACATAATTCAGGTGTCTCGATTTTTTTTCTTGCTACGCCGTTAACCGATATTAATTCTTTTTAAATATTGATAGATTGGGTGATTCTGAACGCGGCGATACCAAATATGTGTATATTTGATTTTTTTATTGTTTTTGTTTTGAATGGGGTGAAAGGGAGGTGATTTGAACTTTTAGATTTTTTTATTTTTTTTAATATTTTTAAAAACATTTTTCTTTACTTTTTACTTGCTTCAATAGTCTCCATGGGAGACTAGAAGCTGTGATCATCCAATTGCTTGTGTTACATAGAGCAGGGCTGCAGCCCTGCTCTATGTAGCAGATATGGTTACTTACTATGATCGCCAACCGCTGGTTGGCGCTCATAACTATCGACTATGACAACAACAGGGGTCTCCTGCTGACCCCGGGTTGTCATGCCAACCCATCGGCGACCCGCAGTCATGTGACACGGGCGTCAATGAGAGGGGGTAATGACGCACTTCCTGTGCATGCATGTTAAATGCCGCTGTCAGAGTTTGACAATGGTATTTAACATGTTAACAGCGCCGGTAGATTGCCATTCCACCCGCAGCTGTTAGGCGCACATGTCAGCTGATCAGATCAGCTGTCAAGTGCTGGAAAAGGTGCGGGCTCTGGCAATGAACCCGCACCTTTTCCGGTCACTTGACAGCTGGACTTGGACTTGGGGAGGCGTATAATGATGGACTCTGCCTGTCATTGGGCGTTAAGGTGTTAATGGTATTCTGTTGCATGTTTCATCAGCACATACTTTAAAATTAATCTATCAGAAAGATCAACCCTCCTAAGCCGTCTATATTGGCATGTAGGGCATAGGAAGCTGAATAAAATGATTCCTTGATATTTGCGATCCAATGTCTTATTCCAGAGAAATCTATGCTTTTCTTATATGTAAATGAGCTGCAATGAACTTTGGGCCGAAGTTAGAGCTCCCTGATAATTTGCCTACAGAGATAATTTTTATTAAAAGGGGGAATTACCAGTGTGATGTGTAATAGCCGCCCTCTTCTCTCCTGATCTCACTGCAGAGCTGTGAGTGATTATACCTGACCCATCTGCAGGTTTCTCTCCGCTTCCGGCTCACAGGCAGACAGGGTTGTAATTTAACAGAGCTGAGAGAGCTGCAGCAAACGTGTTTGTGAGTCTACAAAATTAAGTTCTACTATTCTGTCTTAGTTATATATCACACTGGTAACTCCCCTTTTATTAAAAATAAGCCTTTCAGGCAGAGTCTCATCCAGGTCTTTGTCCTGCCCATAGACCTTGACAGCTCATTTACATATAAGAAAATTGTGCATTTCTCTGGGATAAAACATAAGATCACAGATATCAAGGTATCAGTTTATTCAACTTTCTATGAACCTATATGCCCATATGGCTTAAGTGGGTTGATCTGACTGACAGATTCCCTTTAAAGAGCAGCTAAACTTTTTTTTTATTCAATTAGCCTCCAGGCATTGTAAACTTAGGGCTCCGTCACACATAGCGACTCACCAGTGATCCCGACAACGATATGAACTTGCCAGGATTGCTAGTGTGTCACTATATGATTGCTGGTGAGCTGCCAAACAGACAGATCTCAGCAGCGATCAGGACAGTGACACGCGGGTAACAAGCGACGCACGTCGCTTAGTTACCCGCAGTGTACATTAGATACCAGCGCACTGGTGCAGGGAGCTGATAACCAAAGTAAACACTGGGTTTCTAAGCGCCACGGGGCGCCTAGAAACCCGATGTTTACCTTGGTTACCAGCTCCCTGCACCAGCGCGCTGGTATCTAACGTACACATCGGGTTTCTAAGTGCCGCGCGGTGCTTAGAAACCCGATGTTTACCTTTGTTACCAGCTCGCTGATCGCTGGTCTCCTGTCTGCCACATGCAGCGATGCGTGCTGGCCAGCGGGAGACCAACGATCAAAAAAATGTCCAGGCCATTCAAGCACGATCAGCGATACCCGCCAGGGGGGCCGGTCGCTAAGTGTCACACACAGCGATCTCGCTGGTGAGATCGTTGTTGCGTCACAAAACTTGTGACTCAGCAGCGATCTCACTAGCGAGATTGTTGTGTGTGACGGGGGCTTAAAGTTATAGATGTTTGTAATATCTTGCATAACCTTACTAATTCCTAGTTCACCCTCCTTTAAATTTGCTTTCAACTGCTGCCCAGCAAGATCCCTACACTGCAGTCAAACAGTCTGGGTTCAGGACTTTCCCTATCTGAGCCTCTCTGCTCACCCTCTCTATTTAGGTGGTAATTTTTGCACACAGACTGTTTGGATAGTTTCTGAGCAACAGTTGAAAGCAGCTTCTAAAAAAAGCTTATGCTTGGCATTGAAACAGCGCTGAATAGACTGTTTGGGAGAAAAAAAAGCAAAATTAGGTAATGAAGTAAACTTTGAAAGCCTGGAGGAAAATAAATAAAAACGTTTGCTAAGCGCAGCCCAGTAATTTCCAATATTAATCACACATAATAATTTAGCCTCCAATATGCATTAGACTAATGTGGGCTGAAACCAGCAATATCAACAGTATTAGCCGACACTCTAATGTGGATGGAGGCTCCGAACAATTGATTGTCGGTGGAGATATGGATCCAGTACGTCTGATTTCGAACTTCTGATCCTTTTGTTCCGTAGATGTAAGCCACCGCCAGAAGAGTCTGATAGCAGCTCTCTCATAGAGAACACAGGAGCGCTGGGCCGAGTGAGCGCTCCTGTGTATGGGAGAGCTGTCCGAGATGGCTGTTGGTTGAACGGATCGTTTGGCTGAGACATTGTTTAGTTGACAGCCCTCTGATGTGTATGGAGAGCTTTAGTGTCCTTCATCCTCTATACAGAGTTGTGTCCTTTTTTCATCAGTATGGCTCCTTGGCTCCTTGTCCTCAGCTGGCATAAACTATACCCCGAATGGTTTTACATTTATATCCTTTTTCTTTTGTATTGTATCATTTGGTGCACCTTTGATGCACAATGATTTTAATGGTTTAATAAATGATAAGTATTTTGTATTGTCCATCGATCTGTGATCTTTAGTTTCCAGTGCTCCAGGGTTCCTTTACGTTAAAGCTCTATCACCATATATCTATGTTCTTGGGTTTACCTTCACTGTGAAAAAAATTGGAATTTAATTAAGCTTCACTTGAAAGCAGTCTTGGAATATTTATGTGTATGTAAATGTGAGCCTGCAGCCAGGAAATTTATTTACAAGCCCCACTGAACCGAGGCTCATATTATATAATGCAATTATGCATAAAGCTGTGTAATAAATTATAATAATTTATTTGCCATGTTCTTTAGTCTAACTACAATAAACAGCCTTAATTGTGTCTGCACCATGAGACAGCTGGGATGCAATAGCATAGCTGGTATTCCTTCACCCCAAATGTTCATGCCACTGCCCTAACTATGCAACCACTTTCTACCACTTACTGGATTTCTGGATCACGGAGTGAATTACCTATACGATGGACTACTTGCTAGAGATGGGGTTCACCTTACGAAGACTGGAGAACATGTATTTGGAAGTCCCCTTGCTACACTTGTAAGGAGAGCTTTAAACTAGAACAACATGGGAAGGGAAGCAAAAGACCAGAAAAAGCCATACACCTGACAAATGCTATTGAGAACTCTGCTATTAGAAGTGGAAAGGAAGAACAAAGACAAAAGAATCTAATTAATAAAAATATTGGAGAAAGAGAAACCAATCACAAACTAAAATGTTTCTATACTAATGCACAAAGCATGGGCAACAAACAAGGAGAATTGGAACTACTAACACAGGAAAAGAAATATGATGTCATTGGAATCACTGAAACTTGGTGGGACGATACACATGATCGGAATTCAAGACTAGAAGGATACAACTTATTTGCAAGAAACAGACTTGATAAACGAGGAGGAGGTGTCGCATTGTATGTTAGAAACGCGTATATCTGCACAGAGATTGAAGCTTCAGAGACTGGGAGTTCTGTGGAAACTGTTTGGGTAAGAATACAAGGACAGAACAATGGAAAGGACACCATTGTAGGCATTTACTACAGGCCGCCTGTACAAGCTGAAGATATGGATGAACTCTTTATGCATCAAATGGCCAAGTTCTCCAAAAAATATGACATAGTTGTCATGGGAGATTTCAACTATCCAGACATTTGTTGGGAATCTCTCTCAGGCAAAACTAACAGGTCAAGGAAATTCTTATCCTCTCTTGCTGACAACTTTATCTTCCAAAAGGTAGGGGAGAAAACAAACAAGGGGAACTGCTACCTTGGATCTAATCCTTATAAACAGGGAAGAAATGGTTAAGGACTCGGTAAAAGTGGCTGGGACCCTAGGAGGTAGCGTCCATGCTATTTTAGAATTTTGGATAACTAGAGGAGGAAAATGAGGATGAGTGACCTCATGGAGATCAACATCCAACACTGCGGAGACACCATCACATGTTTCTCAACGCAGTGATTCTAGAGCAAGGCCCCCATCCCTTATTGGAAATATGCAAAAACATGTAAATCAACAGCCGCGGAGACACCATCACATGTTTCTCAACGCAAGCAATGACTAGCCAGGTCTTTCACCGGGAAGGAACAACCACGGGAAGGGCAGTCTCCAATGAAGGAAACCACCTATGCCAAAACATGGTATCCATCCACAGACAGCTGTTTCAGGGTATTGCCCCTCATCAGTGTGGAGTAGGAAACTGGCTAGTAGGAGCAATGCCTAGTAAAATGACTGCAAAAATGAGGATGAGTGACCTCATGGAGATCAACATCCAACACTGCGGAGACACCATCACATGTTTCTCAACGCAGTGATTCTAGAGCAATGCCCCCATCCCTTATGGGAAATATGCAAAAACATGTAAATCAACAGCCGCGGAGACACCATCACATGTTTCTCAACGCAAGCAATGACTAGCCAGGTCTTTCACCGGGAAGGAACAACCACGGGAAGGGCAGTCTCCAATGAAGGAAACCACCTATGCCAAAACATGGTATCCATCCACAGACAGCTGTTTCGGGGTATTGCCCCTCATCAGTGTGGAGTAGGAAACTGGCTAGTAGGAGCAATGCCTAGTAAAAAGACTGCGAAAATGAGGATGAGTGACCTCATGGAGATCAACATCCAACACTGCGGAGACACCATCACATGTTTCTCAACACAGTGATTCTAGAGCAATGCCCCCATCCCTTATGGGAAATATGCAAAAACATGTAAATCAACAGCCGCGGAGACACCATCACATGTTTCTCAACGCAAGCAATGACTAGCCAGGTCTTTCACTGGGAAGGAACTAGAGGAGGAAGACCTGTGAAGACTCAGACATCAAGGTTAGATTTTAGAAAGGCAGATTTTAAGGGATTCAGAAAGAGAATTGGAGGGATCCAATGGCTGGATATCCTTAAGGACCAAAATGTCCAGGAAGGATGGGAAATCTTGAAAAATGAAATTCTCAAAGCACAATCATTAACAATTCCGAAAAGAGGGGAGAATAGGAAGCATTTAAGGAAACCAGGATGGATGAACACAGAACTTAAGCACATGCTAAAAAGGAAGAAAGAAATGTTTATAAAATGGAAAGAGGGAGGCATAGCTAAAGAAGAATATAATACTGTCTGCAGAACCTGCAAGGCACGAATCAGATTATCTAAAGCTGACAATGAATTGAGGCTTGCAAGAGACGTCAAAAGCAATAAAAAAGGATTTTGGGGATATGTCAAAAGTAAAAGAAAAGTCAAAGATGCTATAGGATTTCTACAGGATGAAAATGATGAAATGGTAAGACAGGATGTTGAGAAGGCCGAACTTTTAAATTCCTATTTTGCATCTGTTTTCTCTCAGAAAGGAAATGTAACATCAACTATTCTTCACTGTCCTATTAAGGGAACAGAAGAATACAGGATAACTATAAACAGAAATATAGTGAGGAAACACTTAGCTAACCTAAATGAATTCAAGTCTCCAGGTCCAGATGAATTACACCCCAGAGTACTGAAGGAGATAGCAGAAGAAATTTTTGAACCACTCTCCATAATCTTTGAAAATTTGTGGAGAACAGGAGAAGTCCCAGAAGACTGGAGAAGAGCAAATGTTGTTCCTATCTTCAAAAAGGGGAAGAAGGTGGACCCAGGCAACTAAAGGACGGTGAGTCTGACTTCAATACCAGGAAAGATCTTTGAACAAATTATTAAACAACATGTATGTCAGTACCTGGATAAGAATGAAGTGATTAAACAGAGTCAGCATGGGTTTGTAACTAATAAGTCATGTCAGACTAACTTAATTTCCTTCTATGACAGAATCACTGATTGGGTGGATCAGTGAAATGCTGTAGATATAGTATATCTTGCCTTCAGCAAAGCATTTGACAAAGTATCTCACACAATCCTTATTGAAAAAATGACTAATACAAGGCAACTGTTAGGTGGATTCATAACTGGCTTAGTGATCGGACCCAAAGAGTGGTCTTAAATGGCTGCACATACAGTTGGAAGAATGTCTCAAGTGGGGTACCACAGGGCTTTGTCCTGGGCCCTGTTTTGTTCAACATCTTTATCAACGATTTAGATGAAGGAATTGAGGGTAAACTGATTAAATTTGCTGATGACACAAAGCTAGGAGGGATAGCTAATACTAGAGAAGAGAGAGAAGATCCAAAAAGATATAAATAAACTGGAGCAGTGGGCAGCAACTAACAGAATGGTTTTTAACAGGGAAAAATGCAAAGTACTACATCTGGGCAATACAAATGAAAAGAAAAAAGCATATACAGAATGGGAGGAATAGGGCTAGGCAACAGCACATGTGAAAAAGACTTGGGTATACTAATAGATCACAGACTGAATATGAGTCAACAGTGTGATACAGCAGCAAAAAAGGCAAATGCAATTCTAGGATGTATTAACAGAAGCATACAGTCTAGATCACGTGAAGTCATTATTGCCCTCTACTCCTCTTTGGTCAGACCTCATCTGGAATACTGTGTCCAGTTTTGGGTGCCACATTTTAAAAAATACATCAACAAACTGGAGCAAGTTCAGAAAAGAGCGACCAGAATGGTGACCAGTCTGCAAACCCTGTCTTATGAGGAAAGGTTGCAGGATTTGGGAATGTTTAGCCTGCAAAAGAGAAGACTGAGAGGAGACTTAATAACTGTCTACAAATATCTCAAGGGCTGTCACATTGCAGAAGGATCATCTTTATTCTCATTTGCCCAAGGAAAGATTAGAAGCAATGGGATGAAACTGAATGGGAGGAGACACAGAATAGATATCAGAAAAATCTTTTTGACAGTTAAAGTGATAAATGAGTGGAGCAGGCTGCCACGAGAGGTGGTGAGTTCTCCTTCAACAGAAGTCTTCAAACAGAGGCTGGACAGATATCTGTCTGGGATGATTTAGCGAGTCCTGCTTTCAGCTGGGGGTTGGACCAGATGGCCCAGGAGGTCCCTTCCAACTCTACGATTCTATGATTCTATGATTCTAACGCCAATCCCACAGCACCTGGGGCAAATAATGATGCTCAGGACTCTCCCTTTACTTTCATAAAAGTTCTGTCTTCTAACAATAATTGTGTCTCAGAGTTACATGGCAGAGGTCCATCACCCAAAAAGGTCCAATAATTCAGTTGTGCATAGGTTGCCATTTAACTGAGTAGTATTCATAATGTAGACATTATAATTATTATTATTATTATTTATTGTTATAGCGCCATTTATTCCATGGCGCTTTACATGTGAGGGGGGTATACATAAAAACAAGTACAATAATCTTAAACAATACAAGTCATAACTGGTACAGGAGGAGAGAGGACCCTGCCCGCGAGGGCTCACAATCTTCAAGGGATGGGTGATAATACAGTAGGCGAGGGTAGAGCTGGTCGTGCAGCGGTTTGGTCGATCGGTGGTTACTGCAGGTTATAGGCTTGTCGGAAGAGGTGGGTCTTCAGGCTCTTTTTGAAGGTTTCGATGGTAGGTGAGAGTCTGATATGTTGTGGTAGAGAGTTCCAGAGTAGGGGTGATGCGCGAGAGAAATCTTGTATGCGATTGTGGGAAGAGGAGATAAGAGGGGAGTAGAGAAGGAGATCTTGTGAGGATCGGAGGTTGCGTGCAGGAAAGTACCGGGAGACGAGGTCACAGATGTATGGAGGAGACAAGTTGTGGATGGCTTTGTATGTCATGGTTAGGGTTTTGTAATGGAGTCTCTGGGCAATTGGGAGCCAGTGAAGGGATTGACAGAGGGGAGAAGCTGGGGAATAGCGGGGGGACAGGTGGATTAGTCGGGCAGCAGAGTTTAGAATAGATTGGAGGGGTGCGAGAGTGTTTGAGGGGAGGCCGCAGAGCATAAGGTTGCAGTAGTCAAGGCGAGAGATGATGAGGGCATGGACTAGGGTTTTTGCAGATTCTTGGGTGAGGAATGAACGGATGCGTGAAATATTTTTGAGTTGAAGTCGGCAGGAAGTGGAAAGGGTTTGGATATGTGGTTTGAAGGAGAGATCAGCATCAAGGATTACGCCGAGGCAGCGAGCTTGTGGGACTGGGGAGAGTGGGCAGTCATTTACTGTAATTGATAGGTTCGTAGGGGGGGTCACGTGGGATGGGGGAAAGATGATGAATTCTGTTTTGTCCATGTTGAGTTTCAGATATCTAGTGGAGAAGAAGGATGAAATAGTGGACAGACATTGAGGGATTCTGGTTAGTAGGGAGGTGATATCTGGTCCAGAGATGTAGATCTGTGTGTCATCAGCATAAAGATGATACTGAAAGCCATGAGATTCTATGAGCTGTCCCAGGCCAAAGGTGTAAATAGAGAACAGCAGGGGCCCTAGGACTGAACCTTGTGGGACTCCGACAGATAGGGGGCGAGGTGAGGAGGTGGTGTGTGAGTGGGAGACGCTGAATGTCCGGTCTGTTAGGTATGATGAGATCCAGGAGAGGGCCAAGTCTGTGATGCCGAGGGATGAGAGGGTCTGTAATAATAGGGAATGGTCCACTGTGTCAAAGGCAGCCGACAGGTCCAGGAGGAGGAGGACAGAGTAGTGTCGCTTGCTCTTGGCAGTTAAGAGGTCATTGGTGACCTTAGTAAGGGCAGTTTCAGTGGAGTGGTGTGACCGGAAGCCAGATTGTAAGCGGTCGAAAAGGGAGCAAGAAGAGAGATGGGAGGACAGTTCAAGGTAGACGTGTTGTTCCAGTAGCTTGGAGGCGTATGGGAGAAGTGATATAGGGCGATAGCTAGATACAGAGGATGGGTCAAGAGAGGGCTTTTTGAGGATAGGTGTGATGGAGGCATGTTTAAAGCTTGAGGGGAAAACACCAGTTGTTAGTGATAGGTTGAAGAGATGGGTTAGGGTTGGGATGAAGACTGTGGTGAGGTTTGGGATGAAGTGGGATGGGATCGGGTCGAGTGCACAGGTGGTGAGATGTGATCTTGAGAGTAGAGTGGAGAGTCGATCTTCTGTAATGGTGGAGAAGTCGGTTTTGAAGGTGGAGGGCTGGGAAGTCGGGAGGAAGGGCTCTGGGGGTTGTTGACCAAAACTGTCCCTGATGTTATCAATTTTCTGCTTGAAAAATGAGGCAAAGTCTTCAGCTGAGATGAGTGGGGAGGGAGGAGGTGCTGGGGGGCGGAGGAGAGAATTGAAGGTGTTGAATAACTGTTTAGGGTTGTGAGACAGGGAGGATATGAGAGATGAGAAGTAGGTTTGTTTAGCTGTGGCGAGTGTGGTCTTGAAAGTAGTGAGGGACTGTTTGAATGCGATGAAATGCTCGTTGGAGTGGGATCTTTTCCATCTGCGCTCAGCAGCCCTCGAAGCTCGCCTCAGCTCTTTGGTCAGGCTGGTGTGCCAGGGCTGTCTGTTGATTTTGCGAGTTTTGGTATGTGTAAGTGGGGCAGCGGATTCCAAAGCTACAGCTATTGTGGTGTTATATAGAGCGGCAGCGTCATCCGCATTGTGTAAGGAACTTATATCTGTAAGAGGGAGGAGGGATTCGGAGAATGAGTGTAGGTCAAGGTGTTTACGATTCCTGCGAGGGTGTGAAAGTTTGTGGGGTGGGGATTGTAGACATGGAGTGAAGAGGGAAGAGAATGTGAGCAGGTTGTGGTCAGAGAGAGGAAGAGGTGAGTTAGAGAGGTTAGATAGGGAGCAGAGGCGGGTGAAGATGAGGTCCAGTGTGTGACCATCTTTGTGGGTGGCTGTAGAAGACCATTGAGTGAGGCCGAAGGAGGAAGTGAGAGATAGAAGTTTAGTGGCAGCTGAGAGGGAAGTGTCAATGGGGATGTTGAAGTCGCCCATGATGATAGTAGGGATGTCCGCGGAAAGGAAATGAAGTAACCAGGTGGTGAAGTGGTCAAAGAAGGTGGTGGCTGGCCCTGGGGGGCGGTAGATGACAGCCAGTTGGAGGTTGGAGGGGGAGTAGATGCGCACAGAGTGCACCTCAAAGGAAGGGAGGGTAACAGAGGGTGGCAGTGGGATTGGGGTGAAGGAGCAGGTATCTGACAGGAGAAAACCAACTCCTCCACCATGTTTGCTGCTGGGGCGGGGGGTGTGAGAAAGGTGGAAGCCGCCATACGAAAGTGCAGCAGGAGAGGCTGTGTCAGAAGGGGTGAGCCAGGTTTCGGTGATGGCGAGGAAGGAGAGTTTGGTAGTAACAAAAAGATCATGGATGTAGGAAAGCTTGTTGCAGACAGAGCGAGCGTTCCACAGAGCTCCTGTTAGTGGGACTGGGGAAGCGGGGGCTGGGTGAATGGGTATAAGGTTGGAGAGGTTACGGAAGGTTGTGATAGAGCGTGGATGGGAGGTAGAAATGACTGTGGGAATGTGGTGAGGAGGACCAGGATTTGGAGAGATATCACCAGCAGTGAGAAGGAGCAGAGAAAGTGTTAGCAGGTGGGAGCAGGAGAGGGCATGAGGGGGCTGTCTGTGTTTGGAGACAGAGGATTGTATGTTAAGGAACAGTTTTGAGGCGGAGGTGAGGTGGATGGGGAGGATTGAAGAAGAGATGAACAGTTCCTTACTAGGAGTAGGGATTAGGGGAATTAGCAGAAAGTGAAGGATTATTGGGGTGAAAGTGAAAACAAACAGAAACATTGTTTACAGTGACTGTGTCCAGTTACCTTCAGTTCCCTTCTGGTTCAATTCTGGTTTTAATTCTTAAATTAATCTTCACACTTCTAGCACACACTTATAGCAATCACAATGCAGACTGAAGTCTATGCAGACTTGTACTCTGCAATATATGTACAACTAAGTGCAGTCAGGTGTGAAGCAGAGAGGAGTGGTCTCTGCTCATCTTGGCCAGACAATTAAGAGTGGACCAGATGTATATGATCAAGCCAGAGTAAACAAGGTCATAAATAACACTGGGGTACGCTGGGGTTAGCTGAAAGGCATACCATGTGAATGCTAGGTGCAGAGGCAAGTCTATGTGCAAAGCTGGGTGACGCACTGTGTGTCCTTCATAGACAGACAGCAGGAGAGCAGGAGAGCTGGGTGGATGGACATACCATGTGAATGCTAGGTGCAGAGGCAAGTCTATGTGCAAAGCTGGGTGACGCACTGTGTGTCCTTCATAGACAGACAGCAGGAGAGCTGGAGAGCTGGGTGGATGGACATACCATGTGAATGCTAGGTGCAGAGGCAAGTCTATGTGCAAAGCTGGGTGACGCACTGTGTGTCCTTCATAGACAGACAGCATGTGACAATGTATCATCAACTATGAATATAAGGTATATACACAACTCGGTTAGTTACATTGCCGCAAATCCCCTGAAGAAGCTGCTTCATGCAGTGAAACATGTTGGGGTTGAGTGTACTGATGTGCTGTTTTAATTATCAGGTTAAGTGGTGGTCCCACGTTATGTTTGGCTGTACTACAGACAGCAAGATATCAGTAACAGCTCAGTGAAGCGAGCTGTGTAGTGAATGTACCATACATTCACAGTTACAGTTGCTCTGCCTGCTCTTTATTTCTACATTATGAATGCGATGGAGAGACGTCAGATCCCAGATTTCTAAACTCACAATTTCTTTAAGCCATTAAGTAATAACAAAGGTGAACTTTTATTGTGTATAAGTTTTATTGGTACATATGAATGGGGTGTTGAAAACTCCATTCACCTGTACTAGACAGTAGATCGTAGTGATCGGCTGGTTTTCCTGGAGAAGGTTGTAATTAATATGTAGGATTGCATGTAGAGATGAGCAAATCTCCTGAAGGTCAAATCATGTAGATTCGCTCAAATTAGCTAAGAGCTTTCATTCGGTCCGAATCAAATCTGACCCTAAAAAATGTTTATTACAGTATGCTCTGAGATTTCTCAAGATCCAAAAGCATAATAAACTGAGGATCAGGAAGAGATTGAAGGTAATAAAAGATTATACTCATCTGTACAAGGCCTTAACTGAGTCCTAACTGTGGGACTAGGCCCTCTTAAGGGGCCTTTATACATAGCGATATCGCTAGCGCGTCACTGATTTTGAGATGCAGCAGCGATATCACTAGCGATATCGCTATGTGTGATACTTACCTCCGACTGGCTCCCCCACTTTCTGTCGATGATCGCGCGAGATCGTGCAGCTCCATTTCTCATCGGGCGCTTCCTGCTGGGCTTCCTGCTGGCGCCGACGAGCGACGCGTGGACGCGGGCGGGAGGACATCAGGATCGCCGCGTCTGAAAGGTAAGTAACGACCGCTGCTGCGTCGCTACATCGCTGTGAGATCTGCCTGTGTGGCAGCTCACTAGCGACCATTTAGCGATGCACCAGCGATCCTGACCGGGTCGTATCGTTGTCGGGATCGCTGGTGCATCGCTAAATGTAAAGGGGCCTTAAGTCACAGGAGCTTGAAAAATACAGTAAATGCACACGGGTTGAGAGCATATACAATTCTGTTTATAGCCCTGTGAGCAGTTTTCTTATCTTCATATCATTAACACCCAAAACAATACTCCATTCCAGTTCCCATTGGAAGTCCCACTAGCTACCCCCTTCTCAAAAGACCAAATATGAAACTTTGAAAAATCTTACCCCTTTTACATCATGAGTGCCCCTTCCCATTTGACTACATAAGATCTAGTAAATGTCAAAAGACCAATCCAAAACTAGCAGAGGACCTTGTGTGGAGCTACAGTGGGTAGGTCATCCACTGGCTTTGGCCAAGTCAATATAAATTTTATTTTCTTTTAACCCCTACCTCTGCAGCTAAAAATCCACTTGGCCACCACTGTGCTGAATTTATGAAAATTGAATGCTGTAAAATTGGATACTGACGTATCCAAATTTTGGGTGGAGAATTTGTGACAAACTTGTTCAGCCCTGCTCTAACTGCATGACAGCCATTGAAATGTATAGCAAAACTTGTAACGCATTCATAGCTCAAGTCCAGAACAAGTGCCACTGTTTGACTGCCTCTATGAGAGATCAATAGATCCTATACAACATATGGGCAGGAGTTCTCCAGTTGTGGCAATTAGAGTTGAGCGACTTTTGGTTTTTTAGGGTCGAGTTTCGTTTCGTGAAACCCGACTTTTCCAAAAGTCGGGTCGAGCAAGATCGGCCGATTATAGGGAAAAGTCGGGGTCGTCCCGAAACATGAAACCCAATGTAAGTCAATGGGGAATAAAAGTCGGCAGTGAGAGGAGGACAGGAAACACACCTACAGTGCCCATTTGAATGCCAAAAGCATCAATTCTTCTTACTTAAGCTTGTCAACCTTAATTAACTTCATAATACAAGTTACGCACTGAAAAATGGGGGTTATTTGGCTAAAGTTGTGGGGGGGTAGGGCTGGCTCCAGGTTTTCATGTGCCCTGGGCGAAAGAGCGCCCCTTTAACACATACCACAACTCATCATGCTCCGATACGGCAGAGAAATAGCGGTATAGTACAATGAAAAATACTTCACTTTTTACATCTCATGACGAGGCCCATCTATTTCTCCATACAGAATCATTGGTCCCATATAATGTTTGAAACAGTATATGATGAGCTCCACATAATGCTACAGTATATGTTGGTCCCCATGGATGAAGCTCCACTGTCTTATGGGCCCAAATAATGCTCCAAACATAATGGGCCCCATTTCTAATGCTCTAGTGTATAATGGGCCCTGTAAATGCTGCTCCAGTGTCTGATGTCCACCTTTGGAATGTTCCAGTGTATGGTGGGCCCCATCTATCATTCTCCAGAGTATAGTGCTCCCCAAAAATTGCTGTCCCAACATTGAAAACAATCAAATAAGTCTCCTCGCTAGGGAATCCCTGTACTAGTCTGGACTCCTCGTCGTCCCCATCTTCCATCTCACTGCACAGTATTTCAACCTTGCAAGTGCTGTGATCCTGAGCAAGCAGGGGGGGCCCACTCGTTGGCGACGGCACTGGCACAGGGCCCCTGATAGTACGGTGGTGTGTCTGATGGCGGGTGGGCCGAACCTGCACTTTCATCTGCAGCTTCCTCTTTGTCACCGTGTAAGATGGAACTGTATATGGGAAGGGTAACCTGAGTTTCATCAGGGTCAGATTCAGGCCGTGTAGCGTGCGAGGGGAATGTAGTGGTCTGGGTCAATGTACCAGCAGATTCATCGAGCAGTGGCTGGGCATCAGTGCACTTGTGTCGCCCCCAGGAGTACGGTCGCCACAGTGGCATTACCTTCCTCCTAGGGAGTGTGATATCATGCTTGGGAGCAACGAAGGATCTCTCTAGCAGGTTAACTGATTGGGCGGCGTTATTCCCACGAGTCATGACCCTCCAAACAGCGTTCATGAAGGCAAAGTGTTTGTTTTACGTGGGCAGTATGGTTGCAAAGCTGAACCTTAAAGGAATGTCCAGAAGGGCACCACCAGGAGTGGAGCCTACGGTTAAATTCGACTCCACCTGGGAAACCTCAACCATGCCAGCTACAGAACAGATGCACACATTGCAAGCTTAATTCCGTTAACGAACGAGACTCCGTCATGCCCCGTGGTCCGAGTCCGGCTTACTAGAGGGACACGTGAGGCTCTGGCACATGAGATTGGCCAATAACTGGTGTTTCATGCCCTTACATGTCCGTGGCTGCATGTGCGCTACACTGAAAAGGCCAGCGTTTGTCGCTTACAGGTGCAGATAACCCGCTGAACAACGTTAGTGATGGGGATCACTGATTACAATTATTACCCGTGAACGATGATTTCCCAGTAAGTGCAGGTCAACCGCAGTTCCGGAATTAGGCCTAACCGTCATTCCTGAAAAAATGAAAAACTTACGTGTGCAAACCACAGGTGCTGTAGCTTGCTTAACAGCTCGCCAGCCGTTCTCACGCCCAGTATGGATTACACGTGATTGCACAAAGGTGAGAAAGGGTACCGTATCCCCGGATAACATGTATGGATAGCGTACACATTCAAAATATATGTCTATACATCAGGAGGCAGGCTCAGACGGTGTTAGGCCCAGTATGGCTTGCACGTGATTGCACAAAGGTGAGAAAGGGTACCGTATCCCCGGATAACATGTATGGATAGCGTACACATTCAAAATATATGTCTATACATCAGGAGGCAGGCTCAGACGGTGTTAGGCCCAGTATGGATTGCACGTGATTGCACAAAGGTGAGAAAGGGTACCGTATCCCCGGATAACATGTATGGATAGCGTACACATTCAAAATATATGTCTATACATCAGGAGGCAGGCTCAGACGGTGTTAGACCCAGTATGGCTTGCACGTGATTGCACAAAGGTGAGAAAGGGTACCGTATCCCCGGATAACATGTATGGATAGCGTACACATTCAAAATATATGTCTATACATCAGGAGGCAGGCTCAGACAGTGTTAGGCCAGTATGGCTTGCACGTGATTGCACAAAGGTGAGAAAGGGTACCGTATCCCCGGATAACATGTATGGATAGCGTACACATTCAAAATATATGTCTATACATCAGGAGGCAGGCTCAGACGGTGTTAGGCCCAGTATGGATTGCACGTGATTGCACAAAGGTGAGAAAGGGTACCGTATCCCCGGATAACATGTATGGATAGCGTACACATTCAAAATATATGTCTATACATCAGGAGGCAGGCTCAGACGGTGTTAGGCCCGTTATGGTATGCACGTGACTGCACAAAGGTGAGAAAGGGTACCGTATCCCCGGATAACATGTATGGATAGTGTACACATTCAAAATATATGTCTATACATCAGGAGGCAGGCTCAGATGGTGTTAGGCCCAGTATGGATTGCACGTGATTGCACAAAGGTGAGAAAGGGTACCGTATCCCCGGATAACATGTATGGATAGCGTACACATTCAAAATATATGTCTATACATCAGGAGGCAGGCTCAGACAGTGTTAGGCCCAGTATGGCTTGCAAGTGATTGCACAAAGGTGAGAAAGGGTACCGTATCCCCAGATAACATGTATGGATAGCATACACATTCAAAATATATGTCTATACATCAGGAGGCAGGCTCAGACGGTGTCAGGCACAGTATGGATTTGACGGCCCAGACTACACAGCGGAGGAGCAGGGAGAGGTAAAGATTGCAAATGCTGGGGCCCTGCCCAAGCAAGGGGGGCCCACTCGTGGGCGTCGGTACTGGCACTGGGCCCCTCATAGTACGGCGGTGTGTCTGATGGCGGGTGTGCACCACCACCGTCAGACACTTGATTGCACTATGAGGGACCCTGTGCCAGTGCCCGCGCCCAAGAGTCGGCCTACCCACCTGTCCAGGGCAACGGCACTCGCACGGTGTCGTGCGCTAGGTGGTGACCCCGGCCATGGGAGGGGGGCAGCACAGTTAGGGAGTTTTAGAAAGTGGCATATGTTGATGTTGGACATTCAGCTGATGCAAAAGGTGAAATAAGTCAAGTCCCAGGAAGAGGTGGACCAAAGCAAGCCATTTTTCTGTCACCCTATGTGTCATCAGGGGAAGGTGGGACAAAATCCTTGGAAACCCATGCATGGTTCATTTTAATGAAGGTTAGATCATCCACATTTTGGGTTGACAGACGGGTCCTTTTTTCTGTCAGGATTGATCCAGCTGCACTGAAGACTCTTTCCGATAGCACACTTGCAGCTGGGCAAGCGAGCTCCTGTAAGGCATATTGTGCCAATTCAGGCCAGGTGTCCAGTTTAGCGGCCCAATAGTCAAAGGGGAATGACCTGTGTGGGAGAACATCGATATGGGAGGAAAAGTAGTTTGTAACCATAGTTGACAACTGCTGTCTCCTGTCACTTTCCATCGATGCAGTATTACCAGTTGTGTGAGCGGTACTTGAAAAATCAGTCCACAACATTGTCATGAAACCCCTGTCTCCAACGCCACTTCTGCTGTGTGCACCATGAACACCTCTGCCAAGCTGCCCCCGGCCCGTACGGCTTGTGTGAGAACCATCACCGCTGCTGTGTGCTGGGAATGCCTCAAGCAACCGATTTACCAGAGTTGCTTGTTTATTAGCCAATATTAGGTCAAGGTTCTCCTGTGGCATGATGTTTTGTAATTTGCCTTTATAGCGTTGATCCAGGATGCTGGCCAACCAGTAGTCGTCATCGTTCATCATTTTGGCAATGCGGGGGTCCCTTTTTAGGATCTGCAAGGCATAATCTGACATGTGGGCCAATGTTCCCGGTGTCAATGATGCACTGCGAGTGCTGGTTGGAGGAGCACTTTCTGGCAAATCCACATCCCTCCAGTCACGCACAAACCCTGTACCAGACCTTGCCACGCCAACATTTTCACTTGCCCCACGAGATGCATCCTCCTCCCCTAAGTAATCATCCCCATCATCATCCTCCTCCTCCTCTTCTTCCTCCACCTCGTCCAGGAGAGGTCCCTGAGCAGACAATGGCTGAATGTCATCAAGGATTCCCTCCTCCTCTTCCTCCTCATCAACATTGGCTGCAGACGCCTGCTCCTTAAGGTGCGTCAAAGTTTGCATGAGCAGACGCATAAGTGGGATGCTCATGCTTAGGATGGCGTCGTCTGCGCTTACCAGCCGTGTGCATTCCTCAAAACACTGAAGGACTTTACAGAGGTCTTTCAGCTTCGACCACTGCACACCTGTCAACTCCATGTCTGCTCTCAAAGTGCCTGGCCGTGTATCCTCCCACAAATGCATTATGGCCTGCCTCTGCTCGCACAGCCGCTCCATCATGTGCAGGGTGGAGTTCCACCTTGTTGCAATGTCAATAATGAGGCGGTGGTTGGGAAGGTGGAGCAATCGCTGCAGCTTCTGCATACGAACGGAGTGTACAGGCGACCGGCGGATGTGCGCGCACAGTCTTCGCACCTTCTGGAGCAGGGCTGTTAACTCCGGAAAATTTTTGAGGAAGCACTGCACCACCAGGTTCAAGGTGTAAGCCAAGCAAGATATGTGGCTGAGTTTTGAAAGGGCTATGGCTGCCACAAAATTACGGCCGTTATCACTAACTACCTTGCCTGCCTCAAGATGTACACTGCCCAGCCATGACTCAGTTTGTCGCTTCAAGTACTCGGCCAGCACCTTGGCGGTGTGTCTGTCGCCCAAACACATCATCTGCAACACAGCCTGCTGACGCTTTCCACTAGCTGCTCGATAGGGGGACACCTCGTGTGCAACAGTGGCAGCTGCAGATGGAGTGCTCGTACGACTGCGCTCTGTGGACGAGCTTTCGCTTCTGGAGGAGGAGGGTCGAACGCCTACAGCCAACTGTTTCCTATACCGTGGGCTAGGCAGCACTGTCCCACCACCGCTGTCCCCTGTGGACCCTGCATCCACCACATTAACCCAGTGCGCAGTGATGGACATGTAACGGCCCTGGCCATGCCGACTGGACCATGCATCAGTTGTGAGGTGCACCTTTCCACTCACTGACTGCTTGAGTGCATGGACAATGCGGTCTTTTACATGATGGTGGAGGGCTGGGATGGCTTTGCGAGAGAAGAAGTGGCGACTGGGTAGGTCATAGTGTTGTACTGCATAGGCCATGAGTTCGCGGAAAGCTGTGCTTTCCACCAACCGATAGGGCATCATCTCAAACGAGATTAGTTTGGCAATGTGGGCGTTCAAACCCAGTGTACGCGGATGAGAGACTGAGTACTTTCTTGACCTACTCATAGTGTCTGGGAGGGTGAGCTGGACTTGAGAGCTGCATATGGTGGAAGTAGCGGTGGACAGGGCGGACTGAGAGAGGGTTGATGATGGTGATGGAGTTGGTGTTCTTTCTGATGGCCTAGATTCAGTATTTCGTTGATATAACAGTGGGATTCCCTGACTGCTGTGGCCTTGCAACGACAGCTCAACATTTGCTGCTGTGCTAACCGGTGGGCTTACAGTGGGGGAAACAATGTAGCGTTGCTGACTACCTTCTTTGTGATCAGTTGCACATGTGGCACTTGAGGTTTGGTGTTGTGTCCACGCTTGCAAGTGCATGGTGGTTAAATGTCTAAGCATGCAACTGGTATTCAAATTTTTCAGATTTTTCCCTTGGCTAAAGGTCTTTGCGCACTTCTTACAGACAACCTTGGCCTGATCATGAGGATTTTGTTCAAAAAAGTGCCACACTGCACTCTTCCTACTTTGGCAGACATTTTGCGGCCTAGCACGCTGTGATATTTTGACCCTCTGGACAAGCTGTCCAGCAACTCTTTTGATTTTTGGAACCTGTCTTTGGAGTGCTCCGGGCCTGCCAGATAACAGCTGTTGCGATGTCGATGTCTGCTGTGGATGCTCCTCATCTGAGCTATTGGAAGCAGCACCCTCTTCCCCCAATGGATGCCAATCTGGGTCAACAACTGGGTCATCCATCACCTCCTCTTCAATGTCATGTGCACCTTCCTCTGTGTCACCGTGTATGGTGGTATAGTGTGCGGGAAGGGGCACCTGAGTCTCATCAGGGTCAGAATCTGGCTCTGTACACTGCGAGGACAATGTAGTGCTCTGAGTGAATGTACCAGCAGAATCATCTATCAGCGGCTGTGCATCAGTGCTCTCCATGTCAGATTCATCTTGGCCTGGGTAATTCACCATTTCACTTGATAATCCAGGCATGGTATGTGAAAACAGCTCCATGGAGTAATCAGTAGTATGGCCTGCGTCATCCTTCAATCTTGGTTGGGGTGAAGGACACAAGGAAAGGTGTGGTTCATGAACATGAGCCTCCAATGACGACTCAGTGCTTTTATTTTTTACAACTTCAGAAGAGGAGGCGATAGAGCTGGAGTCTGAGTCAGCAATGTAAGACAAAACTTTTTCCTGAAGCTCTGGCTTTAAAAGCGGTTTGCCAACTCCTAGAAAACTAAGCCTTCGAGGCCTTGTGGAGCCAGACGATGACGCAGGCTCAACACCTCCTGCATTCGGCCCTATTTTGCTTTTGCCACTACCATCAGATCCACCACCAACACCATCATTACCAGCTGCCAACCCCCGCCCAATTCCACGGCCTCTTCCACCAGCCTTCCTCATTTTTGGTAGAAATGTAGACAAAATCCAACAAACTATATAGTAATGTAAAACAAGTTACAAGGTGTCTATAGGACAGGGGAGATTTTGAATTTCTGCAGACACTTGTGGACACTGGACACTTTTGGATTGTGTGAGGCCCACTGAATATCACATCGCTATGTCACTGGCTCGATGTCGCAGGTGTGAAAAAAGTGACTACAGGATAAGGGAGATTTTGAATTTCTGCACACACTAGTGGACACTGGACACTTTTGGATTGTGTGAGGCCCACTGAATATCAGAGCGCTATGTCACAGGATCGATGGCACAGGTGTGAAAAAAGTGACTACAGTATCACAGAGATTTTGAATTTCTGCACACACTAGTGGACACTGGACACTTTTGGATTGTGTGAGGCCCACTGAATATCAGAGCGCTATGTCACAGGCTCGATGGCACAGGTGTGAAAAAAGTGACTACAGGATCACACAGATTTTGAATTTCTGCACACACTAGTGGACACTGGACACCTTTGGATTGTGTGAGGCCCACTGAATATCAGAGCGCTATGTCACAGGCTCGATGGCACAGGTGTGAAAAAAGTGACTACAGGATCACAGAGATTTTGAATTTCTGCACACACTAGTGGACACTGGACACTTTTGGATTGTGTGAGGCCCACTGAATATTAGAGCGCTATGTCACAGGCTCGATGGCACAGGTGTGAAAAAAGTGACTACAGGATCACAGAGATTTTGAATTTCTGCACACACTAGTGGACACTGGACACTTTTGGATTGTGTGAGGCCCACTGAATATCAGAGCGCTATGTCACAGGCTCGATGGCACAGGTGTGAAAAAAGTGACTACAGGATCACAGAGATTTTGAATTTCTGCACACACTAGTGGACACTGGACACTTTTGGATTGTGTGAGGCCCACTGAATATCAGAGCGCTATGTCACAGGCTCGATGGCACAGGTGTGAAAAAAGTGACTACAGGATCACAGAGATTTTGAATTTCTGCACACACTAGTGGACACTGGACACTTTTGGATTGTGTGAGGCCCACTGAATATTAGAGCGCTATGTCACAGGCTCGATGGCACAGGTGTGAAAAAAGTGACTACAGGATCACAGAGATTTTGAATTTCTGCACACACTAGTGGACACTGGACACTTTTGGATTGTGTGAGGCCCACTGAATATCAGAGCGCTATGTCACAGGCTCGATGGCACAGGTGTGAAAAAAGTGACTACAGGATCACAGAGATTTTGAATTTCTGCACACACTAGTGGACACTGGACACTTTTGGATTGTGTGAGGCCCACTGAATATCAGAGCGCTATGTCACAGGCTCGATGGCACAGGTGTGAAAAAAGTGACTACAGGATAAGGGAGATTTTGAATTTCTGCACACACTAGTGGACACTGGACACTTTTGGATTGTGTGAGGCCCACTGAATATCAGAGAGCTATGTCACAGGCTCGATGGCACAGGTGTGAAAAAAGTGACTACAGGATAAGGGAGATTTTGAATTTCTGCACACACTAGTGGACACTGGACACTTTTGGATTGTGTGAGGCCAACTGAATATCAGAGCGCTATGTCACAGGCTCGATGGCACAGGTATGAAAAAAGTGACTACAGGATAAGGGAGATTTTGAATTTCTGCACACACTAGTGGACACTGGACACTTTTGGATTGTGTGAGGCCCACTGAATATCAGAGAGCTATGTCACAGGCTCGATGGCACAGGTGTGAAAAAAGTGACTGCAGGATCACAGAGATTTTGAATTTCTGCACACACTAGTGGACACTGGACACTTTTGGATTGTGTGAGGCCCACTGAATATCAGAGCGCTATGTCACAGGCTCGATGGCACAGGTGTGAAAAAAGTGACTACAGGATAAGGGAGATTTTGAATTTCTGCACACACTAGTGGACACTGGACACTTTTGGATTGTGTGAGGCCCACTGAATATCAGAGCACTATGTCACAGGCTCGATGGCACAGGTATGAAAAAAGTGACTACAGGATAAGGGAGATTTTGAATTTCTGCACACACTAGTGGACACTGGACACTTTTGGATTGTGTGAGGCCAACTGAATATCAGAGCGCTATGTCACAGGCTCGATGGCACAGGTATGAAAAAAGTGACTACAGGATAAGGGAGATTTTGAATTTCTGCACACACTAGTGGACACTGGACACTTTTGGATTGTGTGAGGCCCACTGAATATCAGAGCGCTATGTCACAGGCTCGATGGCACAGGTGTGAAAAAAGTGACTACAGGATCACAGAGATTTTGAATTTCTGCACACACTAGTGGACACTGGACACTTTTGGATTGTGTGAGGCCCACTGAATATCAGAGCGCTATGTCACAGGCTCGATGGCACAGGTGTGAAAAAAGTGACTACAGGATCACAGAGATTTTGAATTTCTGCACACACTAGTGGACACTGGACACTTTTGGATTGTGTGAGGCCCACTGAATATCAGAGCACTATGTCACAGGCAGAAATTGGCTAGTGTATCACAAACTACAAGGTGTATGTAGAATTGGGCAGAATAGGAATCTCCCTAGAGTGTAGGTCTGTAAGAACGGAACAAGTCCTCCACTTATCCTTCCACAGTGACACACAGATAGCTTCACTGTGGCCGTGATAACAGCCGTTACACGGTACTGAGAGGAGCGTGCATGTACACGGCTGTCCGGTGTACGTAAAATTGTCAAGCTCCGTGTTTTTTAAGTATACGGACTGACACACGCTGTCTCTCTATAGTTTTGAATGTGATCAAACAGCAAATATATTTAACTGTTTGAAAGCTAGACAAAACTAGTAGGTGCAGGTCTGTAAGAACGGAACATGTCCTCAACTTATTCTCACAGAGTGACACACAGATAGCTTCACTGTGGCTGTGATAACAGCCGTTACACGGTACTGTGTGAGGAGCGTACACCGCTGTATGGTGTGAAAAAATGCACGCTCAGTACCTCAGCAGGACAAAAAAAAAAATTAGGATTGCTTTTAAAAAAGCAGTTTGCAGAGCAATGGGTAAACAGCAATGCAGCTGTCAGGAAGCCTTAGAAGGCAGCCTAACAACCAACACCGCTGATCCCCCACAATATAGCCTCCCCTTGCACTGCACACACAGTGACTGGTGTGTTGTACAGGCAAGATCGCTAGCAGCAGAAGCAGTTTTTTTTTCTTCTTCCCTGCCTAACGCTCTCCCTAAAGAATCAGCAGCAGCAACCTCTCCCTATGCTAAGATCGGCAGAAGTAAGATGGCGGTCGGCGTGCACGCCCTTTTATAACCCCTGTGACGCCCATCAAAGCAAGCCAATCACTTGCATGCCCTTCTGAAAGATGGTGGTGACCCCTGCCTATGTCATCACGTTGCCCACAGTGTCCGTGGATCCTGATTGGCTGAAAAAGAGCGCAAAACAAACTTTTGAAACGCGACTATGGCGTGTAAGTCGCCGACCTCGTGGCCGACCTCATCCTAGGGTCGGGTTTCGTTTCATGAAACCTGACTTTGCCAAAAGTCGGCGACTTTTGAAATTTTTCGACCCGTTTCGCTCAACTCTAGTGGCAATTCCTTTAATAGAGGTCAGTTTTGAAAAGATAAATTGGATGCTTGCAATCTTGTAGAAATATAGATATTTTCTTCTAGCAAAAATATCAAAGCAAATCAATTCAAGGTCGTGGAAGTAAAATGTCTTTTTTTCAATCAAATGGCTGGATATGTTTATCGTATTCACTCATTTCAATATCTCATCTCATTATTTCATCCTTATCTGCAATAATTACCAAAAGCCAGATGCCTGCAATATTCTATCATTTCCTTTACTTGCATGCAAACCAGTTTTTCAGGTTAGAGGAATGAATAGGACATTTAAAAAAAATAAAAAATTAATATGATATCCATCATATTCCAGGTGTCACCTTCTGTACACCAGCTCATAGGAAATGTCATACCATAAAATTGCACCTGCACAAGTTTTCTAATGCTCCAACTGATTGGACAAAGACATGTAAAGGTTCCAAGTCATGTACGTGTCCTTGGATTTATTTTTGGATTTCTAGAGGAAACCCATCTAATTTTATTAAATACTATTACTTGATCTTTACTCATTAAGTTACCATTAAGTAGGCTTGTCTCTGAGCTAGAAGGGTATTATCACACCTCACTCTGCAAAATTGAATGAGAAAGAATCAAATAGATCACAATACCAACAGTTGGTGAAGAGTGTGCCTATCTTTGGAAACACAATAAGGCAAGGAAAAAGCAAAAGACCTTAAGCCCATAGAAAACTTATGGAGGGAGTTGAAGCTCCGAGTTGCCAAGCGACAGCCTCAAAATCTTAATGATTTAGAGATGATCTGCAAAGAGGAGTGGACCAAAATTCATCCTGACATGTGCACAAACCTCATCATCAACTACAAAAAATGTCTGACTGCTGTGCTTGCCAACAAGGGTTTTTGCCACCAAGTATTAAGTCTTATTTGCCAGAGGGATCAAATACTTATTTCTCACTGTAAAATGCAAATAAATTTATATAATTTATACAATGTGATTTTCTGGATTTTATTTTTGTTATTCTATTTCTCAATGTCAAAATTAACCTACTCTTAAAATTATAGACTGTTCATGTCTTTGTCAGTGGGCAAACTTACAAAATCAGCAAGGGATCAAATACTTTTTTTCTGGCTCTGTACACAGGATCAACTTTTCTTAGTTGCTCCTGTTCAAAGCTAAGGCCCCAATAAATATGAAAAAAAATAAAAACAAGGGAAATATATAAGATTGTTTTTCCATAACATGATAGAAAAAAAAATAATACAAAGTATTGTTCATTGTAACAGGAAATTAAATGTTGGAAAAGCAACTAAAAAATGACAGCTCTTTACTTTGCAAGCATCTGTGTGGATACATCAGACACATAATGAGGCTTTCCACCTTTGACCTTCAACAGATAATTAATTTCCCATATTTACAGTAATTGCTGAACATCGTAAGGACAAGTCAATTATAGTTTAGAAAAGCACCATATAATAATAATAATCTTTATTTATATAGCGCCAACATATTCCAGCGCGTTACAGTTTAACAGTTTCAGACACAAGTCATAAGTAACAATGTTAACAATACAGTAATTAAAGCAAAATGAGACGACCCTGCTCGTGAGAGCTTACAATCTACAATGAGGTGAGGGAGATACAAAGTACAGGTGTGTATTTACAATGGTGTATTTACAATGATGGTCCAGCCATCTTGAGGGAGTGGGGGATAGATGGAGATAGTGAATGGGCTACACCCACAAACACACACACACACACACACACATAAAATGACTTTGATTTGGGAACGTGATAGGCTGCTCTGAACAAATGTGTTTTAAGGGAGCGCCTAAAACTATGCAAATTGTGGATGATCCTAATTTCTTGGGGTAGAGCATTCCAGATGATTAGCGCAGCGTGGGAGAAGTCTTGGAGTCGGGAGTGGGAGGTACAGATTAGTGCAGAGGTTAAGGATGAAAGATAAATTAGACTTCTCCTTGAAGCATCTCACAAGTTGACTATAATCCCTAGTATATATTGAGAGCAGCTCACATGTTACTCTAGTATCACTTTCCATCTAC
This sequence comes from Dendrobates tinctorius, assembly GCF_039654945.1. NCBI lineage: Eukaryota > Metazoa > Chordata > Amphibia > Anura > Dendrobatidae > Dendrobates > Dendrobates tinctorius. The sequence goes on along the minus strand of NW_027361801.1, from coordinate 20,242,416 downwards.
TGCTCATGTTTCTGTAACAGATAGGGCAATATTAGCCAAATAACACTCTATTGTTTGCTATGAAACATAGACATAGGTCAATGTACATTGAAAAAGAGTAAATCCCATGGTGATATTATGGCCTACCACTTCACTCAAGTATGGGATCACCCTGCTCTGCCTTCCAGGAGAGATGAAGTCACATGGTTGGTTGTGAACAGGCATCAAGTTTAAAACTACTGCCTGTGAAGAAGAACCAGGGCACAACAATGGGTACATCAAAGAGACACACACCTCCCTTGGAGACATACCAGTCCCTGGCCCATCCATTGTAAACTTCATTGAAGGTCATTGCTGTTTTCAGTGGTATTTGTCAAAACACATAATTGCATCTCAATGATTATCATACAACAGTGAGCAAACGGAGAAATAATGGGATTGGCAAACATCAGACTTATAGACCTTATCAAGATTATTATTGATGTATCAGGAGTAGTGTTGAGCATTCCGATACCGCAAGTATCGGGTATCGGCCGATACTTGCTGTATCGGAATTCCGATACCGACTTCCGATATTTTTTCAATATCGGAATTCGGCATCGGAATCGGAAGTTCAAAGTTGATTGACGGCCTGACGTCATCATGATGCGCAGTGTGTGCGCATCATGATGCGCCGTCATTTCGGGCCTTCCGGGGGTCTCTGCCGGCCTGCCGGGGGGCTGTGTGGACTGCCCGGGGTCGGTACCGGCCTGCCGGGGGGCTGTGCCGGCCTGCCGGTGGTCTGTGCACCCTGTGGGGGTCTGTACCGGCCTGCCGGGGGGCTGTGCCGGCCTGCCGGTGGTCTGTGCACCCTGTGGGGGTCTGTACCGGCCTGCCGGGGGGCTGTGCCGGCCTGCCGGGGGGCTGTGCTGATGTCCGGGGGTCTGTGCAAGCATCGTCCGATGGGACTACAAGTCCCATCTGGCGATGCCTGCTACCATGACAGTGATTGACACATTAGCCAATGATGGGACAGTAGTAGTCCCATCATCCGGCTAATGTGTTAAATGTTAAAAAAAAAAAAAAAATACTACATACATACTACATACATACTACATGCTACATACATACTACATATATACTACATGCATGCTACATACATACTACATGCTACATACATACTACATATATACTACATGCATGCTACATACATACTACATGCTACATACATACTACATATATACTACATACATACTACATACATGCTACATACATGCTACATACATACTGCATGCTACATACATACCACATACATACTACATACATACTACATACATGCTACATGCTACATACATACTACATATATACTACATGCTACATACATACTACATATATACTACATGCATGCTACATACATACTACATATATACTACATGCATGCTACATACATACTACATATATACTACATGCATGCTACATACATACTGCATGCTACATGCATGCTACATACATACTACATACATACTACATGCTACATACATACCACATATATACTACATACATACAATTCCCACACAGCAATGGCATAAAGTGAGACTAGGGACTTTTTTTTTTTAAGTGGCGGAGGAATACAGTGCGGAAGGATACCTACCTTCCGTCATTGGATTCCTGCAGCCCGTAGAGAGCGGCAGCATCATCTGATGCTGCAGTTCTCTACCCAAGATCGTCGTGGGACACACTCGTGGACTGCTTCGGATCGTGGGTGAGTATTTTTGTGGTTTGTTATGTTAATATTTATTCCGGAAAAGACAATGGCTTCGGGGAACAATGTGACAAGTATTGGTAAGTATGTTACTCTATGTTATATGTACTGTATGTCTATGTATGTATTGTATGAATGTATTGTATGTATGTAGTATATATGTGGTATGTATGTAGTATGTATGTAGTATGTATGTAGCATGCATGTAGCATGCAGTATGTATGTAGCATGCATGTAGTATATATGTAGTATGTATGTAGCATGTAGTATGTATGTAGTATGTATGTGGTATGTATGTAGCATGTAGTATGTATGTAGCATGCATGTAGCATGCATGTAGTATGTATGTAGCATGCATGTAGTATGTATGTAGTATGTATGTAGTATGTAGTATGTATGTAGCATGCATGTAGTATATATGTAGTATATATGTAGTATGTATGTAGTATGTATGTGGTATGTATGTAGCATGCATGTAGTATGTATGTAGCATGCATGTAGTATGTATGTAGTATGTATGTAGTATGTATGTGGTATGTATGTAGCATGTAGTATGTATGTAGCATGCATGTAGCATGTATGTAGCATGCATATAGCATGCATGTAGTATGTATGTAGTATGTATGTAGTATGTATGTAGTATGTATGTAGCATGCAGTATGTATGTAGCATGCATGTAGTATGTATGTAGTATGTATGTAGCATGCAGTATGTATGTAGTATGTATGTAGCATGCAGTATGTATGTAGCATGTATGTAGTATATATGTAGTATGTATGTAGCATGTAGTATGTATGTAGCATGTAGTATGTATGTAGCATGTAGTATGTATGTAGCATGCATGTAGTATGTATGTAGTATTTTTTTTTTTTTTTTTTTTTTACATTTAACACATTAGCCGGATGATGGGACTACTACTGTCCCATCATTGGCTAATGTGTCAATCACTGTCATGGTAGCAGGCATCGCCCGATGGGACTTGTAGTCCCATCGGACGATGCCTGCACAGACCCCCGAAGCCTGCACAGACCACCGGCAGGCCGGCACAGCCCCCCGGCAGGCCGGCACAGCCCCCCGGAGCCTGCACAGACCACCGGCAGGCCGGCACAGCCCACCGGAGCCTGCACAGACCACCGGCAGGCCGGCACAGCCCCCCGGCAGGCCGGCACAGACCACCGGAGCCTGCACAGACCCCCCGAAAGGCCCGTACAGACCCCAGAGAGGCTGTACAAGGCAAAAACAGGGTTTTTCTTATTCCGATACCGGAAGTCCCATAGACTTGAATGGGACTTCCGGTATCGGAATCGGCGATACCGATACTTTTTTTAAAGATCGGCCGATCCATTCCGATCCGATACTTTGAAGTATCGGACGGTATCGCTCAACTCTAATCAGGAGGAATCAATTACCTAATGATCCTACACAAGCTTACATAATTTCATCGGTTAGGGGCCAAGAAACAACAAGGTCAAGGTTCTGTAATAAGAAAACCCCAGTGGATTCAAAAACTATCTGGTATCGCCTAACAATAACAGTTGTACATGTCACAAATGCAACTCAGCCCTGGTGTCTGAAGAGTCCCATAGGACCTTCTGATGAAAATCAGATGACAGCCTTATAAATGGTAATCCATTTTTATGTTCTTCGTCACCTTTGTACCACAGCCCTGTTTTGTAAGACCTCCGACTGCACATGTGCTGAGTCAGGAGCGGACACAGACAGAAGAGGCCCCTGTGCAAGAACAGTATATGGGCCCTTTGGGGTCCAATATCTCATCATAATGCTCCACCTGCTTTGGAGGTAGAAGTTGCCACCTTACCACTTGGGCCGCTGTGCGGCTGCACAGGTTGCAGCATTGGCATGTCCGCCCCTGTGATGTGTAAACAATGGATGCAGCGATCTCCACGTCTATGCAAAGAAAGTTGCTGGCAGTCACAGAATTTATCCATGCGAAAACATCCTCAGATATCCCAGCTTCTGCACAAGCACTGAATAAGTTCAAAATTTGCACAGATACCTAATATACCTTATTGCTTTTTGAACCTCTCTTTCTTCATGTATTCAATACTTTTTTCCGGTAAATTGGTGACGTGTTCAATAATTATTTCACCCGCTGTGTATAAATACATATACAGTATGTATGTACAGCTCTGGCAAAAAATTAAGAGACCACCACATCAAAACCCTGTCATGGGCAGCCCATTCTCCAGACCTGAACCCCATTGAAAACCTCTGGAATGTAATCAAGAGGATGACGGATAGTCACAAGCCATCAAACAAAGAACTTCTTAAATTTTTGCGCCAGAAGCAGTATGAAAGACTGGTGGAAAGCATGCCAAGACGCATGAAAGCTGTGATTAAAAATCATGGTTATTCCACAAAATATTGATTTCTGAACTCCTCCTAAGAGACCACTTTCAAATTTTCAGTTTGTCTGATTTTTCTCTTTATATGTATGTATATTTTTGAGTAAAATGTAAATTGTTCTTTTAGTCTACAAACTTCTGACAACATGTCTCCAAATTTCCAAGCAATAAATTTAGTATTTTTTTCTGACAAAGAAAAATGGTCAAAATTTTAAAAAAGCCAAATGCTTTCAAACTTCAAATAATGCAAAGAAAACAAGTTCATAATCATTTACTAGCAACAATACTAATGTTTTAACTCAGGAAGAGTTCTGAAATCAATATTTTGTGGAATAACCATGATTTTTAAAAACAGTTTTCATGTGTCTTGGCATGCTTTCCACCAGTCTTTGACACTGCTTCTGGCGCAAAAATTTAAGAAGTTCTTCTTTGTTTGATGGCTTGTGACTATCCATCATCCTCTTGATTATATTCCAGAGGTTTTCAATGGGGTTCAGGTCTGGAGAATGGGCTGCCCATGACAGGGTTTTGATGTGGTGGTCTCTTAATTTTTGCCAGAGCTGTATAGATAGACACACAAATCCCCTTCTACAATTTAAAGGGGTTGTCCGGGCTTTTCACATAATCTCAGTACATATCTGGGCTGCAGAATTGTGACAATAAGTAATTTACTTTCTGTCACTAGTTTGCACGGTTTTCTAGATATTCTGAACAGAACGTCCAAGGGGGGGTGTTATGGCATTGAAATGAGAACTAGTCATAACCTCCTACTCTACTCCAAACATGCCCTCTATAACAACAACCCCACCTTCCATAGCTACAAGGCCCTCCCCGTCCACATGAAGAAGCCTATCCCTCCTCACACAGTAACGAATTCGGACAACCCCTTTAACATTAATTACACTGCTAGTAATATTACTAACAGAACATTATTCACTGTAAAGAACTACAGGTAGATACGATAATGGTTAATCTAGTCCACAAAAATATACATTGTGCCCTAATAGTCCATCTATAAGACTGCAGTCCATGCTTCTTTGTACGTGGCAATCAGACACTGATTATAAATGGATGCAATCTTCTCTTGACACCCTTTAAGGCTCATTTATTATATGTTGTCCATCAGGTTGACCTTCAGGCTGAGTTTTTTCCCATCAGTTGTATAATATCAAGAAGTCAAAGACTGAGGGATAAATATATGAGAGAATAAGCAAACACTGCTTAGTGTATTTCATGTATTACTGACCATTTTGGACAGAAATAGCCGAGAATAAGCAAACACTGCTTAGTGTATTTCATGTATTACTGACCATTTTGGACAGAAATAGCCACAATATTACTAATGGATTATTCCATTCCATGATGTCACGATCACGTGTGTCTGGACGCAGTGAGTACCGCAAGGCGAACCCATGACACGCGTGACCCTGGAAACACCGCCTCCAGTAGGGCGAATTTAAATAATAAAACGTGCAGCTGGATACACCGCCTCCAACTGGCGAATTTAGGTAATACACATTATATATACAGTAGTCTGGAAACCCCGCCTCCAGTAAGGCGAATTTAAATAATAAACGGGAAACCTGGGTAACAATAACAATGGAGGGCCCTGTGATAGGGAAACGGGGACGTGGAGACCTCCTGTACTCCCCTGAGCCAGTGTCCCTGCACTCCTAACGTTCCCTATGTCGGTTCCGCACCGGGCGACGCACGCGTACCTCAAACCCTGACTCGCCCTGCACCTAAACCCTCAGTAGGGAATTGGTCGGTGCGGAAACTAATCCCACCACTGCACTAAACACACATAAGGGAAAATAACAATACAGGGGGAACACCACTTAGCTTTGCTCTGTTGCGTATGCTCCTAGCAACAGAGCCCACCACCTGCGTGCATCTTCTCCTCCAACCGGATCCATCACCATAACCGGATCCATCACCCTAGTGCAGTCTTGGAGCAGAGTCCACCACCAGTTGCAGCTACCCAGTAAACAGAGTCCCAAAGATGAGTCGAGCTTCTGCCAAGAAGTCCAGCATGCTCGAGTCCAACTTTTCTGCCAAGAAGTCAAGCATGCTTGAGTCCAGCTTTCAGCAACCAAGTCCAGCATGCTGAGTGCAACTCTCACCATAGTCGCCACTCCACCAAGCCATGCAAGCACTTCCTGCTGACACCATAAACTGCGACTCCACCACGCCATGCCAGCCCTTCCTGCAGACACCAACGTTGAACTCCACCAATCCATGCCAGCACTCCTTGCAGACTCCATAGCTGACTCAACCCCTCTGGCTGGGCTGCCCAGGACTCTCATTCAGCTCCTTCATCACCCAGGCTCGCTTCCCAAATGACGAACTATCAATATCACCAACGATCATCAAACACACCTGAAACTCTTTTATAGAGTCTCACACCTGATTTGTAATACGTGCACATTAAAACTAAAGTGTAATACCACTCACCACCACCGGGGCAACTTAGAACAAACGACACCATGTGCAATAATTCTAATGGCCACCGGGGGCAATCAACCCTCTTTGGCACCAAGCCAAAGGAAAAAGTTCACTTTGTCCATTTACTTGTCAGATCCACCTTGGATCATGACACCTGAAATCATGGAGTCCTATTGTAAAGAGGTGGCCAGTCCCCTCAGTTGCGCTCTCTCCTCTCACCATGTGACACCCCATGCACCTCCTGTATAATAGTTATGCATCACCATATGTTGTCTATTGGGTAATGTAATGTATGTGCTTGTTATGCTATGTGATGTAGTTGTTGCAATGTTCCCTTTAATGTGCTGTGCCTGTCATGTCTGTAATATACCTAGTAGAGGCAGGGACAGAAACAGTTAACTGGTGGGTTGGGCCAGCAGCAGTAAGGCCACAGGAAGCTACTGTTTTCCCTCCAGAACTGTCTACAACTTGGACAGGACAGACGTGCATGATACAGGGCACTGCCAGGCCTCTGGAATGGAAGGAACTGTTGCCGTGGATCCTACAGGACTGAGGAACAAGGACTAACTGCATGCATTATCGATCTCCAGGACAATAGGAGGGCCCCACGCTGAAGGGGTCTCAGGCGCCCAGATTCCAGCGTGTGGATTTTTGTGATCTCCGGCTTCTGCAGCCGTTGTGGGTACGGATGTAGTCAGCATCTGAGAGAACAGTAATCCAGTTGTGCACTTTTCCTTGTCATCTTATTCCTACCATCCTGTACTATTAAAAATTTCTTTGTTTTCTCCATTGGACACAGTTGTCTCTTCTGCCTTTGATTTGCCCTGACTACTACAGCTGGAGCAAGAACAAGGAACGTCGTGAGGAAGGTTGTGTTGGTCCCATCTGTTTATGTGCAAGGGGACCAGGCGGGTACGTGATGACAGTTAGCTCAGTGCACTCTGTCTGTATGCTGTACCTTTAAGAACTCGGCTCTGACTACAAACCCCCTCCCCGGTCGCCCCTTGTTACACTATCGCATAATATTATTGTATAAAGCAATGGACTTGACTTTACCTATGTCCAGTAATTTATATGGTATGAAATGTGATGCAAGATTTTTACATCAGACATAACGACTTTTATGAGGTTAAAAACAGCTGTTTTTTCCACCAGAAACAGGGTCACTTTTATCTATAGATTCCATCAAAGAATGCCATATATATATATTTTCTAGTGATATATAAGTATAACTGAAGTGCGGGATAATCTACAGTAAAGTGCTCTTGACATATGCTTTTTATGAAACGAAAAAAAATATTATGCAGTTCTTTTTCTGGTGTAAAAGATTATAAGTAAGTGGATCCTAACTGGATTCCTTGGAATCCATTTGTAATGAAGTCTGTCAGCATTCTCATGGTTCTAACAAGAATAGAAGCAATTATCTAATGCTGAAATGATAGGAAGTGTGCACAGTAAAAAAGCTGCACATGCAGTTTTATTGGACGACACATTTCAGAGCTGCACCGGCTCCTTTTTCAAGACAAAAAAACACAATTCATGTTCTGAAACACATCGATCAATAAAGCTTTATGTATCTGTAGTGCGTGGCGGAAGCCGCAGGCGAAGTACTCGTCTCCTTTTATGCTCCAGTGCGCTACATAAAAGTGTGGGTCCTGTCTGGCTTGTGGACCTGTGCTGTGAAGGCATTCCGCTTGTGCAAGGTGCGGATAGCCGGTGGTGTAAACTGGCCAGGACCATAGTTAACCCCTTAACCCCCAAAGCTTTTTTCGGTTTTGCGTTTTCGTTTTTTGATCCCCTTCTTCCCAGAGCCATAACTTTTTTATTTTTCCATCAATATTGGCCATGTGAGGACTTGTTTTTTGCGAGGCGAGTTGTACTTTTGAATGACACCATTGGTTTTTTCCATGTCATGTACTAGAAAACAGGAAAAAAATTCCAAGTGCTGTGAAATTGCAAAAAAAAGTGCAATCCCACACATGCTTTTTGTTTGGCTTTTTTACTAGGTTCACTAAATGCTTAAACTGACCTGCCATTATGATTCTCCAGGTCATTACGAGTTCATAGACACCAAGCATGCCTAGGTTCTTTTTTATCTAAGTGGTGAAAAAAAATTCTCAACTTTGTTAAAAAAAAAAATTGCGCAATTTTCTGAGACCTAGCGTCTCCATTTTTCGTGATATCGGATTGGGTGAGTGCTTATTTTTTGAGTGCAGAGCTGACATTTTTAATGTTACCATTTTGGTGCATATACAATCTTTTGATCGCCTGTTATTGCATTTTAATGCAATGTTGTGGCGACCAAAAAAATGTAATTCTGGCGTTTTGAAATTTTTATCGCTACGAAGTTTATCAATCAAGTTAATCATTTTTTTAATTGATAGATCGGGTGATTCTGAACGTGGCAATACCAAATATGTGTTTGTTTGATTTTATTTTTATTGTTTTATTTTGAATGGGGCAAAAGGGGGGTGATTTAAACTTTTATTTTTTTTATATTTTGAAAAACTTTTTTTTTACTTTTGGCATGCTTCAATAGTCTCCATGGGAGACTAGAAGCTGCCACTACCCGATCGGCTCTACTACATAGAGGCAAAGATTAGATTGCCTCTATATAGCAGATTTACTCACTTGCTATGAGCGCCGACCACTGGGTGGCGTTCATAGCAAGGCGGCACTGACAACCATAGACCTCTCCCGGAGACCTCAGGTTGTCATGCCGACACACCGGTGACCTGCGATCACGTGACGCGGGTCACCAGTGAGCGTATTTCCAGCGGGCTTGTTAAATGCCGCTGTCAGTGTTTGACAGCGACATTTAACTAGTTAATAGCCGCGGGTGGATCGCGATTCCACCAGCGGCTATTATGGGCACATGTCAGCTGTTCAAAACCAGAGCCCACATCAAAGGGATGGAGTCCGACATTGGCGTACTATTATGCCCGTTGTCGGAAAGGGGTTAAAGGAGACCATCGTTCAAAAATAAATTTTTTACTGAATGATAACTTGACAAAGTTTATATACAAGGGATAGTGGGCACAAAGTCTTATGGTCATTTCATCTACGGCATAAAGCATTTTCTCTTACACAGATTCCTTTCTCTTCAGTTGTGCAGACACATTGTTTTGTCCTATATCTCTACAACCCAGCCTGAACTCCACAGTCCTGATCAGTAAGTCTCTCTACTCCCTCAGCGGTTTCGCATCCTATTTTTTCCAATACTGTCGTCCTGGATCAAGCTGTATGGTTTGTGATTCAGCATCCTCTACACGAACACTTTTCTAGAAGGCCACTTATTACTTGTCAGTCACTTTTCCTCAGGATCTCGTTATCCCTGTTCTTATATGTCCTATTCCTATGGATCACCTTTTTTGGCAGCACTGCTCACTAAGCACTCCAAACTCTAACTTTCTATTTACAGGAAGCAATCAATTGCCCTAACACTAAGAACCTCCCTTTATGGGCTAGTCCCAAACATTAACTGTGTCTTACACTAACCTCACTAACTAAGCTACAGTCAACTATCTATCCCTATACTACTGTCATGTCGGACGCTATTCACACCACAGCGTCCGGCAGGCAGCGGTAGTTCCATCTCCGTCCACTATAGCCTCAGTGGCGCCGGCTTGATTTTACTCAGGTTATTGGGGGTTAATCTAGCTGGAAATCAGGTGGGATGTTTGGTCACGCCTACGGTCTTTTAATAGTCGTGCTGGCCTATGGGCGTCGCCGATTATAGCTTGTGTTTTATGCCAAGCGGTTCCGGTCTGGAGAGGAGGTGTTGGAGAGAGAAATTCGTAGCTGGTGGCGTATGATCCGTTGTTACCTTTTCGCCTTCCTTTATTTGTGTTTTGTTTTGCCCTGTTCACATTACGGTATTGTCCTGTGTGTATGAGGCCCGGTGCGGTTTAAGTTCTCCCTGTCTGTCATTACTGTGTGGGCTTTGGTGGTTTGACGACTCACTGGGTGGAGGGTGGAGGGTTCAGCTTAGGGCTGAGCAGGAGGTAAGGAAAGGTTGGAGGCTCAGGCATTTGCACCATTAGCGAAAACACTGAGTTGAGGGTCAGACAGGGTTTTCCCTAGTTGGAGGGACTCCGCAGGGACCCCGGGTATTTCAGCCTTCTTTGACCTAAGCCCCGCGTAACATTATAATCGGCCCACAATATTTTGGTAGTCCATGGATTCCATGACTTCCATAAACCGCCAGTTGGCGGCGCTGTCCTTACAGGTCACCGAGTTGAAGGGGGCAGTTCAGCAGCAGGGCCTGGTTGTAGCTAATGTGCAAGCGGCTTCTGCAGGTGCAGGTGCAGAGCCGAAGATTCCGCTGCCTGAAGGATTTGCTGGGGAACGCAGCAAATTTGTCATCTTTCGGGAGGCCTGCAAGTTATACTTTCGCATGCTCCCTATCTCCTCAGGTAATGAGGCTCAGCGGGTGGGTCTGGTGTTATCCTTATTGAGTGGGGACCCCCAAGCATGGGCGTTTTCCTTACCAACTGACTCTGCTACGTTTCATTTGGTTGAGAATGTTTTTTCAGCACTCGGGCTCATTTATGATGATCCCGACAGATTGGCTCTAGCGGAATCTAAAATCCGCGCCCTCTGTCAGGGGGAACGTATGGCGGAAGACTATTGTTCAGAATTTCGCCGCTGGGCAGTAGACACACAGTGGAACGACCCAGTGCTGCGGAGTCAGTTTATTCATGGGGTTTCAGGAAGAGTTAAACAGGCCCTCCTGATGTATGAGACTCCTGCATCGTTAGAGTCTGCCATGAGTTTGGTTATTCGTATTGATCGCCGTTTGCGTCAGGGGGTGCAGGAGACGCTGCCCCTGGGGGAAAGCATGGGTGCAAGTGTGGTTGCTGCAGGTGAGCTCACGGAACCTATGCAAATCGCTGGGGTATCACATGTTAAGCGTTGCCTTCCTGGGTTCAGGAAGCAAGGAGCATGTTTTTACTGTGGTAAAAGAGATCATTATGTAAATACTTGTCCTGTGCTACCTAAGAAAGTCGCACCGGCGGAAAACTGGTAAGCTCAGAGGGTATGGAGGAGGCCCAACTGAGCGTATGCATATCTTCCATGATGGTATCTCAATGTATGCTCCCTGCCAGGGTTATTATTGCGGGCAGAGAGCTACCAATATCAGTGTTTGTGGATAGCGGTTCCACCACCAATCTCATGGATGAGGAGTTTGCACGCATGGCCGGTTTTAAGATCGAAAAACTCCCTCATCCTATTCGCGTGGTTACCATTAATGCCGCTCCCCTCCCACAGGGGGAGATTACTGAGTTTGTAGCTGAAGTTAAACTCCACATTGGGGTCCTACATTCTGAGTGGGTTACATGTAGGGTACTCAATAATCTCCCAGCACAAATGGTCCTGGGTTTCCCATGGTTGTCCAAGCACAACCCGGTGATTGACTGGAGAACCCAGGACATAGTCCAATGGAGTGGTTTCTGCCAGGAAAATTGCTTGGCCACATGTGTGTCCGCCGTGAAGTCCAGCCTTCCGGAGGCATTGCTGGATTTTGCGGACGTATTCTCTGAGAGGGGTTGCTCAGAACTACCTCCACATCGAACCTATGACTGTGTGATTAAGTTAAAACCCGGGGCCAAATTGCCAAAGGCTAGGATGTTTAGTATTTCTGGTCCGGAGAGACAAGCTCTTAAAGACTACATCGCGGAGAGTCTAAGTAAAGGGCACATCCGGCCTTCATCCTCGCCTGTAGCAGCGGGGTTTTTCTTCATTAAGAAGAAAGATGGGGGGTTACGCCCGTGTCTGGATTTCCGGGAGTTAAACCAGATTACGGTCCGTGATCCCTACCCGATGCCTCTGATCCCTGATTTGTTCAACCAGGTGGCTGGTGCGAAGTGGTTTTCCAAACTTGACCTCAGGGGGGCATACAACCTCATAAGGGTCCATCAGGGGGATGAGTGGAAGACGGCGTTTAATACCCCTGAGGGTCAATTTGAAAGCCTAGTTATGCCATTTGGGTTGACAACCGCGCCTGCTGTTTTCCAACATTTCATAAATGATGTATTCGCTCATGTGCTGGGGAAATTTGTGATTGTGTACCTGGATGATATCCTCACTTATTCGAGCGACCGGGACACTCATTTAGAGCATGTCAGGCAGGTGTTACAGTTGCTCCGTGAGAATAAGCTCTATGGTAAGCTTGAAAAATGCGTATTTTTTGTTCAGGAGTTGCCTTTTTTGGGATATAGTGTGTCCGCCGCAGGGTTTAAAATGGACGCCGCGAAGGTGCAAGCGGTGCTGAGATGGGAACGGCCTGATAATCTAAAAGCGCTCCAGCGGTTCCTTGGGTTTGCCAACTAATCTAGAAAGTTTATTAAGAATTTTTCTACTATAGCCAAACCGCTCACGGACATGACGAGAAAAGGTACCAATCTCGCTATCTGGTCTGAGGTGGCGGTGCGTGCATTTGAGCTTCTGAAAAACCATTTTGCTTCAGCCCCCATTCTTGTGCAACCGGACGTATCTAAACCTTTTACTGTGGAGATCGATGCATCTGAAGTGGGAGTGGGGGCAGTACTGTCACAGGGCTCGTCCTTGAGCAATATGCGTCCATGCGCCTACTTCTCCAAGAAGCTGTCGCCTGCCGAACGGAATTACGATATCGGCAACAGGGAGTTGTTGGCCATCAAATTGGCTTTTGAGGAATGGCGACACTTCTTGGAGGGGGCGGTCCACCAGGTCACAGTCATCACCAACCATAAAAACCTGCTCTATCTGGAGTCGGCCAAGCGTCTGTCTCCCAGGCAGGCTCGCTGGGCATTATTTTTTACTCGATTTAACTTTCTGGTGACTTACCGTCCTGGGGCTAAAAACACTGAGGCGGATGCCTTGTCCAGGTGTTTTCTGGGGGGAGAACCTCGGGAAGATCCGGTACCCATCCTCCAGGAAGGTGTAGTGGTGTTTTGGCTCTCACGACTGAGATAGAGGCAGAAATTGTCGAGGCCCAGGAGGAGGTACCGCCAGGACTTCCCGCTAACAAGTCATTCGTACCCCTTCATCTTCGTCTTAAGGTGTTGGGGGAACACCACGACTCTGTCCTGGCCGGTCATCCAGGGGTTAGCGGCACCTTGGAGCTGGTATCGCGCCGCTTCTGGTGGCCAAAGATCCGGCAGGACGTGGTCTCGTACGTGGCAGCTTGCATCACGTGCGCCAGGGCCAAGTCGCCCAGATCCCGTCCTGCTGGCACTCTACAAACTCTGGAGGTACCTAGTAGGCCATGGACAGAAATCTCCATGGACTTTATCACGGACTTGCCTGCCTCGGCGGGGAACACGGTCATCCTGGTGGTGGTTGATCGATTTTCGAAGTTGGCGCATTTTGTGTCGTTGCCTTCCTTGCCCAACGCGAAGACGGCTCAGGTTTTTGTGCAGGAGGTGGTCAGACTACACGGAGTTCCGTCGGACATAGTGTCTGATAGGGGTACCCAGTTTGTGGCGAAGTTTTGGAAAGCTTTTTGCTCACGATTGGGGATCAAGTTGTCTCATTCGTCGGCATTTCATCCGCAGTCAAATGGTCAAACTGAGCGCATGAACCAAAATCTGGAGCAGTATTTGCGATGTTTTGTGTCTGACAACCAAGAGGAGTGGTCAACTTTCCTTCCCTTGGCCGAGTTCGCGTTAAATAATCACCGCCAAGAATCATCGGGAGAGTCTCCGTTCTTTTGTGTTTACGGGCACCATCCTCAATTTTGTACTTTGCGTCAGGGTGGCTCTGGGGGCGTCCCGGAGGAGGACCAGCTAGGAGTTCAACTATCAACGGTCTGGAGGAGTGTGAAACAGTGATTGCTGAGCATGAGTGCAAGGTAGAAACGAGTGGCTGACGCTAGACGCGTGCCAGGTCCGGACCTGTGTGTGGGTGATTGGGTGTGGTTAGCTACTAAAAACATAAAACTCAAAATTCCATCATTGAAATTGGGTCCAAGGTTTATTGGCCCTTTTAAGATTGCTGCTATCATTAACCCGGTTGCTTATCGGTTGGAACTTCCTGCGGTATACAAGATACACAACGTGTTTCACAGGGCTTTATTGAAAAAGGTAGGCTCTGTGGACACGACGCCGATGCCACCTCCAGTCATGGTGGATGGCGATTTAGAGTTTGAAGTCTCCAAGGTGGTAGACTCTCGAGTACTGCGCCGTACTCTTCAGTATTTGGTACACTGGCAGGGGTATGGTCCGGAGGAGAGGTCTTGGGTACCAGCCACGGACATACATGCGGATCGGCTGGTCAGTTCGTTTCACCGCCGTCATCCGGACAAGCCGGGTTCTATAAGTCTTGAGGGCCCTGGGGTCCCTCGTAGAAGACGGGGTACTGTCATGTCGGACGCTATTCACACCACAGCGTCTGGCAGGCAGCGGTAGTTCCATCTCCGTCCACTATAGCCTCAGTGGCGCCGGCTTGATTTTACTCAGTTTATTGGGGGTTAATCTAGCTGGAAATCAGGTGGGATGTTTGGTCACGCCCACGGTCTTTAAATAGTTGTGCTGGCCTATGGGCGTCGCCGATTATAGCTTGAGTTTTATGCCAAGTGGTTCCGGTCTGGAGAGGAGGTGTTGGAGAGAGAAATTCGTAGCTGGTGGTGTATGATCCGTTGTTACCTTTTCGCCTTCCTTTATTTGTGTCTTGTTTTGCCCTGTTCACATTACGGTATTGTCCTGTGTGTATGCG
Source organism: Dendrobates tinctorius (assembly GCF_039654945.1). Lineage (NCBI taxonomy): Eukaryota > Metazoa > Chordata > Amphibia > Anura > Dendrobatidae > Dendrobates > Dendrobates tinctorius. Next base: position 20,227,188 of record NW_027361801.1, on the reverse strand, counting down.
GCACGGTGCGGTTTAAGTTCTCCCTGTCTGTCATTACTGTGTGGGCTTTGGTGGTTTGACGACTCACTGGGTGGAGGGTTCAGCTTAGGGCTGAGCAGGAGATAAGGAAAGGTTGGAGGCTCAGGCATTTGCACCATTAGCAAAAACCCTGAGTTGAGGGTCAGACAGGGTTTTCCCTAGTTGGAGGGACTTCGCAGGGGCCCCGGGTATTTCAGCCTTCTTTGACCTAAGCCCCGCGTAACAACTACCTATTTATACACTATAGAAAACCAAAAGGGGAAGCATACGACAAATGAAAATTAGTAGAACATTTTTTATTAGATACAATCTTAAAATTAAATCACAGAGTCATACAGAACATGGCAGAGTGTACTCCATGCAGTCAAGAAGGGATACATAAACCAAAGTGGATAATATGCACACAAAAGGAGACTAATAAGATACAAAATATATTCCCAACCCCATGTTCACATCTATAAAGAAATCGAAGTGGATATAAGTATAATGGGCTAAGATTTATATATACCAACTCATATTTATGAAACCGCAATACAATATATAAAGTGCATAATGCTAAGTAAATTTAGCTTCATAGATTATAAAGTGTGATACTATAACATGCGTGGAGGTAGGAAAAACCCTTTTTGCCATCAATTGATAGGTATACTTTGGATTCCTTATCTAAGCCTTAGGCTAGTTTACAATTTCGTATCCTTATTATATGCACGTTATCCCTATACTATGCATTTTACTAGCTTTGCTGCTTGATAATTTTGTCACTTGGGATAATCCCTGTATTTCGGGATTTTTTTTAAAGCACTACGCATGTTATAGTATCACACTTTATAATCTATGAACCTAAATTTACTTAGCATTATGCACTTTATATATTGTATTGCGGTTTCATAGATATGAGTTGGTATATATAAATCTTAGGCAATTATTAGTGTGGAGCGATACCTTCCGATATCGGGAAATATCGGATCGGATTGGATCGGACCGATACCCCAAAAATATCAGGTATCGCCAATTTCGATACCGGAAACCCATGCAAGTCAATGGGGCACAAATATCGGAATGAAAATAAACCCTTTCTTTCCTTGCACATCCAGTTCGGGAGGGGGGAAGAGTGTGGGCGGTGCGTGGGCAGAGACTGTGCGTGTGTGTGCGGGCAGGGTCTGTACGGGCCTCTCGGCAGTCTGTGTGGGCCTGCCGGGGGTCTGTGCGGGCCTGCCGGGGGTCTGTGCGGGCTGCCGGGGGTCTGTGCGGGCTGCCGGGGGTCTGTACAGGCCTGCCGGGGTCTGTGCGGGCCTGCCGGGGGTCTGTGCGGCCCTGCTGGGGGTCTGTGCGGGCTGCCAGTTGTCAGTGTGGGCCTGCCAGGGGTCTGTACGGGCCTGCTGGTGCTCTGTGCGGGCTGCCGGGGGTCTGTACGGGCCTGCCAGGGGTCTGTGCGGGCTGCCGGGGGTCTGTGCGGGCCTGCCGGGGGTGGTGTGTGTGTGCAGGCATCGTCTGATGGGACTACAAGTCCCATCGGGCTATGCCTGCTACAATGACAGTGATTGACACATTAGCCAATGATGGGACAGTAGTAGTCCCATCATCCGGCTAATGTGTTGAATGTAAAAAAAAAACCATACATACTACATACATACTTCATACATACTACATATATACAACATACATACATACTACATACATACTTCATATATACTACATTCATACAACATACATACATACTACATACATACTACATATATACTACATTCATGCAACATACATACATACTACATATATACTACATTCATACAACATACATACATACATGCTACATACTACATACATACTACATATATACTACATTCATACAACATACATACATACTACATACATACTACATATATACTACATTCATACAACATACATACATACTACATACTACATATATACAACATACATACTACATACTGTGCATACTTCATATATACTACATTCATACAACATACATACATACTACATAATACATACATACTACATATATACTACATTCATACAACATACATACATACTACATACTACATAATACATACATACTACATATATACTACATACATACATACATACATACTACATACATACTACATATATACTACATTCATACAACATACATGCATACTTACATACTACATATATACTACATTCATACAACATACTTACATACTACATATATATTACATTCATACAAAATATATACATACTACATGCTACATACATACTACATATATACTACATTCATACAACATACATACATACTACATAATACATACATACTACATATATACTACATTCATACAACATACATACATACATACATACATACATACTACATACATACAACATACATACAACATGCTACATACATACAACATACATACTACATACAATACATTCATACATTCATACAATACATACAGACATACAGTACATATAACATAGAGTACATACTCACCATCACTTGTCACTTTGATCCCCGAAGCCAGTGTCATCTGTAAAAAATATTAAAATAACAAACAACCAATATACTCCCTGATCCGCAGAAATCCACAAGTGTCCCACGACGATCTCCCGTGGAGAACAGTAGCATCAGCTGATGTGACCACTCTCTAGGGGCTCCAGGAATACAATGACGGGAGGTAGGTATCCTTCCGCACTGTATTCCTCCGCCACTGTAAAAAAATAGTCCCTAGTCTCACTTTTGGCATTGCTGTGTGAGAAAGTTCCCATGCAGCTTTTGCCATAAAGTGAGACCAGTGAACTATATATAGTAACCTCTCAGTGATGCACTGCAGGAGATCACCATGGGACACTCGTGGATTTCTGCGGATCAGGGAGTACATTGGTTGTTTGTTATTTTAATAGTTTTTACAGATGACACTGGCTTTGGGGATCAAAGTGTCAAGTGATGGTGAGTATGTACTCTATGTTATATGTACTGTATGTCTATATGTATGCATTGTATGAATGTATGAATGTATTGTATGTAGTATGTAGTATGTAGGTAGTATGTATGTAGTATGTATGTTGTATGTATGTAGCATGTTGTATGTATGTTGTATGTATGCAGTATGTAGGTAGTATGTATGTATGTATGTTGTATGAATGTAGTATATATGTAGTATGTATGTATTATGTAGTATGTATGTATGTTGTATGAATGTAGTATGTAGTATGTATTATGTATGTATGTTGTATATATGTAGTATAGACCCCCGGCAACCTACACAAACCCCCGGCAGGCCCGTACAGACCCCCGGCAGGCCCACACAGACCCCCGGCAGCCCGCACAGACTCCCGGCAGGCCCGCACAGACCCCCGGCAGGCCCGCACAGACCCCCAGCAGGCCCGCACAGACCCCCAGCAGGCCCGCACAGACCCCCGGCAGCCCGCACAGACCCCCGGCAGCCCGCACAGACCCCCGGCAGGCCTGCACAGACCCCTGGCAGCCCGCACAGACCCCCAGCAGGCCCGCACAGACCGCGCATCATGATGACATCATTTCAGCAGTCAATCACAGCCATGCCATTAGTTAACATGGCTAACACAACTGGCTCATTGCATTATGGGAACTTCCGATTCCGGTATTCGATATTGTAAAAATATCGGAACTCAGTATCGGAACTCCGATACAGCGAATATCGTCCGATACCAGATATTTGCAGTATTGGAATGCTCAACACTACCCATTATACTTATATCCACTTGGATTTCTTTATAGATGTGAACATGGGGTTGGGAATATATTTTGTATCTTATTAGTCTCCTTTCGTGTGCATATTATTCACTTTGGTTTATGTATCCCTTCTTGACTGCATGGAGTACACTCTGCCATGTTCTGTATGACTCTGTGATTTAATTTTAAGATTGTATCTAATAAAAAATTTTCTACTAATTTTATTTTGTCGTATGCTTCCCCTTTTGGTTTTCTATATTAATTTTGGAAGTTGGCAATTAATATTGGTCGCTTCTTTTGGGTTTCTATTTATACACTACTAGAGGTGGGCCCAATGCTATCACATCGGGAGGGCAGTGTGTGTGTGTGTGGGGTGTGTGTCCCGCCGCTGCCTGTCTACCCACCTCCGTGCAGTCACAGCCAGCAGGAAATATGGTGGTTTGCGGCCTGTGCTGGACATGCTGCAAGCTGCAGTCTTTCCTGCTGGCTGTGACTGCACGAAGGTGGGTGGGCAGGCAGCGGCATGATCTGTGCGCGTAGTCAGGCGGCAGTGGGTCCTGGCGGGGATCCAGCGGCGGTCTGGTGATGGGTCCTGGCGGGGGTCCAGCAGCGGGTCCAGCGGCGGCGGCCTGGAAGGGCCTGGTACCACCAGCAGATGCCATATTGGAATACCCATCACTTGGGTATTCCAATATGGCGGTGGGCGTACTTCCGGTGCGGCGTGGTGGATTGTGGGATTCGATGACGTCCGGACGGAAGTGGATGAAGGACAATTTTAGGCAAGTATATAATAGATAATACCTTACATTATCACACCCTACACTGTATATTACCATATCACAATATATACAAAGACACAGGACATTGTTCACATTAGCGTGATTGGTGTCTTCATGGGTAGGAACTCTACAGCACACTCCACCACCCTTACATATCTACACTACTATTTCCATATTTGAAGGTTTACCTACATCCAGCAGCACATCTTTTTGAACATGCACACTCCCTGTCATTTCACATATTTGCTGAAGATGATCCTCCAGCACACAAAGCAGCAGCAGCTGGGATTTACAGACTTTCAAAGGTGCTGTGCTTGTCATTGCTGTGCATATTCCCTTCTCTATTTTCTAAGCATGTATGGGATCAACCTATGTGCATATCTGTCCCCATGTGGCATGTATCCATGACCCTAATGTTAACAGAGTCTAGGGCCCTGATTCTTTATTGCTGTTTCTCCACTTTACTGGAGTAATTTCTTCCTCTTTAGTGACTTTTGTACTTGCGACTTATTTCCTCCATGTTTTGTACCACTTACATTGTCTTTCTTTTTTAAGTCTTTTTTTATTTTTACAAGACTTAGTTATCCAGATGTTGTAGACAGATACATGAAATACAACTTTTAAACAAAATTTTTCTTTTTGGGGGCCGCTCATACTCCTGTTTACCCCTTTAGTAAGGTTTCTAGAGTAGTATTCAATTTGGCACATTTTTGCAACATTTTAAAGGATTTGCAACTTTTGGTGCTAAAATTGGTTAAGAAAAAGCATTTTTGATTCAAATTCATGAAACGAGTGTGCCATTTTGAACAATTTGGTGGAAAAAATGTCAACTAATACAAGACAAAAAAAGAAAAGTGACTTAAAAAAACTGCAAATGATAAATTGGGCCTTCTATCCCTAACCCTAAGTGTCATGACTGTCAGAGGCCACAGGTTCAAAAAAGGCTACATAGGACAGACTTGACAGAAGCCACTCCATCTGACAGATTTCGTAAGAACACCAACCTTCATATTTTAACCTCTCTACAGGGTTATGGTCTTACAATGGGGTCTCCTGGATTTCTTCAACACACAGGCTGCTGTCTGGAGGCGCGACCCAGAGGCAGAAACGGTCACCAAGCGATCACGTCAGGAACAGAATTGTGAAACAGGAGGACAGTCAAAAAACACACCGAGGTGAAAGAGCATGAATAGTTAGAACAAACAAGCAGGAGTATAGCAGTATAAATCAGGACAGCAAAGCTATTGACTGGCAGTGGAAGTCAGAGCTGCAGGAGTTTAAATAGCTGGCTGCCCCGCTCATGGCTCTCAAGAAGGAGTGATAAAACTTAGACCAAAATTAACACCATAGTTTCCTAAAAAAGTCCCTGGGAAAAAATAGGACTGGCGCAGTTACACGTCACAAGTTGCTGCCCATCAGTCAAAGCGGAAAAAGAGGAGGCACAAATTGGCACAGATGTTACAGTACGTTCATACATAGCAGATTTATTGCAGAATTTTTCTGAATCTTTCCCATCACAGTAATCTAAATTGGGTTTATAGAAATCCATCCACATCTTGAAAATATAAACAGCTTCTACAAATCGCCATATAGTTATGGCACAGTGATGGTGCAACTACATAAACTGTGCACGTGCCATCACTTGTGGGTGTCATACAGTTCAAACCCAGCTCTAATAACTAGGATCACAGATACATCTAAATGCAGCTGTTTAACCACGAAATTGGAAAGAGAAAAAGAAAGCGTGACATGAATTTTGTTTTTGTTTTTTCAATTTCTAAATAAAATGTTTTTCATTGCATATTAAAAGAATTGGAAGAAAGCAGGAGACAACTAATCTGAGGATGTTTCAAGATCGGAAACATGCTGTCACCTTTCAAGCACGATGCGCGTATAAAGCAAATATCTTTTCCATATCAGCACTGACTACTACCATGTGTGACAATATGGAACTGACTAGGGCAGGTTATTCATCACTCAGTTGCCTTCACTTTCATTGTGACGGCTACATTTAAAAAACTAAAAATCAAACACAGGCTTGTAAATTAAAATGTTGTCTTTTTGTTATAAAAAAAAGACCAATCATATCACCACACTGTGACCATATAGTGGTAGATAACAGTCTAAGTGATTACACTACAGTTATGCATAATGGCTTACAGTGACTACTTTCAGATTGGAGCCATTCACTTTCCCGTCTGGCCCAGACCGCCATGACGACTTCTTGACAACTTATATCCGCAAAGTTTGCAACATAAATACATTTTATTTCTCACATTTCCACATATGTAAAAGGAACAAATGTTTGCTCTAGATTGCTTGAAACATCAGTAACTTTGCGTCAAGGGCGAAAATAGGCAGAAACTACAGAGGCCATAATGAAAGGGGCCGAGATCAGCTTGAGTCCATTCCCTCTCCCTGTAGTGATGAATATATAAGGCTAGTTTCACACTAGCGCTTTTGAGCGCAGCGACGGCCTGCGCACGGCCGCCGCTAAGCCCCGCCCCCTGTCGCGCCTCCGCCGGTAGCTCCGCCTACCGGCGCATGACGCTGCATGCGTCCTGCGTCCCCTATCTTTATCATTGGGGGCGCAGGACGCAGGACGCAGGACGCAAAAGGACGCATGCGCCGCCAAACGCATACTGCGCACGGCCTGCGCCCCCAGTGATAAAGATAGGGGACGCAGGACGCATGCAGCTTCATGCGCCGGTAAGTGGAGCTACCGGCGGAGGCACGGCAGGGGGCGGGGCTTAGCGGCGGCCGTGCGCAGGCCGTCGTTGCGCTCAAAAGCGCTAGTGTGAAACTAGCCTAAGCATGCCATTCCCTGACTATGGGCATTGACCCAATAGCAAAAGGGGCAAGAGGACGTCATGCTGCCCTGTGATGGGAGGATATGTAAAAAAAATAGGACCAACATCTTCAAAATGGAAGCCGCGTACATAGAGAAATAAAAAACCACTAAGGCAGGAACAGTTTGATTTTTTTTATTGGGATGTACCTTGTCTACCTTGTGTGACATTTATGAATCATCAAGTTTCAAGTAACACAGATATTCAATATGATCCATCTCTTATATAGCACATATCAATTACATTATTGTTTTCATAAGGTAATTGACATCTACCTGGCTAAACATTACCTAAAGGTATTTTAGGATGGGCACTTGATTAATTTTAAAACCATCTATTGTATGTTTGCCTTAGTAATTCCTAAGGATGTGATTGACCAATTACTAATTCTTTTACTAAAGGTACAGCTCTTGGGGGAATACTTTATTCCAACTTTACATCCCATAAGTTCTTGGGCCCAAGAAAAAAAAAATACACAGTCCTGGATAACCCCTTTAAAATATTTTTATGTAAATACTTTAATCAGGTCAATCCCAGCAGACCATAATTACCGGGATCCTTGATTCCCAATGGGACATTAATTTTTTTCACTAGGCAATAATACTATTTTAGAATTTACAGAGATTCATCAACCAATAATAACTGCATGTGTCAACTACATTGTGCTCTTGACCTACAATCTTCTATGGTCTGCACATAATTTATTTATAGATTCCTTGACCTAATTGTTCCAGTCATAGGTGATGATGTGATTAGCAGATATTTGCTTATAATTATCTATTGACTGTAAAAAATATTAATCTGTGCAGCCTCTAATTATTAACACCATGTACACATATTGTTTCCTGAACTTGCACTTATCCATAGAATCAATAAAAGCATAATTCACTATGCAGACAGGACTAAAGCTGCCATCTAGAAGCTATTGAAAAAATCATGTCCTGACCTTGCCAATTGTATTTTTCATAGCTAGAAGCATTTGTCAAATTATTCAGGAAGTTTATGATTTATGTATAATGTGTGTATCCAATTATCAAAACTTTGTTACGTCCTTCTATGAGAAAATTAGGAAACAAATGTGAAAATGGAGGTAAGCTATTGTAATAATTTGCAGCAATGTTTCAGTAAACACCAACTTAAATATAAAAAGAATCTAATAGCCCATTACATAGATTGTTTAAAAAAATGAATCCTTAAAATCTTGTACTTAGAGGGACTGTATGATTGTTAATAACCAGAAAAGAGATGCCGTACCTTGAGTGGAGAGGTGAATAATAAAAACAACCCATAGCAGAGAAAAGAGATACAAGGTAGTTTTCTTGTATATTAGTTCATTCCAAGGGTCGTATTGTGTGTGCAGAAGTCCCAACAGAAATATACTATAGAGAGCATAATTATAGAAAAGAAAATCAAGAAAATATAAAGTCAACATAAAGTCAAAGGTTTAAAAAAAAAAAAATTTATTCGAACAAAAATGTCTTCTCTTTTTCTGATATGATATGGCACTGCAGGAGCAATGACGTACCTGAACGTGAAATAGGGTAAGGTGCATGAAGACTGTGTAAGAGGTAGCATTGTGATCTAAGAATTAGAGAGAGTTATTTTGAGTGCTTTGGTCACTGTACAGCTGCTCTGGAGACACAACAAGAAAAAAGCAATTATATTCAGGCTGTAAACCAATTTACTATATTGTCAAACTATTAAACTTGAGTTCCTTGGACCAACCAGATGAAATTAGTCTAAAGCCAGGGTCAGATGATGTGCACATGAAAAATCGTCTGAGATTCACCTAGAAAACTTGGATGATTTTCATCTGATTTCACTGTGTTGCCAAGGTTTTGTCCCTTGGACAATTTTTAGTGTCCCTGATAGATTTTTTCATGCTGAATTCAGAAATGACTTCAGATTTTTCCTATCACATAAGGTTTTTGAGGAATGATACAAAACATTATAATATTCTGTTATAATTCTAAAAACTCATATATGAACTTTTTCTGAAACAGTATATTCTGAATTTTCCACTGAAATAACATAAATCGCTGATCTACACATATGCAAGCACTTAATATGCAAATTCAGCGCAGGTGCAGTGAATCATTCGGCTGACCATGTACGGAGCATATCACATCTCCTGGGTGGGGGAGGAATCAAAAGACAATACTGACATACTTCGAGCATGGCTGAATGGATCACGACCTTCAATGCTGTTCGTTGTCCCAATGATATGGAGAGAGCAGAGAGATCATGTAACAGATTGCTACTTCTGCCTTACAAATGTAACAAGATATTCAGCAAAGAACAAGAAATCAATAAAATATCCTAATCTTCCTTCAGCCATAAGACCAGTGCCACACAATGAAAGTCTTCGTGCTCCAAAGCCACCCAAAGTATTTACAATGGAGGACGACGAAGATAAACTAACAATGTCAGTGGAAAATGAAACTGCTGCAGACCCAGACTTTAAGCCTTCTACATCTAATCCACATATGTTCAGTCAAGCTGATCTGAGTGACTTGGTCAGAGAATTGAAATTGTCAAAGATGCAGAATTATTGGGATCAAGGCTACAAGAACGTAATCTCTTATTACCAGGAACAAGACTTTCTGTTTTTCACAGTCATCAAGAAGGCCTTAATCAATTTTTCAACCATGTCGACAGTTTAACCTTTTGCAACGACGTCTTGGGGCTGTTTGGTGCTCTTGGATGCGAATAAGACTCAAAGGAATGGTGACTGTTCATTGACTCATCAGTTTTAAGTCTGAAGGCTGTTTTACTACACAACGGAAATATCTATCCTTCTATACCTATTGGACATGCCATACACATGAAAGAAACGTATGAGAATATGGAGTTATTGTTGACCCACATTAATTATAGAAATTATAACTAGAACATATGTGTTGACCTAAAAGTTGTTGCACTTGAACTGCAGCTTGGATATACCAAGTATTGTTGTTTTATTTGTGAGTGGGACAGTCGTGCACGAGAAATGCGCTATTTCAGAAAGGACTGGTCACTCTGCGAAAACCTGGTTGCTGGACAGAAGAATGTTAAACAAGTAAAGATATTTCTCCCTCCTTTGCATATTGAACTTGGGCTTATGAAGAATTTTGTCAAAGCAATGAACAAAGAATCGTAAGCCTTTTCTTACTTGCGACCAGAATTTCCAAGAATAAGTGATGCAAAGATTAAAGAAGGTATTTTTTATTGGCCCACAGATCAGAGATATAATGAATGACAGTAGCTTTCATGGTCTTTTGCAAGGTGCTGAGCAAGTGGCATGGAGAGCCTTTAAAGATGTGACCTTCAACTTCCTTGGTAACAGCAGGGCACAAAACTTTGAACAACTTGTGGACAACATGTTCACAACATATCATTTGAAGAAATGCAATATGTCACTAAAAATGCATTTTCTACTTTCCAAAACCAGGGAAAGTGGAGTATGTCAATGCTGGCTGACTATTGCTGAAATCTTATTTGAGAAGCATCTGACATGGATTATAAACAAAAGTCATCTGCAAAACACTTTTGAACAATTGCTTTTGCTACTGACATCAATGCACATGTATGTAGTGTTTGGGACGTCATAATGTAGACTATAAACTGTTGTTTCTTACAAACCTTACGTCATACAGACTTTTGGAGCACATATTCGTGTTCAGCATATCACAATCTATAAGATACAATAAAATTATCTCAGAGGACAAGAACTTCCCTGAAATTTGTTGCGCAGTGTTTTCATCCATATTGCCATCTTTGTGTCTGTTTTTTATGTCCAGGTAACATGTGTGTGGCGTCCGTGCACCATTTGGTTTTATACATCTACATTCAAAAATGTAGTTGATCAAATACAGTTTCCTAGGTTAATAAAGGGAATGTATTAAAAAAACTGGATGCTCTGTGTGAGATCTAGGGATGTAACTATAAAAAGTGCAGGGTTTCCAATCACTCCTGGTCCCTGGAGCCTAGGGGGCCTCAAAAGGTCCCTTTGGCTCTCATGAAAAGACCATTACTATTATTATTATTATTATTATTATTATTATTATTATTATTATTAAAGACTTGCAATAATTGGAAACTTTGCATTGGGGCCCACAAGTTTCAAGTTACAAATCAACCTATGTCCAATCAATGCAAAGGGCACTTCACATAAGTAATACCACTAATCCTATAAAAATATATACAGGAAGACGAAGAGATACCAATATATAAAAGCAATTTTATTTATATTTATTACATGGTAAAAAATACATAAAAAAGCAAAAATGCTGTGGGGGACACCACCAAAATACCAAAATGAAGTCGAAAGGAGGGAATCCTTATAACACTGTTAGCGTGGCTGGTCTGGAGCCGGAATCTCCAGGAGTGGACCCTATGGGCCGTGGCACAGAGGGGCCCCGGGCGAGCTGCCAGGTGGAACCGACCCCTATACAGGGACCGTTAGGAGCAGGCCCAGGGGTTCGAGTACCACGGTAGCTGATACCAAGAGGGGCGGCTCAGGATGGACTGGAGTAGGAGTGTGGGACTGAAGTGTAGATGACAGAACAGAGCTGGAACACAGTAGACAGGAGTAGAGTAAGACAGTAGACTGGAACGTGGAGGGATGGCTGGAGCAGGAACACAGGAGACAGGATTAGAGGCGGATGGAAGGACTGGAGCAGGATGGAACTGGAACACCGGAGGCAGGACTGGAGTAGGACGGAAGGACTGGAGCAGGATGGAACAGGAACATCGGAGGCAGGACTGGAGTAGGACAGAAGGACTGGAGCAGGTTGGAACAGGAACATCGGAGGCAGGACTGGAGTAGGACGGCAGGACTGGAGCAGGATGGAACAGGAACACCGGAGGCAGGACTGGAGTAGGACGGCAGGACTGGAGCAGGATGGAACAGGAACACCGGAGGCAGGACTGGAGTAGGACCGCAGGACTGGAGCAGGAGGGAACACGGATAGCCGGACTGCGAGGCTGCTGCATGGAGCACACGAGAACGGGACTGTGAGACTGCAGAGAGCACACGAAGAATCGAAGCTCAGTGTGCTAGGAAATTCAACGATCTGGCGCCTCCCTCAGGGGGAAGCGGCCTGATATGCCCCTGTCTGGTCTGCCATTGGTCAGGGGGTGCTTCCGGGTCAGGGCATAGCCTAAGCACAAGAAGCAGAAGGGAGGTGCGGCCGCAGCCTATGGCGCATGCACATTGCATGCAAAGAAGAGGTGACCGCCGTGGCTGTCAGGTGGCGAGGGGCTGCAGCGTGGGAGCGATGGCCGGGTGAGTATGCAGAGACGGCGTGGGAGCGGAGGCCGGGTGAGTATGTCGGAACGGTGTGACAAACACATTCACGAAGGAAATATGAGGCTAACAAGAAGTGCTATGCAAAATATCCACATAATACCTCCAATAGGTATAAAAATATATCAATGTTAACCAAAAAAACCTCCAACAATAAAGAATCCTATGTATACAGTGATATAGTCAGTGGAGTGTACCATCCTAAACAATATAACACACCTATACCTCTGAGCAAGATAACTCATGAGGGCAGAGAGGATACATTAATATATAATCTCTCCTAGATAAGGAATTGTATACAATGGAATAGGTGCACATGAAAACAAAACCCACTGATCCCAGTACAAGAGAAGAAGCAGGTAGCGAAACAAGCGTTGGGCTGAGGGGACACCACGTATACCACCACTGTCATTCAGGTAAATTAATCCTTTTTTTCATATGGTATTCACCTTGTACTGGGATCAGTGGGTTTTGTTTTCATGTGCACCTACTCCATTATACACAATTCTTTATCTAGGAGAGATTATATATTAATGCAGGGTTCCCCAACTCCAGTCCTCAAGGCCCACCAACAGATCATGTTTTCAGGATTTTCTTAGTATTGCTCAGGTGATAATTGCTTCACCTGTGCAATACAAAGGAAATCCTGAAAACATGATCTGTTGGTGGGCCTTGAGGACTGGAGTTGGGGAACCCTGTATTAATGTTTCCTCTCTGCACTCATGAGTTATCTTGCTCAGAGGTATAGGTGTGTTATATTGTTTAGGATGGTACACTCCACTGACTATATTGCTGTATACATAGGATTCTTTATTGTTGGAGGTCTTTTTTGGTTAACATATTGATATATATTTTTATGAATATTGGGGGTATTATGTGGATATTTTGTATAGCACTTCTTGTTAGCCTCATATTTCCTTTGTGAATGTGCTATAAGGATTCCCTCCTTTCTACTCCATTTTGGTATTTTGGTGGTGTCCCCCAAGGCATTTTTGCTTTTTTACGTATTTTTAACCATGTTATAAATATAAATAAAATTGCTTTTATATATTGGGACCTCTTCGTCTTCCTGTATATATTTTTATAGGATTAGTGGTATTAAGTTTCAAGTTACGCCACGATTTTTTTTTGCCCACCCATAGACTTGTTTCATCCAAAATATGGAAGAAAATCGTGCATGCTGTGATTTTTTTTCACACTGACACTGGGTCATCTGAACAGCCGTACTGAATTAGATCATGTCAGTGCCCTGTTCGATTTTTATTCAGACAGCACATATCCATATTGTATGATCATTTAAATGAGCCCTAAGGTTGACTTTTCGCCTAAACACAACCTCTTAAAAATCTTTTCATTTCACCGTTATGTTTGTTATAACTGCAGTCTGCACACATTATATAACATTGAGCGATGTGAATCAACTACAATAGGTGGCTCCAGTCAGCTCCAAATGAAGCTATCTCCTGCTTAACCTTTGAGTCTCATTATTGCAGAATTTTGACCCACCGAAGGATATTTTGGAACCGGACAAATCAAATTCTGCACATGAAAGATATATTTATCTAGTGACATTATTACTTTTCCGGCCATGTTTGCAAGGAATCACAAAGTAAATCGATGCAGTAGAATATGCATGAACAATGAAATAATCTAGTAAATAACATTGTACCCATTGTTGTTGAAAAAAGCTGTTCATGGTAAAAAAAAAAAGCACATGACAGACTATAAAAACAATTTCGGAACCAAGTGAAAGGCAGTTTTATTTAGATATTGTAGAACATCACATTTAGACATGATCAAGTTATAGATCCAGAACATGGTTCTTCATTTTAGGGTTTAGTACCGAGCAGTACAAGAAAAAGAAATGTGATCAATCAGACTTTATCAAGCTATTATTAATGTATGTGTGCAAGACCGGGGGTACCCCTGTTGTTGATATTTTTTGGATTTTATTATGTGTTGCCTAAACATAGGTATTAATCTTACTTCAGTAGACATGTGGGACCTTGCCTTCAATAAAATCACTCATGTGTAATGCACAGGAAAAATTGGCACTCCCAAGAGCAATGCAGAACGGACTTCTAGGATGATCACTTACTTGACAGTATAGTTATTGGACTGCAATAAAGCACAACTTGTCACGATCTCCACTCTGTTCCTGTCTGATACTGTATGTTACTTTGTGTAGGGGTTGTGCTGTATCATCTGTGTTCACTTTCCTTGATTAGTCTTCTACTTAAGCATGCTAGCTCCTTCACTCTGTGTCAATCGTACACTTGCTGTTGCCTGTGTAAGTCTGATCACTCTGTACTCTGCGCCTGACCCAGCCTGACTTTATTCCATTCCTGGACTTAGACTTTTTGCTTCTGACCTGAATTCTCTTTTGCCTGCTCCCTGTAAACTATATTGCCTTACTGGTTTTCCTGACCCCGACTCGTGAATCGGATTTATTTTGTCTCTGACTACCCCATGTTGTACTGGGACATTTCCTGGACCTGACCTCAGATCGTTTGACCTCCCTTTACTTATCCAGTAAGTAGTATTACATTACTTTCTATTATAGTAGTCTTTCTCTCCATTTTTGGGACTTAGTATTACTATAGTGACTTGCATCACACAAACTATTATGACATCATTAGCAAAATAAAACATATCCCAGGGATAAATATAATTGTTCAATCACACTAATCAATATTGAACATTCTTAAACCTTTACCATAAAAATTGTATGAGTTCTATCGTTCGTTTGATGGACAGCATTTGTCCCAGTGTTATTCTATGGAGCTGTGCACATATTTATGTAATTTATTTATTTTTACTCATATAGCACTGTTAAATCCACAGCACTTTACAGATATTATAATCACTGTCCCCATTATGGCTCACAATCTAGATTCCCTATCAGTATGTTTTGTAGTGTGGGAGGAAACCAGAGACCTCGGAAGAAACCCACGCAAACACGGGGAGAACGTACAAACTCCTTGCAGATATTGTCCTTGGTGGGATTTCAACTCAGGACCCCAGTACTGCAAAGCAACAGTGCTAACCACTGAGCCACTAACCACAAGTGGCATGAGGAAATAAATCGCAGCATGCACAAGTTGCATCCAATGATCGCATTGCACTTTGCCTTTCACGTCAATGGGTCTGTGGAAAAAATCGGACCGCGCTGAGAAGAAATCCAAGTGCAGTCCGATTTTCACGGACTGAAAGAATGGAGAAGATAGAGACACTTATTTTTTTATTCTCTACATCCAAGCAAATCGAATCACACACAAATTCTGATCAGAGTGTGATTAGCATAATTGGACTGATTTTCTCAGATGATAGAAAAACGGTCAAGTGACCCCGGCCTGAGAGGACCATTGACACTGCAAGATTATTGTGGATAAACATTCCTAAGAAAGCTTGGCTCATGGTAATTGTACAGTTTAAAAAGGCTGATGATCACCTGAAAAATGAGCAAAATTTCTCATTCATTGGGTAAAATGATGTTTTGTCCTCGTCAGCCCATTTTCCTCTGCAATGCTTCATTCAGATGTCTGTGAGTCACGTACGTGTTTTGTGGTTTTTCACATTTAAGTCTGTGGGTCCGTAACAATCACTGACAGCACACAGAGGGCATGAGTTTAACATACTTAGGCCGGAGTCACACTAGCGATGAATACGGACGAGTGCTATGCGACAAAAAATCGCATAGCACTCGGTCCGCTGTTAATCTATGGGGCAGCTCCCATCATCCATTATTTTCTCGGCCATATTATATGTGCGAGTGAAATCGCAGCATGCTGCAATTTGCACCGTATATCGGCTGAGACTCACCAATGCAAGCCTATGGGTGTGAGAAGAAAACGGATACCACATGGATCATCAGTGTGATCAGTGTGCAGCTGTACAGTAAAATCACACTGACATAATAGAAAAGATAGAATACATGTATACACATAGTATTGGTGTGTATATATATATATATATCTTTAGATTTCATAGAGAGATACATGGTAGAATAGACATTAATTCATTTGTCGGCTTCTGAAAAATCATTGCAGAAGCCGACAGGATAGGAGACATGGTTTACATACAGTAAATCCATGGAGAACAGTTAGATTTATATTTGTCAGTGTTTAATACTGTTAGTAGTATGTGTGTAAAATTTTGGACCTGTATGTATTTAATAAAAGAATGTATTCACAGGACTCAGTGACTAGCGGTGACATCACTGATGCTGCGCAGTCTCCCAGCCTGACCTGCTATGAACTTGGCTGCGTGGGAAAATGAACTGTCACTTTCCCATACTGCAGAGTTCACCGCGGGTCAGGCTGGAAGGCTGCGCTGACATCACTGATGCTGAAGCCGGCAGCTTCACATTCATTCCTCCGTGGTTTACAGTCGGGGCGGTAGCATTAGCACCTCTCCCGGTTGCAAACTATTTAACCCCCAGATATGGATTTACACTGTGGGACTGACAATACGCAGGACAGGTATGGTATATTGTTGTTTTCTTATTTTTTATGTTTTACAGGAGATCGAGGGCATCGTTTGGGTTTAGCAGAAGAATAAAGATGGCAAACTGTTTGTTCTTTAATTTCATTAAAATACTTTATTCTGCATGTACGTGTGTTTATTTAACCCTTAACAAACTTAAGGACACCTTTCTATTACTAAGCCAGGCTTAATGTCACCTTACAATACAAAGGTGACATTAACCCCTTATTACCCCATATGCCACCACTACAGGGCAGTGGGAAGGGAGAGGCTAAGTGCGCCTTTTCTGGGGTAGTTGGGGGCAGATTTTTTTTTAGCCGGGGGGAATAACCATGGTCCCTTTCTCGCCTATTAATATCTGCCCTCAGTCACTGGCTTTCCCTCTCTGGTGCAGAAAATTGCATGGGAGCCCATGCCAGTTTTTTTCTTTGAATACATTCTTTTAGTAAATACATACAGGTCCCAAATTTTACACACACATACTACTAACAGTATTAGACACTGACATATATAAATATAACTGTTCTGCATGGGTTTACTGTATGTCTCCTATCCTGTCACGTTCTGCAATGATTTTACAGAAGCCGACAAATGAATTAACAGCTATTCTGCTATCTATCTCTGTATGAAATATAAATATATATATGTGTTTCACTGACATATATATATATATATATATATATATATATATATACTGTATATACTGTATATATGTTTGGATGAACATTTGAGGCCATGGATCAATTAAATGTCCATTTTGCAAGGCTGCGAGAAAATCACGCCATACGGATGTCATACAGCTGCCATACGGATGTCACATGGATACTTAGATGTGAGGAAATTGCATCATCGCAGTGAAAACGGATTACATACAGATCACCATACGGAGAACATTTGTGCGATTATCTGCAGACAAAATCGGACCAATTTTTTTATACGTTGTGTCTGACGCCGACGTTAGAAGGAGAAACAGTTTTGTTTTTTCTTAGTGAAAAATCACTGATGAAACATTGATGATAAAAAGTGACTCATGGTCCAAACAAAATACTAATTAATGAACAGCGCTCCATGTTTTTACATATGAGAAAAATAACAGATGTCTTAATGGAACCCAAACAAGACTCGTGCTGTCTGAAACAATGGCAGCCTAAGTGTCTATTTAACCTGTTAAGGAAGTCTGTCTACAGAATAACTCTTCTAACCATGTTTTTTGAGGGATTTGTTTTTACAACATTCAATGTATGATAAAAATGACCTGACAATAAAATTCTTCACTCAATATGAATATTGCAATACTAATAAAGTAATTTTTTTTGTCATTTAGTAACTGAAAAAAAATCAGAACTTTATACAAAAAAAAAAAAATTGGCAGCATTTTCTAAGAACAGGGAAAACGCAAAGTCAGCTCACCATCGACCATGGAAGGTGCATAGAACTCCATCCTGATCAGACGTGATCAGCAATGAAAAAAACTTGGAATGTTCCAGCTACTTATGATAGCACTTTCAAAATGTATTTAGTCCATATTAAAAAGTCTAAATGCTTCTGAACGGCTCTCAAACACAAGGGAAAAAAGCGTCACGTTTCGATCGAAATTGCAATCTTTGTCAAAGCATTTGATGAGACCCTTATTTTTTTATCATACTGACTTGAGCTGAGTTTTTGATGTTTTTAATTGATACCAATTTGGGGACATACAATGTTTCGATTGCTTTTTATTGGATTATTTTACAAAGGTGTTTCTGGTATTTCACTTTTTTTTTACCATGCAAATTAATTACTTTTACATTTTGATCAGATTTTTATGTGAACCAATTATTTTGTATTTTATTTATTTATTTTAACCTGATAAAAGCTCCTAAGACCCCTCCACACTTGTAAACCCCAGCAACTATGTACCGTTATGTTCATTTGCACTTAAGGGTTAAATAACTACCATAAAAATGACAATATAATTTTAGCTTTTTGAAGCATAAGACCATCTATATTGGCAAGTTTGCAAATACAGGATTACTGGAAAATGTTTTCTATACGGTCTGAGAAGCATAAATTCTTCCATATGGCTTAACATGGCAAACATTTAAATGTTTGTTCTTCACTCTAAAGAAACTAAAAGGTTTCATTTAAAATTATATATTTACTGTATACTATTATCTCTTCTATTCCACCAGGAAGAAGAAGGGCAGCCTATAGTACGTATTGGCAGCTACAGCGAGTAGCTTCCCTTGAAGTTCCATGGTGGGCTTCACAATCTTCATAGAGACTCCAAGATAAGAACTTCAAGAACGTTGTAGGGATTTTCTACAAAAATAAAATGTCAACTTTAATATAGAATGTTTTTATGAAAATTGATGTGTGTGCAAAATACATTACTCAAAGACAAATTATAGCAATGGAGAAAATCCTACATCACAGCAGAAATTCAGATAATGATTCATCTCCTGAAACTCAGCTGTGATGTATGCACAGACTCGTCCATACAGTGGGTGCGGAAAGTATTCAGACCCCTTTACGTTTTTCACTCTTTGTTTCATTGCAGCCATTTGGTGAATTCAAAAAAGTTCATTTTTTTCTCATTAATGCACACTCTGCACCCCATCTTGGTTGAAAAAAAAAATACAGAAATGTAGAAATTTTTGCAAATTTATTAAAAAAGAAAAACTGAAATATCACATGGTCATAAGTATTCAGACCCTTTGCTCAGTATTGAGTAGAAGCACCCTTTTGAGCTAGTACAGCCATGAGTCTTCTTGGGAATGATGCATCAAGTTTTTCACACCTAGATTTGGGGATCCTCTGCCATTCTTCCTTGCAGATACTCTCCAGTTCCGTCAGGTTGGATGGTGAACGTTGGTGGACAGCCATTTTCAGGTCTCTCCAGATTTGCTCAATTGGGTTTAGGTCCGGGCTCTGGCTGGGCCAGTCAAAAATGGTCACAGAGTTGTTCTGAAGCCACTTCTTTGTTATTTTAGCTGTGTGCTTAGGGTCATTGTCTTGTTGGAAGATGAACCTTTGGCCAAGTCTGAAATCCAGACAGGTACGGACTGGGACTGAAATTCAGTCCTGGCATTTGAAATCACACAGGCCCATGTTGTCTTCATACCCAAGCACCAGATGGGATTATTTACTAATATTACCCTGGATGTAGGAAATCAAGATTTACTACAAGACCAATATTTCTAATGATACAGTACCTGTGGCCTGCTGGTGTAAGTGACCGAGTCAACTACTTTGTGCTCTGTCACAACTCTTAACAGTGTGGCTGTCTTGAGAACACTGATTCTGTTAACGTAGCAGACAAGGCGGCCCACGATTAGACAGGTCCTTCTGGCATTTGCCAGAATTGTCAGATGGCCAGTCTGGCCCTTGGTTCAGAGCACCCTGGAAGAGGTTTTCATCCAGGATATCTCTGTACTTGGCCGCATTCATGTTTTCTTCAATTGCAACCAGTCGTCCTGTCCCTGCAGCTGAAAAACACCCCCATAGCATGATGCTGCCACCACCATGTTTCACTGTTGGGATTGTATTGGGCAGGTGATGAGCAGTGCCTGGTTTTCTCCAGACACACCGCTTAGAATTATCATCAAAAAGTTCTATAGTCATGTCATCAGACCAGAGAATCTTATTTCTCACAGTCTGGGAGTCCTTCATGTGTTTTTTAGAAAACTCTATGTGGGCTTTCATATGTCTTGCACTGAGGAGAGGCTTCCATCGGACCACTCTGCCATAAAGGCCCGACTGGTGGAGGGCTGCAGTGATAGTTGACTTTGTGGAACTTTCTCCCATCTCCTTACTGCATGTGTGGAGCTCATCCACAGTGATTTGGGGTTCTTCTTTACTTCTCTAACCAAGGCTCTTTTCCCACGATTGCTCAGTTTGGCTGGACGGCCAGGTCTAGGAAGACTTCTGGTGGTCCCAAACTTCTTCCCTTTAAAGACTATGGAGGCCACAGTGCTCTTAGGAACCTTTAGAACTGCAGAAATTCTTCTGTAACCTTGGCCAGTTCTGTGCCTTGCCACAATTCTGTGTTTGAGCTCCTTGGCCAGTTCCTTTGACCTCATGATTCTCATTTGATCTGACATGCACTGTGAGCTGTGAGGTCTTATTCATATAGACAGGTGTGTGCCTTTACAAATCAAGTCCTATCAGTTTAATTAAATAACATCGCATGGGGAATGAGAGAGAGTTAAAAATTTAAAGGCGTCTGAATACTTTCCATACACAGTGTACATAACCATCAGAATATAACAGTATGATTCATTCCCTTGCTGGAAGGATTCATACAATTTGTTTTTTATTATTATTATTAATCAAACATATATTGCTAAATGCATAGGACCTTTTGTTGGGAGAGACACAAGGAAAAAAGAAAAAAAACAGCGAGGAGAGTGAAGCATTCAAAATGACTCAAGTTGCATGATTTTTTTATTCCCCTTGCAGTTATGTCTGTTCTTAATTTTTTTTAATCCAGAAATTGTAGGAGAGATCAGTGCAAATTGGGTCTTACTGTATCTGAGAAATACAGTTGGTTTAGCACTCAGATTAAACTCACCTGTTCTACCTGTTTTTAATTTTTTTTTCAAAACTTTTTTATCCTCACCTTCCAAAATCCATAATTTTTCTATTTTTTTGTCAAAATAGCTGTATGAGGACTTTTTTTGTGAGATAAGTTGTAGTTTTGACTGACACCATTCAGTTTAATATATTTCGTATGAAGTAAAGTACAAAAAATTCCAAGTGGAGTGGAATTTAAAAAAAATAGTTTGTTTTACGGATCAGTACAATTATGGTGACAACAATTTTTTGCTTGTTTATTTGACTACCGTATTTTTTCTGACTAGAAAATGCATTCTTCCCCCTAAATTTGGGGAGAAAATGGGGGTGTATCTTATAGTCTGAATATAGTTTACCAAGGGTGGCAACAGCAGGAGTCAGACGATACTGAGACCCTGACAGAAGAATGATCCAATCAATATTATTATGCAAATGTATGTGAATAATTCATGGGTAGATACAACAGACAAATCTATTTACTGTATACACTCGATTATAAGTCGACCTGAGTATAATCTGAGGAACCTAATTTTGCCACAGAAAGAGTATTGACTAGAGTATAAGCCGGGTAAACATTGTCCTGTCATCCCTATCCTTGTATGCATGACTCCTCATCTCTATCCTTGTATGCATGGCTCCTTATCCCTGTCCTTGTATGCATGGCTCCTTATCCCTGTCCTTGTATGCATGGTTCCTCATCTATATCCTTGAATGCATGACTCGTCATCCCTATCCTTGTTTGCATGGTTCCTCATCCCTATCCTTGTATGCATGGTTCCTCATCCCTATCCTTGTATGCATGGTTCCTCATCCCCGTCCTTGTATGAATGGCTTCTTATCCCCGTCCTTGTATGAATGGCTTCTTATCCCCGTCCTTGTATGAATGGCTTCTTATCCCCGTCCTTGTATGAATGGCTTCTTATCCCTGTCCTTGGCTGCATGGTTCCTCATCTCTGTCCTGGTGTGCATGGCTCCTCATCCCTATCCGTGTATGCATGGTTCCTCATCCCTATTTTTGAATGCATGGCCCCCATGAGAAAAGCATACATTTTTTTTAAAAACCTCCTACTTACCTTCCCTGCACACCCTCGCAGCATCCTGTTCTGGCGCCAGCAGCTCTTGCGGCCGAGCGTTCACTTGTCAAGGTTCATTAAGGTAATGAATATTCACCTCTCTCCACTCAGCCGGGACACGTGATCACTCGGTCGCAGGAGCTGCTTGCATGGGAACAGGATGCTGTGTGGGCACACAGGGAATGTAAGTGGAAAGGTGTTTTTTTTTTGCAGCTGCTGGAAGCAGGTGGCTGCAGCTGTAACTGTAACTGTGCATGCTATAAGAGAATTGAATATTCATTGCCAGTGCAGTGAATATTTCTCATTAGCAGCGTGCACAGTTACAGCTGCATCCGCCGGCTCATTCCTCCTGTGGCCAGCTTCTCTGCCCCTCCCCCTCCCACACCGTCTTCTGGGATAATCACTCGTGTATGTGCTGAAAAACTCGGCTTATACAAGAGTATATATGGTATTTAGCTTTTCTCATATGTAAAAATGCAAAATAATTTCACAATTATGTTTTTAAAATGTTTGTTTATTACATGTGTTATTTTTTTCATGGAAATATATTACAAGCGGAAGACAATACTGTATTATTTTCCCATTTTAGCTGAAAAAAAAAAATTAAATGCTTGTGTGTGAAATAAAATGGTCACAACCAACTGATAGTTGACGAGCCATTATTCCAATGTACCAATTGTACATTTCCATCAAGTTCTACGGGCTCTATGTTTGGTTTACAAGTACAGGGACCCAAATGTTACAGCTGTGATAAGGAAAAGTTCAAGGAAGGACACATTACTTTAAATCTTGATGTGTTATCTGGTGTGTCCCATGGTCCACAAAACACAGTATATTCTTAAAGGAGTCGTCCATTTTTTATGGACAATTTATTTTTCTTTACTTAATTGCATGTATTTTGGTCTAAAAATAATTTTTGGAATTCGGTTTCATTGTAAATTGCATACCATTTGCCTTCTGTAGCCCCTATGTTGTTGTCTATTGCTGGCTGCAGGATGAGTTAACTGAAAATCCATCAGTTAGCCCGCTATGACAGTCCGATGAGCCGTTTTTAACTCTTTCATCTGTCTTTTCTGAGCTGCTTATGGCCTCATACCACATTAAAGTTAAATGTGGAGAAAAAAGACCCTATAAATGCCAAACTTTGCAAAAATTTGTAATGAAACCCAATTGGAAAAATTATTTTTATCCCAAAAGACATGCATTTATGTAAAAAAAGTCATCAAAGGTGGACAATTCCTTTAAGCTAATAGAGTTTAAAAATATAATACAAAAGAGAAGAAAAAGATACAATATTTTCAAAGATCAAGCTTTAGCAAGGTCTTATAAAAATCACTTTTTCAGGCTCATTTCTTCTTTCTATAACACACAGAACTTCATTGTTCTTAATGCTTTATTTAGCTATCTAGTTAGAATTTTATAGCATTATACAGTATTTTAATAGATACTTGGAATTAAATATTTAATCCAAGATTGTACATTCCTCACGTTGCCAGTTGTACAATTACCATACTAATACGTGGAAGTGCCAAACTGTTTAACCTGCAGAGGATCAGTAACTCACGCCCTACCTTAGTATTTCTCACGCAGCCACACCGGATGTCATGTTTTGCACTGATGAAGGGCAAAAATCCCAAATCACAAGTTTGCTATGCACTGATGAAGGGCAAGCTTCCTGAAACACAAGTCTGCACATGGAGTGTCTAGTTTGGCTTCTTATCCTAAGTCATGTGGCAAGGCTCATTAGAGGATCGATATTGGTTTCTAGGATTGACAACCCAATAGGTCACGCTAGTATTCAAGACTTCTTTCTCTGTGAAAAGGCTATTTTGCCTATTAGTGATATTGAACACTTCTGTCTTGTTCCTATCCCAGGGATCCCTCACCTGTCCCAACTCAGAAGCATAGCCCAAAAACTAAAATTGTACCCGTAAATTTCAATGCTCAATGTGCCCTATTGGCCATGTTATCTTGATAATAAGTTAACCACCAGCAACGAACAAAGCACCTCTTCAACGTGGAAGCAATTTGATTTCTTCATGGAAAACATATCTACAAATATATCACTTTAAAAGCTTTGAGGGTTTTTTTAATTAGCACAAAAGTCCTTTGCATACAATAATAATAAGACACATGAGCAAAAATGCTGCATTCGTAACAAAGTAACGAAAATACCAACTAATAAAAGTATAAATCCTTCCTTCTTTCTTGTCCATGGAAATATTCTTTTCTTCTATCCTGTGGATGAAGACCTAAAAAAAAAAAAAAAATAGTGAAAAAAATATTCAATCGCAAGAGTGAGAATTTCGGGGAAGGGTGAGAGTTCAGAGCAAATTTGGGCAAACTTTTTGTCATATAAAAATGTCAACTTTGTTCTACTTTACATCACTTTTAAGGGTATGTGCACACGTATGCAGAAAATTCCTGACAGAAAACCGGACTCCTTCCCATAAAACGCGCGTTTTTTCTCCGCGCTTCTGCACGTTTTCCGTGCGTTTTTTGCGCAAAAAACTCACGTTTTTATGTTTTTTTGTGCATCCCCAATTTCATAGAAAGTAGCTAGAAATGGGAGTTTTTCCACAAAATTAATGACCATGCTGCATTTTTACTGCGATGCGTTTTTTCGCGAAAAAAAACGCATCAATATGCACAGAAAGTGCAGAATTCATTAAAATGAATGGTATGCTTCTTGTAAGCGTTTAAGCATTTTTGCCGGTAAAAACTCTTAAACAAAAACGCGAAAAAAACGCTTACGTGTGCACACAGCCTAAGAAGTGAATATAATTTGAACTTGGTTATCTATGCAAATTAGATTGAAGTCAGATTTATAAATTGTGACTTTTGAAAAAGTCACAAAAAAAAGTCGTAAACTCGCTCCAGTTGGGCGGTAGAGTAAAAAATAGAGAAATATCTCTATACATAAGTATCATATTTAAAAGATGCACCAAATTTATGAAACACTTTATTGAATTAGGCAGAAATAAGGGCAATACGGCCATATGTAAAATGACCAAAAATTGCTCTCAGAAAGAATTTCCCTCCTTGAATTACTAAAAATGAGGAATAGAAGTAGATAATATCTCCAACAACCAAGACATTTCCCATCACAGATTGTCCATTCTAAATTTATAAAGTACTTTACATATACTTTAAGCAATTCATAAGAATATTTAGGAGGGTTGTAGACTGCATTGAGCTATCAATGTCTTCCTTTTACTCTTCCTGTATCAGTAAGTGTATGACAGATTTATCAGAGGCTCAGGCTGGATTATATATTTTGATATCTTTAGACACCTTTGTCTAATTTTACTCAATTTATTGGTTTGGTTTCATTTATACAAATAGTGTGTGCCCAAAATTTTGATGCAATTTTTCCACTACTTGTTGCCTGTTAGGTCTCTTCTGAGAAGAAAAACATTTTTAGCTAAGTTTTACTCGCTTGTCCAAAGAGTAGAAAAAAAGATATCATAAGTGTATTATAGGGAATGTAAACTATTTTTTTGGGGGGGGTTTGTTGTCTTTTTGCTTTTTTTTAACATTGTAGCTTTTTATTGTTTATTCATAAAAACTTTTTTGTTGCCTTTTTTAGTCTTTGAGATGCACATTTCCTTTCTGCATTATAAGTACAGACAGAACAGGAGGCTACATATTGCATTATGGCAGTTGATATGAATGGGAGCCAATGGACAGAGAAATGTCAGACTATTAAGTTCCAAGAAGTGATGGAGTGCAGAATAAACCCCAGAAACAAGAGAGTGTCATGGAAGATTTAGACAAACCACTTATATGTGTATCTAGACCTCCAACAGTGTAATAAAACTGGAATTATCTTGACCACCCTCTCACAATAAAGCGATGGCTCTTATCATCTGCCCCATTCTATACAGCAAAGCTGACAAGTCAATTATGGCAAACATGTAGTTTCAGGTATTTTGGGCTGCAACAGCAAGAAAATATAAAAACTATGTACATTTAAAAAAAGGGTTTATTTTCCTGTTTAGAAAAATTCCTTTTTTCCTGGTGCAGAAAAAATAAACTTTGCTTTAAAACAATCTACAGCAGGGGAATAGAGTACTTTCTGTAACAATGAGATAGATAATGGAGAATGTAACACAAATTCAGTACATAAGTATAGCAAAGTATTTTCAACGTTTGGTATTCAGTAGATTTGTCTTTGAGTTTGTGTAAATAATTTTTTTTTTTAAGTTGATTTGTCTGTTGTCACCTATATATCTGCGTTATTACCTGTTTGTGAGTTTGTTCGCTGATTGAGGTTTTCGGGTATGGAAGATCCCGCAGCTGCTGATGTGAGGTGATCTGGCTTTGAAATTGACTCCTGTAAGGGGCCTGGATATCTATCAGGTTGTAGAAGATTGAGAAATGAACTACATTTTCCATCAGGACCTGGTACCATTTGATACTCTGAGACGGAGGGGTGATGATACACAGAATTAACATGGCTTGGAGGTCCAAAGTGGTGAAAGTGCCATAAATCTGAAGGCTGACTATGGTGCTGTTGATGCTGCTGGTAAACGGCTGATGAGTAATGCTCCGGTGGAGAGGTAAGAGATGATAACACAGGCGATGCCATCCGGACAGATGGGTTGGCTTGGTAAGGTTTTGGCCAGCTGAATTCATCCATCATCATGGTATTTGCTGGAAGAATGATAATAAGAATGATATATTAGATTTTTCTTTGAAGCAATGTTACCCTCCAAAAATGGCAAATTTTCCACTTAGCATTGTATGGGGGTTTCCATTGGAATCCCAGATGGGGCCATTCACCATTATGTGGTTTATGGAGCAACTTTGGCCTCCGACCCAACAGTTTTTGACTTTTTCACATGTTCACAAATGCCTGGCACAGCAAAAACCAAAGGTGTCTTATATTATGCACAGTGTCGCAAAATACTGCACTTTGTAGAGCTGTATCAGAGCTTAGTTTCTCAGGTGGCACATATAATTGTGTTATTACAATATGTTATCTACAAGATTACTTTACTCCAGAATGGTAATCCAGTGCCCCCCCCAAAAAAATAACCCTCCTGTAATGGATCAAGGCTGTTTGTAGGTGCAACCATTAAGAATATCAGTCCTTTAATGGGTGCGTAATTGAGCAAACTCCATAGATTCTCTTGATGATTGCACAGACTGTCTACTTAACAGTTCTGACCGGTTCATACAGAAAATTTGACAGCTGTCCAGTCACAGCCAAGCGTAGATCTTTCCGCCCCTGCCAGGCGCTGATCTGTATGATCAGCTCAGTGCAGGAAGCATCACATTCAGAATACAAGAAAGAAAGATGGAAACCACGGGGCAGCAGATATTACCTTCTCCACTACTATAGACCAGGAGTGAAGTTGACATTAATACCTCCTCTACCAAGAACTAATTTGATGGCTGGAACTATTTTTGATTCCCTAATTAGGAATTACAAGCGAGGAACTCAGTTTTCAAAATTCTGCATAACGTGGATTTGGAGTATGAAACCTTTGATTCAAGTCTTGAGAAATAATAGACTCGCAAGTCTGCAGAAATAATAAACTTGCAGTGGATTTTAAAATCAGCACCATAGGTCACTATATACTGGAAACATTTCTGCAATGGGTAAGTGAGATTTTTGCAATTTACTCTACTTAGTGTATGATGTTACGGATTTCGTGCATGCTAATGTGCTTTTACCCTTACACTTTCTTTCACACAAAACTTTTTCTGGCTTTTTGATTTGGTGTCCAATATGTATCATACGTTTTTGGTGACTTTTTTATTTCTACTTTTTTAACATTTTTTTTTTGGGGGGGGTCACTTATTTCAATGGAGAAGAGAAACAATATAAAAAAAAAGCAATAGAAACAAGCACCATAACTGGAGCATTCTGTGTAAAAGAATATCAGGGTTAGGAAGAACACCACAAATAAATGCACTGGTTGTCTTCCTTCCATATTTGTCTAATGGCCACATGTCTAAAACTGCAGCCAGCTCAACACATGCAACATTGTACAGGCCAAGTTGTACGTACTGGCTGAGGGTCTACAAACTGGATTCGACAACCTCATATGTCAGGAGACCTTCATCCAGCTCCTACATCACTGACCGTACTCCGACCATAAATGTCTGATGTGTGAGGATGACCAAAGTCTAACCTTATAAAAATATTTTTTGGCTGCATTTTAGTTGCAGTATTATTAGTTGTGCTTCATGGAACATCTTATAATTATTTAATTGTAATGTTAAAAACACAACAAAATAATAAAAAGAGGAAAAAATGCCACCAGCTGTGTATGTGTTGCATTCAGCACTGCCCATTTTACTTCTTAGCAAACATCTGATAAAAGTGTTTTTGGGCAAAAAAAAATGCAAGCAAAACCTTGCATGTGAAGACACCCTTAAAGTGAATCTGTCAGTGGGATTTCACCCCATAAACTATTTACATGCACATGTAGCTCTTTCAAAGACAAGTCCAGCAATACATTTACATGGCCGGTCCGTTTGTCCATTACTGAGAAATCAGCTTATGAAATTGTATGCAAATGAGGTGGAAGAGCTATGGTAGATCTGAAGGCTCTGCCGCTCCAGCTGTATTGCCCGTCCATCACCGTCTCCTCATGCTTGACTTATGGCTCCTTTGCCTGAAGTCACACAGTACAGAGGTTGTCATTCAAGCAGCAGGAAATGGCACTGGGTGGGGAATAGAGTTGGAGTGACAAAAGTTTCAGATCTTCAGCCTAATTTGCATATCAATTCAAATACTGATTTCTTAGTAACAGACGACCGGACTGGCTGTGTAAAGGTATCGTTGGACTTGTCTTGGAAAGAGCCACCTTCACATATAAATAGTTTATGGTGTTAAATACTACTGACAAATTCCCTTTAAGCATGTGTTCCCACATTGCAAAAATGCATTGGCTTTTCCACTGCATATTCACCTCAGGAAAATCTTCAGGGGGTTTGAGATCTTCTGCATCTTAAATTCTGCTTCTAATGTTAGTTCGAATTTAACTGTTTGCAATGCATAGGGTGAAATGTGCGACTTCCCCGCAGCATTACATATGAGGAGGTCCCAATAAATACATTCTGTGGGACCGTACCTTAAACAGGCTTCCTAATTTATGTAATTGAAATTTTAAACTTGTATATTGAAAAGTTTTACATTTTTCCAAAATCTGTTAGCTGCAAGAAAATTATTTTTTTTACCCAGGCTTTAAAAAGGTTGTCCAGGCTTGGGGATGAAGTCTGCATTCACTCTACATGATTGTAGACTCATGAATCTTGATAGCACACACAGTACATGCTGTGAGGATTCTTCGGAGGTGGGAGCAGGTGGGTCTGTGACCGCAAATATGTAACTTGCAGTACATACATTAGGTCACATGCACACTAGACGTGGGTGGCCTCGCATAATACCAGTGAACTGAAAGAGTCTGGACACGTCTAGTCGAAATGTGTCCAGAATTATGCAAATCGCATACATGTGGTCACATAACCGCCCAATCCTAGCAGTAGAGAATCCTGACAGCATGCAGTCATGTATTTTGCAGCAAATTATCTATCTAAAAATACAGGTGGATAAACAATTTCATTACAGGTGTATGTAACGTAAGTGTCCTACAGCTTTCTTTTACTATACATTGCCCTACTTGGGAAGATGGAGAGAAGTTGTCTAAAGAAAAAAATGATTGTGCGCAAATAGTGTAAAAATTACGTTGTGAAACAATCCGAAAAATTTGTAGTAAAGTCCACACTGAAATTTGCGTGTGGATTTTGTAGTGACTTTTTGTGCAAAATTTAGATACATATTTTATTCATTACAAATGTGTATTTAAAACATAGTCATTAACCCCTTAATATATATATATATATATATATATATATATATATATATATATATATATATATATATATATATATATATACACACACACCTCTTTAATTATTACCAGTACCAGTGAAATACACACATACTAGGGCCAACCAGGACAGGCAAGGATATATCTTTAGTGCAACCTGTGCAGCTGCACAGGGGCCCAAAAAGCAAGGGCCCTCTACCAACTCTAAAGCAGGTGGAATTGTACATTATTATGAGCCATTGAATGGTAAAGGGCCCATATATTGTTCATGCACAGGGGTCTCTTCTGTCTGTTTCCACAACTGAATTAGGATGTCAGTGTTCTTACCTAGCCTACACTTTGAACCAACATGTCCTTTCCGCTTTCTAAATATTACTTGTATCCATGTACCCAAAAATACTCACTGTTCTTCTGTAGAAAGTCCTCATTTCTGCTTTTTGTGCTTAAATCCTGAGGGTCCTTTGTATTCCTTAATGCTCTAGAAAAGTGCTCATCTACAACACTGTTAATGTCCCCCTGGTAATAAGTAAAAACCACGCAACGAGAGCCCATCTCTGTCGTCTTCACGGGTTGCTCTTTAGGCCTATATTCACCTGGGCTCTTCCTCAGATCCTCCATGTCTTGTAGCCGGTCAGTGCCTAAGTACCAAAAATATAAAGTCATCATTTGGTACAAAACATGATCAATCAATACATTTTTCAACACACGATATGAACTTTCCAAGGTTAGTCCTACAGAACAGCCCATAAAACTATCAGTTGGAGCTGAGCGATTACTTTCAACGCTCCAAACAAAAAAAGTTAAGCAAACCCAACAATTTCAGTAGGACTAGATAAATCTCAAAAGTGCTTGGTGACCTCCTGGTCCTTCCCTGTTAGAAATAAGGATCGGGCGTGTTGAATTTCAACACCCTTTCCTTTTGTTCTCCTAGGAGGTATGTCGCTGCTAGCTGAGTCTGACAGGGAGTCTCATGTCAAGCGTCTATGGAGGCAGTGATATCTATCTAAATTGAATGGCACCTGCACGGAACAAAAGAAGAATATAATTCCAAATGTTTGTGGATTTTTAAATAGAAATCCATTCACAAATAATTACTAGAAATTCTTATTTTACAGCAAATGTAAGATTTAGCACCAACACATCGGCAACAACCATTGTAATTCCAGAAAACAGGAGTCATCAGGACCATTATCGTGGTCTAGTAGTCAGCAGCACTATTACTTTCTTGGGCCTTTTGGCTCTTGGATGTATGATCACCAATAAAACTAAAAATTTATAGTTTATAAACTTCCTTTTTAATCCTGAAAAGAATATGGACACCTTTGGGGATTTTTTTTGCACTTAAATGAATACATTTTGGGCTAAACATATATTTTTTTGCAATTGGCACAATACATCTGTGACCTCATCTCTCGGTATTTACCTGCACGCAACCTCCGATCCTCACCAGATATCCTTCTCTACTCCCCTCTTTTTTCCTCTTCCCACAATCGCATACCAGATTTCTCCCGTGCTTCCCCCCTACTCTGGATCTCTCTACCCAAACATATCAGACTCTCGCCTAGCATGGAAACCTTCAAAAGGAACCTGAAGACCTACCTCTTCCAACAATCCAACAACCTGCAGTAACCACCAAACCGCTACATGACCAGCTCTGCCCTCACCTACTGTATCCTCACCCATCCTTTGTAGATTGTGAGCTCTTGCGTGCAGGGTCCTCTCTCATCCTGTACCAGCCGTTACTTGTATTGTTAAGGATTATTGTACTTGTTTTTATTATGTATACCCCTCCTCACATGTAAAGTGCCATGGAATAAGGCTAGTTTCACACTAGCGTTACCGGGCGCAGCGCACTGCCGTCGCTAAGCTCTGCCTCCAGTCGCGCCCCCTCCGGTCAGCTCCTCCTCTGATCGCATGACGCTGCATGCGATCAACATACCCTATATTTAGCATTGGGTAAACTGGTCGTGTGCTGGTACACTTTTGCCGATGCTTGCACCCTTTTGGCGCTGTGCCTAGCGCACAAAAATGCAACACAGTGCGTTTTTGTGCGCTAGGCGCAGCGCCAAAAGGGCGCAAGCACCGGCAAAAGTGTACCATCGCACGACCAGCGCACCCTGTGCTAAATATAGGGTACGCTGATTGCATGCAGCGTCACGCGATCAGAGGAGGAGCTGACCCAAAGGGGTGCGGACGGGGGCGGAGCTTAGCGGCAGTCGTGCTCCGCGCCCGGTAACGCTAGTGTGAAACTAGCCTAAATGGCGCTATAATAATAAATAATAATAATTGGGTTTAATTAACTTCAATGTGATCTGTGGCCTCTTGTCTCTGAGAAAGGCGCCTGTCCAATGCCGAAATGCATCAGTACTAATGAAAAACCTAATCTGAAGCTCCAAGACTCCTAAATTCCCAACGTATTTTCAGTTAGCTCATTATGCAGCTAGCAATGTATAGGGATATAAAAGGGCCTTTAAGGAGCAAAATTGTCAACAAAATCCTATTGCAAAGGTAGTTTAAGCCCAAAACATATCCATTTAAGAAAACAAATAGTCTCGAAGATGTTCCTATGCTTTATTGCAAATCACAGCATTGCAGTTTCTATATAAAATGTAGGAAACTAAGCACAAAATCCACATCTTGGATTTACATGCCTAGAGCTCCCTAAGCCTGCCACATAACTATCCAGACCAATATCTTGATGAGATGTTTTACTAGGAGAGAAACAGGAAAAAAGTGACTCAATGATAAAATAAATGGCTGTCATTTTCTATTATGGGAAATGTCAGCAATTTACACAGTCTTTTGGGTCTTCGTGAACATTTATACAACTGTTCACTCACGATTATTGCTTAGAGTAAATCTGTTAAGCCATGAAATGACTTTTTTACTGTTTGTTAGCATCTTTTATGTGGACATAAAATATTATTGTTGGTGGGCAGCACATATATTAGGGTATGTGCGCACGTTGCGGATTCTGCTGCGGATACGCAGCGGATTTGGCCCTGCGGATCCGCAGGTATTGTAGAGTACAATGCAAAGCAATGGGATTTCAAATCCACAGCATGTCAATTCTTTCTGCAGATTCCGCAGTGGTTTGACACCTGTTCCATTGTCCAGGTGTCAAACCGCAGGGGAAATCCGCAGATAAACCGCAGGTCCCTTTACCTGCGGTTTTACCTGCAAATCCGAGCGGAAAAATCCGCAGCTGAATCCGCACTGTGTGCACTCATCTTTAGTGTTAACAGGGAATGTGTTGCTGACAGAGTTTACCAGCAGCATTTAATGGGTTAACAGACACGGGTGGATCGCGATTCCACCAGCGGCTGTTAAAGCCACATGTCAGCTGTTCAAAACACCTAACATGTGCCGGAAAAGATGTGAGCTCAGCCCCCTTCAAAGAGATGAAGTCCGACATCGGCATACATTTAAGCCTGATGTCGGAAAGGGGTTTAGGATTTGGAAGCTTATGTTTCGGGTGAGCAATCCTTATTCATAGCTGCAAAACTATGCACAACTTAGCTATGAATATGAGTTGTTAACCCAAAAAGCAGAAGCTTATGGATCCTTAATCTTTCTTAATCTTTTTGTTTTTTCTCACTATGTTTTTAATTGCATGGTAAAAGTTGTTTTAATATTTTCCCATTGGTGCTGGAGCCCAGTCCTTATCGACCACCAGCACCAATCCTGTGCACAAGTTGTGCATGGTTTTGCAGCTCTATTCACACCAAACTACCTATTGATGTTGACCGAAATACCTCTTTAAATTTATCCCCTGTCCATAGAATAGGTGATTACTTACAGATCTCTTAGGGTCTCACAGCAATCTTGAGAATTGCATTCTGGATCTCAAGACCGAGGAGCACATCTTTGACCTATGCTCCATTTCTTATCAAGGACCATTTTACTCTGCTTTCTCATGCAGTTGCATAAACATTGCACGAACTGGAGATCGAGCATGCACACCTCCGCTTCATTCAAGATGAGATTCTGCACATTCATATCAAGACCCAAAGCACAAGCTCAGGATCACAGTTGTTGGTCCCCCAGAGGTCAGTAAGTTATACCCTATCCTATGGACGGGGGGGGGGGGGGGGGAACTATTGATTTTAGAAATACCATTTTTAATTTCAAGCAAAGGCAAATCTACAGAAGGTGCTTAGATAGCAGTAAGCACCAAGGCCCTGTCATTGGTAATAATGAGAAATTCTCCAGGCAAGAAATTATTTTCGGACTAATGCATGCCATGTTATATTAATCCAAAAGTTTATTATTTATGTACAAAGATAATAATAATAATCAACTCTAAAATATTAGAACATGGCAATCAGCTGAGTACTTCATTTGTACACATTGCTCGATGATAGAGATGATATAGGTATAAGCAGTAGTGATAAGGAGTTATCTGAGTATGCTTGTGTGCTAACCGAGTATCTTTGACGTGCTCGAAGAATATGTTCGAGTCACAGCGGCTACATGTTTCACGGCTGTTTAACAGCTGTCTAACAAACAGGTAATACCTGCATGTGTTGCGGCTATCGAACAGCAGCGAGACATGCAGCCACAGGGACTTGAACATATTTTTCGAGCACGTCGAAGATACTCAGTTAGCACATTAACATGCTCAGATAACGCCTTATCGAAGCACGTTCGCTCATCACTAATAAGCATCGATCATATCAGACAAATAATTGGTGTGTTGAAAAAGAGAGATTGGCAAAGACCAACTCAGATAACATTTCATAGTAACCTGTAAAACTCTCAAAGTTGCCAGCATAATACAAATTTCTTCCTAGTAAACAGTACAGAACGGTAACAGAAATCACATGACAAAACGAAAAGTAAGTTTGAAGTCTAAACACTTGAAGTACACAGAGGTTAAACTAACAAGCTGACAATAGGAGTTACAAAACCCGTTGTGGGCGAGTTCTTCCAGTAAATACCATCTAATCTTTTCATCTACCGAGGCAGTGATTCCATATCTAACACAACTGAGAACATTGTGTCTGCTTCCACCTGAATGAAAGTATCACAAATCTGAATATAGTCAAATATGACCAGCGACTGTGTATAAGCTAAGACAGTACATTCGACAATGGCTGCAGCTTTTAAAGTCTTAAGGTCCATTTCCATAAGCTGGCCCGGTGGCAGTAAACGACAGCCAACCAACTACTTATTTGTGGATCGGCAGTCGTTTAATAGCCTGTAAAGGGGCATTTACATTCATTCATTCATGCAGTCTAAAAAGGTTGCCCATCACCCAACAAACAATTAAACCTCTTGTAAGTTGGGTGAGGAGATCTTTTGGCTTGTCCAAAAGTTCATCATTCTCAGTTGCATAATGTCTTGTGTAAATAGACATATTATAGAGAAGGCAGGAACAGTTTATTACCATCTGTACCTTCTCCATCATTGTATACACAATGATAAAAAAGCCCTGTGTACACAGGAATGGGAAGTTCTGATGGCAGTTCTTTCTCCATACATGGCAGTCAGGTGATCACTGTGTATAGTGAAGGAGGAAGAGCTGATGGGTTAAGGGAGACCCAGACACCTGTTCTCTGCTTTCCCTTGTAACTTGGGGCTAAAATAAAAGCCCAAGTTTCAAGGGACATAAGATGAAAATTAAAATAATTCCATTATGTAAATCCCCCCCCCCCCCAAAGTCTTGTATGACCTTATGGGGGCACACTGTGTAAAATAAATGTAAAGTAAATTAATGAAAATAATTTTAAAACCAAATATTTTTTTTTAAATATTCCACTGTCAATACAAATCATGGTTACTACCCTTGCCCCCATAAAAAAAACCTGTCCAATTTATAAAAAATATTTGTTACAGAATGGGGAACAAATTTCTAAATGTATTTTTTGCAGTCACGTGTGGGCATTAACAAAATGGGAAAAAAAGACACTTATTTCTAATTATTTGTTTGCCAATTGTCTGATATTATAAAAAGAGAGACTATGACAGTGATATTAAATCAAAGCCTTTGTGTCACCTAAAAAAGGTGCAAGACTTACTTGAATATGCGATTGAGATTTTTTTTATAGCCGTTTAAACCAGATGTACAAAAGACAGAAAATGTGCTTGGTCAGGAACCGGGGGGTAAATGGCCCAGTCAATCGTTGTCCATCGCTACATCGTCGACCTCCCCATGACACAATTGCAGGGTGTTGCCAGATAACCATGGCATCTGTCACCGCCATCTTTGTTGTCCTATGAAGTTTAGTCCAGTTTGTTACTTTGACCAGAAATATTTAGGCATTGGATATAGAGATGAGTGAATCAATTTGCCGGAATCAACCGCAAAACACCTCACCTCCCAAAAATGCAATAAAAAGTGATCAAAAAGTCAAATGTGCCCCCAAAATAGTACCAGTACCAACAAAAACTACACTGCAGCACGTAAAAACAAAAACATACACAGTTCAATTAATGGAAAAATAATTTTAAAAAAATGGTAAAGCAAACCTTTTTTCAAAGTTCAGAATTTTTTAAAACCAGTAAGGTATAAAAAAAAAAAAATATAGGTTTTGTATGGATGTAACCCTACTGACCTGCAGAATGAAGTTATCACGTCACCGCTTATTAAACGTGAAATAAAGTGAAAATTACAACTCAATCTGCAAAAAAGATAGTCCTCATGTGACTATAATTATGGAAAAAGAATGTAAGGCTGGCCTAAATATCCATCAATGATTAGGCTCCAATTTACACTCTATGCATAGCACAGACTTCAATCTTTACCTTCTACACTGAAAAATTGAAGATCCTAATTAGTACAGGATTTCCCTGCTGCTAAACTGAGTAATAACACCTTACTAGTGAATTGTCAGTTGTTTCATTCCTCGGTATATTTTGTCATGCTTTATTACTGGACTTTTACAAAAGTTAACATTTTAATTTATCACCACACATTTATAATTTGTGTGCCACAGAATCCAGATACGAATACCAAATCCTCAATTTCAAATCTATTTTTTGATTCCTCAAAGGCCAGAGCAAAAAAATATTAGTGATCTAGTTCATATTAAGTCGCTAAAGAAGATGTGATAAAAATCCCCTAAATCTCCGTTGCTTTTCACGTTCTGCATTTTATAGACAAGTGATCATGTGGAGCTGGTGATACCCAGAATAAGGATTGTTTTGTTCCTATTTTTCCCTAGTTTTTCTCTCCATCTTTTTAAGTGTTGGTTGTGTCAATGTAAAGTGCTTTAGCTGTCTCTCTCTTTTTTTCAACAGCTATAAATACAGATGGAATATGGAAGAAGCAAAATAAAGTCTGGCACATTCACGCCTCATTGAAGTCTAACACTATATTAATACTGACAGCTATAGAACATGCCTAAAATGTGATGTAAGGTGACGTCAAAAGCCTTGTTGACTGACAATACATTTATACTGGATAAATGAGGGCTTATATCCAACAAAAGATGCACACAACCATATTACAGCTATGTACAAATGACACAAATTACATGCATATTCATTATTCAGTTATCATTTTCTTATTAAGACATACAGATAAGTTTTTCTGTTACACGTCGGAATCCAAAACTAAAAAAAAAATGTGAAATTATGGGGGTTTTCTTCCCCTGAAGCATGTAGTATCGCCAGGATGCAGTACCCTGCGGAGTGCCCATGGCTACTCCATACTATGCATAGACTCAGTGGGTCACCATACAGTAAAGAGTACAAGTCTTTGTATGGTGAGAAGCATAGAAATCAAAATTGTTGGGGTATTCCTTCTCATAAGTTTGAGGTAGGTCCTATGGAGGACCCTACCAACGGGAACTGAAATGACGCCGTCAGTGGAGAGGTGGTTGAAATTCTCAATCATGGATATGGTAATTCTGACAGCCATGCGCTGTAGGCCCAGTTCTCCCCCACATCTACTATACATGACTGACATATCCTATGAAGTCTGTATTCATTGGACTTCGTAAACCAAAAAAAATAGTCAAATTATGGGGGTATTCTTCCCTACAAGCATGTAGCATCTCTGGGATGCAGTACCTCATGGAGTGCCAATTGCTCCTCCAGTCCTCGTATGTTGTAGAAACATAAAAGTCAAAATTAATGGGGTACTCCCATCTCATGCATTTACAACATATCCTATAGAGGACTCTGCCAATGGGATCTGCAACTATATCAAGAACGGGGCTCTGATGTGTCGCTTTCAGTGGAGTGGTGGTTGAAATTCTCATTCATGGCTATGAAAATTCTGACCACCTCCCTTCCAACCTTCCAACAGCCATGCACTGTGGGTAGAGTACTCTTCCATCGACATGACCTGCATCTACTATATATGTCTGGCATATCTCTTGAAGGTCTGTATTCATAACTGGCCCTAAAGTTGGGCAGTGAGCATAGAATAGGATCAGCTAAATTCCAGTTAAAAGCTGAAACAAGTAAAACAAATAAATTAATAGGAAGAATATTTGAACGTAATTCCAATAGCCATAAAAAAGTCCAATCTTTGTAAGGACTTCTGAAATAGTGGAGCAGCTTAGAACACAGGTCACATACAACACATACAGATCACAAACAATCCACATGCGTCGTCTTATACATTGACAAGTTAGGACAACATTGCCCCCATGTTGCATTCTTTACCTTATCAGATATGCAGAGATGAACTTTGCTCCCATGTAAAACTCTTGTGCATGGTCCTACTTGTGATACTCCAGTCTTGGCTCGGTGTCCTCAGAGCACACAGGTGAGCTGCGATCCTTCCAGTAGCAAGAGCAGCAATGTCTGGCCTGACAGCTCTGCTCTGATCTTCCTTTCTGGTGTTAAAGGCGTTTCCAACCCTGTGACAAGGAATGTATAAAATGCACCCAAACTTGAAAACCAGGAACAAGGAACATGGGTTCTGCTGGGTTTCTGCTGTGGTGAACAATAAGCGAGCAGCTTTTACTGCAGGGATCTTTTGTAGAAAACAATACAAAGATTGTAAAGTGGTAAGAGTGTCCGGTGTAAGCGAAGGTCACCACCTGGTCAAGACATGTCGGTGACTGGAGGATATCTCTAGAGCTGGTGGTGACTGTCTGTACCCTTTTTAAATCCCATAAATGAAGCAAAGTAACAAAGATTCAAGATGTTATCTGTGAAAATATATAAACTACATGATGAGGGCGTGTAAACTGAGGAAATGTCTTCTTTGTATCGACACAAAAGAATAAAAAAATAACAATGTTACATTGAGTCACGTATTAAGGTCACTGTACATAGTAGATAAAAGTAGCCTGAGCCCACTGATTTTTGGTGGAAACAAGAATCAGGCTATTGGAAATAAATCACCTGATCCCTTGTATTTGGAGGGAAATAAGCTGCAGCCAGATGTCGGGGGTTATAATGATCGGGCGGTTGGAATTCATTCATCTTATTCTTTTGTTTGAAGGGGAGACAAGACAATGACAGATATTGGGAAACATAAGGACCATGTGGTTAAAATTGAATCATATGATCCATTTTGATTGGAGCGGGAAAGTAATTCAATGACAGATGTCGGGGAACACAAAGATCGGGCAGTTGGAACATAATCCTTTTGTTTCGCATGGAGATAAACCGATGCCAGATTATTCTGGCACTGACTTTCTCATAGAGAATGTTCAGCTGAGTATTACGTCCTTATGTATGGAGGAGTCAAGAGAAAAAGCAAAACTACAGTTCAGCCGACAGCTATGTAATGGGTATGGCCAGCTTCACTCCTTCAAAAGATCCTACTATTAAGGCTTCTATTCTAATATTGTGCTGTAAATGTGTTACCCAATAATAGTGCACACTCCCATGTATAAAATATGAATACTTTATTACACTGACATTACTCAAGAACAAGTTAAAAGCTATTAAAATAATGACAAAAACAATAGGGTCCCAAACCGGTGGCTGCTATACCTGCCAGATAAATAATTCATAGCAATAAACCAGTACCAGCATATAATAAATCCAATCATTCAGCATAGGGTCATATAAAATATGGTGACTCTGTGGACCAAATAAAGTGGAACAAGGTGCTGTAATGAAGGGTAGATAAGGAAAAACAAATGACCCTGCAATAACCCCTCTGGTGACCTAATGATACAATAGTTCTAGAAGGACAAGCAAAGGGGCGTCTGGAGAGACCATAGAATGAACTTTCCTGATTGAGGGAGCAGTGATAAGCTCGCAGATCAGCCACCTAAAGAGAGTGTGCTACTGTTTAGGGACTAAAATCTGCATAAAACGCCTCACGATGAATATACCTGTACAGGGAGAGCTCTCCAGATATGTACGCCTAGGAAATGCAGGATAAAGGTATAAGGGGCCATGTAGCCTTATGTAGCTGAATGATTGGATTTATTATATGCTGGTACTGGTTTATTGCTACGAATTGCTTGAGTAATGTCAGTGTAAAGTATTCATATTTTATACATGGGAGTGTGCACTATTATTAGGTGGTACTGTTTTCTCCCCTTTTTCCCATGTTTATTTTACTACCCCTTAGCACCTCCTTTTTCTATATTTCCTTTAATGATATTGATTATGATTTACCCATAGTGCGCCCTTGTTTTTTCTTTCATGAATAGAAGAGAAAAGCCATACACCCATAGATAAATCTCATCTACAGAACCAGGCTTCTCTGATACAATGGAAATATGATCCTTCAGATATGTCATCCATGTGTGATTGTTGAGGTCCAACCATCAATCCTAATAAACATACTATGTTACTTAATGGGCATCACAGTTCATTCACTGATTAGCCACACAGAGTCACGTTCATACATGCGATCACTGATTAATACTGCAGTTCGACTTCTTTCATGGGGATGTTGACCCCAATAATCACATAATTACTGATCAAATGTCTTAAAAAGTCAATTTTTTGCCATTTATTGCATGTATTCTTTTAGAATAATGTAACTATGTTTTGGTTTTCTTTAACTCCCAGTATGTGTCCTAGTCAAAATTGCTTCTTGTCAACATTCATTACGGGTTCCTCACTCATTAGATACCCGTACATTGAACACCGCTATATAACACAGGCCAATTCA
Source organism: Dendrobates tinctorius (assembly GCF_039654945.1). NCBI lineage: Eukaryota > Metazoa > Chordata > Amphibia > Anura > Dendrobatidae > Dendrobates > Dendrobates tinctorius. The sequence goes on along the minus strand of NW_027361801.1, from coordinate 20,185,549 downwards.
TAACAAAGGCCCATTTAGGAATCAAATAATGTTATCTGTTCTAGTTGTTTTAACCTTACAATAAATTAGGAATTTTTTGGAGTGCATGGATTTTGCGTGGGGAGAGGAGAGTAAACCAGACTCCTCTGGCAGTGACCACAGATGAATTAGGCATTGAATTTAATTTATTTGATCCTGCTGTTCCCTGACATCTCTTTGGCCGACTATGAACTACTATGCCCTGTCTTGTATGGAGTGGAGGTGTGCATGCTCAAACTCTATTCATTGTTCAAGGCACTGCCAATCATGGCGATTTCCAGCAGTCCTAGGTTCTCGGGATCACTGGTGGTCCAAAGGGCTGGACTCCCAGCAAACAGTAAGTTATGTTCTTGGGAATCAGATAGTAAGATATATTTTATCTACTTATTGGTCTTCCTATCCTATTCCACTGATAGTAAGTTACCCCCTCTCCACAGGATAGAGAATAACTTACTGAACACTGGAGTCCCCACATATCCTGAGACTTTGGCTCTGGAACCAGGCTTTGCAGAACCATCTCGAATGGAGTGGATATGCACATGCTTGAGCTCCACTCTATTCATTTGTCTATGTGATTGATACAGATACCAAAGTACAGTGCTCAGCTCTTTCCACCGTCCTAGGTTGCAGAGCCCCGCTCTTGAGATCTGTGCTGGTCATAGCAGTTGGACCCCCAGCAATCAGTTTGTTATATCATGTCTTATGGATATAAGTTAATTATATTGAGAATAACCCTTTAATTAATTAATATCCATAGAGATGACTGCAATACATGTAATGGGTGAAGAACATATGGCCAAACACAGTAAAAATAGGCAGAACTGTAAAAATTGGGAAAACAAAGTGGTTGTTTAGAAAACCCCAACGGAAGGTAGAAGTGCGTAATTTAATGTCACATATTTCAGTGCCAGAAAAGGAACTAATTGCACGTTATTAAACTAGGATACAGATGCCACACGTCTGTAACCTTCCAAAGTATTAGCCATTATTTTCCTACACATTCATTGGACAGTTAGATGGTTAATTGCATTGCAATCAGTGGCGTTTAATACGTTCTGGAATTCCTGCTCGCTTACTGTTTCTCCAAATTACATAACTAATTAGCGCAAACATCAACAGAGTGACTGAGAGAGTAAAAATAGACATCAATCTTAAGCGGAGATTAGTCATTAGTAAAACATCATCTGAATGCTACAAGGATGCTGGACAGTATCCAGGTTACTTGTAAGTAACAATAGCTGCCATGTATCTGCCAGACATTGAATAGGGATTGATTTCAGGTTAACTTACACAATATAGCAGTCAATAACAACTGTAATTTAGGGATTTGAACTTAGTAATGACAGCTTAAAGGCGATCTACACCCAGGAGAATATTCCGCGTTGGAGTAATAACTCTGAACTATTCAGTATGGCATCTTAAGTATTTCCCTAATATTATTATTCTTATTATATCAACAGGTAAAAATGGAACTTGACCTAAAATATAAAATTCCTGTGATGCAGTCACAAGATCTATAAGGTTGTTAAAAAATTAAATTTTGTCCCATGGTATAAAAAAAGTGTACCTCTGGTTTGGAGGCAATTGTAAAATTTTAGTGGAGGCATTGCATTTTCTGAAATTGTCTAATATATAGAGATGAGAGAATCTTTTGAAATTCAAAGTCAACGAATTATCCCTAAAAATTGATTCGCTGCAAAGAAATTTGTGCACATTTCAATACTGGAAAGCTTGTAAATATTCAGAAAATACACATGGGGAAAGGAGAGAGAGAGAGAACCCTCCTGACATTAAGAGCTTACAGTCAACAGTACAGAGAAGACCTGCTGACCATAAGAGCTTACACTCTACAGGATAGAGAGAGGACCTGCCGACCATAAGAGCTTACACTCTACAGGACCTCGCTTACCATAACAGCTTACACTATACAGGACAGAGAAGACTCTGCTAACCATAAGAGCTTGTACACTACAGGGGAGAGAAGACCTTGTTGACCATAAGAACTTACACTATACAGGAGAGAAAGCACCCTCCTGACCATAAAAGCTTCCACTCTACAGGACAGAGAAGGCCCTGCTGCCCATAAGGCCTGTTTCACACTTCCGTTTTTTGACCATCAGTCAAAATCCGCCATTTTTGCAAAAAACGGATCTGCCATTTTTTTGGCGGATCTGCTTTTTTCCCCATTGATTTGCATTACCAGTGGATCTTGACAGATGGCCATCCGTTGGATCCATTTTTTTGCGGATCCGTCAATTTTTTTTGCGTCCGCCGATATGCCTGGACGGACCATGTAACATTTTTTGGGCTGCAGGATCCGCATTTTTATAGTGCGCATGCCCGGAGGAAAGAAGTCAGGCGGAAATTTAACCCTGAAATCATTTCTGGTGGACAGAAAAAATTCTCTCTCTCTCTCTCTCTCTCTCTCTCTCTCTCTCTCTCTCTCCTCTTCCTGGGCAGCGGTTCCTTTAAAATTCTTCATTCGCCGGATCCGTCAAAACAAATGGTCCGGTGGCATCCGTTCACATCAGTTAACTACGGATCCGCTTTCCGCCATTTTGGCGGATTTTAACTGACACAAAAAAACTGATGTGTGAAACAGGCCTAAGAGCTTCCACTCTACAGGACAGAGAGGGCCCCGTTTACTATAAGAGCTTACACTCTACAGGAGAGAGAATACTCCACTGACCATAAGAGCTTACACTCTATAGGAGAGAGGACCCTGTTGACCATAAGAGCTTACACTTTACAGGACAGAGTGACCCTGCTGACCATAAGAGCTTACACTCTACAGGAGAGAGAGGACTCCATTGACCATAAGAACTTGTACTCTACAGGAGACAGAGGACCTTGCTGACAATAAGAGCTTACACTCTACAGGACAGAGAGGACCCTCATGACCATAAGAGCTTACATTCTACGGGACAGAGAGAAGCTCGTTGACTTTAAGAGCTTACAGTCAACAAGAAAGAGCGGAATCCAATGGTCATAAGAGCTTACACTCTAAAGGAGAGAGAAGGCCCTGCTTACCATAAGAACTTTCACTCTACAGGAGAGAGAGAATCCCACTGACTATTAAAGCTTTACTCTATAAAAAAGAGAGAACCCTGCTTACCAAAAGAGCTTGCACTCTATAAAAGAGAGAGGATCGCACTGACCACCTCTACTCCTCCTTGGTCAGAACTCATCTGGAATAGATTGTACAGTTCTGGGCACTACATTTTAAAAAAGACTGAAAAACTGGAGCAAGTTCAGTGAAGAGCTACCAGGATGGTGAGTGGATTGCAAATTATGTCCTATGAGGAACAGTTAAAGGATCTGGGAATGTTTAGCTTGCAAAAAAGAAGGCTAAAGGTACTGTCACACTAAAGGCCCCGTCACACTAAGCGACTTACCAGCGATCCCGACACCGATATCAAGGTGTCAGGATCGCTGGTGAATCGCTATGTGATCGCTGGTGAGCTGTCACATAGACAGCTTCACCAGCGATCAGCACAGTGATGCCGAGCGCCCGGCATCGCTGGCCATCGCTGTAAAAATCGAATCAAAATAAAAAATATAGTTAGTATAGTTAAATATAGTGATTCTCACCTTCTGATGTCCCGCGCAGTCTTCCGGCCTCTCTCCACGCTCCGGTCCCAGTGATCCTTTGCACGAATGACAGCGAGATGTCACGGTCTCGAGGGATAACAAAGTCTCGCGGTCATTTGTGCAAAGGATCACTGGGACCGGAGCGTGGAGAGAGGCGGGAAGACTGCGCGGGACATCGGAAGGTGAGAATTACTATATTTTTATTTTTTTTTTATTATTTTTTACACCTGATCACTGGTCTCCCACCTGTCACATGCAGCGATGCATGCTGGCCAGCGGGAGATCAGTGACCAAAGAAATGTCCAGAGGTTTCTTGCAGCGATCAGCGATACCGGCAGGGGGGCCACTCGCTGATCGCTGTCACACACAGCGATCTCGCTGGTGAGATCGCTGTTACGTCACAAAAGTTGTGACTCAGCAGACTCAGCAGACTCAGTGAGACGGGGCCTTTAGTGACGTTATAGCGATATTGTTAGCGACATCGCTGTGTCTGATACTTACCTCCAAAACAGAAGCCGCGGAGACACCATCACGTGTTTCTCAACGCAAGCAATGACCAGCCAGGTCTTTTCCCGGGAAGGAACAACCACGGGAAGGGCAGTCTCCAATGAAGGAAACCACCTATGCCAAAACATGGTATCCATCCACATACAGCTGTTTCGGGGTATTGCCCCTCATCAGTGTGGAGTAGGAAACTGCCTGGTAGGAGCAATGCCTAGTAAAAAGACTATGAAGAGGAGGATGAATGAACTCAGAGATCAACATCCGACACTGTGGAGACACCATCACGTGTTTCTCAACGCAGTGATTCTAGAGCACTGCCCCCATCCTCCTCTTCATAGTCTTTTTACTAGGCATTGGAGACTGCCCTTCCCGTGGTTGTTCCTTCCCGGGCAAAGACCTGGCTGGTCATTGCTTGCGTTGAGAAACACGTGATGGTGTCTCCGCGGCTTCTGTTTTGCATGTTTTACATATTTCCCATAAGGGATGGGGGCAGTGCTCTAGAATCACTGCGTTGAGAAACACGTGATGGTGTCTCCGCTGTGTCGGATGTTGATCTCCATGAGTTCATTCATCCTCCTCTTCATAGTCTTTTTACTAGGCATTGCTCCTACCAGGCAGTTTCCTACTCCACACTGATGAGGGGCAATACCCCGAAACAGCTGTATGTGGATGGATACCATGTTTTGGCATAGGTGGTTTCCGTCATTGGAGACTGCCCTTCCCGTGGTTGTTCCTTCCCGGGCAAAGACATGGCTGGTCATTGCTTGCGTTGAGAAACACGTGATGGTGTCTCCGCGGCTTCTGTTTTGCATGTTTTACATAATTCCCATAAGGGATGGGGGCAGTGCTCTAGAATCACTGCGTTGAGAAACACGTGATGGTGTCTCCGCAGTGTCGGATGTTGATCTCCATGAGTTCATTCATCCTCCTCTTCATGATACTTACCTCCGACCCGCTCCCCCGCTGGTTATCATTGATCGCGCGAGAACGTCCTGGACCGCTTCTCGTCGTCAGCTTCCTGCGGTGCTTCCTGTGGAGAGACGAGCGACGAGCATGGAGCAGGGCGGGAGGACGCAGGATTGCCTAGTGTGACAGGTAAGTAGCGACCCCCGACCCCAGCGATGTCGCTGGTGAGATCTGCCTGTGTGGCAGCTCACTAGCAACCACTTAGCGATGTACCAGCGATCCTGACAGCGTCATATCGCTGGTCGGGATCGCTGGTACATCACTAACTGTGACAGTACCTTTAGAGGAGACTTAATAGTTGTCTACAAATATCTTAAGGGATGTCACAGTGTACAGGGGTCATCCTTATTCTCATTTGCACATGGAAACATAAGAAGAAATGGAATTAAACTGAATGGAAGAAGATACAGAGTAGGCTGGTTTCACATTTGCGTTTTTTAGCGCTGGAAAAAAACGCATATGTGCGCATGCGTTTTTTCCCCTATATTTAACATGGGTGCGCATACCTGCGCGCTTGTAAGCGCATGTATGCGATTTTCATGCGCTGCGTTTTTTTGGGGTGTGCGTTTGTAATTTCCAGACGCAGCATGTTGCATTTTTTGGCCCTGCAAAAAAGCGCATGCGCACATATGCGCATGTTTTGCGCTAAAAATGGCCATTATAGCCTATGGATGCGCATATGTGCGCACTGGCATGCTCATGTATGCGTTTTTTTGCATATGCGTTTTTTTTTTTTAACCATGGAATTTAGGGGTTTGGGTTAGAGTTAGGGTTAGTTAAGGGGGTTTAGGGTTAAGTATGGTTTGGTTAAGGGTTAGGGTCAGGGTTAGGGTCAGGGTTAGGGTTAAGTATGGTTTTGTTAAGGGTTAGGGTCAGGATTAGGGTTAAGTATGGTTTGGTTAAGGGTTAGGGTCAGGGTTAGGGTTAGGGTTAGGGTCAGAGTTAGGGTTAGGGTTAGGGTCAGGGTTAGGGTTAGGGTCAGGGTTAGGGTTAAGTATGGTTTTGTTAAGGGTTAGGGTCAGGGTTAGGGTCAGGATTAGGGTTAAGTATGGTTTGGTTAAGGGTTAGGGTCAGGGTTAGGGTTAGGGTCAGGATTAGGGTTAAGTATGGTTTGGTTAAGGGTTAGGGTCAGGGTCAGGGTTAGGGTTAAGTATGGTTTTGTTAAGGGTCAGGGTCAGGGTTAGGGTCAGGGTTAGGGTTAGGGTCAGGGTTAGGGTCAGGGTTAGGGTTAGGGTTAGGGTTAGTTAGGGTTTAGGGTTTGGGTTAGGGTTAAGTATGATTTGGTTAAGGGTTAGGATCAGGGTTAGGGTTAGGGTTAGGGTCAGGGTTAGGGTCAGGGTTAGGGTTAGTAAAGTCATGGTTTGGGTTAGTGTGAGGGGCCACCTAATGTTGGAAAAAAACGCAAACGCGGTAAAAACGCACTAAAAACGCATACAAACGCATAAAAACGCTGCGTTTTTTTCATGCATGCTCATAAAAATGCTTGAAAAAAACGCAGCAGTTGTATGCTTTTGTATGCGTTTTTTTGCGGGAAAAACGCGCTGCAAAAAAAAGCAAGTGTGAAACTAGCCGTAGATATTAGAAAAAACTTTTTTACAGTGAAGGTGCTGAATGAGTGGAACAGGTTGTCATGAGAGATGGTGAGATCTCCTTCAATGGAAGTCTGCAAATAGAGGTTGAACAGACATATGTCTTAGATGGTTTAGTGAATCCTGCATTGAGCAGGGGATTGGACATGATGACCCTGTAGGTCCCTTCCAACTCTAACATTATATGATTACAGTTGTGCTCAAAAGTTTACTTACCCCGGCAGAATTTTTGCTTTCTTGACCCTTTTTCAGATAATATGAATGATAACACCAAAACTTTTTCTCCTCTCATGGTTAGTGGTTGGGTGAAGCCATTTATTGTCAAACTACTGTGTTTTTTCTTTTTAAATCATAATGACAACCCAAAACATCCAAATGTCCCTGATCAAAAGTTTACATACCCTGGTGATTTTGTCCTGATAACATGCACAGAAGTTGACACAAATGGGTTTAAATGGTTACTAAAGGTAACATCTTCACCTGTGACCTGTTTTCTTATAATCAGTGTGTGTGCATTAAAGCTGAGTGAGTTTCTGGGATCCAAACAGACTCTTACATCTTTCATCCAGCCACTGATGTTTCTGGATAGTGAGTCATGGGGAAAGCAAAAGAATTGTTAATGGATCTACGGAAAAAGGTAGTGGAACTGTATAACACAGGAAAGGGATTCAAAAAGATATCCAAGGAATTTGATAATGCTAGTCAGCAGTGTTCAAATTGTGATTAACAAATGGAAACTCAGGGGCTTTGTAAAAACAAAACCATGGTCAGGTAGACCAACAAAAATTTAGTCCACAACTGCCAGGAAAATTGTTCGGGATGCAAGGAAAAACCCAAAAATAACATCAGCTCAAATACTAAACTCTATGAAAACTAGTGGTGTGGCTGTTTCAAGATGCACATTAATAAGGCACTTGAAGAAAAATGGGCTGCACGGTCGAGTCGCCAGAAGAAAGCAATTACTGCGCAAATGCCACAAAGTATCTTGCCTACAATACGCAAAACAGCACAGACAAGCCTCAAAACTTCTGGAACAAAATAATTTGGAGTGATGAGACCAAAATTGAACTTTTTGACCACAACCATAAACGTTACATTTGGAGAGAGGTCAACAAGGACTAGGATGATAGAAATTCCATTCCTACTGTAAAGCACGGAGGTGGATCGCTGATGTTTTGGGGATGTGTGAGCTGCAAATGCACAGGAAACTTGGTCAAAGTGGAAGGAAAGATGAATGCAGAACGTTATCAGCAAATGCTGAAGGCAAATTTGCAATCATCAGCCCGGAAGCTGCACATGGGACGAACTTGGACATTTCAAAATGACAACGATACAAAGCACAAGGCCAAGTTGACCTGTCATTGGTTACAGCAGAACAAGGTGAAGGTTCTGGAGGGGCCATTTCAGTTTCCTGACCTCAATATCATTGAGCCACTCTGGGGAGATATCGAGCGTACAGTTCATGTTAGACAGCCCAGGAATTTACAGAAACTGGATGCTTTTTGCCAAGATTAGTGGGCTGCTTTACCATCTGAGAAAATAAAGAACCATATCCTCAACTACCACAAAAGACTTGAAGCGGTCATTGATGTTTGAGGGGGCAATACACGGTATTAAGCAATGGGGTATGTAAACTTTTGTTCAGGGTCATTTAGATGTTTTGATTTGTCATTATGATTTAAAAAGAGTAAAAAACAGTAGTTTGACAGTAAATGGCTTTACCCAACCACGAACCATGAGTGGAGAAAAAAGTTTTGGTGTTATCATTCATATTCTCTGAAAAAAGGCCAAGAAATCAAAAATTCTCTGGGATATGTAAACTTTACAACTGTATATGACCCTAAGAGCTTACACTCTATTGGAGAGAGAGGACTACGCTGACCATAAGAACTTACAATTTATAAGTGAGAGAGGACCCCACTGACCCTAACAGCTTGCATTCTACAGGAGAGAAAGGACTCAGCTGACCAAAAGTGCTTAATCTCTATAAGAGAGAGGACCTTGCTGACCATAAGAGCTTACACTCTATAAGAGAGCAAGGACTCCGCTGATCATAAGAACTTACACTCTGTATGAGAGAGGACTCCACTGACCCTATTAGCTTACATTCTACAGGAGAGAGAGGACTCAATTGTCCATAAGCGCTTAAACTCTATAAGAGAGAGGATTCCGTTTACCCTAAGAGCTTACACTCAACAGGAGAGAGGACCCAGCTGACTATAAGAGCTTACACTCTACAGCAGAGAGGAACCTTCTTACCATAAGAGCATACACTCAAAGGAGAGAGCGGACACGGGTGGAGATAAGAGTTTACATTCTTCATAATAGAGTGGACAGTGCTGATCATAAGAGCTTATACTCTAAAGGAGAAAGACTTACCCAGTGACTCTGGAGATGGAAGACGACTTTGCCATACAAAGTGTGCTTCCCTGGGAACCGCTTATCTGTAATGACCCAGGTTCTCATCACCACTGTACTGGGTATGATAATTTGCGAACTGCAAATCGAATCTCAAACTGTTCAAATGAAAACATTCATAAAACATGAAGTACAAGAGAGAATAGTAAATAATACTAGATGATAATACAAATACTGTAACGCATCGACAGAAGGTGCTGGTCTGTTGGATAAAGCAGCAGTATAGTAAGGTATATAACGGTATATATTAGTATTACAGCCATGAACAGAATAGATAGAGAAGGCAGACCAGGAAATGTTTGTATATTATTAAATACATGTTCAGAGACCCGGCGACTATAGGCAGAAACCCATGTACTCCAATATGGTTGGCTTTATTTCCAGTTTATTGTCTCCTGTTATTTATTAGCTTTGCTTATAAAGTGCCATTAATTGCACCATGCTGTACAGTTACAATCATCACAGTCCCCATTGGGGCTCACAATCTAGATTCCTATCACAATGTCTTTACAGTGTGGGATGAAACTGAAGAACCCAGGTCTCACGATACTGTAGTGATCTCGCGAGGAATAGGGACTGCTACATTATCGCGAGACTGCGACGTCATCAAAGATCTCGCAAGGCATTACTGGTAACGGAAGCATCGCTGAGGCCCAGGAAGGCTGCACGAGATGCCGGAAGGTGAATATAACCCAATTTTTTTATTTTTTATTCTATTTTTTACAGGGATATGGTACCCACAGCCTGGAGGAGAATCTCCTCTCCTCCACCCCCTGGGTACCATCCGCAAATGTAATTTTTGCATGGTGGGGACAGCCACATGCGAAAAGTAAGCAGAACAATGCATTCCTATGTGGGCGGAATCCCCGCAATTCCGCAAAATTAATGAGCATGCTGCGGATTTTTCCGCGATGCGATTCCGCCGCGGGAAAATCCGAAGCATTAGCACAGCATTGCAAAATCCCATAGGAATGCATGGGATGCTGTTTTTTTGCATTTTCGCAGCAAAAACACCGCCGCAAAAGCGCAAAAAAACTGCGACGTGTGAATGCAGCCTTACAGTGTGAAGTGCAGCTCTAGGGCACACACAGCTCTTCTAAGAGGTTATATATCTTCCACTGAATACAAATGCTGAATATCATGTAGATTTTATGAAATCAATAAATACTGTATTACAGGTCACTGCATTATTTACCCATCGTTCTAGGTCATGCTATACAACCCATGATTAACCACATTTACAGCACAAGGCTTGTCATTTTCATTTAGTTTGTAAGAGATGGTCACAGTATGAGGCTGTATAATAATCAGTAGGGGTCAGTGAGGTGTGGTGGGCATTGATCTGTGAGAAATTAGACCTATACATCTTTCATGCAGAGTCCAACACTGATTAAAAAAAAAAAATGAATACAAATATGAAAGTGTCATAAAGCACAGTTGTTACCTGTATGGTCTCTGCTTTTAATTCTGAACACATGAAATATGTTATTTATTTATTTTTGTATTAATTTTCTTACATAAAAAATACAGAAAATAACATTTCACCCTCCTTCTTGCCAAGGGAAAAAAAAACTATCCATGTTATCTGATGGGATGTCATTTTACTGTACCTCAATCATGTTCCCCATTAATTGTGCCGTCTTATTTTCAAAACTCCATACAGTTTTAGTGAACTTAGTAAACAACTAATCACAATCTTCTCACTTACCCAAATCTTCCTATTATCGCCCAGGAGGTTTGATCACCAAATACTTATTTAAATCATTGAAAACAAAGTGTGCACAGTTTTTCATTAAACCTTTGGAACCCCAGTGTTTTTTCATTAGGAAATGCTAAACTGATTTCCTAGTGATCCACCCACATATAGCCTTTACCTTTTCTTTCATTACTGCTAATTTCAATACGTCTACCGAAAAATGCTGATTAATCCAAGCTCATCATTCTTTTTAGAACATCAAAGTCTCATAACTAGTGTTGAGCGATACCGTTCGATACCCAAAAATATTGTATCGGATGGTATCGCCCGATACGAAAAAAATATCGGGTATCGCCGATTCCGATACCGGAAGTCCCATTCAAGTCAATGGGACTTCCGGTATCGGAATTAAAAAAAGCCCTTTATTTCCTTGTTGGCTAATTCTACATAATTGAAAACAAATAAGAATCATGTAGAATGTATTGTGGGAGGTGGAGGAGACATTAAAAGCATAGTGGTTTATTCAAATCACATGGCATAGCATTAATTCCAATTTTTTTTTTCAATACGTTCGGAGTTAAAAAGATATTGACTATGTTAACCTTTTTTATATTTTGTCAGATATGTATGTTTCACAACTTCCATGCTCTTCACCTTCTTTTGTACTTCTCCCACACTTTCTCCTTCATGTTCCGCAGCAGTAGCATTTTTTTCATCAACTTTTTCTTCACCTTATTCATCTTCTTCTTCTTCATCTTCTCCCCATTAATTTTTTTTTCCATTCTTCATTTTCTTCTTATTCAGCTATTATTAATTTTAATATGCTATTTCTTCATCTTCTTCCTATTCTTCTTTGTCTTCATTTTCTTATGGTGACAGGCATTCCTGTAGTACTTATCTATAAAAGTTATAAGATTACACCTTACGTTCTGCCTGTCACAAAAGATTTACAACAGGATTTGTCCGCGTTCAGTTTGGCCTGCAGCAGCAGGCATTTTCCAGGGGCACCACGAGGAGGAACGGACTCACCCCCATTTACTGCTTAGTCTTCTTCTGCTTATAATTTTGATTTCTTCTATGCTGATTTTTAGTCTTATGCTTAATGTTCTTCTGCTTTCTGTTCTTCTGCTTTAGCTTCTTCTGCTTCTTGTTCTTCTGTCTTTTGTTCTGTATCTTGGTGGTTGTCTTCATGTTCTTTGTCCTCTTGGTCTTATTATTTAGGGTCATATTTCTGGTCTTCTTTGGTGTGGTCTTCAGGGTCGTCATCATCAGGGTCGTCGTCATGGAGATCAATAAGGATTACCAAAGACAATTTCAAAAAGCTTGATCTTGGAAATGTAGCAGAAGGTACAAGAAGGCTGAGAAACTGGCGAGAACCAGCAGACAGTGCAGGCACCCGGATGGGTAGCAGAAGGAACAAGAGCCAATGGCACTACCGAGGACCAACTGACGGTGCTGGACCACGGTTACTAAGCAGAAGGTACCTGTGCTAAAAAGCACTACCAAGGACCAGCTGACGGTGCTGGACCTCGGATACCAAGATGGAGGCACCTAGGCCAAAGGCTCTGGCAAGAACTAGCAGACAGTGCTGGCACCCGGATGGGTAGCAGAAGGAACAAGAGCCAATGGCACTACCGAGGACCAGCTGACGGTGCTGGACCACGGTTACTAAGCAGAAGGTACCTGTGCTAAAAAGCACTACCAAGGACCAGCTGACGGTGCTGGACCTCGGATACCGAGATGGAGGCACCTAGGCCAAAGGCTGTGGCGAGAACCAGCAGACAGTGCTGGCACCCGGATGGGTAGCAGAAGGAACAAGAGCCAATGGCACTACCGAGGACCAACTGACGGTGCTGGACCACGGTTACTAAGCAGAAGGTACCTGTGCTAAAAAGCACTACCAAGGACCAGCTGACGGTGCTGGACCTCGGATACCGAGATGGAGGCACCTAGGCCAAAGGCTCTGGCGAGAACCAGCAGACAGTGCTGGCACCCGGATGGGTAGCAGAAGGAACAAGAGCCAATGGCACTACCGAGGACCAACTGACGGTGCTGGACCACGGTTACTAAGCAGAAGGTACCTGTGCTAAAAAGCACTACCAAGGACCAGCTGACGGTGCTGGACCTCGGATACCGAGATGGAGGCACCTAGGCCAAAGGCTCTGGCGAGAACCAGCAGACAGTGCTGGCACCCGGATGGGTAGCAGAAGGAACAAGAGCCAATGGCACTACCGAGGACCAACTGACGGTGCTGGACCACGGTTACTAAGCAGAAGGTACCTGTGCTAAAAAGCACTACCAAGGACCAGCTGACGGTGCTGGACCTCGGATACCGAGATGGAGGCACCTAGGCCAAAGGCTCTGGCGGGAACCAGCAGACAGTGCTGGAACCCAGGTGGGTAGCAGAAGGTACCCATTCAAAGCAAAGTAGCCAGGCCGCAAGCCGGCTGCAGTTACCGAAACCCACAGTCCTACAGGGGGTCCATGTCCCATTGGCACTACGGATCCAGCCTTCAGTGCCAGTTCCCGCAGCCCACAAAGGAGTCACCTAAACTGCAGGCACCGTAGAGTCGGCTAACCCGGCCGCAAGACGACAGGACAACGGATTGGTGGCATAGTGACCTTGACACTACCCGGAAACAGCAGGCGTGCTGGAACCAGGCTGGGCAACAGGGAGTACCCATGCCAAAGACACTGCCGAGAACCAGCTGACAGTGCTGGAACCCAGATGGGTAGCAAAAGCTACAAGAGCCAATGGCACTACCGAGGACCAACTGACGGTGCTGGACCACGGTTACTAAGCAGAAGGTACCTGTGCTAAAAAGCACTACCAAGGACCAGCTGACGGTGCTGGACTTCGGATACCGAGATGGAGGCACCTAGGCCAAAGGCTCGGGCGAGAACCAGCAGGCAGTGCTGGAACCCGGGTGGGTAGCAGAAGGTACCCATTCAAAGCAAAGTAGCCAGGCCGCAAGCCGGCCGCAGTTACCGAAACCCACAGTCCTACAGGGGGTCCATGTCCCATTGGCACTACGGATCCAGCCTTCAGCGCCAGTTCCCGCAGCCCACATAGGAGTCACCTAAACTGCAGGCACCATAGAGTCGGCTAACCCGGCCGCAAGACGACAGGACAACGGATTGGTGGCATAGTGACCTTGACACTACCCGGAAACAGCAGGCGTGCTGGAACCAGGCTGGGCAACAGGGAGTCCCCGTGCCAAAGACACTGCCGAGCACCAACTGGCGTTGTTGGAGCCCAGGGACAATCATGGTGTAGGCCGAGTCCTACTTGGTGGTAGTTTTAGATTGTTTGTAGGCTACAACAGACTGTCAACGTGCTCCAATTAGGCATCTGTCTCCACTCTGTTTCCAGGATTTCACGTGACCACCAACACCGCCAGTTTATGCGTACAGTAGCCATCTGCCCAATCCACACGTGTTCCTGTGTTACTGGGGTTCTGTAATGTCAGCAGATCCCCTGATGTTTGTCTGCCAATGTCTCCTGCTCTGTCCACATTCCCACCACTTGCAGTGGGAAGGTGGACAGCGCAGGAGACAGTGCCGGACACACATTGGGGGATCAGCTCACGTTACAGAACACCAGGAACACAGGAACAAGTGTGGAAAGCGTGGACGGCAACTGTGAGCAGGAACTGGCGGTGTTGGAGGTCAGGGGAAATACTAGAGACAGAGTGGAGACAGAGGCCAAATCAGAGGATGTTTAAATCTGAAGTAGTTACAATTTGGAGGCAGCAGCAGTTTGCCCTCCACACAGCAGGGGATCAGCTGACGTTACCGACCGCCACTTTCACATGAACGAGTGTGATTTTCTGTGTGGACAGCACTTCCGAGCACCAACTAGGGTTGTTGGAACCCAGAGACAATCATGGTGCAGGCTGAGGCCTACTAGGAGCCAGGTGTAAAGCTGAGGTATTTTGACTTTGGAGGGAGCAGGACACTTTGCCCTCCACACAGCAGGGGATCAGCTGACGTTACCGACCCCCACTTTCACATGAACGAGTGTGTTTTTCTGTGTGGACAGCACTTCCGAGCACCAACTAGCGTTGTTGGAGCCCAGGGAGAATTATGGTGTAGGCCGAGGCCTACTTGGTGGCAGTTTTAGATTGTTTGTAGGCTACAACAGACTGTCAACGTGCTCCAATTAGGCATCTGTCTCCACTCTGTTTCCAGGATTTCACGTGACCACCAACACCGCCAGTTTATGCGTACAGCAGCCGTCTGCCCAATCCACACGTGTTCCTGGGTTACTGGGGTTCTGTAATGTCAGCAGATCCCCTGATGTGTGTCTGCCACTGTCTCCTGCTCTGTCCACATTCCCACCGCTTGCAGTGGGAAGGTGGAAAGCGCAGGAGACAGTGGCGGACACATATTGGGGGATCTGCTGACGTTACAGAACCCCAGTAACACAGGAACACGTGTGGAATGCGTGGACGGCAACTGTGAGCAGGAACTGGCGGTGTTGGAGGTCAGGGGAAATACTAGAGACAGAGTGGAGACAGAGGCCAAATCAGAGAATGTTTAAATCTGAAGTAGTTACAATTTGGAGGCAGCAGCAGTTTGCCCTCCACACAGCAGGGGATCAGCTGACGTTACCGACCCCCACTTTCACATGAACGAGTGTGTTTTTCTGTGTGGACAGCACTTCCGAGCAACAACTGACGATGTTGGAGCCCAGGGATAGTCATTTTGTAGGCTGAGGCCTACTTGGAGGCAGTTTAAGATAAGACGTTGTTTGACTTTGGAGGGAGCAGGACACTTTGCCCTCCACACAGCAGGGGATCAGCTGACGTTACTGACCCCCACTTTCACATGAACGAGTGTGTTTTTCTGTGTGGACAGCACTTCCGAGCAACAACTGACGATGTTGGAGCCCAGGGATAGTCATTTTGTAGGCTGAGGCCTACTTGGAGGCAGTTTAAGATAAGACGTTGTTTGACTTTGGAGGGAGCAGGACACTTTGCCCTCCACACAGCAGGGGATCAGCTGACGTTACTGACCCCCACTTTCACATGAACGAGTGTGTTTTTCTGTGTGGACAGCACTTCCGAGCACCAACTAGCGTTGTTGGAGCCCAGGGAGAATTATGGTGTAGGCCGAGGCCTACTTGGTGGCAGTTTTAGATTGTTTGTAGGCTACAACAGACTGTCAACGTGCTCCAATTAGGCATCTGTCTCCACTCTGTCTCCAGGATTTCACGTGACCACCAACACCGCCAGTTTATGCGTACAGCAGCCGTCTGCCCAATGTCAGCAGATCCCCTGATGTTTGTCTGCCAATGTCTCCTGCTCTGTCCACATTCCCACCACTTGCAGTGGGAAGGTGGACAGCGCAGGAGACAGTGCCGGACACACATTGGGGGATCAGCTCACGTTACAGAACACCAGGAACACAGGAACAAGTGTGGAATGCATGGACGGCAACTGTGAGCAGGAACTGGCGGTGTTGGAGGTCAGGGGAAATACTAGAGACAGAGTGGAGACAGAGGCCAAATCAGAGGATGTTTAAATCTGAAGTATTTACAATTTGGAGGCAGCAGCAGTTTGCCCTCCACACAGCAGGGGATCAGCTGACGTTACCAAACCCCACTTTCACATGAACGAGTGTGTTTTTCTGTGTGGACAGCACTTCCGAGCACCAACTAGCGTTGTTGGAACCCAGGGACAATCAGGGTGCAGGCCGAGGCCTACTAGGAGCCAGGTGTAAAGCTGAGGTGTTTTGACTTTGGCGGGAGCAGGACACTTTGCCCTCCACACAGTAGGGGATCAGCCGACGTTACTGACCCCCACTTTCACATGAACGAGTGTGTTGTTCTGTGTGGACAGCACTTCCGAGCAACAACTGACGATGTTGGAGCCCAGGGATAGTCATTTTGTAGGCTGAGGCCAACTTGGAGGCAGTTTAAGATAAGACGTTGTTTGAATTTGGAGGCAGCAGCAGTTTGCCGTACACACAGCAGGGGATCAGCTGACGTTACCGAACCCCACTTACACATGAGCGAGTGTTTTGTCTGTGCGGACAGCACTTCTGAGCCCAACTGTCGGTGTCGGAGCCCAGGGAAAATCAGGTAGTAGGCCGAGGCCTACTTGGTGGCAGATTGCGATTGTTTCTAGACTACTACTAACTGTCAACGTACTCCAATTAGGCCTCTGTCTTCACTCTGTTTCGAGTATTTCCTCTGGCTTCCAACCACACCAGTTGCTGCTCTGAAATGCCGTCTGCACAACCCACACTTGTTCCTGTGTTACTGGGGTTCTGTAACACCAGCTTCTCCCTAGAGGTGAGTCAGGCAATGTCCCCTGCTCTGTCCACATTTTCACTACAAGTAGTGGGAATGTAGACAAAGCAGGAGACATTGCCGTGCTCACCTCTGGAGATGAGCAGATGTTACAGGACCCAGGTAACACAGGAACAAGTGTGGATTGGGCAGACGGCACTTGAGAGCAGAAACAGGCGGTGTTGTAGGCCGGAGGAAATACTCAAAACAGAGTGGAGACAGCGGGCAAATCAGAGAACATATTAAATCAGAGGTAGTCAGAAGTTGTAGGCAGCAGGAGAGTTTGCCGTACACACAGCAGGGGATCAGCTGACGTTACCGAACCCCACTTACACATGAGCGAGTGTTTTGTCTGTGTGCACAGCACTTCTGAGCAACAACGGGCGTTGCTGTTGCCCAGGAAATAAAGTTCAGGTCATAGAAACATGAACACAACAGGAGACCTGGATCCTGTTGCCAGCCAATTATTTATTCTGGAAGAGGACTGGCAAATTCAGGTGAGATCCAGGCCTTGTTCATTTTCACAAAAGTAAGCCGGTCAACATTATCGGCGGATAGTCGCGTGCGACAGTCTGTTACCACACCACCTGCAGCACTAAAGACACGTTCCGATAATACACTGGCAGCAGGGCAAGCCAGCACCTCCAATGCATACTGGCTAAGCTCTGGCCATGTATCCAGCTTAGAGACCCAATACTTGAATGGGGAAGAGCCGTCTGGGAGTACACTAACAGGGCAAGACAAGTAGTCTGTCACCATCTGACGGAAACGTTGCCTCCTGCTGACTGGAGCCGTCTGTGATGGTGTAGCCGTTT
The DNA here is from genome assembly GCF_039654945.1 of Dendrobates tinctorius. Taxonomy (NCBI): domain Eukaryota; kingdom Metazoa; phylum Chordata; class Amphibia; order Anura; family Dendrobatidae; genus Dendrobates; species Dendrobates tinctorius. The sequence continues at coordinate 20,167,657 of NW_027361801.1, read as the reverse complement.
GTGGCGGTCCCACAAAACTTTTCCACATTTGGGCCATACTGGCCTTGCCTTGTCCTGCGGCACTGCCTCTGCTACCTCTTTGTGCAGAGCTTCCTCCACTGCCTCTACCCACATGGCTGCTTTGAAAAGCACTACCAGCAACACTTGCGGGGGGAATGGAGAACATGATGGCCTGCACAAGTGTTTCTTGGTACTCCCGCATTTTTCGCTCCCGGTTCAACTGTGGTATGAGGCTTTGTAAGTTGTCCCGGTAGCGAGGATCTAGGAGGGTGTACACCCAATAATCAGCCGTGTGGAGAATGTTGGCGATGCGGCGGTCATTTAACAAGCACTGCAGCATGAAATCAACCATGTGCTGCAGACTGCCAACTGGACCGGAAACGCTGTCCCCAGCTTCAGGCAGCATCTCTGCCTGCTCAGCATCACCCCACCCTCGCTGTACACACTGACTACTAGAGCCTTGTGTACCTCCCTCCTCTGGAGAGATGTGTTCCTCCTCCTCCATTGACTCCTCGTCATCCTCCTCACTAAGTGTCCCCTGCCTGGGCCTTTGTGTGGAAGCACGTTGCGCAGATTTGCCAGAAGCAGATGGCATTTCTGACTGCTCATCCTCGACCTCTTCAAAAACCTCCTCACTTAGTGCTTGTAAGGTTTTTTGAAGCAGACAGATGAGGGGGACAGTCATGCTGATTAGTGCATCATCTGCACTGGCCATCCGCGTGGAGTCATCGAAGGCACGCAAAACTTGGCAGATGTCCCTCATAGTGGCCCACTCAGTGATGGTGAAGTGTGTCCGGCGCACAGTGCGACTTGTTTGCGCCTGATGCAGCTGGTACTCCATTACTGCTGCCTGCTGCTCACACAACCACTCCAACATATGTAACGTTGAATTCCACCTGGTGGGGAGGTCACATATGATGCGATGTTCTGGCAGGCGGAATCGTCGTTGCAGAGATGCAATGCGCGATCTTGCCATGCTGGAACGCCGCAAGTGAGCACACTCTAGGCGAACCTTGTGCAGCAGTGCTTCAAGATCCGGATAGTCCCTCAGAAAGCTCTGCACAACCAAATTGAGCACGTGTGCCAGACATGGTATGTGAGTGAGGTTGCCCAGGCCCAGAGCTGCCACTAGATTTCGGCCATTGTCACTCACTACCAAACCTGGCTGGAGATTCGCTGGCACAAACCACACATCGCTCTCCTGCTTGATGGCATTCCAGAGCTCCTGTGCTGTGTGGCTCCGATTCCCCAAATAAATTAATTTAAGGATGGCCTGTTGACGTTTGGCCACACCTGTGCTCATATCTGGCCTAACAGGCTCACGCAGTGCTGATTCCGAGGAACTAGAGTAGGAGGAGGACTCAATATGTACAGACTGCATTCCTGCAATCCTTGGAGTTGGCAGAATACGTACAGAGCCACTCTCCAGATCTGTACCCGGCTCCACAACATTGACCCAATGGGCAGTGAGGGAAAGGTATCGTCCCTGTCCATGGCTACTGGTCCACGCATCGGTGGTCAGGTGGACCTTGCTACTGACGGCATTTAGTAGCGCATTTTTAATTTTTCCCTCCACATGCTTTTGCAGGGCAGGGACGGCTTGCCTGCTGAAATAAAAGCGGCTGGGCACATTGTATTGTGGAACTGCCAATGACATAAAGTTCCGGAAGGTGTCAGTCTCCACCAGCCTGAATGACAGCATCTCAAGGGCCAGTAGTTTGGCAATGCCGGCATTCAGAGCCAGTGCTCGGGGATGGTTTGCCGAGTATGGCCGCTTTTTCTCCCATGCCTGTGCTACCGATTGCTGGTGAGTGGCCTGGGAGTGTGCTGATGACTGCGAACGTGGTTCAGTGGGTGGAATTTCACTGGGTCTCTGGACAACAGTGGCAGTGGTTCTTCCATGGCGTTCCAGTGAGGAAGCCGAACCAGCTGTGTGTGAGCTGGAGGAAGAGGCCCCAACACGAGCTGAAGAGGTGGTAGGTGCTGCTGAAGGTTGGCCTACATCTTCAGTGTGTCTGTGTAACTCCACCTCGTGCTTGGTACGCACATGTTTCCACATATTTGTGGTATTGAGGTTGCTCACATCTTTCCCTCGTTTCACTTTCTGATGACACAGCTTGCATTTGACAAAGCAAATGTCATCTGCAACTGTGTCAAAAAAAGACCACGCACTGCAAGTCCTGGGAGCGCCCGTTTTGTGTTTTGGAAGAGGATTGCTCCTCACGGGTGCCAAAGTGGAGGCTACAGGCAACCAAGTCTGCCCCCGCCCTCTCCCTCCTCTTTTGGCCGTTCGGGGAATCTCTTCCTCAGAGCTGCTCCCACCACCTTCCTGTGGCTGACGCCATGATGGGTCAAGGACCTCATCATCTCCACTCCCCTCTTCAAGCACCGGCTGGTCCTGGGTTGTCTGGCCAGCACCGTACGCACCAGAAATTGGCAACTGAGTCTCATCATCATCAGATGAGCACTGAGGTGTGCTGACAATAGGCACTGGCCCACCCACCTCTTCAGATTCAGAAGGACAAAGCAGTTGCGCATCACTGCATACTCCCTCTTCTTCACGCTCTAGAATGCTGCTTGGCTGGCCACCTCTTTCCAAGCCAACAGATTCTGAGAACAGAAGTAAAGATTGAGATGGCTCCTGTCCAGGGCTCTCAGACTGCCTGGGCAATTTGGCAGGTGGTGAAGAGACAGATGTTGCTCTTCAGTGCTCTGGCCTTGGGAGGATGCGGAAGTCATTGAAGTGGATGCGTTAGCTGCCATCCATCCGACAATGGCTTCAATTTGTTCGTCAGGCAGCAGTGGTCCTACAAAGCTGCGCATGAAGGACTGTTGCCTGGTAAAAGTGGGGGATGCCGGGTCACTGGTGGCCGCAGCAGACACCGAATCCCCACGTCCTCTCCCTGCTGAATCCCCCCGTCCTCTCCCTGCTGAAACTCCACGGCCACGACCACGTGCCTTACTCCCTGCCTTCTTCATCTTGATAGACTGATAAAGATAGGCAGAAAAGTAAAAAAAGGGGTGGCTTAGTGTTCTTATTCCTGAACACCTGCTAACCAGTATAAGAAACACTAATTTGGCTAAGAGTGTGTGTACTACACTTTAATATGATCTAATGTGGCCTAGACAACTGTAAAGTGGAGTGTTTGGTGAACTTTATTTCCTTTTTTTTTTGGGGGGGGGAAGAAAAGGATGTGACCAAAGTTTGAAAGCTATAGTATCAAACTTTTTGGAGCGATTACAATGCAGGAAGCTAACCTACAATGCAATTGATGAGGCTCCAAAAAATAGGGTGATACTAGTCTGGCTGGCCCTGAAGGGCACAAGCCAGCAAAAAGGCTCCTCTATCTAATCCTATATAGTGTTTGCAACCAACCAATGACAATGGATGCGGTTGGAAGCACACTAATATAGGAGCAAAAATCTGGCTAAATTAGCTGCAAAAAAAGGACTATGTATGAGGCAGTGACGCACGCTGAGCGGACTACAGCTAGCGGTGGCTGTAGAACACACTGCAACGTGAGCTGCACTCACAGACAGGGAGACCTATCAGACAGCCAAAAACAGTGCAGAGAAATGGGCTATAGCACTGAAAGGATGCTGAAAGGCTCCGCTGTCCACTCCTTTAGTGTTTGCAACCAACGTATATGGATACGTATGGAAGCACACTATACAGGAGAAAAAAAAAGCAGCAATAAAAGAAAAATGTGTATGAGGCAGAGACACACGCTGGCCGGCCTACAAGCAGACGTGCCTGCAGGACACACTACACAGCGTGGGTCTGCACTCACACAGCCCTTGCAGACAGCTGTGAACACTGCTGCTAGGCAAAAGAAAGCTACAGTGGTGGTTTATGTAGCCTGGATAAAGCACAATATTGTTTTTAGAATCGCTATTTCTAACTGTCCCTCACAGTCTTCAACAGCAGCCTGTCCCTAACTGAATTCACAGCAGAGTGACCAGAAATGGCGGCTGCAGCGCTTTTTATAGTGCATCATGACATCATTTCAGCAGCCAATCACAGCCATGCCAGTAGTTAACATGCCTACATGCCTAACAGGATGTGCCCACACTTCTGAGGATCCCCATTGGCTGAATCAAATCGAGCGGGCTCCTAGCATTATGGGAACTTCCGATTCCGGTATTCGATATGAAAAAAGTATCGGAACTAAGTATCGGAATTCCGATACAGCTAATATCGGCCGATACCCGATACTTGCGGTATCGGAATGCTCAACACTACTCATAACTCAACCTAATTACATATTTGTGATACACTTTTTTTTTATACCCATCCTTCTTCATCCAAGAACTTTTCAATTTTTCCTTTTAATTAATCTTCTTTTACAATCCAACTATCTAATTGTTCCTATTTTTTAGTAATATGTATTTTACCACATATTGCCATACTTATTACCACTACAATGAATGACCCCCAATATTACCCATTCAATTTTCTGTAAATTTTTGCTGTCACGCATGCAAAATACAAATTGGAATTAGCCAAGTTTAGGAGACATGCTTTTCACACAAAACCTGTAGAAAAACATCTTACTTCCCTTTTCCCCTGCAATAAGTCAAAACTGTTTTGGTGCACATGCCAGGAAGTATACCTATTCTCATGCTCTGTAAGCTGCCATCCATTCTTTTTGAGTGGGAATGGCTCCTCTTTCATCAGGATTCTGCCTGCACTATAGGTGCTGTAATATTCCTCTCCTTCACTCCTCTGCATGCATTGTGCAAGAACCAAAATTGAAAGCCCACTTCTTTCTGATCCTTTTATAGAGTTCAAATGGGTATTCTTATTAAGTTGCTTTAATTAGCATGAAAATTAGCAAGTATGCATCTGACTTGCTTTTTATGTCTGCTGTCATTATCCTGCAATGATAGCTTTTGTCTTTCACAGTGTACAGCTGGTTTCCATGAAGCTTGACTATGAGTACTTGCCCAGATCCTGGCCAAGTGTGCGAAGTAAATACATTCTCCAAGAAAGGGGTTTAACGCTTAACATACCACTCAACTCTCTCCAGCCCATTGATTTCTATACAGCAGTTACCTGCTCACCTCCCCCTCCCTCTCAGCTCTTGAGAAACTGTTCTTATCAACCCTGAAGAATCAAAATCCCCAGCATCCTGCATCACGGCTTTCACTGTTCCAAGCCATGCACTTGTTCAAATACCCTGTATGTGTATGTACAGTACAGTGAATACAGTGTAGACTCAGAGCAAACCAATAACAGCTGAATGTGTTACAGCAGACCTTGTGCAGAGCTTTTTAGTTCTACTAATACTACAGCTCTGCTGGTCACCAGAACTGTCACTCAGAGAGGAGAACCCTCCCTCCAGAAACCAGGAAGGAAAAGCGATTGGGAAGCTGTGAGAAGCTTGAGAAGGACCCTTTAAGATCAATAGAGCAGAAGACAGACGCCTGTCTCCATTTCCTATATTCTTTCTCTGTGTCTCTCCTGTTAGAGATGAACAATAATTGCTATCATACAGTGGACAGCAATTTAGACAGACGGGAGTAACATTCTGGCTGGAATTTTAGAGCGCTCTTTCTGGAATAAGGTAGCATAGTTTGTAAATAAAGTGATTTTCAGATTGTCTACTTATCATACTATCTAACTACCAAAAGAGATCAAGTTTTCTAAGACTACAGAGGCTAATTAAACGTCTTCCAAAACGTATGTTCATCTGTTGGAATATGGTCATGAAATGTGACAGCTGCTCGCAGCCAAGGTGGTGCCTCAAACAAGGTCAAATGAGCTCATGAGTTTGGAAGCAAGACTTCCATGTCACTTGTGAGCTTACTTGGCCCTATAAGTGGGACACACTTTCAAGTTTTCAGATGCAGTATTTAAATCCAAAGCCAAGAAAATATGCAAGTATAAGATGTCTAAGTCTTTTCCCATTATAATCTGATCTAAAAACTGCATAAAGAAATATTAACATGGAAAAGCATCCTTAAGTTGTTCTATAATACTAAGTGCTTAGGCTTAAAGTCACCAAAATTCAAAACAAACAGCATAAATTTCTAGATAGAGGTCTTAGACCTGATAAGAATACTGCGCTTACTTTAAAAATCCATATCAGATGGGATATATAGTCTTTTAGTGACTTCCTCAGTGCTTCTCCTCTCTTCTGCTGAGATCTCACACTGGTCTGTACAAGCTGCAGCTGTAAGTCTGCCTGGGTAGGTGATGATTAAATATCTTTACACTCATGACATATTACATTCTACAGCTGGACTCCTAAAATGATAATCTTATTATCAGGATTATAAAGCCATACTGACATAGATATTCAAAGAAAGTGCACCAGCTTCATCAGGTTTATGAGATATATTTAGTAATGTACAAAATTTTGCATTGTAATAACAATTCAGCTTTAACCAAAATCAGCGATGATGGCGGACTTCATATGAAACTGGGCTAGGTAGGGTGAAGGGGGGAATTGGAAAAATAATGAAAGACATTACTTACTGTCCTGCAGCGATGACCTCGTTGATTACTTACCGTATGTGACTGCTGCAGCCAATGACTGGTCTCAGTGGTGCACAGAATCAGTCCCGGATTTATCTGGCAATACAGTAAGTGTGTCTTTTATTACTTTATGCAATTTCCCACCTTGAGTCCAATCTTTGAATAGCCTCGGAAATCCTTTTAGGGTACCACATAGAGGACGTCACTGCAGAATTTCAGCAGCGCCAAATCTGCACCAAAATATGCATTGAAAAGGGTGAAATCCACAATGTAATGTGTTATGCAGGAGAATGCAACACATAGCACCAGCCAGTTTACAGTCAATTCTCTCTGCAGTTTGTGAATGAGATTTCAGGAAATCTCACCGACAACGCTGGTACTGCAAAGTGCATCAGATTTTATGTCTGTAGGTGGTTATGCTGCAGGCTTGCTCTCCATACTGGTTCATAGGGCTATTACCTTCTGGTTCTACCAAGGATAAGTCCGGTGCATACAGGATCAGGACACATCTCTATATTGCTGTATTTCCTTTCACGGTAGGAGATCCCTTAAGGTGAACCTGTCATGTCCCTAAATTATTATTATTATTATTTATATAGCGCCATTAATTCCATGGTGCTGTACATGAGAAGAGGGGTTACATACAAAGTTATAGATATCGTTAACAGTAAACAAATTTACAATTGCATTCTATGGGTTAGTGGGATAGAGACAGTAGGTCGGGGGTGCAGCAGCTCTGGTGGTTTTGAGGCGGCGGCTCAGGCGGTGGTGAGGCGGCAGAATGGTTATTGCAGGCTGTAAGCTTTCCTGAAAAGATGGGTTTTCAGGTTCCGTTTTAAGGATCCGAGGGTGGTGGATAATCGGACGTGTTGAGGCATGGAATTCCAGAGGATAGGGGATATTCGGGAGAAATCTTGGAGGCGGTTGTGTGAGGAACGAAAAAGTGTGGAGGAGAGTAGGAGGTCTTGGGAGGATCGAAGATTACGTGAGGAAAGATACTGGGACATTAGTTCAGAGATATAGGGAGGGGATAGGTTGTGGATGGCTTTGTAGGTCAGTGTTAGTAGTTTGAACTGGATGTGTAGGTGAATTGGGAGCCAGTGGAGGGATTTGCAGAGGGGAGAGTCAGGGGAGTAGCGAGGAGAGAGGTGGATTAGTCAGGCAGCAGGGTTGAGGACAAACTGGAGTGGTGCAAGAGAGTTAGAAGGGAGGCCACAGAGGAGAGTGTTGTAGTAGTCAAGGCGGGAGGATAATGAGGGCATGTACAAGAGTTTTAGTAGATTGAGGGCCGAGGAAGGGACGAATTCTGGAAATATTTTTGATTTGGAGGCGACAGGAGGTGGCAAGAATTTGGACGTGTGGTTTGAAGGACAGGGCAGAGTCGAGAGTTACTTCGAGAGAGCGGATTTCAGGTGCGGGAGAGAGCGTGATACCATTTACCATAATGCTAAATGCTATTAACCTGCAGATATGGGGATAATCTGTAAGTTAATAGCGTTACAATTTTGCCTGCCACTTTACTGAAAGCCGGGCTGCTGGGAAAAAATTAACTTTATTCCTCCTAGGAACCGCCGGCTTTCAGTCATGAGGTATGTCTGGATAGGCTACAGCCACCTTTCTACAGAGACAGCTGCAATCCCCCCCATCACCTTGACATCTCACTCTGCAGCACATCTATGCAGAGCGAGCTGTCAAAGTCCTGGAATGTGCTTACATCTGCTCAGGGCACAAATCCATGACTAAAAGCCAGTGGCTCCAGGGAGGAATGAAGTTTATTTTCTCCTGCGCTTTCAGTAAGACCGCATTGTAACACTATTATCCTGCAGATTAACCCCATATATGCAAGTTAGTAGCATTTTGGGACACGACGGGTTCCCTTATTAGTATTACTGGGCTTACAAAGATTACAATGTATTTGACATTCATCATGCAGAACTCATTTTATACACTTTGAAAATTCTCATTGTCAATGCTGTGCATTCAGCGGGGTTTTTAGCTGGACTCCGCTCAGTTTTGATATTTGCACTTTGCTTTCACTCTATAGTGTAAGGTGTTTAGATAGAACCAGTTTACTGAAGAATGCAAGTATATTATAAGAGAGTTCGCCCTTAGCAAATTGTACCTAGCAGGGGTGTACATACACACGTCAATAATGAGCCTTCTGATCACATGCCACATGGACTTTCTATTTACTGGAATATACAGCTAGATATTAATTGTCCTATAACCATAACTGATCAGCTATTCTATGGAAGTCTCTTACCAATGACAAGAACATTGTCACAAACCTTTCCCTTCTTCGAATTGGAGCATCTGACGCATACGCACCGCGAGCTCGTTTAGGGTTTATGGGACTGACATAGGTAGCCAGACGTCGACCTCAGCGATCTACTTCAGCCCATAGACATGGAAGGAAATGGCAGACCAGTTAATTACCATTCTGTTTAAAAGGAAAACACCAGACCCCCATTACCCTAATGGGTGGGTGGAACCCCCAACAGTGATCAGCAACTAAATTGGTATTTGAATTAACTACAACTTAAATATAACTTAGTGTTATGGCTGCATTTTTTTCAGAGCAAAAAAAATAGTATTTTATAGTAGCGGCAAATAAAATAGATTTGTAAAATGTCATTCACACAGTGCATTTTTGTTTCTTGCCCTATATGAACTGCTGTGTATTTTTTAAAAAATATGTCTCTTCTTTTGGCATTTTTTGCCCACTCACATAAATTAATCAAAAACACACATCATGTGTGTAGTGTTTTACCTGCCAACACTCTGTATTTTCAGTGAAGAAAAACAAAGTGTTGAAAGAAAAGCACTGTGTGAACACACCATGGAGGGTTTATGAACATTGAAGTGCCGTCTGCATAGACCCTGCATGACAGTGATAAAAGTCTGTGTAACTAGTCTCATACTGGCCCTGACAAACTCTGGGTGTATGGAAATAATCTCCTTTATGCCATGACCACACATTCAGTATTTTTTCAGTATTTTACATCAGTATGTGTAAGTCAAAACCAAGAGTGGGCGAAAACGACAGCAGCGCGGTTTTAACCCATTTTTTTTCCAGTTTCCTTGATTTCCCCTCATGGGTCGGCAGCAGCCTAAGCTATCTCAATGATTGTGTGCACACAACCCAACCAGATGAGCACAATTGTCATGTCTATCTTCATTTTTACCCAGATAAAACCCTATTAGGCTTTCTGTCTTTTCCAGTTTTTTTAACAAAAAATGCAGAAGTGATGACCCCAAAGGTGGTTTGCACGTTCATGAACAGGCCAATTTTTACAATATTGACCACTGTCCCTTTATGAGGTCATAACTCTGGAACACTTCCATGGATCCTGGTGATTCTGACATTGTTAGTGGTAAAATTTCATTCATATAACTTGCGTTTATTTGTGATAAAAATGGAAATTTGGCAAAAATTTTGAAAATTTCTCAATTTTCGAACTTTGAATTTTTATGCCCTTAAATCACAGGGATATGGCAAACAAAAACCTTAATAAATAACATTTCCCACATGTTTACTTTACACCAGTACAATTTGGGAACCAACATTTTTTTTGTTAGGAAGTTATAAGGGTTAAAAGTTGACCAGCGATTTCTCATTTTTACAACACCATTTTATTTTTAGGGACCACATTTAAAGTCACTTTGAGGGGTCTATATGATAGAAAATACCCAAAAGTGACACCATTCTAAAAACTGCACCCCTGACGATACTCAAAATCACATTCAAGAAGTTCATTAACCCTTCAGGTGCTTCACAGGAATATTCTGAATGTTTAAAAAAAATGAACATTTAACTTTTTTTTCACCAAAAAATTAATTCAGGTCCAATTTTCTTTATTTTACCAAGGGTAACAGGAGAAATTGGACAGCAAAAGTTATTGTGCAATTTGCCCTGAGTACGCTGATACCTGATATGTTGGGGGGGAAACCACTGTTTCGGCGCATGGCAGAGCTCAGAAGGGAAGGAGCGCCGTTTGACTTTTTCACTGCAAAATTGGCTGGAATTCAGATCGGACGCCATGTCACATTTGGAGAGCCCCTGATGTGCCTAAACAGTGGAAACCCTCCACAAGTGACCTAAATATGTGGTGAGAACTTTGAACCCCCAAGGGCTTCACAGAAGTTTATAACGTACAGACGTACAATTAAAAAATCATATTTTTTCCACAAAAAAATCTCTTCACCCCCAATTTTTATTTTCCCAAGGGTATCAGGACCCCAAAAAGTTATTGTGCCATTTGTCCTGAGTACGCTGATACCCCATATGTGGGGGTAAATGACTATTTGGGCGCATGGCAGAGCTCGGAAGGGAAGCAGAGCCATTTGCCTTTTTAGGCTGGAATTGAGATCGAACGCCATGTCGCGTTTGGAAAGCCCCTGATGTGCCAAAACAGTGGAAACCCCCCCCACAAATGACACCATTTTGGAAACTAGATCCCCCAAGAAACTTATCTAGATGTGTGGTGAGCACTTTGAACCCCCAAGGGCTTCACAGAAGTTTATTACGCAAGTGAAAATAAAAAAATCATATTTTTGCCACAAACATGATCTTTTAGTCCCCAATTTTTTTTATTTTCCCAAGGGTAACAGGAGAAATTGGACCCCAAAAGTTGTTGACCAATTTGTCCTGAGTACGCTGATACCCCATATGTGGGAGAAAACTACTGTATGGGCACACGTCGGGGCTTGGAAGGGAAGTAGTGACGTTTTGGAATGCAGACTTTGCTGGAATGGTCTGCGGGTGTCATGTCACATTTGGAGAGCCTCTGATGTACCTAAACAGTGGAAAACCCCCACAAGTGACCCCATTTTGTAAACTAGACCCCCCCAAGGAACTTATCTATATATGTGGTGAGCACTTTGAACCCCCAAGTGCTTCACAGAAGTTTATAACGTAGACCCATGAAAAAATCATTTTTTTCCACAAAAATATTTTTGCCCCCAATTTTTTATTTTCCCAAGGGTAACAGGAGAAATTGGACACAAAAGTTGTTGTGCAATGTGTCCTGAGTAGGCTGATACCCCATATGTAGGGGGGAACCACTGTTTGGGCGCATGGCAGATCATGGCAGGGAAGGAGCACCATTTGATTTTTTCAACGCAGAATTGACTGGAATTGAGATCAGACGCCATGTTGCATTTAGAGAGCACCTGATGTGGCCAAACAGTGGAAACCCCCCCCAATTCTAACTCCAACCCTAACCTCAACACACCCCTAACCCTAGCCCTAGCCATAACCCTAGCCCTAACCCTAACGGGAAACTGGAAATAAATACATTTTTTTTAATTTTATTCTTTTTCCCTAACTAAGGGGTGATAAAGGGGGGTTTGATTTACTATATATGGTGGTTTTTATGTTTGGCAGCTGTCGCACACTAAAAGACGCATTTTATTGTAAAAATAGTTTTTGCATCACCACATTTTGAGAGCTATAATTTTTCCATATTTTTGAGTTATGTGAGGTCTTATTTTTTGCGGGACGAGTTGACGTTTTTATTGGTACCATTTTCGGGCATGTGACATGTTTTGTTCACTTTTGAGGCTACGTGCACACGCTGCGGATTTGGCTTCGCAGATTTTGTAAAATCGACAGGTAAATGTGCAGGTCAAAAGACCTGCGGTTTTACCTGCGGATTGCTCTGCGGTTTTTCCCTGCAGTTTTTCATCTCCACAGATGAAAAATCCGCAGAAAGAATTGACATGTCAATTCTTTCTGCGGTTTCAAAACCGCACAAAAACCGCGCGAAAAAATCTGCACCGTCTGCACTGAGGCTTTTTATTCCCATAGGGAATAATGGTACTGTACACCGCAGGAAAAACTGCTGCGGAACCGCAGCAGAATCCGCAGCGTGTGCACACACCCTTAATCCGATTTTTGGGACTCAGAATGAACAAAACCAGCATTTCATGAATTTCTTTTGGGGGGTGCGTTTACACCGTTCCGCGTGTGGTAAAATTGATAAAGCGGTTTTATTCTTCTGGTCAGTATGATTACAGCGATACCTCATTTATGTCGTTTTTTTATGTTTTGGTGATTTTATGCAATGAAAACATCGCTTTATTCTGCGAGCTCTAACTTTTTTATTTTTTCACTGATGATGCTCTGTGGTGGCTCGTTTTTGCGGGACAAGATGACGTTGTCAGCGGTACCATGGTTATTTATATCCGTCTTTTTGATTGCGTGTTATTGCACTTTTTGTTCGGCGGTATGATGATAAAGCATTGTTTTTTGCTTTTTATTTTTATTTTTTCAGGGGTTTACTTAAGGGGTTAACTAGTGGGACAGTTTTATAGGGCGGGTCTTTATGGACACGGCAATACTAAATATGTGCACTTTTATTGTTTTGGGTTTTTTTATTTCCAAAAAATTAATTTATTAGGGAATATTTTTTTAAAAAATTTATTTAGCGATTTTTTATAAATTATTTTTCCATTTTTTTTTAACTTTATTACATTGTTCCGGGGGGGGACATCACTGCGATCTGACAGGCGCTGCACAAGGCTTCCTCATGCCTGCGCTCTGCAGGCACTGAGGAAGCCGCCTCCCTGCAGGTCCCCGCCACCATCTTGGATCCGGGGGCCTGCAGGGAAGGAGACCCCCAGAGGAGTGCAGCACATCGCGCTGCGCTGGGGGTCGCAGGGAAGCACAGAAGGAGCCCCCTCCCTGCCGATGCTTCCTTAATCCCCCGGTACACTGCAATCATGTTTGATCGCAGTGTGCCAGGGGTTAACTGCTGGGGGCGGTCCATGACCACCCCTGACACATAGTGCCGGGTGTCAGCTGTGATAATCAGCTGACACCCGGCCGCGATCAGCGGCACTCTCCCTGGGGGCGCTGCTGATCGCTATGACGTACTATCCCGTCCATGGGCATTAAGTCCCAGGTCACATGGACGGGATAGTACGTCTAATGTCAGAAAGGGGTTAAAGGCTGTATCCCTGGATATAAACTCTTCCCAATAATTGTTGTATGTCCTTTTTGTATATCGTATAAAGTATATGAGATAAATTTAATCCCAAGGCCCGAATTTTGTGAGTGACATTTGGCACCCAGTTTATATGGTGAATGTTTGTTGGCATGTGCATTTAGCCCATAGTGCATAGTGGTGACACAGGGGGGTTAATCCCTTCTGTGGTTGCTGTCTGTGTGCTGGTACTCTGCCTCTGTCCTCTAGGGGGCATGTGGCGTAGTGCTTGTGGCTTATGCACAGCCATTGGTATGTTTTGGGTGTTCAGTTCATCACTTAATATGATCACTACAAGTGCCCTACTCCATTTAAGTATGGTACCCCTGACGAAGCCACCTAGAGTGGCGACACGCGTCCGGTCTCTGGCTCTACCTGCCCCACTTCACATCTCATGGGTTTTGTATTGTGCTGATCTATATGTGTGGTTATCATTTGGGGTGGTTATGGATGTTTTCTCTGTCAAATTAGACCCTCTCTAGCCCCTAATGGTCGGGCTGATCTGGTCCTTGATGTTCTCTATGCCTGATCTTGGGCTGGGGTACCTCTACACATATATGAGGTCTATTTAGTGTGCATTTCTATCTTTTTTGTACACCTCATAGTGATCAGCATCTTCTTGGGTTTACATTATCCCTTGTACTGTTTTTTGTAATTATTGGGTTGGAATTGCATCATTGTTTCATTGTATTTATATATTAGGCCGGGGTCACACTAACCGCCGTAAAATACGGTCCGTAGTTTACAGGCGTAATACGGATGAATGACCCCTAAATAGTGCTCCGCATGTCATCCGTAAGCAAGGTGTGGTCGTGTATTTTGCGCATGTAAGCATCCATATGTAATCCGGATGCCATCCGTATGCTGAGATTTTCTCGCCAGCTTGCAAAATGGACATATAATGGAGCCCTATGACAGGTTTTATAACACAAAAGAAAGAATAGATATAGGCACATAGAATACATACATATATATATATATATATACAGTGGGGAAAAAAAGTATTTAGTCAGTCAGCAATAGTGCAAGTTCCACCACTTAAAAAGATGAGAGGCGTCTGTAATTTACATCATAGGTAGACCTCAACTATGGGAGACAAACTGAGAAAAAAAAATCCAGAAAATCACATTGTCTGTTTTTTTTTCATTTTATTTGCATATTATGGTGGAAAATAAGTATTTGGTCAGAAACAAGCAATCAAGATTTCTGGCTCTCACAGACCTGTAACTTCTTCTTTAAGAGTCTCCTCTTTCCTCCACTCATTACCTGTAGTAATGGCACCTGTTTAAACTTGTTATCAGTATAAAAAGACACCTGTGCACACCCTCAAACAGTCTGACTCCAAACTCCACTATGGTGAAGACCAAAGAGCTGTCAAAGGACACCAGAAACAAAATTGTAGCCCTGCACCAGGCTGGGAAGACTGAATCTGCAATAGCCAACCAGCTTGGAGTGAAGAAATCAACTGTGGGAGCAATAATTAGAAAATGGAAGACATACAAGACCACTGATAATCTCCCTCGATCTGGTGCTCCACGCAAAATCCCACCCCGTGGGGTCAGAATGATCTAAAGAACGGTGAGCAAAAATCCCAGAACCACGCAGGGGGACCTAGTGAATGAACTGCAGAGAGCTGGGACCAATGTAACAAGGCCTACCATAAGTAACACACTACGCCACCATGGACTCAGATCCTGCAGTGCCAGATGTGTCCCACTGCTTAAGCCTGTACATGTCCGGGCCCGTCTGAAGTTTGCTAGAGAGCATTTGGATGATCCAGAGGAGTTTTGGGAGAATGTCCTATGGTCTGATGAAACCAAACTGGAACTGTTTGGTAGAAACACAACTTGTCGTGTTTGGAGGAAAAAGAATACTGAGTTGCATCCATCAAACACCATACCTACTGTAAAGCATGGTGGTGGAAACATCATGCTTTGGGGCTGTTTCTCTGCAAAGGGGCCAGGACGACTGATCCGGGTACATGAAAGAATGAATGGGGCCATGTATCGTGAGATTTTGAGTGCAAACCTCCTTCCATCAGCAAGGGCATTGAAGATGAAACGTGGCTGGGTCTTTCAACATGACAATGATCCAAAGCACACCGCCAGGGCAACGAAGGAGTGGCTTCGTAAGAAGCATTTCAAGGTCCTGGAGTGGCCTAGCCAGTCTCCAGATCTCAACCCTATAGAAAACCTTTGGAGGGAGTTGAAAGTCCGTGTTGCCAAGCGAAAAGCCAAAAACATCACTGCTCTAGAGGAGATCTGCATGGAGGAATGGGCCAACATACCAACAACAGTGTGTGGCAACCTTGTGAAGACTTACAGAAAACGTTTGACCTCTGTCATTGCCAACAAAGGATATATCACAAAGTATTGAGATGAAATTTTGTTTCTGACCAAATACTTATTTTCCACCATAATATGCAAATAAAATGAAAAAAAAACAGACAATGTGATTTTCTGGATTTTTTTTTCTCAGTTTGTCTCCCATAGTTGAGGTCTACCTATGATGTAAATTACAGACGCCTCTCATCTTTTTAAGTGGTGGAACTTGCACTATTGCTGCCTGACTAAATACTTTTTTTCCCCACTGTATATATATATATATATATATATATATATACACACACATGTAATTGAGACACATATATTTATATTTCACAGAGTTCTTCATAGCAGAATAGCCGCTAATTCAATTGCCGGCTTTTGTGAAATCATTCCCCAACCCGACATGAAATGACACATGGTTTACATACAGTAAACCATTTCATTTCATGTATTTTTATATGTCCCCGACTAATAATTAGATGAGGGTTTGTGTGCAAAATTTAGGAGTTGTAGTTGTTATTTTAAGGGGTTAATTCGTTGTTAAAAAATGCGTGGGCTTCCCATTGCCCTGTAGCGGTGGCGAATGGGTTAATCTAACAAAGGGTTAATGTCATCTTACAATCGAATGGTGACATTAACCCTTTGTTAGATTAACCCACTCGCCATGAAAAAACATGAAATGAAATGCTTTACTGAATGTAAACCATGTGTTATTTCATGTCGGGTTGGGGAATTATTTGATAGAAGCCGGCAATTTAATTTGCGGCTATTCTGCTATGAAGAACTCTGTGAAGTATAAATATATATATATATATGTTTGTCACAATGACATGTATGTATATATATATAAATGCATTCTATGTGTATATATATTCTCTATTTCTTTATTAAACCTGTCAGTGTGAGTTTACTGTATAGCGCACTGAATTGCCGGCTTTTCTAAAAGACAGCGGGTGCGTATTTCTCGCAAGTCACACATGTGGTCCGTGTGTAATGCGTATTTTTAGCGCACCCATAGACTTTCATTGGCGTACTACGGGCGTAGTACGCTGACAATCGCAGCATGCTGCGATTCGCACGGACCGTAGACTACGCCCGAGAATTATACGGCTGTTCGGAGCAAACCCATAGAGAATAATTTGTCCGTGTGTAATGCGTGCTTTTAACGCCTCTCACTCGTCCGTATTCCTCTCTAGTGTGACCCCGGCATTATTGGTGTTATGCTCTATATTACCTATGTGTGGGCTTACTAATTCTCCTATTGAGAATCCTGTTTACATGGACCTAGGGATATAGGCATCATTCACAGTGAGGGTGATAGTTGGTAGCAGGTGGGCTGCTCTATTATGAGCATTGTATTATTTGTGTATGTGTCACATTTGTGACCTTTTTTAATGTTTTTAATAATTTTTGCTGTTTGCTGTGTTTAATAAAATTTGTATTATATATGCTATGTCCTATTCAGGGTGATCCCCTGCTCATGGCCTATTTCTTTCTCTCCTTTTTGTCAAAAATATATATGTACTATTTAGGTCTAGGTTGGATCCCCTTAATTATCCTTTCGGTGGTGCCCCCATTTCTTTGTTTCTCAGAGATATGCTAGTGTGAAACTAGCCTTAGACTTGCATTGGCAAGTCTCTGGCATAATACAGTGCAAATTGCAGCATGCTGCGATTTCACACGCACGTATAATATGGGCGAGAAAAAACGGATGATGGGAGCTGCCCCATAGATTAACATTGGTCCGAGTGCTATGTGATTTTTTTTCTCGCATAGCACTCGTCCGTATTTCTCTCTAGTGTGACTCCAGCCATACTTTTCCTCTGATTGTTCCACTCCTGCCTTTGGCTTCTAAATACTGATGTAAAATACTGACCACATACTAAACATGTGAATGAGGCCTTAGCAGTAATGCTTCCAGTGGAGTGTACCCATATTCAGAATCTGTCATAAAAAAAACCTCTGTATAAATCTCGAGGCATAGAGGAGGTACAGTAGGGGCCACATAAACCACAATAAATATGCAAGAGCCTGAAGGATGAATTGACACAAGCTCAGTGTGCCGTACAAATTACAAAAATTAAAAAAAAAAAACCACAAAAACAATGCTCATCTACAATAAATCAGAAGCAGCTGAATAATTTGTTTGGCTAAAAATTGCTTTGCAAAGTCACTGCAATTCACAGTAAAGGAATTCTTTAGCTAAAGAGGACCTGTCACTTGCTCAAAAAATTATGTTAAGGACCTTGTAAAAATCCCTGAGCGCCCCTGACTCTACCATTTTCTTTCATTTTGCATTGCGTTGATCCCTTACAGAGATATTCATATTTATCATTTAGAGCGCAGTATGTGAAATCTCTGGTAGCCGACCAAATGGCTTAAAAGTCTTCTCTGTTGACTCTTGCTTTCACCCTCATCAGACACTGCCAATCACAGATGCTCTAGCAGACTCAGCACCTGCTTAGCTATGATTGGCAATATCTAGCAAGGAGGGGTGAAAGCACACGCCAACAGAGAAGACTCTGAAGAAACACCAAGTTGAACTACAAGCAGAAATTTCACATACTGTGTGCCAAAACAAACAAATGTGAATATCTTTGCAATGGAGTGACTCAGCACAAAATGGAAAAAAGCAGCAGAATCAGGGGAGCTCAGGGATTCTACAAGGTATTTAACTTAAGTTTTTGGAGCAAGTGAATAGTCATCTTTAAGTAGCTCTGCATGCTGAGAGTTTTCTTTGTTTCTAAAAAAAAAAAAAAAAAACTAACACCAAATGGAAATCAGACTAACCCCATAATAATCACTTCCATTTCCATCAGCTAGCATACAGCTCCGTTTTGGGCACGAATGCTCTGTTTTAAGAACAGAACATACAATTGGAACTCTCAGATGGACACGTAATCTTACTACGAGCTACATGAGAAAAAGTTGACGGTGTGGTTTTTCCTGTACTATTTATAGTGGATTTTTTTTAAAAAAAATTTAAGAATATATGCAAATTCCACTTTCACAAATTGCCTGAAAAATGGGCATTTGCTGATTATTAAAAAAATAAAAATAAACCAATAGATAAAAAAACAAGCAAATTAAGTGTCAGGAGTTTATTTTGCTCTGCTTTGCAAACCTCAGTACAAACACTGCTTTCCTCTCAACCAAATGAAAACAAAGTGGTTCAATTGTTTGGTTGCAAGATCCTTTCCCAAAAAGTGGAAGTGCAATTACAAAGTTAGAGGTAGTCGCAATATAAAACATTCACATACGTATAACTGTGTGTATGAAAGTTTTTTTTCCCATTACTGATGCACTACACGGACAAAAGTATTGAACACACTTTTTAATTGTTGAATTTAGGATTTTACATTCAGTCTCATTGCCCCGGTTGCATGGCTTCAAAAACCATAAAAAGGCTAAAGTAACTGTTGGATCCATTCTTCTGGTGACTTCTTCTTGGAACACGCCACTATTTTATTTATGGAATTAAAAAGCAAAAAACAAAAAACTTCTGCAGCGAAACCTCGATAAAACATGCCCATAGAGACGCCATAAAAGATACTTCAAGGAAAACACGACCAGAGTTTTCTTGAAGCATCTTCCGTTTCAAAATGATGAGGGTACACTGGTGTGTAAAGAGCGCTGTGTGCACATACCCAAAGCAGCGTGGTCCTGTAATAGGATGTCACCGGTGTAACAAGTCAGCTCAATAAAATCCTTCTATCCTAAATATTCCATGTTCACATTTGAGTAGTATTATTGAAAAGTGGAAGCTTTTAAGAACTACAGTAACTCGGCCACGGAGTGAGAGGCCACGTAAAGTTACAGAGCAGACTCGCCCAGTGCTGAGGCACATAATTGTAGTTACAATCCTCCTCTGATATTAAAGGGGTTGTCCTACAGTAAAATATTTTTTTAAGGAAGGGATTGTTTGAGAATAAACAGAATTATACTCACCTTCTAGGGACCCAATGGATCCAGTGCAGACCTTTCAGGAAATCTGCAGAGGCGTCAGAAGCCATGTCTGCTCCATATTGGAAGACAGAGCACTGCTGCAGGTCAGGTGAGTGCAAGTGTGTCATCAGCTGATACGCTCTTTTAGTCAATTGACCGCTGCAACCAATCACAGGCTGCAGCAATGCTGTGACTATTAATTACATGTTCTTCTAGTTACTAGGTTTGACAGCATTGTGCCAACTGTAATATTTGCTTAAAGCACAACTCCAGCGTGTTTTTTTTTCACTGCTGGAGTGGTCTTTTAATCGTAAGTCCCATGCCCCCGGTCATATACTCAGCCTCCGACATCTTCACCATTTTTTGTGGCCGCTCCGGAAGTCAGAAGCTACATCACAAGCTCTCAACGCAAATCTATGAGAGCCAGAATGAGGCACTCATAGACTTACGCTTATTAGTGACCTCCGGCTCACCCAGCAAACACTGGAGCAGCTGGCAGGTCACAAGCTGCAGGAGAGGGACCGGAGCAGCGGTAAAACAGATGAAAATGTCAGAAGGTGAGTAAGATGGGGCAGCGGACTTAGATTTTAAACACCACTCCAACAGTGAAATAAAAAACACGATTGAAGTGGTGCTTTAAAAAAGTATAATCCTATGGACTTGTTTTTCAAGGGTTGGCCTCTGCCCTTTATTTCCAGCTAAGGGAAATCTTAATGCTTCAAGAAATTTTAGACAAAATGTATATGCAGAAACAATTTGGGGTAGACTTCTGTTCCGGCATGACTGTACCCCAGTGCACAAAGAAAGGTCCATAAAGGCATGATTGGGGGAATTTGATGTGAAAGAACAGGACTGCTTCACTATCTCAACCTCATCAAAACCTTTCAGACAAACTAGAACAAAGGTTGTGAGCCCTGCCAACATCAGTGCCAAATGCTCTTCTGGATGAGCGGGAAAACATTCCCACAGACACCTCCAATATTTTGTACAAAACCGTCCCAGAAGAACGGAGGTTGTTGTAGCTGCAAATGGACAACCCATATTTATCCCTATGGATTTAAAGTGGTCTTTCATAAAAGCTCCTTTAGATGCACTGGGTAGGTGTCCCAATACAACTGTCTATGTGGTATTTATTTCTTACGTAGACTGGAGACATCCATTTCAAGGACCTATTCAATATCAAAAAAAAGCTTAGTTACTCACCGATAACGGTGTTTCTCGGAACCCATGACAGCATCACGGAGAGAGGGGATCTGCCCTTCAGGGACATGAACCTACAGATAAAAAGGACGGTACCTCTCCTCTGCCTTCAGTTGGTTACAGAGCATCAGAGGGTCTCCAGGTTAGTTAAACAACAGAAATATATGTACAACATTATAGTATTGCTTATTTATCAGAAGCACCATGCCTAAACGGAAACACTCTACGAACAGTAGACGTGCTCACCACACTCGTGAAGGGGAGGGGAATAAGCGGTTGCTGTCATGTGTTCCGAGAGACACCGTTATCGGTGAGTAACTAAGCTATTCTCTCTCACCCATGACAGCAACACGGAGAGAATTGCATAGATTGGTAGCTTAGGGAGGGACCACCACCTGAAGGACCCTTCTCCCGAAGGTCAGGTCAGACGTAGAGGCTAGATCTAATCGATAGTGTCTGAAAAAGGTTGAAGGTGATGACCAGGTGGCTGCCTTACAGATTTGTTCTATTGATACCTCAGATCTTTCGGTCCATGAGGTCGCCATCACTCTTGTGGAATGGGCTCTCAACCCTTCCAAGATGGTATTTCCCCTGGATGAATATGCCAGGGCAATCGCATCCCTTATCCTCCTTGCCAGGGTACTCTTGGATGCTTTCAGCCCCTTCCGAGGTCCCTGGAAACACACAAAGAGAGAGCCTTCCTTCCTATATTTTTTGGTGGCCTCTAAATACTGTACTAGGCACCTCTTCATGTCTAAGGTGTGGAATTTTTCTTCTCCCTTATTTTTAGGATTTGGGCAGAAGGAAGGAAGGACTACCTCTTGGGACCTATGAAAATGTGATGACAATTTTGGTAGATAGGCTGGGTCAGGTTTTGAAATGACTCTATTCTCTAGAATTTTGTAAAAGGTGGCCCTGCTGATAAAGCTTGAATATCGCTCACCCTGCGAGCTGATGTTAGTGCCACCAGAAGCACTGTTTTTAACGATAGGATTCTTAGGGATGCCGAGTGAATAGGTTCGAACGGAGGGCCTGTTAGTGTGGACAGTACAAGATTCAGGTCCCATGATGGTAATCTTTGACTAGATATTGGCCTTGATCTGGTTGCAGCCTTAATAAACCTTACCACCTAAGGGTTACCTGCCACATCATGGTTATAAAGGGCACCCAAAGCCAGACCCTGTTCTAGGCCCCTTTGTAGAAATTCTAGGATCTTATCAATGTGAACCCCGTCCTGAACCTTTACTCCGGAAGTGGATAAGAATTTTTTCCACGTTCTCCCATAAGCTCTTATCATAACCGGTTTTCTACTTTTTTGTAACGTAGTTATCAGGTTCTCTGAAAACCCTGTCTCTCAACAGTGCCCTCTTAAATTCCATGCTGTTAAATGGAGGTTCTCTACCTGAGGGTGTAACACTGGGCCCTGCAATAGCAGGTCCAGGAGATCCGGTAGGATCCATGGGTCGGTTACCTAGAGCATTCTTAGCCAGGAGAACCAGGTTCTTTTGGGCCAGAAGGGGGCTCATTCTTGCCCCGTCCTCCCTGATTTTTCTTAGGACTGCCGGAATAAGCATGATCGGGGAAAGGCATATGTTAGGCTCTGTGTCCATGGGAGCATGAATGCATCCAGAGCTAGAGGATTTCCCCTGGGGTCTAGGGAGCAGAAAGTTTTCATTTTTTTGTTTCTGAAGTCAGCGAACAGATTTATGTCCGGGGCCCCCCACATTTTTACAATCTGCCGAAAAACGGTCCACTTTAGGACCCATTCCCCTTGCCATAATTGGGTGCGGCTCAGAAAGTCTGCCCTTGGATTCTCCGTGCCTCGGATGTGTAGCGCTGACAGAGATAGGTTTGCCTCCACTAGTTTGAGGACTCTGGAGGATGTGTCCATTAGGGCTCGGGACTTGGTTCCCCCCTGATGATTTATATAGGCCACTGTGACTCGATTGTCTGAAAATATGCGGACATGATGATTCTGGAGCAGGGGTAGGAAGTGTCTTAACGCGTAGCCCACTGCTAAGAGCTCTTTCTGGTTCGAGGAGGCTTCTAATTCTTGACCTCCCCACGCACCCTGAGCCACCTCGTTGTTCATGTGTGCTCCCCATCCTATGGGACTGGCGTCCGTGGTGACTATGTGTGTTATTTTTGTTACCCAGGGGATCCCTTTGGAAAGGTTGTCTTGGCTTCTCCACCAGGCTAGGGAACAAGTAGTTTTTGAATTTAGGGTAATACGACCCTCTAGGTGTCCCCCTACTGCTGACTGGTTGACTAGTACATCGCACTGGAGATCTCTCGTGTGTAACTGAGCCCATTTGACTGCTGGCAGGCAGGCAGAGAGAGAACCCAGCAGTGACATAGCTTTTCTTAATGTCATGGAGGGATTTTGGATTGCTCTTGTTATAATTTGAGCGATTTTCTCATTCTTGCGGTCTGGGAGGCGGCACTCTTGAATGTTTGAGTCCAGTGTTAGACTCAAGAATTCCTGCACTCTGCTGGGCTCCAATCTTGATTTTTTCAGATTTAGGAGCCAGCCCAGGCCCTGTAGTGTCCCTCACCCTGTCCCTCTGTTCCCGGCGTTTTTGAGCCGAGCTGCTTGCTATTAAAAAATCGTCTAGGTACGGAATTATTAATATGTCTTGCTCCCTTATATGGGCCATCATTTCCGCTACTATATTGGTAAATACCCGTGGAGCTACAGATAATCCAACGGCAAGGCTCTGTACTGGAATTCTTTTACTTTGCCCTTTATTGAGACGGCTAACCTGAGATATTTTCTGGAGTCTTTGTGAATGGGGACGTGATAATAGGCGTCGCTGGGATCCAACACCATCATGAAGCAGTTCGGGAACAGGATTTTGGTGGTGGACCTGATTGACTCCATTTTGAAGCTTTGATTCCTGACGTATCTGTTTAATTTTTTTAAATTTATGATTGTCCGAAAAGTGCCGTCTGGCTTAGGCACCAGGAAAAGAGGGGAGTAGAACCCCTGTGGTGCTAATAAAAATATGGATATCTTATAGCCTACTTATTGTAATATATTGTTTATATGCTTTGATATAGTGTGGTCACTAGACCAAGGGTGGAATGTATTGCAAATATGAAATATGGCTGTTTGAATCCAAACACTATATATTGCAATATACTACGGTGTAATATCATTGATGCTGAACTTTGATACTGAGCCACAAAGTGTTTGCTCTGTGTTAATACCGTAAGACATGGTTGATTGTTCTATGGTCTTTGAAGCGTGTGTGTCAAAGATTCATTATCCTGATTTGCACACAAGTGACCACTGTGATATTTGCTTTGTCAAACAGTGATACTGAATACTTTCCCTTTTCTATACTCTGCCAATTGTGTTAAAGGAATTGGGGGGTGGTTGATGGGAATTCTACAAGGAGCTTTCCAACTAATTCTGTGTGGTATTCTAATATATGTAGGGGTAAGAGTTGTGTGGTGTATTCTTACACATGTGCTGGGAAAAATTACAAAGACAATAGGAAAAATAACAACTGTACAGATAATGAATATTTATGCTGCTTGAACAAGGAAGTCGTGTGTTCAATAATAGTATGATGCTCGGAGACCAAAATGTTTTGATGGTTTCATGTAGCAATGGTCATGCATGACATCAATAATCAAGGACCGATTGTGATCCAAATGAGACAAGTATGAGTGTGTGACTGGGTTACGATAGGTATCCAGTTTTCAGAATAGGTGATTATGGAAGTCATGCTGATTACATGCCACCATCTTAGAGCCTTATGCTATGATCATGAAGATTTAATTCCATAACAAGCAGCATATTGGAGAACTCTGAAATGTTATACGATACTTGAAGATTGTAGTAATCTATAACAAATAGACATTGAAGTCTTGTGCTGTTATCAAGACAACAACCTACTGCGCAATTACAAGATACTGATGATCCGGCTTAAACATATTGCACAGAGGTGATAAGGAAAGATGTGCGAGTTGTGTATAAAAAAGGGGACCTGGTTCAGCAAGGTAGGGACATTTCCAGAAGGTATCGTTCCATTTCCAGAAGGACGCACGGTTTCTGTGATGACATGACAAGACCAGAGTAATTTCCTTCTCGCTGACACTGTGGTCCCTCCAGTGGAGAAGTGATGTTACAATACTTGGTAATGTATTGATGCTTATTTCTCTATGTACTATAATTCATATTAATTGTATGATTCACATGAAATGTATTAAACAAAACAGGGTAATATTATATCTGCCATTCCATAATTTAGCATTATCCTGATGTAATCTTAATAAATTGTTACATTATTGTTTTACCATAAAACTGTATTCAGTGTGCCTAATTTGTATATTAGTGAGCGTTACGTAAGGGCATACCCGCCCTGTCACTTTGACGTGGTAAAACAGCTGATCTCTTGGTGGCGATTTGCTCCTTGCAGTTGACGTGCTACGCTGCGTAGTGACTGCTGGAATGGCCATTCCTGTCTCGTTCCTTTTGGCGATGATGGTGGTGATGGTGCTGCTGCTGCCTGACTTGCTGCTCCTGTGCTGGTCGCTATCCCCCATTGTTCAGGATCGCTTCCAGTCAGGAGTGTTTCTAGCCCCATTTTAAATTTCCCGGCGTGTGACGTCACCGCTCCAATCCTGCACCGCGTTCGCCGGGGAGAGCGCTCCTGCACATGCGCCGGTTCCCAGGACCCGGTAGCCGGTTTCTATTTCCGGGGCAGCGGCCATCTCCGTACACCTCTGTACCATGGCACTGCCCACATGTTTGCCGAGTCCCTGCGATCCCCGACCTCCTCTCCGGAGCGGCGGCTCTGTCTCTCCTGCCCGCTCACCTGGTAGCCCGCATCGGCCCCAGCAGTGGTGGCTTCGGGCACCGCACCCCTCGCAGCAGGGGCCTCCCCGCTGCCATGTATCGGTCAGGTCGGCCCCGGATCCGGATTTCCACGAACACGCAAGTACCGCCCTGTGGGTCACCCGTCAGGGACAGGAACCCAACTGAAGGCGGAGAGGTACCGTCCTTTTTATCTGTAGGTTCCTGTCCCTGAAGGGCGGATCCCCTCTCTCCGTGGTGCTGTCATGGGTGAGAGAGAAAAGTTCTCCAGTTTACCCCGTGCTTCATAGTGCACTGACCGCTATTGCATCATGATCCAATAAACTTCTGCATTTGGATTTGTTGCACTAGGCTAGATCTATAATGAATATACAGAGAGCTTACGCTAAAGGGGTGTTCCACTATTAAATGTGTGTTTGACAAGTCATAAGGTAACATTAATATAGGACCGCCACCATTACAGTAAGGAACTCAAATGCAGATGAGAGCCGCTGCAGATTTTTTGTCCAGATATGAAAAATTCTGCAATGTGGATTTTAAATCTGCAGATTGTCAATTTATGCAGTGGATTCCATTCTTTGTCATGCATCCAGATCTGTGGCAAATATATTAAAGGATCTCTGTGCGCATTTGCAACAGATCCACAGAGCAAAATCTGTGAAATTTGTACATATGAAGATACCCTTTAGGTTCCTCATGCATAGAAGATTGAACAATGGCCAATCCTGCCCACTTTTGCAGGACTGACCAACTATCCGAAATGTATGGGAGGGTGTCTGGATTCTCCTCTGAGAGCAGATGTTGGGGGAGAAATAGAGTCAACATACTCAAATCTTCGTTCTCACAGGAGAGAAGACACCTCATAGGTAACGGTATAAGTTGCCACCAGACACCTCTATAGGTCAGGGTCACAACTGCGAGTGCAATGCAAGAAACTCGGAGTGTGGCTGCATGTATTTCTATGCAGCTGAACGCTCTGGTCCCAAGTGCCAGCGGCAGTGCAGGGTATTGATGTGAGAGACTCTTGCGAATTTCTCGCATTGCACTCGCAAGTGTGACCCCGGCCTTTAGAGGAGTCTGGTAGCAACTTATACCCTATTACCTAGGAGAATTTGCATATCTGGCAGAAACAACTATGTGCATGTATGGTGTGGTTACAAAAAAAGAGCTAGCGGATGAGCAAGAATTGAAGATATATAGTAGAGATGGTGCGAAATGATGAGTGGCCACCACTCTGCTGAAGCGAAACACGGGCTCCGAGAACTGCTTTTTTCCCGCCAGCATCTCCAGCTCTTCTTTCGATTAGCCAGCCTGTCACAATGTCATCATCCTCCTGTGATGTCACACCAGGCTGGCTAATTAAAATAAGAGCTGTGGTTACTAGAGGGTAAAAAGATAGCTGTCAGGGCTCCTTTCCGGGGGCCACAGATTACAGATATGGACATTGGACAGGGTCCTGCAAATCTATGCAAACCATCCCTAGTATATGGCATTCTTTATGTGCCCAAAATCTTTAAATTGACCTACAGCTGGAGTGCAAAGAAATATATTAATTTCTATGAAATCTTTTAGATCTCAACCATCACTCAATGGTTAAGATAATCCGTAGAGCTACAAGTCTCCGTTCAGTCAAGGCCTTAAATCTATGACACTGTGCCACTGAAAACAATGGTTTTTGAAAAGTACCTCACTGCTTGAAATTCCAACCCGCAAAAATATACGGTCAGGGCCGCTGAAACGCTCATATATTACTAAACACTGTAGACCCTCAAGCATTCCCCACGAAGGTTATATTTTAAGACATCAACTCTCCCTGCACAAATCCTCTTTACTTTGCTCCCAGCACACTAACAGAACAAAAGGTTTTTTTTTTTTATTACTAGCAATCAAAATAACTCAGGAAATAAAAAGCCTACAATTTATTTTTTTTTATATAAATTTAGGTTTATAAATCAACTTAAATAAAAATCACACAAACAACTGGCTTTCTCAGCTTCAAGAAGACGGACTCTGCTTCCCCACACCACGACCCTACTAACTGCAAAGTTATACAAAAACAGGTTCATCCAGTTTTGGGGCTGCCGGCAAATTCTCACACTTCTCACTAGAGCTACCTAAATTTGCTGCAAGGTCTTCAGATCATGTTCTGCTTTAGGAATTCTTGAAACAAAAAAACAGACCTGTGACCAAGGAAGCATTTATTTTAATCAATTTAACTGAAATAACTTCCCTTTCATAACTCAAAAAAGGAAAAATGTGTATCCGTGGTAGAGGTAATGGGGCAAACGTATCGATATAGCGATGCCGCACTGAAAAGCGTGGCAATTATTACCAAACAGATACAATGTATTCTAGGACACACAACTTATGTAAAAGTCAATGCGAAGATTTTACAATTTCACCAAAGTAGCAATTTTTCTCCAAAAATATTTTTCCTGAACTAAAGATGTCTGCAAAATGATAAGAATGAATGTCATCCAAACCTGAAAACATAATGCAAGGATTATAAAAAGCATTTAACCCTAAGATACAAGTTTACCAGCGATTAAAAAAATCTATGGGTTTTCCTTGGGTAAGTTTCCATAAATCCTGTGTTATCTGTTTCTGGGAATACTGAGAAAAATAACCTAGAAAAAAAAAAAGTGGCCATTTTTGGTTGTAGTCGTTCCCAAATACAGGAGTAAAAAAAAAAATAGTTGTATTCTAAAGAAAAGCAGAGAGATTCACAGGATCTGTGCCCCATGGCCATGTCAGAAATCCATGACCAACCTCCTACGCGCTTTCTTGGATTGGTGGTCCCCCCGCGATGTCATGACTTTGTGGGGGTCTATTAATCAGAAGAGATGCCGGGGAGGCCGATGAATCAGCCCCAATGACTTTTATATGGTGGTGACTGCTTGTGTACTGGATCTAATCTTCATCCATTTTCGATCCGTGTGTCCATCAGTTTTTCTGGTATGCAAAAACAAAGGTCAGTCCCTCTGATTTGCATGGCTTAGTTTGATCCATGGCATGCTTCCACTTGTCATTTTTGGGGATACTTGTCACGCATACAAAATTATGGCCATATGAACAGACATTATAGATTATAATGGATACGTTTTCTGTGAAAAACCATGACAGAACATGCATGTTAAAAATTGTTGTCTGAACAAGGCCTTATTTCCCAGAGACAACCGTCTTGCCTGTGGATCGTGGATGGCATTGCAATTTATACTTATTCATTTACACACATGTATATGAAAAGCAATATATACCACAGACAAGAGTGGCGCTGTTCCTATTAAGAAAACATATATATATTTAGAATATGAGCCATTGGAACAAAACTTTTACCTATCAGAAAACCCTTTAGGGAATGTGCACACGGAGTCTTTTTGTTACATTTTTGGAGTGGAAACTCTCCACATCCTCCTAAAATATTGAGTTTCCACTCAGTTTGTGCTACTAAATCTTAGTAAAAAGACTTGGTGTGCACCAGCCCTAATACAAGTATGGGCAGAAAAGAAAACCATGTAGTAATTAAGCCAAATTAATCAAACAGATATTACAGCATGTACTACACCAATATCGCCCTAAAAGTAACTTATATAGGAAGCTAAAAAAACAAGCAGGTCTACGACTGTCCTTCCTCATCCTCATCATCACCAATACTGCTATCTGTGGATGCAGCGTCGTTATCCGCAGCATTATCCACTGCTTTGGGATCTTGATTTCCTTGCTGCTGGACGCTGTCTGTATCAGGTGCAGCTTCTGTGCCGTTCTCTTTGTTTTCAGACTGTCCATTATTTACGGAGGGTATGGATTTCTCATCACTCGCAGCCTCAGAAGGTTTTTGCGGGTCGGCCTGCAGGAAGTTCTCCCAGCCCTTGAGCCGCTCTTCTCTTTCTCGAGATGTCTCCTCAATCTGTTTGTTGCAAAAAGAATTAGTTAATACCCTAAAGACCTATTATAAAGCAAAATAAAAAGTTGGTGCAGTACTTATTGTGCAAAAATAATCAACAGTCCTGAAGACGTACTGAGGTGTCGGACACGCAACTACACACACCTGATCTCCTAGTGTGTGTAAAGTTGGCCAACCACATTAGATGCTGTAGGCAGAACAATGCATTGGCCAATTGTCGAGCCGACGGCCATCTCACCAATACACCAAAGCCCTTGCTTGGCCAAGTGCTCCGATGCTCTCTATGTGAAAGCCACCGACAGACATTCACAGGAGAACAAAGCTATCAGCAGTCCGAAAAAGACATGATCTTCTCTAACAATCAGTTTGCTGGGCCACCATACACATTAGAGAGTCGTCCAAACCTGTCGATATCGGCGTATGGGAGCTTTAAGGTGCCATCACACACACAGATATCTGGCCAATTTCTAACCAACCAGACCAATATCACCTGACAAAAGAACTTAGTGAACTTATCCTTTGCCCTTTTGCTGGGGCATTTTATAGTGCTTGAGGGGCAACAAGTCCTAAAAATATGCTCAACTCTCCCCTATTCTGCACCAGAGGCTTGGCTTTGGGCATGTAAACAAGACACTTGCGAGTGAAGTCACCAGCTAAGACCACACAATCCAGTCCATTAATTACAGGGGCCAGCACAGTGTATGGAGCATCTCAGACTAATGCTACTTAAAGGGACAAACCTTACAAGCCCACCGTACAGTTCATTTAAAGGGGTTCTCCCGGAATCAATTTTCCAAACTCCATGAGCTTATATAACCTGTCTAAAGTAACCCAGCCATGTCCTCATATAGTCACTGAATAATTTTCTTACATTTTGTTCTGGTTCTTGCTCCACCCACCCACGTGACCATTGTAAACTACATTTATCTGCTTCGTCTCCAGGCGCCTTGCTCTCCCCCAGATATCGCTAACATTAGCTAATTCTCCAAACCTGTCAACTGCCAGTGACAACCATTAAATTCTATCTGTCCCCACGCCCCTGTGTTTAGATTTCTAATCCTCCATCCACTAATTCTGCATGTTTCAAAAAAATTCCCTCTGTGTGTCTTTTCCCAGCTAAAAAACCCTGACCATGCTGCCATTAGCAACCAATCACATAGCAGCTTTCATTTTGCCAGAGATGTTTAAAAAAAAAAATGAAAGCGGTGATCTGATTGGCTGCTATGGGCAACAAAGACGATTTCTCTATTAGACAATATAGATAATGTCTCAGATGTATTTATATTCTATCTCAGAGACGTACATTAAAACAACTATGGACTGAAATACTGATGCTTTTAGCCATTGGTGTTACTTCTGGTGAAGTAAGGAGACGAAACCCACTATAAAAGATTAGTATTGACTGAGCATGTGCAACCTGTCATGAAAAACTACAGGACAAATCCAAGGGCAACTAGGCAGGCAAAAGCCTTGGACATGCTGGTTTTCAGTTTTTGGGGTGATATTAGGAGAGGTGAAGACTTCTGGAAATTGCATTTGACAAGTTTGTTTTAGAAGTTTGTCACTGTGCTATGATTATTCTAAAAGGAATAATCCTTAAATCTTGCTTTTTTTATCCTCAGAAAAGAAGTCAGAATGAATATATTAATCTATTCAGACATTACATAAAATAGGATTAATATGATCATATTTATTTAGGTTTTCAAAGTCAGACTTGGATTTTTCAGAGTCAGTACCCCAGGCTCCTCAGGTCCAGATCTATTTATTAATAAAATGCTGCTTGAAAAGTGAAATCTACGGGATATATCCACTTTAAGGATTCTGTGTAGCAATTTAAAAGTCACAAATTGAAATTGGCAAAAAATAAATAATAAGTAACATAACTCCTATACAACCTGATGATTATTTTACAATTCAAGGCAAGGACAAAGTGCGTCCTGAAAATTAGGGCCGATTCATGGAACTGAATCAGCACTGACAGGGCCTCGTAAAACATTCTTGCCTGTATGAAATCACGGCCGATGAATGGAGCTTAGTGGAGAATGAAGGCCGTAATTAGCTGCTTATTATGAATGGGCTGGAGAAGAAGTTATAACACAACTATAGAAACAGCTCAACAGAAAACAACAATCTATTCAATGTCAGCATTCGGGGGACGGGTCATTAATCATTCAAAGTTTTATTCCAACGGCACATGGGTTTTATTAAAGGGGATTCCATGCAAGCAGAGTTCCAAGCTACAGTCTGGCTCTCAATGGCAGAAAAAGTTTAAAAAATTTAAAAAAAAAAGTTATACGATACCTGATAATCAGTCACTCCATCCCAGATTTGAACATCCAGTTGACGACCACCAAACCACCTCCCGTTAAGAGCTAATATACAAGCGTCACTTTCTTCTGCCTCTTTAAATGATACAGAAGCAACTCCATCCGGGTGGCGCTAGAAAAGAAATATAAAGAAGGGTGATCTATAACAGAGAAACAAAATAGTAACCAAGGGTAGATGCCTCATTACAAAGACCTACATCAAATATAAGGACTTTCTTCACTTGGCCGAACTTTTCACATTCTGACCGAAGATCTTCACGGATTTCATTTAGCACAAGAGGATCTTCCTGTACAAGGAAAACAAAAGATTAGCAAAATCTGAGCAGACACCGTGAGAGGTGATATGGAGGTAGCAGTTTTTCCAACTCTCTGGCCTTAAAGGGCTTGATCAACAACTGAAATAAGTGATTACCGGTGGTGCCGCTGCGATCACTAAAACAGTTCATACTCTCTTCATTGTTACTCACCCATGCCTACCCAGCTGCAGTTTATTTAGTAAAAAACAAAATCTGCCTTACTCACCCTTCCGGGGTCCAGCATTGAGTCTCTGCTACTGCTCTCGGTCTCTTATCGTCTGACATCAGGTCAAAAGCGCTGTAGCCAATAAGTCAGCTGAGTGGCTCTGACCGAGTAGGCATCACAAGCCCCTTTACTCACTGAGCTCAGTTACTGACGGGAGTGTTGTCGACGTGACATAAGAAGAATACTGAATACAGATACTGAAAAAAAACTGGAGGCAGGGGTTTTCGGAAATGGGAAAAACCTTTAATAAGATGGGGACAGTCAAGTACAACAAAGTCGTAGGGGAATCCAAAAGACCTGCGCCTAATTCCTACTCCTCCCCGCTGCAGAAATATGGGGTGGTGGGCTGCCTCAAGGGGGGCTCAGAAGTAATGGCCTTAGTAATAAAATGAACAGGAGAAAAGGTGCAGCATCCAGGAGTGACCAATAAGTAGTGTATGGGGCTGCGCTGTTCTGCTCTGTCACGGTCATGGGGTCCCAACAGAGATAATAAAAGCTGATCAGTGCCGGGTATCAGACCCCTGATTTGATATTGATGATCTATCCTAGGGGGCTGTGCATTATATATCAAACAATTGGACAACCCGTTTAAGTTTTAACGTAAGAGAACTACATTTTTCAAAATGCATGTCCAAAATATATATAAAAAAAGTATCACTTTTATCCATAAATCTACAGCAAGGAATAAAACTAACAAAGTGAAATGAAAAAATGGTTAAAAAACAGTAACACTTAAAGTTCTTCGGATTTATAAAACTTCTTATTTATGTCATGTAATAAATACAGATAACAGTGCATGTAAAAAATTTCTAAACACACGGACAGAGGGTCAGATCGACGTTATTGGTAGTTATAGGCGTGCTTCTATAACTGTCCATATGAACATTTCAGCAGACAGCAGCGATACACCAAGGACCGGAGGCTGTACAAGTCGCCCTACCCACATTCCACAGGGTCGTAAAAATATACAGCAATCTGGTCCGACTGGTACTTGTAGATCCAGAAGTTCAGTTGATTTGTCATCATGCAAAGTATTTTTTTTTTAATGAAAGGCATGGCGCATGCCACAATTAATGAAAATATCCCAATAAATGGCGGGCACGCTGCAATAGGTTCTGCATAATATACACACACACAATATATGAGAATACAGCAGACTAAACTGTATGCTACTACAGCAACCATGAAAATATATGAATATGAAAAATATACAAACTTTATTAATGAGTTAATATAGAATGGACACAACACATGAGAAAAACTATTAAAGCGATAAAATCAATACATGTTGTCGGACGTAGGTACAAAAAAAACAAGAAGAGTCATACTTCCCTAAATAATGATCATATGTACCCAGTGAAAATATGGGTTATACAAAGTATATGATAAGTTTATATCACAAGATCCAAAACAGTAGTAAATACCTATATAATCAGCCTGGTGTATACTGCATCTGATACAAAAAGCCAGTATAATTATATAGCATGATAGAAAGGTTATTAAATAATAAGGCTTTATTCCCATAAACTGATACGTATTGGTAAACATCACTTTAATGGTCCAACATGTAAACTAGGGAAATGGTACTGTCACTTATAACTTAAATTATAAGTATGAGACATAAGTATGATACATTCAGTTATCACTTGAATATCTGTTACCTTCAGTTATCTGGTTCAGTACTCCATTTTATTATCCATCTTTAGGTTAAAAAAAATGAAAGCAATGTAACAGCCCTGTGTGCGGGTAGAGCACACTTCTATGACTGCTGGGTGCACAATCTACTTATAGAGAACAAGTCCCACTAGGTCCAGTCCTTGTAAAATCACGGGCAGCAAGGTGGCTCAGTGGTTAGCACTGTTACTTTGCAGCTGGGTTACATCCCACCAACCAAAACATCTGAAAGCAGTTTGTATGTTGTCCCTCCCCCCCCCCCCCGTGTTTGTATGGGTTTCCACCAGGTTCTCTGGTTTTCTCCAACACTCCAAAGATATACCGTATTTTCCGGCATATAAGACGACTGGGTGTATAAGACGACCCCCCCCCCCCCCCAACTTTTCCAGCTAAAATATAAAATCTTCTTGAAAGTCGGGGGTCATCTTATACGCCGTGTCTCATCTTATACGCCGGGTGCGGAGCAATTTGCATATGGTGGGGGGGAGTGGTTCCGATGACGAAGGGAGGGGGCATCTCACAGGAAAGGTGTAAGTGGAGTTATCATACCCCTTTTACCTCATTGGTGGCAGCGGTGCTATCTGCGGGTCGGCGGCTCCTCCATTTGCAGTGTGGCGGCTCTGTGCTGGGGGTCTGTGGCGGCTCCTCTTTGTGCAGCATGAGGGCTCTGTGCTGGGGGGGTGGCTCTTTGTCCAGCGTCAGGGCCCCGCCGACATTTCCCCAAAGCCTGGAGGCCCAGGCAGCTCCATTGCTGTGATGTAGTTGCCTCCGGAAAAATGGCCGCTGGAGCCAGCACATGCTCAGCTTCAGATCTCGTCCCGAGATCTCAGGAGCTGCCTGGGCCTCCGTGCTTTGGGGAAATGCCGGCGGAGCCCCGACGCTGGACAAAGAGCCGCTGCAGCCGACCCCCAGCACAGAGCCCTATTTTTTTTCTTTTGCCATACTGGAACAACATGGAAGGCGCGATGATCCAACGTGCTGATCCAACACGCTGATGACTTCGGTACCATTTTTTTGCATTATCGGTTTTATACGGACATGTGAAGGGGCCCTAAGTGTGTATAATAAAATATATGCTTCTTTGTCATATACATTTTGTAATACTGAAAAAACAACTGGTTCTTTGTATTAAGATTTGGAATTTAAAAAAATACTATGCAAGAAATGTTTGGACACAAAGGTAGAAATGAAGGACACTTCTGGGTCACAGGATACAGACCTTTCTCTTGATGTTATGACATGAAGCTGATAAACTGGTAAAACAACGGCGCCATCTACAGGGAGCAACAATAACTAAAAAATTTCTGCTGCAGGAAAAATTCTCTTACTTCAAAGTCTGACGGATGGAACATGTTTTTGATGATGATAACTCTCTCAAATCGTTTCCTTGTTTCATTGGCCTTCTTCTCTGGCCTCCAATCCAATTGTCTGAGAAAGAAAAAACACAACCGAGATTAGTGAGGAAACCATACGACGGGCACTTGGGGTCTGCTGTCAGGTAAAGGAAGTCGAAAGTTGATACATAGAGGAAAGACCCAGACCATAAAACCTAGGGAGACACATGTGGCATCGTATTAGAAAGACTAATAAAAAAAAGAGGTGTTTAGAGATTCTCTAAACTCCCATCCAGCAACCAATGGATGTCAATGTACAGGGTCCTGGGAACCGATTCTTAGTAACTGTACCGTACCCGATCATGACACCTCATTTAATGCCAACCACAGCAAGCGAGAACAGGGACTTGGGACCCCAATTCTCGTGATCGACAAGGATCCCATTGAGCAGACATTTACCACTTACCCTGTGGATAAACCATAAATGTCCAAATCCAAAAGAAGACAAATGGACCGCACTCATCGGGCTGGTGAAGAAATGCTGCTACTTTATTGGCACATGCGATTCATGTTGGCCGGGGGAGTGATAGCAGGATTGAGCAGAAAGCTGACAACGGATTTGGATATTGCTGTGACTTTCCAGGACGAGCACCCGTGGCTGCAGGTTGGCCAGTATTCCGATTACCGCACACAACTTGATCTCATCACGGTAACAGCGGTGCCATCCGCGTTTTTTCTTTTCATGCATTGGTAACAGCGGTGCCATCCGCGTTTTTTCTTTTCATGCATTAAACCATAAATGTATTTCACATAAAACCCCTTTAAAAACACTGAACACATTTTGTCCCCAATCAATCCAAGCAATTTTGACAGAATTCTGCCACAAATTGCTTTGAAAAGTCGCAACATTTTTGAGCAACATAGAATTGCGGAAGCAAATTTTGACTTTTGCTGTTTTCGTGCTAGTCTCTCCCAGATTTGATCAAATGGAGCTGGGGCGTGATGTCACTGCACGTCTACTGTAAGTCAAGCTGTGAGGGTCCCTACGCCCAAAATTTCACTCAAATCCCTGACTAGTCAGATTTCTGGCAATGCGCACGGAGGCGCACGCCACTCATCAGATGGTCCACATTCCTTTTAACCCCTTCCGAAATGCGCCGTACATATACTGCTCTGCGGGAGGTGCGTTCCTGCAAAGAGCAGTATACATACAGCGGCACGATAGTGCGGCCTCACGCTGAGCACCACGGTGATTGCGTGCAGGTGTCAGCTGTATGTGACAGCTGACACCCCGCAGCAATGCAAACGATCAGTGCTAGCATTAAAATGTGTAAAAAAAAAAATTTTTTAAATTCCTAAATAAAAAAAAATATTTTCCCAATAAATACATTTATGTAAATAAAAAAAACAATAAAAGATGCACACATTTGGTATCGCCACGTTCCTAACGACCCGACCTATAAAACTCCCGCTAGTTAACCCCTTCAGTGCACACCGCAAAACAAAAAGTGCAATAAAATGCAACAAAAAAGACGGATTTAAATAAACGGTAAGGGACAGAACAACAGACAGGTACAGTATATTGTTGTTTTTTAATTTTACTTTTATTACAGGAGAACAAGGACTTCGGTTGTGTCATGATCCAGGTTGGATTATGACAGATTTTGCACAAGTAACCATTTTTTTCCTTTAAGCTGTTTGCTTAAAGTTAGTTTTGCCCCCAGTGGCCATTAGGGTCATTACACTGTGGTTGTTTTAGTTCTAGTTTTGCCCCCGGTGGCCGTTAGGGTCATTGCACTCTAGTTACTTTAGTTTAGTTGCCCCTGGTGGCCACTGGTGTTATTGCAAGTGATAATGAAGCAGGTGTGATTCCCTGGCTGCTACCTATAAAGGAGTAGCAGGTGGTCTCACTCACGGTTGGTGATATTGCTCATTTCCAACCAAGTCTGGTGAAGGAAGGAACTACAGAGAGGAGTTCCTGGCAGCTCAGGGGAGCTCTGGTGTAGTAGCTTCAGGCGGAAGCGGAATTCAGGTGTCGAGCTTCAGGGGTGAAGCTGAACTTTGGTGTCGTACTCTGTTGCTGGGAGCAATAGCAACACAGCAAAGCTAAGTGGTGTTTTTCCCTGTTTGTTACTTTCCTTGTGTGTGTATTAGTGCAGTGGTGGGATTAGTTTCTGCACCGTCCAATTCACTAGAAAGGGATAGGTGCAGGGCGAGCTAGGGATGTGAGGTATCCAGCTCGTCGCCAGGTGCGGAACCTGCCTAGGGATCATCAGGAGTGTAGGGACACTGACTCAGGGGAGTGCAGGAGGTCTCCACGTCCCCGTTCCTTATTGCAGGGGCCTCCATTGTAACGGTTTCCCTTAACTCTGTTTAAATTCGCCCTGCTGGAGGCGGTGTATCCAGGTTCACAGGTGTTATAGAAATTCGCCTTGCAGGAGGCGGTGTATCCAGTCACACGTGACATTACAGGTGGAATTAGGCAAGGTTTGCAAGTATGGTTTAATTAAGATTATTAAAGGAGTCTGTGTCATTTTTTTAATTAAAGGACTTTATTCTTGGTGTGTGTGCTTTTAGATAACGTGACTATGGGGTTAGTAATGGATAGGCGTATTGACGTCTCTCCATTACTAACGTCGGGGCTTGATGTCACTTGACAATACAAAGGTGACATCAACCCCACAAATATGATCCCCACTTGCCACCGCTACAGGGCAAGTGGGAATAGCCGGGCAAAGCGCCAGAATTGGAGCATCTAATAGATGCACATTTTCTGGGCAGCTGCGGGCTGCTATTTTTACGCTGGGGGTCAATATCCATGGCCCCTTACCATCCTGAGAATACCAGCCCCCAGCTGTCAGCTTTAGAAAGGTTGGTCGTCAAAAATGGAGGGACCCCTTGCCATTTTTAATTGATTTAAATACTTAAAAAACAATGTGGGGACCCCTCTATTCTTGATAACTAGCCTTGTTGAAGCTGGTAGCTGAGGGTTGCAGCCCTCAGCTGTGAATTGTGCCTGGCTGGTTATAGAAAATACAGGGGAACCCACGCCGTTTTTTTCATTTATTTAAAGCACAAGCGGCGGCTGATGAATACTCGAATCAGCCGCTCCTCACTGTTATTAGCAGCAGCAGCAGGGGTAGGCTGATGGGAGTATTATCACTGATGGGGCTAATTATCACTTAAATGTAACTCATCATTCTCCCCTGCTCACGCCGAACGCCGCAAGTACAGATGTACTTGCCGCAATGTGGACCGATTCCGTGGAAGCATCCGCCAGAAAGCCTGTCGCCTTCTGGAGAGGTAAAGATGTCAGGAGATCCTCCCTTGGAGTACCACTTTTAATATGGTCTTCCAGTTGTTGCAGCCAGAGGAACAGGGTTCTCGTGACGCAGGAGGATGCGACGTTTGTTTTTAAGGAGGTTGCTGATGCCTCCCAGGACTTCCTCAGTAAGCTATTCATCTTGCGGTCAAGAGGGTCCTTGAGTTGAGAGGAGTCTTCAAAGGGTAGGGTAGTTTTTTTGGCTACCCTAGCTACTTGGATATCCACTTTAGGGATTTCAGTCCAACACTTCGAGGTGTCTTCATCTAGAGGAAACCAATCCTTCATCTCGCTTGGGATATTCAGCTTCCTTTCCGGAAATTCCCATTCTTCCAGCATTAGATTCTGGACATTATCACAGATAGGAAAGACCATCTTTCTTCTTGATTTCAGACCACCAAATAGATGTCTTCAGGGTCGTAATTCCTCTTTTTTGAGACTGTAGGCCCCCTGTGAATGACTGGGAAAAGGAAGCCAGGGATGACTATCTCCTATCGTACCATCCCTCTTACTTCATCCATTAGGGATAGTTGTTCCTCTCGGACAATTTTCTCTATGCATAGTTTGCACAAGGCTTTTTTGTAATTGGAGGAGTCTTTTACTGCAGATTGCAGCACTCTGGCACCACTCCAGTCCATCCTACACTCTGCTGCCCGACTAATCCACCTGTCTCCCCGCTATTCCCCAGCCTCCCCCCTATGCCAGGCCCTTCACTGGCTTCCTATTGTCCAGAGGCTCCAGTTCAAAACCCTAACCATGACATACAAAGCCATCCACAACCTGTCTCCTCCATACATCTGTGACATGGTCTCCCGGTACCTACCTACACGCAACCTTCGATCCTCTCAAGATCTCCTTCTCTACTCCCCCCTCATCTCTTCTTCCCACAACCGCATACAAGACTTCTCCCGTGCTTCCCCCATACTCTGGAACTCTCTGCCGTAACACATCAGACTCTCACCAACAATGGAAACCTTCAATAAGAACCTGAAGACCCACCTGTTCCGACAAGCCTACAGCCTGCAATGATCCTTGGTCTACTGAACCAACCCGCTCTACCTACCTTTACTGCACAACCCGCTCTACCCTCTCCTAGTGTAACCTCACCCATCTCTGTTGACTGTGAGCCCTCGCGGGCAGGGTCCTCTCTCCTTCTGCACTTGCGTGTCCCTTGTCTTGCACATGTTTATTGTACTTGTCTATATTTCCCCTTTTCACATGTAAAGCGCCATGGAATAAATGGCGTTATATAAATGTATAATAATAATAAAAATTGCGCACTTGCGGCTTGCAGACTTTTCCTTTGCCTTTGGTGCAGGATCCTTATCTCCCTAAAAGAGAGAGAAGGGGGTTCCCCATAAGGATGGGTCCTGAACCAAAGCCGGGTACCCCTATACCAGGTATACTCACTGGGCCAGGGTTTGCGCTGGGCTCTGCAGATGCAGATCTCAGGGAAGACACATCCATCATGCAGACCTTAGTCCTACCTAGTGGAGTCTTCCATCAGGGTCCTTACATAGGAACCGAGATCCAGCGTTTTCCCCTCATCCAATCGGATGAGATCTCTCCCCCTCCATGATAGGGTGTTTTTGGTTTTTTTATTAATTTCCTGCCAAAATGGCAGTGCATTCCACTGTGGAATGCAGGGCGGAAGTGACGTCACGCCTTCGGCCTCGGCGGTGTACGTCACTTCCTCCGCATGCCTCCGGGTGTCTGGAGAGTGTGCTGGCATCAAGCGCAAGGGGGAGAGCGATCCATGAGGCTGGGGGGGCTACGGGAGGCTCCCAACTAACCATCCAGCGTTGCCGAAGGCGCCAGAGGATGGAGCGGTCCCGCCGCAGCAGGAGCAGCATCAGGGAGGAAGGTCTGGGACGATCGACCCAGGCTGCCCGGCTCAAGGTAAAACCCCTGGGATGTCACCGGCCCATCCACGGAGCACACACGAAAAACCTCTTCATCCCATTAGGGACAGGAAAACACTGGGGATTAGAGGAAGGGGAGGGCTAATTAAATCTCTTGTTTCATGTCCCTAATTAGGATGGGGAAGCAACCTCATGTGTGCTGTCGTGGAGGGGATTAGAGAAAAATAATTATGATGATAAAGCATTGTTTTTTGCCTTTTTTATGGTGTTCACTAAAGGGGTTGACTAGTGAGACAGTTTTATAGGTTGGGTCGTTACGGATGCGGGGATACCAAATATGTGTACTTTTATGGTTTAGATTTTTTTTAAAATATTTATTTAGTGATACAATATATATTGTTTTTTATTATTTTTGATTATTTTTTTTTTAAATATTTCTACACTTATTTAAATTTTTTTTTCTTTTTTTGTAACTTTTTTCTTAGTCCCACTATGGAACAATCATTTTTTGCAGGCTGATCGCTTCTATAGCATGCTGATGAAGCAGCATCTGCATGCTATAGAAGCTGTCAGCGCTGTACTGACAGAGAGACTTGCTGATCATGCACTGCGCATGATCAGCAAGTTTCCTCTCTCTGGTGACCAGGATGTCGTTATGACAACATTGGGTCACCATGGCAACAATCGGGACCCCGCGTGACGCTGCGGGGTCTCCGATCCAAAGGCAGAGGGAGGGGCTTCTGGAATGATGCGATCGTGTTAGTTCGCAGCATTTAGGGGGTTAAAGTGCCAGGAGAGGTCTGTGACCGCTCCTGGCACCTAGTGCTGGGCGTCAGCTGTCAGAATCAGCCGAACGCTATGACGTAATATTCCATCCATGGTCAAATTGGCCCAAGTCACATGGATGGATCATTACGTCCGATGTCAGAAAGGGGTTAATGATTCAGGAGAGTAACTCCATTACAATCCCTCATCAAGACCAGTGGGAAAATCGCTGGTGTTGATGAATCGGGGCATATATATGTGAAGGAAGCCAATTAACTTTCCTTCCCTGGAGGGTAGAATTTGTAATCCGAAATTTCAACCAAAAGGCACAAAAGCCTGTTTGCACACACAGCAGGGCACACCATGTCGCCGGGGGCCATGACGCAGGGACAGCCATAGTCTAGATATACATTTTCTCTGTAGAGGCTGATGCAGGAGAACTTTAGCATTACATATCAGCCATTATAATAAAAGGCCAACCATGTAATGCACCCAAGTGACTCTCTGTTCAGGGTCATATAGCGTGACATGAAAAATTATTAATTCCATAAGCTTCTATATAAAAATACAAGCAGCGAGGCTGGAAATAGACACATACTTCTGCTGGAGAGACAGCTTCTTCCGGTAATCCTTACACTTCTTCTTCTTCTTCGTTTTATCATACTCTCCCTTCAACTGGAATTTTGCATTTTCAACGTGAAGTTTGTAGCCCCTGATCTCGTAATCATCAAGCAACTTTAGCGCTAGTTGAACGGATTCTATCTGCAAGTGGAAAAAAAAAAACCATAAGCAACGTATAATATATTCCTTTTTGAAATACTTCATTTAATCCTCCAGCAGACAGTTTTTTTTGCCTCAAATTAGTGTGTTATTTCTTAAAGAAAAACACGGGTATTACATACCTGGTAATGTGTTTTTTCCTGAGACATGACGGCACCAAGAGAGAGGGGATCCACCCAACAAGGACAGGAAACCTTCAAGATAAAAGGGGCGGCTCCTCTCTCCGCATCAGTTGTTTTACAGAGCACGAGAGGAACTCCGCAGGTTAGTGTACATATAAATAATACATCCTTTACACTACTAAATTTCCAACACCCAAGGGAGTGTATAATGCTAATAATGCACCTAATTAATGATGTGATCAATAGGGAGGGAATATAAGGGTGCCGTCATGTCTCATGAAAAAACACATTACCAGGTATGTAATACCCATGTTTTTCCATTCTACGTGACGGCACCACGAGAGAGTTAGAAATTTGTATTCTCTTAGGGAGGGATCACTGCTTGTAACACTCTTCTCCCAAATGTGAGATCAG
Source organism: Dendrobates tinctorius (assembly GCF_039654945.1). NCBI lineage: Eukaryota > Metazoa > Chordata > Amphibia > Anura > Dendrobatidae > Dendrobates > Dendrobates tinctorius. The sequence continues at coordinate 20,124,867 of NW_027361801.1, read as the reverse complement.
AGGTAGCAAATAGGTTTAACCTATAATGCCGGAGCAGACCAAGAGGCCGCCTTACAGGTTTGGTCTATGGGAGCGTCTGCTCTCTCCGTCCAGGGCGTCATCATGGCCCTCGTGGAGTGGGCTTTTATACCTTCTGGAATAGCCCAGCCTACACTGCTATATGTTAGCATAACGGCCTTTTTCACTCATCTAGCTATAGTCTGTTTAGATGCTTTTAAGGCTCTTCCTTGCCCCTTGAAATGAGACAAATAAGGAACTCTGTTTTCTCCAAGGTCTCGTTACCTCTAAATACTGCAGGAGACATCTCCTCATATCTAGGCAATGAAGCCTCTCCTCCTTCTGGTAGTTAGGATCAGGACAAAAGAGATGGTAAGATTATCTCCTGAGCCCTATGATATTTTGATATCACCTTGGGAAGGTATGCTGGATCTAATTTTAACACAACTCTATCGTCTATGGCCTGAGTGTAGGGAGGGTCTTATTGATAATGCGACTAAATGCTCAACCTACTGGCCGATGTGCGCGCCATTAATAAGGCTGTTTAATGTTAGAATCCTTATCTAATGTTGTGCTTTGATGGTTCAAACAGAGATGACAGGAGTAAATTTAGATCCCAAGGTGGAAGAGTAGAGGACGTGACAGTCAGCTTTAGTACAGGCCTGAACAAACCTGGCCACCCACCTATTGTTTGCCTGGTCGCAGTTGAATAAGGCTGCCAGGGCTGAGACGTGTACTAGGTTGTCAACTGCAGCCTGAATCTCTGAGGGTGATTGAAGGGACGCTGTGTTAGAAGGTCCTAGACCTCTGTCACTGATACCACGGCCTTTTTGGCCAAAAAGGGAGCTATTATGAACACTCTGGCTCTGACCTCCCTGATCTTCCTCAAAACCACTGGTATGAGGCATATTGGAGGGAAGGCGTACAGGAGACCTGATGTCCACTTTATCCTGAAGGTGTCTACTGTCAATGGTCTGTCTGCTGGACTTAGGGCGCAGAATTTCGGAACCTTCCTGTTGGCTTTTTTGAGGCGGAGAGATCTATACTGGGTTTTCCAAAATGTGCACTATCCATTGAGAAATGGATTCTTTTAGGTACCATTCTCCTTGCCTCAAGTGGTTCCTGCTCAGACAGTCTGCCATCAGGTTGTCTATACTTCGGATATGCGGGGCCGGTAATGAGAGGGACCGGTGTTCTGCCAGAGTCATGATCTGGCCTCAAGCTGCTTAGTGGAGGCCCTTTGACAATAGCAGTCACCTTCAGCCTAAAAAGGGCCGGTGACTATCTGCATCAAGGACTGAGAACGGGTGTCTCCCTGGTGGTTTACATATGCAACCACTGCTTGGTTGTCTGATAGGACTCTCACGTGGTGTCCTCTTTAAGTGTGGTAACAACTCCTCTGACGTTTTTTCGATTGTTAGTTCTCAATTGTTTGAGGATAGATTTCTTTCCTACTGGGCCCAGGGATCCTGGAGCCATAATGTGTTTACTTTTGGAAGCAGTTACGCTCATCCAAGAAGGCTTGGTGGCCTAGGTGGGCTCCCAACCCCAAGGACTAGCGTCCATTGTGACCACCTTGGAGGCAGTGTGTGTGTGTGTGCGCGCGCAGGGTACTCCTCTCGGGGAGGACTATCTGTAACCACCACCTGAGTGATTGGAGTACAGAGTCCGGGAGGGTTAGCATTTGCTCTAACCGTCCCTGAAGTTCCCGGTTGTTCTGCATCACACACCCTTAGCGTTCCCTTGTGTGGAACTGGGCCCGTTTCACTACTGGTATGTCAGAGGTGAGGGACCCCAACATCAACATGGTCCTTCTCAGAACTATTTCTGCTTTTTTATCTCCCTTGTCTTCCTCTGGGAGGTGATACTCCTGCTCCACCGAGTCCACTGTTAACCTCAAGAATTTCTATACCATTGCTGGTTCCAGTTTTTTTTTTGTTTTTTGAGGTCCAGCTGCCATCCTAGCGTCTATAGTGTTTTCATCACTATTCTGACTTGATCTTGACAGCAATGGAGAACTCTTCCATCTATGAAGAAGTTGTCCCGATAGGGTATCACCAGAGTATCTTTCCCTCTGAGGTGTGCTGTGATTTCTGCGATTAGCCTTGTGAAAAACTTGAGGGCTATCACTACTCCACAGCACAGGGCCCTATATTGGAAGTGACGCTACCGAGACCCATTTGGACTGTCACTCTGAGACATATATGGCCTTATTGCCGGATCTGGTGATAAGTGATCTTGAGGTCTCGGAATTGTTATATAACATTTGAGGAAGGAGGAGTTCTACTGCTGGCCTTATCGTCTCCATCTTGGAAGACGGGATTATCAGATACCTATTGAGGTCTTTTCAGAATTATGATTGTCCTCCAGGAATCTATCTGGGGAGTTTTTTTTTTTTTAAATAGGGGGGAGTAAAACTCTATCCTATCGAAATTTCTACCAAGACATGTTTGTCTAGGAGTGAGGTTGCTTCCCCTTCCAGACCGTCTTTCTTTGAGAGGACTGCCTATGTCCTCGTGGAAGCCAGTGGTGGAACCTTAACTCCAGGCCTGATCCTACAATTTTCCGGATCCAGGTGCTGAACGAGAACCTCTCCCAAGCTGGAACGAAGTGCACATGAGAAGGCCTGTCACTGGAAGGGTATTTTGGGGTCTTTGGAGGGCATGCTAAAGTAAAAGCCTCTCCCACCTTTGGATCGTTTGTCAGAGTTGTTTCTGTCTCGATCCTTATATTGCAGTCTCCTGAATTTCCGACCCTTCCGAAAGTAGCGCCGAAAAAGGCCTGAAAATGGCTGTTTTTTGGGAAAATATTCTTTTAGTTGTCGGTTTTTCCTAATACGTCATTCAATGTCTGACCAAAATAGGAAATTTCCCTCACACGGTGAAGAGCAGAATTACCTCTTTGCCTGTGTGTCCCCCGGCCAGCATTTAAGCCATCCTGCATGGCCAAACCTGCTAATATTCCTGCTAGCCTTGCAGAATCCTGCTGAAGTCTCAGCTAGGAATACTGCCGCTGCTCTTATGGCTGGTGTTGCCTCTAGGATAGTCTCCCTGAGGATTCTTTGCTCTAGCTGATACTCCAGATTATTAATTCATATCTTAAGGGATCTAACCACACCAGTGGCCGCAATGGCCGATCTAAGTGTTTCAGCTGAGGGCACCCAGGCTGTTTTAAGACAACTATCTGTCTCTCTGTTGGAGGTTCTTTCAGGGAACCTAAATCCTTAAGGAGCAGGAAGGACTTTCTGGCGACCTTTGAGATCGCTACGTCAATTTTGAAGCCTCATCCCAGGATGAGGCTGTCTCTTCCTCAAAAGGGTACCTCCTTTACAGGGAATTGATTATCTGGGACTTCCTCACTGGTTTTTCCCATTCCCTTTTAATGAGTCCTTGCAGCTGTTAGTTAATAGGGAAGGCTCTACGTTTTCGTTATAGCAAGCTTGTCGAACATGAGTTCTTGGCTTTCGCATCTACCAGCCCCATGGTAGGTCGGACAGCTTTAATAAGCTTGTCCGTACTGTATCCTCTACTAGGAACGTATCTTTTTCATCTGAGCTACTTTCTCAGTAGCGAGATTTGACTGAGTCCCCCTCTAACCCCTATTGAGAGATCAATGAGGGGCTGGCCTATCCCTTGCTTTGCTATCCATGTTCATTGACTGCAAAGCCCTTCCTGATTTACAGACTTCTGACTGAATCAGGGATCTCCGACTCTTAGAAAAGAGGGTGACTCTTCCGCTACTGTTTTATCAATACAGGCCTGACACAACCTCTTATTCCTAAGGGACTTCTTGCATAAGGAATATTCCTTATTCCTAGTTTTTTCGATTTACCCCTTTTTTAGCGATCTCCAATGCTCTACTCCACCAATGTTTATAAAAAGAGGGGAGAGAGGAGACAAGAGAGAGAGAAAGAGAACAGACATTATTGTACTGGACTTTCTCGAAGCTCACTCACCACTCGGACATTTCACAGGACGGGTACCGGATCTGGAGGCTGACTGGTCTGTACACATGACTCCCCTCTTGACTGTGGACCCCTCCTTTTTAAACACCATGATGATCCTCCCGTACGCTATCCGAGCGGCTTCCACTGTAGTTATGGCGCGTCTGGCTCCTCTCATCTGAGCGAGACCGCCACTCCTGCACCTCCTGGCGCAGCCGTAAGTGCTCTGGCGAAAAAGGCTCTCAATCTTAACAAGTTAGCTGCTGCCGCTTTCAGATGAGAACAGTCACATTCAACCTAGAATGGTTGGTGACCCCTGCCAGCACTTCTGACAGCATTACCCCATTTTTTTTCTTTAGTTAACTGATCACCTGGTTGATCCTGCACCTGCCAGTCGCCTGCGCTTCCTGGGTGTTATCCCCCACATGCGCACTATATACGGCTTGTGGTCACCCCCGGTAACCACTACCGGTGTGAGCTGATCTCTTCCCCGTGCATGCCCCAGAGCGCGCCAGCCTTTCCCCCGGGTGTGCGCTCCCCTTCTGCGCTCGGGGAGTCTCTCTGGCCAGTTCCTGGTGCGCGTCTCTGTCCTGCCACTATCGGGCACATCACTTCCGGTACGCGCTCGACTCCCGGCCTCTCCTGGCGTTCTTCTGACACCAGGCCGCCACGACACCCAGTACCGCCGCCCACTCCATACCTGGACCTGCCCGGAGGGGGCAATAATGCTGCACCATCCCTGGCTACCAAGACGCCCGGTCACCTCCTCCATACCTGTGCTGGATTTTACCTGGAGGGAGCGATCACGCCGCTGGCCACCACTGATTCCTGCAGGTACTGCTTCTTCTTTATGGCCCAAATGGTGATCGGCGTCCTGGGCTCAACAGGGAGGGATTCCGAGAGGGTCCTCCGAGGAGTCTTACCTCTGCCCGGGCACCGATGTGCCTCACGGGCTGCATGGCCACCACACGTCAACAGGGAGGGAGCACAAAAGTGGCCTCCGTGGACTCCTATGGGGTACGTCGGCATCTGGGAGGGTACACCCAATGTGGTCTCCGAGGCATCAAACTTCATCCGGGCAATTGCCTCACGGGCTGTGGCCATGCACTCGCTCAGGGGGGGGCATAGGAATATATGGCCCCCGAGGCGACTACCGGTACCTGGTGACGGGTGTAGCAGACCGGTGCCTGCCAGTCACCCGACCCAGGCCCAGGCATCCTCTTCTTTCTTCCAGAATCTTCAAGAGGTTTTCATCTTGAGGGTTCCCCATCGAGGACAGGAAACCAACTGATGCGGAGAGAGGAGCCGCCCCTTTTATCTTGAAGGTTTCCTGTCCTTGTTGGGCGGATCCCCTCTCTCGTGTTGCCGTAATGTAGAATGGAAAAAAAATAATAAAATATATAACACAATTGTATAACTAAAAATAAATGCAAATACTAGATGCAAGTTTGGCATCCAATAATTGCATTTATTTTTAGTTATACAATCGGCCCTTGGTGTATTTTTCTACGCGCTCGGTACGGACATTTTTCATGTTGTCACATGCTCAGACAAAATTTTTACTATAAATTCCAAACATTTAATTTAAAAAAATTTTGGCACACATTCCCTTTAAAGAGTCAAAATAAGTGAACCGAAGAAAAGAATGATCAGGACTGATCAGAACCACAGGATAAAATGATGACCGACCTTGAGATAACAGCACAAGCCGTCTCCTTTCAGGTTCCCCTCTTTATCTTTATAGAGCTTTATCTTATATTCTTCAGACTGCAGATCTCGCATGATAATGCCACATTTAGACATAATTTGGATAAATTCATCATTGGTAATATCAGGAGGCAGTCCTGTAAAGCAGAAAAATAGAGGCAAATACAAAAAAAAAGGGCTGCACGTCACTCCAGAGCAGCGTGCGTGCGCCAGTGTGCGTGTATTTGCCACTAACCTGTCACATACACGTTTGTGTTTCTACCGTCTTCCACATTGAACCAACCTGGAATGAATGAACAGATACAATTTTAATAATTACATTTTTATGTGTATAATAATGACATTTTAGACTGAACGCTAAAGGGAATCTGTCGGCGCATTTTTACATAAGGAAGCATTGGCATGACCGTGTAGGCGCTTGCCTCCAATAAAATTTTAGACTTAGTGTTAATCCGTTCTCAGAACCATATGTGACTGTTGGATGAGAGCAATATCCTATCCTACCTCCCAACATTCTCAGCTCTCTTTTTGATTAGCCGGCCTGGCATGATGCCATCAAGTGTGATGCCCATGTGGAATAACGGCAGGTTGACTAATCAAAGGAAGAGCCACTTTTTTGTACGGTCTGAAAACGACGAATATAGCCAGGACAGAGACCAAACAGTGCCTACTGTGGCTCCGCCGGCTTCATTCAGATTCGCCAGATATAGCAAACAGTATAAATTTCTGTGATGAATCTGGTTTATTATAAGACTGTCTAGTCTAAAGGTCTATTTACACTAGCCTAGGACATGAACAAGCATTCCCAAGAACACATATGCCAATAATCGTGCCAACCACCCAACAAACAAGGTAAAATTCTTGTTAAGCCTGCTTAAAAATTATCCTTCTTGGAAGCGCATCATGCTAAGTTAATAAGACAATTGCAGCCAATGTGCACAGAATGATCTGTGACTGATACTTGTGTGTGAATCAGACGTGCAGCCGGCCTGTGTAAAAGGCTATTAAACTAAAGACATATAGCCAATCGGCGGTCATTTAACGATGTCAGTCAGCCAAAGTAAATGAGGCTTAAGTCAGCATTTGACTAAAAGTTGGACAGTAATGATAAATATGATTCATAATTTTAGTAAAACTCCAGCTCCACAACAAGTGAGGCTATGGTAGTATGAACCTGTCGATAGAATGATTGTTCAAATCAAGCACAGGCGCTCATGCATCATGACGGGCCAGTCATGTAGTTACACCTTCTGACATACTTTTTTCCATCAATCTCCACTGTTCTCTGTCTCTATCAAACCATAGCGGTCAAAGAAAAGGGAGGTGGAGAGAAGGAAAACAAGCAGGTGGGAAGGTGTATATACAGTGGGTACGAAAAGTAGACCTCTTTAAATTTTTCACTCTTTGTTTCATTGCAGCCATTTGGTAAATTCAAAAAAGTTCATTTTTTTCTTATTAATGTACACTCTGCACCCCATCTTGACTGAAAAAAAACAGAAACGTAGAAATTTTTGCAAATTTATTAAAAAAGAAAAACTGAAATATAACATGGTCACTCTGGAAGAAGTTTCCTTCAATTGCAACCAGTCGTCCTATCCCTGCAGCTGAAAAACACCCCCATAGCATGACGCTGCCACCACCATATTTCAAAGTTGGGATTGTATTGGGCAGGTGATGAGCAGTGCCTGGTTTTCTCCACACATACCGCTTAGAATTATCACCAAAAAGTTCTATCTTCTTCTCATCAGACCAGAGAATCTTATTTCTCAGTCTGGGAGTCCTTCATGTGTTTTTTAGCAAACTCTATGCGGGCTTTCAAACGTCTGGCACTGAGTAGAGGCTTCTGTCGGGCCACTCTGCCATGAAGGCCTGACTGATGGAGGGCTGCAGTGATAGTTGACTTTGTGGAATATCCCTACTGCATCTGTGGAGCTCAGCCACAATGATCTTGGGGGTCTTTACCTATCTCACCAAGGCTCTTCTCCCATGATTACTCAGTTTGGCTGGATGGCCAGGTCTAGGAAGATTTCTGGTGGTCCCAAGCTTCTTCCATTTAAGGATTATGGAGGCCACTGTGCTCTTAGGAACCTTGAGTACTGCAGAAATTCTTTTGTAACCTTGGCCAGATCTGTGCCTCGCCACAATTCTGTCTGAGCTCCTTGGCCAGTTCCTTTGACCTCATGATTCTCATTTGGTCTGACATGCACTGTGAGCTGTGAGGTCTTATATAGACAGGTGTGTGCCTTTACAATTCAAGTCCTATTAGTTTAATTAAATACAGCTGGACTCCAATGAAGGAGTAGAACCATCTTAAGGAGGATCACAAGGAAATGGACAGAATGTGACTTAAATATGAGTGTCTGAGCAAAGGGTCTGAATACTTATGACCATGTGAAATTTCAGTTTTTCTTTTTTAATAAATTTGCAAAAATGTCTACATTTCTGTTTTTTCAGTTAAGATGGGGTGCAGAGTGTACATTAATGAGAAAAAAATGAACTTTTTTGAATTTACCAAATGGCTGCAATGAAACAGAGCGAAAAATTTAAAGTGGTCTGAATACTTTCTGCACCTACTGTAAATGACTGGCCCCGCCATGACGTATTGAGCGCCTGTATTTGGTTTGAACAGTCATTCTGCACTGACAGAATCATAAAAACGATCTATTGTGTATATCAGGTTTTACATATTTTGCTTTTTTTTTTATATCACAGTCTTTGCTCTTTACTTGAACAAAAAGACATTATTTGAAATCCTGCAAATTTTCACACTGGCCGCTGGGGCTTTTTTAGACTCTTATGTTGTCCTTTCAGGAAGAGTTTTCAGCAGGCTCCTTATCATCAGGGGCTGGAATACAATAACAGGTAACACAGCTGGTAACACAGGATCCACCAGTCACAGGTGATGTCACAGCTGACCTGCTCCCCCTCCCTTCAGTGGCCAGTGTCAAATCTGCAAGATTTCTATTTTATATTTTTTAATACAGAGCGTTAAATACAAAACACAAACAAAAAACACAACTGTAGAGATATTAAAAAAAAAAATACTTCTAACACAAAAACCTGATTTAAACAATTTGTCATTTTCGGAGGATAGCTTCCTTTTAACCCCTTAACAACCAAAAGTATTTCCGTTTTTGGATTTCCATTTTTTGATCCCCTTCTTCCCAGAGCCATAACTTTGTTATTTTTTCTGTCAATATGGCTGTGTGAGGGCTTGTTTTTTGCGCGGGGAGTTGTTTCTTTTGAACGACACCATTTATTCTTATCATATCGCGTGCTAGAAAACAGGAAAAAAATTCTAAGTGTGGTGAAATTGCAAAAAAGCGCAATTCCACAACTATTTACCATGTTCACTAAATGCTAAAACTGACCTGCCATTATGATTCTCCAGGTCATTACGAGTTCATAGACACCAAACATGTCGAGGCTCTATTTTATTTAAGTGGTGAAAAAAAATCCAAAGTTTGTAAAAAAAAAAAAAAAAATGGCGCCATTTTCCAAGACCTGTAGTGTGTCCATTTTTTTGTGATCTGGAGCTGGGTGAAGGCTTATGTTTTGCGTGCCAAGTTGACGTTTTTATTTATACCATTTTGGGATAGCTACAATGTTCTGATTGCCCATTTTTGCATTTTATTGCATCGTACAGTAATTCTGATTTTTTTCTTGTTATGCCGTTAACTGATTCTTTTTATATCTTGATAGATCGGTGATACCAAATATGTGTATATTTTTTTTTAATTGTTTCATTTTGAATGGGGCAAAAAGGGGGGTGATTTGAACGTTTATATTTTTAAATATTTTTTAATTTTTTTTTTTTACCGGCTTCAATAGTCTCCATAGGAGACTAGAATCTGCGATCGTCTGATCGCTTGTGTTACACATAGCAGAGTTGCACAACAAAAATGCTCATCTGCTATGCCATACACCTGACAAATGCTATTGAGAACTCTGCTATTAGAAGTGGAAAGGAAGAACAAAGACGAAAGAATCTAATTAATAAAAATATTGGAGAAAGAGAAACCAATCACAAACTAAAATGTTTCTATACTAATGCACAAAGCATGGGCAACAAACAAGGAGAATTGGAACTACTAACACAGGAAAAGAAATATGATGTAATTGGAATCACTGAAACTTGGTGGGACGATACACATGATTGGAATACAAGACTAGAAGGATACAACTTATTTGCAAGAAACAGACTTGATAAACGAGGAGGGGGTGTCGCATTGTATGTTCGAAACGCGTATATCTGCACAGAGATTGAAGCTTCAGAGACTGGGAGTTCTGTGGAAACTGTTTGGGTAAGAATACAAGGACAGAACAATGGAAAGGACACCATTGTAGGCATTTACTACAGGCCGCCTGTGCAAGCCGAAGATATAGATGAACTCTTTATGCATCAGATGGCCAAGTTCTCCAAAAAATATGACATAGTTGTCATGGGAGATTTCAACTATCCAGACATTTGTTGGGAATCGCTCTCAGGCAAAACTAACAGGTCAAGGAAATTCTTATCCTCTCTTGCTGACAACTTTATCTTCCAAAAGGTAAGGGAGAAAACAAGGGGAACTGCTACCTTGGATCTAATCCTTATAAACAGGGAGGAAATGGTTGAGGAGGTAAAAGTGGCTGGGACCCTAGGAGGTAGCGACCATGCTATTTTAGAATTTTGGATAACTAGAGGTGGAAGACCTGTGAAGACTCAGACGTCAAGGTTAGATTTCAGAAAGGCAGATTTTAAGGGATTCAGAAAGAGAATTGGAGGGATCCAATGGCTGGATATCCTTAAAGACAAAAATGTCCAGGAAGGATGGGAAATCTTGAAAAATGAAATTCTCAAAGCACAGTTGTTAACAATTCCGAAAAGAGGGAAGAATAGGAAGCATTTAAGGAAACCAGGATGGATGAACACAGAACTTAAGCACATGCTAAAAAGGAAGAAAAAAATGTTTATAAAATGGAAAGAGGGAGGCATATCTAAAGAAGAATATAATGCTGTCTGCAGAACCTGCAGGGCACAAATCAGATTAGCTAAAGCTGAAAATGAACTGAGGCTTGCAAGAGATGTCAAAAGCAATAATAAAGGATTTTGGGGATATGTCAAAAGTAAAAGAAAAGTCAAAGATGCTATAGGATTTTTACAGGATGAAAATGATGAAATGGTAAGACAGGATGTTGAGAAGGCTGAACTTTTAAATTCCTATTTTGCATCTGTTTTCTCTCAGAAAGGAAATGCAACATCAACTGTTATTCACTGTCCTATTAAGGGAATAGAAGAATCCAGGATATCTATAAACAGAAAGATAGTGAGGAAACACTTAGCTAACCTAAATGAATTCAAGTCTCCAGGTCCAGATGAATTACACCCCAGAGTACTGAAGGAGATAGCAGAAGAAATTTTTGAACCCCTCTCCATTATCTTTGAAAATTCTTGGAGAACAGGAGAAGTGCCAGAAGACTGGAGAAGAGCAAATGTTGTCCCTATCTTCAAAAAGGGGAAGAAGGTGGACCCAGGCAACTATAGGCCGGTGAGTCTGACTTCTATACCAGGAAAGATCTTTGAACAAATTATTAAACAACATGTATGTCAATACCTGGATAAGAATGAAGTGATTAAACAGAGTCAGCATGGGTTTCTAACTAATAAGTCATGTCAGACTAACTTAATTTCCTTCTATGATGGTATCACTGATTGGGTGGATCAAGGAAATGCTGTAGATATAGTATATCTTGACTTCAGCAAAGCATTTGACAAAGTCTCTCATACAATCCTTATTGAAAAAATGATTAAGTATGGAATGGACAAGGCAACTGTTAGGTGGATTCATAACTGGCTTAGTGATCGGACCCAAAGAGTGGTCGTAAATGGCTGCACATCCAGTTGGAAGAATGTCTCAAGTGGGGTACCACAGGGCTCTGTCCTGGGCATTGTATTGTTCAACATCTTTATCAATGATTTAGATGAAGGAATTGAGGGTAAACTGATTAAATTTGCTGATGACACAAAGCTAGGAGGGATAGCTAATACTAGAGAAGAGAGAGAGAGGATTCAAAAAGATTTAAATAAACTGGAGAAGTGGGCAGCAACTAACAGAATGGTTTTTAACAGGGAGAAATGCAAAGTACTACATCTGGGCAATAAAAATGAAAAAAGCATATATAGAATGGGAGGAATAGGGCTAAGTGACAGCACATGTGAAAAAGACTTGGGTATACTAATAGATCACAGACTGAATATGAGTCAACAGTGTGATGCAGCAGCAAAAAAGGCAAATGCAATTCTAGGATGTATTAACAGAAGCATACAGTCTAGATCACGTGAAGTCATTATTTCCCTCTACTCCTCTTTGGTCAGACCTCATCTGGAATATTGTGTCCAGTTTTGGGCACCACATTTTAAAAAAGACATCAACAAACTGGAGCAAGTTCAGAAAAGAGCGACCAGAATGGTGACCGGTCTGCAAACCCTGTCTTATGAGGAAAGGTTGCAGGATTTGGGAATGTTTAGTTTGCAAAAGAGAAGACTGAGAGGAGACTTAATAGCTGTCTACAAATATCTAAAGGGCTGTCACATTGTAGAAGGATCAACTTTATTCTCATTTGCACAAGGAAAGACTAGAAGCAATGGGATGAAACTGAATGGGAAGAGACACAGATTAGATATTAGAAAAAACTTTTTGACAGTTAGAGTGATCAATGAGTGGAACAGGCTGCCACGAGAAGTGGTGAGTTCTCCTTCAATGGAAGTCTTCAAACAGAGGCTGGACAGACATCTGACTGGGATGATTTAGCGAATCCTGCTTTGAGCAGGGGGTTGGACCAGATGGCCCAGGAGGTCCCTTCCAACTCTACGATTCTATGATTCTATGCACACCATCGGCAGTTCAGCAATGGCAACCACAGGGGTCTCCTGTAAACTCCGGGTTATCATGCTAACCCACCGGCGCCCCACGATCATGTGATGTGGGTGCCGATGGGCGGAGCTAAGACAAGCATCTAGTTTGCACAAGTTAAATGCCGCTGTCAGAGAATGATAGAGGAATTTAACTAATTAACAGCCGCTATTAGATCGTGACTCCACCTGTGACTGTTAGGGGCACATGTCAGCTGTCATGTGCAGGAAAAAGTGTGGGCTGTCATAGGTCGTTAAGGGCTTAAAGAGCGTTGCCCCATTTTGTACATTTATAGTATAAATATGGCATAATTGTTTGACAGATGTGGATCTCAGACCTGAGACCTACACTGATTATGAGAAGAGTGCCAAAAACATGTGTAAAAGAATAGAGAAAGCTGTGCATGTGGAGACAGACCAATATGTATCAGACATTTGAAAAGGAGGCGATCAGAATAACGCCTTTAAAAAGGTTGGCTACTACTTTTTTTTTTTTTTTAATTGATGGCTTATGCTTAGGATAGGCCATCCATATCTGATCGGTGAGCGTTCATCACCTGGCATTCCGACAATCTGCTGTTGGACGGAACTTTTCAGACGCTACTGGAACATGGCAACGCCATCAAAACTATAGTGGCTGCAGCCAGGGAGATGCAGCTCCACCCCCTATTTATTTCTGCAGTACCCATGCACGGCCACTGTAGTTTTGACTGCGCTGTTCCAGCAACATCTGATAAATTCCAGCTGGCACCAGTAACAGCCAATTGGTGTGGCTGCCGGGTGTCGCACCCACACTGATCAGCTATTGATGGCCATCAATATCCTGTGCCTCAGTATTCAATATCAAACCTGTCCAGAATACAGACGTGGGCTTGGACTATCTAGAAACCTATGCAACACCCTAGGCCACAGAAACTTTTTAATTTACTTTTCACTAGTTTTATAAATGTCCCGGATGCGTAGTACTAAACCCTGTTAAACTCAGGTCAGATAAAATCTAATACATAAGACGGCATCCACTTTGCCACAAGAACAAGCCTTGCGGTAGCCATACATCTTACCATCAGGACGGGATCTGAGCCGACTGAGGAAGGCAGGATGTATGTTCCTTTAATAAATGCTTCCCGGCATCCCCCAATACCCGGATTAATAGGAGTCTATACATCACCTGGGTCCGCTTTCCTCTTCTCTCCCTTTGCTTTCTGGTCACTCTGTTCTGGTTCAGGTTTGGGGTCTTTCTTAGGCTTTTGCTCTTCTTTCATTTCCTTCGGGGCTGCAGACGGCTCAGTGTTCTCATTCTCAGAAGCAGTGTACCCATAATTTGCCTGATACATCGCCAGGAAATCTTCCGTTATCTAATCAAAAGAAATCACAAAACCTACAATAAAAACGTTTATCATTCTCATCAAAAAACAGCCCAAAAATCTAGATACCACTGAAGTTTTAGACACATGGTCTTGCTATAGATGTTGCATAGGAACTCCAGAAATGTAAGCAAAATGGTCCCCCCCCCACCCCTTATCACGTACACGTTTATGTAGATAAGCATGTTCTCTTTGGGGAGGGAAAAGTAGATGCTTTACCAGCAGGTTATCTTCCCCAAGAGAAGGATCAGGCAGGTTCAAACTGAAGATGCCCACTCCGTCTTCCCACCCAGACACCTGAGACAGGCGGAGGGGTACATATTAGGAGGTGAAGCGAATCCTGCAGAAATTGGTGGGTTCAAACAATGTTCCTCTAATATGCATCTGTCCATCAACATATAGAATTTCAAGGTCTATGGAGGGAAAAGAATGCAGATCAGTCACAAAAACGTATCCGAGAGTCTCTTCACAATGCGAGTGGGCTATACCTCTAACATAGACCGGACACTGGCAAAATGAACATATAAATTGGGATATATTTTGGGGGGTTTTATGGTGGTCCAGAAAAACAAGCTACTGCAGTTTTCTATACAGAAAAAAAAATTATGTTTCTCTACACCAAACTTGGATGCCAAAAGAACAATTTGTAGCACGATTGTGAGCCATGTCTGATCTATGCATAAGGAGCTTTTCTGGTACTCAAGCTAAACATACGAGAACACAGACACCAACAAGATCAGTCAGATTTGGGTGTTTCATGCCACCCATACAGACTACTGTCCAATTATGCAGAATCCATCCAGCCTGGGTCACGGCTTACACCTAAGGCCTCTTTCACACTACCGTGTTCTCTCTTTTTTTTTTTTCCTCTCTCTCTCTCAAAGCTGTCACAAAGACTGCGATAGACCGCAGTGCTCATCCAACTCCAGGCTGTTCTGTATGGAGGTTTTGTAGAGCCAGAAATGTAACACCGGGGATAAGACTAGCAGAGAACTGGAGCCAAATACTTAATTCCTGGAAATGGCGACCACAAGGGCAGAGGCAAGGAACACCGTTACCAGTTCAGCCGCCTGCCAGGAAACGGGATGTACTCATCCACTGCACATAAACGTGTCCGGACGGCAAATATCCAGGAAGAATAAAGAATGTACTGTACATCTTAAAATCCACACCTCCATGCAAGTTGGAGAGAAGTCCCCCAAACCAGCTGATTTCTAGGGTGTGTAGGCCTCCTGACTCTCCCCCAAACAGATTGTGTCGGGGGACAGACGTATAGGGCGGTTGGAATTCAATCCTCCAATCCTTTTGCTCCGTGGACTGATCACAATCTTCTGAACGCGTCTCGCGCCTGATCAGGAGTCCTTGGCTGATCAGTCGCTCCTGTATATGGGGGAGGGGGGGTTGGAAGCTGTCAGCTGAACCATGGCTCCGCTGACTGCTCTCCATCGTGTATGGCCGGCTTTAGGTTGGGGAGATTTTGGCCACCACTCTGGTCTTGCAGCAAATATCTCTATGCGTAGCTGCTACATTGAAGCATTATGCAGGTGATTGACATGGCAATGTCACCACCAGAGTACAGCAATGGCCAGCAAGTCACAAAAATTCAGAATTAATGGGATTTCTTTGCTATTTGCTTTTGGCAGCACCTTTCAGGTTGTAGTACGACCTCATTCACCTGCATTATACAGCAATGCCGTCTGTGTCGCAGCCAAAGTCGCCTTATAGCTGTGGATTCTGTACTAACGTACAATGGGGTAAACTTTTTGCACCTGTCTTATACACAGATGATAAATCGGTATTGTAGAAGTCCATTTAACTCTTTAAATTTTGTCAATACCTCTACATGATGTTGGCGGATGAGAACATTCTGGTTTACATCCAGAAGATTAAAAGGGAAAGGTGACGTTTATTTTCAAGATTGTCTTTATAACCCTCCCCTTTTCTTCATCCCATAATGGGTTTTCCGCATAACGTCTAGGGATTCAGAAATTAATGGGCATTGCTTGCATAGGGCGCTGTATACTGGGCCTTGCTCATTTAGAGCGCTGTATGCTGGGCATGCTTGTATAGGGGGGCAGTATAATGGGAATGGCTCGCATAGAGCACAGTATAATTGGCATGGCTTCTATAGGGGCCTGTATAGAGGGCCTGACTTGTGTAGGATGCTGTATACTGGCCTGGCTTCTATAGGGGGCTGTATAATAGGTATGGCTCGCATAGAGTGCTGTATATTGGGCCTGGCTTGTATAGGGCGCTGTATACTGTGCCTGGCTAATATAGGGCGCTGTATACTGGGTATGGCTTGTATGGGGCGCTGTATACTCGATATGACTTTAATAGGGGGCTGTATACCGGGCATGGCTTGTATAGGGGGCTGTATAATGGGCATGGCTCGGATAGAGCGCTGTATAATGGGTATTGCTTGTAATGGGGATGCTGTATACTGGGCATGGCTTGTATAGGGGGCTGTATACTGGGCCTGGCTTGTAAATGGGGGCTGTATAATGGGCATGGCTTGTACAGGGGGCTGTATAATGGGCATGGCTTGTACAGGGCTCTATACACTGGGCCTGCCTTGTATAGGGGACTGTATACTGGGCTTGGCTTGTATAGGATGCTGTATACTGGGCCCGGCTTGTAAACTTAAAAGGGGGCTATATAGTCGGCATGGCTTGTATAGGGGGCTGTATAATGGGCATGGCTTGTATAGGGTGCTGTATACTGGGCATGGCTTGTATAAGGGCTGTATAATGGGTATGGCTTGTATAGGGGGACTGTATAATGGACCTGGCTTGTGTAGGGGGCTGTATAAGGGGCCTGACTTGTATAGGGGGCCGTATAATGGGCATGGCTTCTATAGGGGACAGTATAGAGGGCCTGACTTGTGTAGGACGCTGTATACTGGGCCTGGCTTGTATAGGGGGCTGTATAATGGGTATAGCTCGCATAGAGCGCTGTATACTGGGCATGGCTTGTATAGGGGGCTGTATACTGTGCCTGGCTAGTATAGGGAGCTGTATATGGGTATGGCTTGTATAGGGGGCTGTATAATGGGCATGGCTTGTATAGGGGGCTGTATACTGGGCCTGGCTTGTATAGGAGGCTGTATACTGGGCTTGGCTTGTATGGGGCGCTGTATACTGGTTATGACTTGTACAGGGGGCTGTATATCGGGCATGGCTTGTATAGAGCTCTGTATACTTGGCATGGCTTGTATAGGGTGCTGTATACTGGGCCTGGCTTGTTTAGGGGTTGTATAATGGGCCTTGCTTGTATAGGGGGCTGTATAATGGGCATGGCTTCTATAGGGCGCTGTATACTGGGCATGGTTTGTATAGGGGGCTGTATAATGGGTATGGCTTGTATAGGGGGAGTGTATAATGAGCCTGGCTTGCATAGGGGGCTGTATAATGGGCCTGGCTTGCATAGGGGGCTGTATAATGGGCCTGGCTTGCAAAGGGGGCTGTATAATGGGTATTGCTTGTATAGGGGGCTGTATATTGGTTCTTGCTTGTA
Source organism: Dendrobates tinctorius (assembly GCF_039654945.1). Taxonomy (NCBI): domain Eukaryota; kingdom Metazoa; phylum Chordata; class Amphibia; order Anura; family Dendrobatidae; genus Dendrobates; species Dendrobates tinctorius. The sequence continues at coordinate 20,107,445 of NW_027361801.1, read as the reverse complement.
TAGGGGGCTGTATAATGGGCCTGGCTGGTATAGGGGGCTGTATAATGGATATAACTTGTATAGGGTGCAGTATAATGGTCCTGGCTTGTATAGGGGGCTGTATAATGGGTATTGCTTGTATAGCGGGGCTGTATATTGGTTCTGGCTTGTATAGGGGACTGTATAATGGGCCTGGCTTGTATAGGGGGGCTGTATATAGGTCCTGGCTTGTATAGGGGGCTGTATAATGGTCCTGGCTTGTATAGGGGGCTGTATAATGGTCCTGGCTTGTATAGGGGGACTGTATAATGGGCCTGGCTTGCATAGGGGGCTGTATAATGGGCCTGGCTGGTATAGGGGGCTGTATAATGGATATAACTTGTATAGGGTGCAGTATAATGGTCCTGGCTTGTATAGGGGGCTGTATAATAATAATAATAATAATAATAATCTTTATTTTTATATAGCGCTAACATATTCCGCAGCGCTTTACAGTTTGCACATATTTTCATCACTGTCCCTGATGGGGCTCACAATCTAAATTCCCTATCAGTATGTTTTTGGAGTGTGGGAGGAAACCGGAGTGCCCGGAGAAAACCCACGCAAACACGGGGAGAACATACAAACTCCTTGCAGATGTCGTCCTTGGTGGGATTCGAACCCAGGACTCCAGCGCTGCAAGGCTGCAGCGCTAACCACTGAGCCACCGTGCTGCCCTATGGGTATTGCTTGTATAGCGGGGCTGTATATTGGTTCTGGCTTGTATAGGGGGCTGTATAATGGGCCTGGCTTGTATAGGGGGGCTGTATATAGGTCCTGGCTTGTATAGGGGGCTGTATAATGGTCCTGGCTTGTATAGGGGGACTGTATAATGGGCCTGGCTTGCATAGGGGGACTGTATAATGGGCCTGGCTTGCATAGGGGGACTGTATAATGGGCCTGGCTTGCATAGGGGGCTGTATAATGGGCCTGGCTTGCATAGGGGGCTGTATAATGGGTATTGCTTGTATAGGGGGGCTGTATATTGGTTCTTGCTTGTATAGGGGGCTGTATAATGGGCCTGGCTGGTATAGGGGGCTGTATAATGGATATAACTTGTATAGGGTGCAGTATAATGGTCCTGGCTTGTATAGGGGGCTGTATAATGGGTATTGCTTGTATAGCGGGGCTGTATATTGGTTCTGGCTTGTATAGGGGGCTGTATAATGGGCCTGGCTTGTATAGGGGGGCTGTATATAGGTCCTGGCTTGTATAGGGGGCTGTATAATGGTCCTGGCTTGTATAGGGGGACTGTATAATGGGCCTGGCTTGTATAGGGGGACTGTATAATGGGCCTGGCTTGCATAGGGGGCTGTATAATGGGCCTGGCTTGCATAGGGGGCTGTATAATGGGTATTGCTTGTATAGGGGGGCTGTATATTGGTTCTTGCTTGTATAGGGGGCTGTATAATGGGCCTGGCTGGTATAGGGGGCTGTATAATGGATATAACTTGTATAGGGTGCAGTATAATGGGCCTGGCTTGTATAGGGGGCTGTATAATGGGTATTGCTTGTATAGCGGGGCTGTATATTGGTTCTGGCTTGTATAGGGGACTGTATAATGGGCCTGGCTGGTATAGGGGGCTGTATAATGGATATAACTTGTATAGGGTGCAGTATAATGGTCCTGGCTTGTATAGGGGGCTGTATAATGGGTATTGCTTGTATAGCGGGGCTGTATATTGGTTCTGGCTTGTATAGGGGGCTGTATAATGGGCCTGGCTTGTATAGGGGGGCTGTATATTGGTCCTGGCTTGTATAGGGGGCTGTAAAATGGGCCTGGCTTGTATAGGGGGCTGTATAATGGGTATTGCTTGTATAGCGGGGCTGTGTATTAGTTCTGGCTTGTATAGGGGGCTGTATAATGGGCCTGGCTGGTATAGGGGGCTGTATAATGGATATAACTTGTACAGGGTGCAGTATAATGGGTATTGCATACCAGTTATGACTTGTATTGTTTAAGATTATTGTACTTGTTTTTATGTATACCCCTCCTCACATGTAAAGCGCCATGGAATAAATGGCGCTATAACAATTAATAATAATAATAATAATAATTGCTTGTATAGCGGGGCTGTATATTGGTTGTGGCTTGTATAGGGGGCTGTATAACAGGCCTGGCTTGTATAGGGGGCTATAGATTAGAAAAATAAAATGCAGGAGAGATATAGGATATAAAGATTGCGCAAATGATAATGGCCAAGTTCCGCCGTCACTGGCGCCTGAAGCGGTGTAATGAAGACAAGTGTATCACGTATGAGAAAAACTGATGCCACTCGGACAACACTGGAAAGCTGGTTCATGTCTATGGCATGTTCACCATTGATAAATATGCAGCAGATCGCCAGCACCATAAATACAACATGGCAGCGCCCCCTGCAGGATAATACCCTATATTACACATTTACACCCCTTCATTACCGGACTCTGGAGAACAACAGAGCCATGTCCGCAGCATGCCAGCACCTGGCACTCACCTTGGGGAACCAGGCTTTCTTGTCCAGGTCCCATTCATATTCTGTGCCATCAGAGGGGTCTTTGAAGGTATAGGGGTCCTGTCCGTCCTCATGTTCCCGATTTCCGTACAGTTGCTGGAGCCGCAGCTGCTCGTGAAACGCTTCGTTGCTGTCCATCTGCTTTGCGGTCCACAAGGGGTTAACGGAGCAGAACAACAAATAATGCGCCGAAAACCCGACGGCAAATGCAACAGGGACGCCTCTGGACTTTCCAGGTGCGCGGTACGCATGCCCAATGACATCTCAGCTCCTGCGCGTGCGCCAGGCAAGCGCAGACTTCAGATCTGAAACGGAGCATGCGCGGCAAAGCGATGTCACGTGATCGAGCACTATAAAATGCGACGAATTTCTGTAGCACAGCGTGTGCCGCCTCATTCTGGGGAATGTAGGGGGGGGTCTCCAGCATGACTGCTATGTCTCTGACTGGTATGGTATCGGCTCCCACCTTCTGCTGAGGCCTCAACACAGACCTTTCCATAGCAGAATCTGCGCATGTGCTGGCAGCTTTAGGGCCCATCTACAAATTTGAAGGCTTTATCTCCTCTTACGTGATGAGCAGCAGCTTTATCATTGTTTTATAGCCGTATGAGGGCTTGGTCTATGATAACAACACGTTTTACCACATAATGTACTGAAAAATGAAGGAAAAATTTGAAATGGTGAAAACTGCAATCCCACCATTGTTTTCTGGGGTTTTATTTTTGCCGCAGTCATTATGCAGTAAAAATGATCCAGCAGCGTGGTTATCAAGGTCCGTACAATAAGGGTGGGTTTCCACGGCCCGAATCCTTCAGGATTGGCTGCTGATTGGACTCTGAGTACAGCCGCAGCGTCCAGATGTTACAGCAGAGTGGAGGGGATTTCATGAAATCCCTTCTCCACTGTGTGCACGGCCACCTCTCGTGGCAGACCTGCGTAAGCGGACAGGTGGCGCCTCTTTCTAGACCACAGCATGTCCATGTTGCGGAGACACTCAGTCTCAAAGATAAATATCACAGTCCGATGTATAGGACACTGATTCTGCATGTGTTCAGTGAGCACATGCAGCATCACCGTGCATACAACAGGGGGCAGCACTTTGGGTGTGTATCCGCTGCGTCCAAAGCGAAGGGATTCCGCCCCATGGAAACATACCCTTACATTTAGTTTATATAATATATCTTATATTGTTTTATTTTTTGTTTTCTGCCTGTGTTTAACCTTCAGTTTGTCGCACCAAAATACTTGCACTAGTCTGTGTTCACATGCAGTGTCTTTGCTGCTTTTTTTTTTTCAGCAGGCAAAACCTGCTCCCTACCTGCTTACAGTTTTTTGTTGCATTTTAACTGCAAATTGTCATTTGTCTACAGTACACTTAATAAATAACACTGGGGAACGCAATTTTTTAGGAGTTAGGTCAGACAACTGTTCTTAATTAATTTTTGGATGCTGAATCCAGAAATGATCTCAGTTTTTCTCTATCACGTCAAGTTTTTGAACTATAGGGTTTTTGTCTTCTCAAAAATATGTAAACTACTGTACCTAAAAAGTTTTGTTTTTTTTTAAATAGTACAAATATGAACAAAGAATGAAATATATAAGAAATAGGCATGACAAATATGTTTTTTAACACTATCATGTTTTTTACAAAGGATATATATATATATATATATATGCAAGTATTTAAGGTAAAAATGTACATTTATAGCTTTTTCTGGAGTGTTTAACTTGAGGACTATCACGTTTGATGCTCCAGCAATAGTCAGCCATCATATGTACATCCCATCTACCCTGGTAACGGTCTTCCATAACCTTCAAATCTTGGTGAAATCGTTCACCTTGCTCATCGCTAACAGCACCAAGATTTTCCAGAAAGTTGGCAAGATGGCAATGCAGAAAATGTAGTTTAATACTCATGTTGCAACCAAGCGCTTTGTAGCTCTCCAATAGTTTCTGAACAATTTCTTTGTAATTACTTGCACGTGTATTTCCAAGAAAGTTCTTGACGACGTCTTTGAATGATAACCAAGCATTCTTCTCAAGATCTGACATAGTCCCGGTGAAATGTTCATCTTTGATGAGCTGTCGAATTTGTGGACCATTAAACACACCAGCCTTGATTTTTTCAATGGACAGTCCAGGAAGTGCCAACATGATGTACTTAAAACAGTCGCCGTCAGTTGGCAATGCTTTTACAAATTGCTTCATGAGACCTAGTTTTATGTGCAGAGGTGGGAATAGTATATTCTTCCTGTCAACAAGTGGCTGATGTAGAATGTTAGGATCTCCAGGTTTAAGACCAGATCTTGGAGGCCAATTCGACTCAACCCAATGCTTTTCTCGAGCTCTGCTATCCCACATACAGAGAAAGCAGGGATACTTTGTGTACCAACGTTGCTGACCAAGAAGGAAGCAAACCATTTTAAGGTCAACACAGATGATCCAATTGTGTGTGTCATATTTCAATAACTCAATAACTCTCTTTACATCTCCATGTTCTTCACGAAGAGAGACAGAATGCCCAATAGGGACTGCACCAAATAAATTGCCATTGTGTAGAAGGACACACTTAAGACTCCGCTTTGAGCTATCAATAAACAGTCGCCATTCATTTGGATTGTACACTGAAAGCCCTAATTCTTGTAGTAAACCAGGAATATTATGGCAAAACACAAAACCGCTGTCACACCGAAAGTACTGCAAAAATGTACTTTCTCTAGTACGAAAGTATGATACCTTCGCTCCTTGTTCAAGTAACTGTTTCTCATTCAGCCTTGATGCTAGTAATTCTGAAGCTTTTTTTGATAAGCCCAATTCACGTGCTAAATCATTTAACTCGTGCTGATCAAATCCCTTACGAACTGAATCCTTGTGACTTTCAAATTCTGCATCATTGCTGTCACTGTGTTCGTCAACATCACTCAGAACTTCTAGAGATGGTAGCTGTTCGAAAACTGGCACTGGAATTTCAGCTGAATGAGGCATTGGTCTGATAGCTGATGGTAGATTTGGATATTATATTTTACTTTTATTTTTCCTGTTAAATCCTGATGTTTTCACTAAACAGAAGTAACAGTCTGTGGAATGACTTTTTTGCTCTCTCCACACCATGGGGATAACAAATGCCAACTTTTCACGTGTTCCTTTGGTCCACATCCGTAAACTCTCGACACACTGCTTGCACGCTATGTGAGGGGCACATGGCTTATCTTGATCACCGAGTTTTACTTTAAAATATGCAAAATATGCTTGTTTGACAAATGCACTGATGTTTGCCCTTTGAACTGGAATGGTGAAAACACCACAAATATAGCAGAAGGAGTCAGGGTTGTTTAGGCATTTACGACGAGAGGAAGAAGGAGCAGACATGATCTGAAACAAAGGAAATATGTACATAAGTAAATAAAACACTGAAATGGAAAGTTACAAGCTTTGAAAACTAACAAAGAAAAAAATCATAAAAGATATATAAATTACAACTAAGCGCCCAATGTAAAGAGAAAAGCTATCACAAATCCTATTTATTCCTACTATGATACATTTTTTGTGTAAAGATTTTGATAATTATGACGTATTGGGAGCTGTACACACCTCTCACCACACTGTCTCAGTTGTGACTACTCTTACAAGTTGCCACGTAGCTCTATATGAGTCGAATTGTACTCAGATAACAAGTCTTATTACAGAAATCAGTGCAATTGTGCTTCTATGGCAGGTAAGTTGAGGAGGAAAAACTTGACGTGATAGAAAAAAACTGACTACATTTTTGGAATCAGCATGCCAATTTTAGTATAAATCAGCTCAAAAACCTAACTCAACAGAAAAATTTTTTCAAATTGTTCCCCAGTGTAATCTTTATATAGCGCTAACATTCCGCAGCGCTTTACAGTTTGCACACATTTTCATCACTGTCCCTGATGGGCTCACAATCTAAATTCCCTATCAGTATGTCTTTGGAATGTGGGAGGAAACCGGAGTACCCGGAGGAAACCCACGCAAACACGGGGAGAACATACAAACTCCTTGCAGATGTTGTCCTTGGTGGGATTCGAACCCAGGACCCCATCCACTGAGCCACCGTGCTAATTTTATTCAAACAAAAGTTATTGTTCCATTTTTTTTAAGCGTTTTTTGCACTTTCTCATTGCTTTCCATGGTGAAAAAAACGCTAAAAGAATTGACATGCTCCAGATTTAAAAAAAATTGCAAGCACGTGGGAGAGATTTCTGAAGTCTCTTGTCTTTTGCTGGTACTGTAAAAAGAAGCTTTTTAGAAGCAGCAAAAAAAGTTGCAAAAGCGCATTGTTTGAACTTGGCATTAGTCACATACGATGACGTTTTCATTAAGAAGAATTTTAACTTTATTTAGGAACTTAAGCTACAGCAGTCAAACCAATAGGAGGCAGATGTGCAGTACCCTGTGGTGGCCACAAGTAGACGGAGCAGCTTGGCAAGTGACTACGTCCGGCGGCTGCCAACAATAATAACAGCTAATCGGCGGTCAGACATTGATGACCAATCCTTAGGATAGGCCATCAATGTAAAAGTAGTGGACAACCTCTTTAACCCCTTTACCCCCAAGGGTGGTTTGCACGTTCATGAACGGGCCAATTTTTACAATTCTGACCACTGTCCCTTTATGAGGTAATAACTCTGAATCGCTTCCATGGATCCCGGTGATTCTGACATTGTTTTCTCGTGACATATTGTACTTCGTGTTAGTGGTAAAATTTCATTCATATAACTTGCGTTTATTTGTAAAAAAAAAAAAAAAAAAAGGAAATTTTGCGCAAATTTTTAAAATTTCACAATTTTCCAACTTTGAATTTGTATGCACTTAAATCACAGAGATACGGCACACAAAAACTAAAGTAACATTTCCCACATGTTTACTTTACATCAGCACAATTTTGGAACCAAAATTTTTTTGTTAGGAAGTGATAAGGGTTAAAACTTGACCATCGATTTCTCATTTTTGCAACACCATTTTCTTTTACAGACCACATCACATTTGAAGTCACTTTGAGGGGTCTATATGATAGAAAATACCCAAAAGTGATACCATTCTAAAAACTACACCCCTGACGGTACTCAAAACCACATTCAAGAAGTTTATTAACCCTTTAGGTGCTTCACAGGAATGTTTTGCATGTGTAAAAATTTTTTTAACACTTACCGTATATACTCGTGTATAAGCCGACCCCCCTAATTTTGTCACAAAAGACTGGGAAAACTTATTGACTCCCCTATAAGCCTAGGGTGCACAGTGAGTGGCCCCAGTTTTGTTGCACAGTGAGTGGCCCCAGATAATGCTGCTCAGTGTATTGTGACCCCAGATAATGCTGCACAGTGAGTGGCCCCAGATAATGAGGACATTGAGTGGCCCCAGATAATGCTGCACAGTGTATTGTGACCCCAGATAATGCTGCACAGCGAGTGGTCCCAGATAATGCTGCACAGCGAGTGGGCCCAGATAATGCTGCACAGTGAGTGGTCCCATATAATGCTGCACAGTGAGTGGTCCCAGATAATGCTGCACAGTGAGTGGTCCCAGATAATGCTGCACAGTGAGTGGCCCCAGATAATGCTGCACAGTGAGTGGCCCCAGATAATGCTGCACAGTGAGTGGCCCCAGATAATGCTGCACAGTGAGTGGCCCCAGATAATGAGGACAGTGAGTGGCCCCAGATAATGCTGCACAGTGTGTGGCCCCAGATAATGCTGCACAGTGAGTGGCCCCAGATAATGCTGCACAGTGTGTGGCCCCAGATAATGCTGCACAGTGAATGGCCCCAGATAATGCTGCACAGTGAGTGGCCCCAGATAATGCTGCACAGTGAGTGGCCCCAGATAATGCTGCACAGTGAGTGGCCCCAGATAATGCTGCACAGTGAGTGGCCCCAGATAATGCCACACAGTGTGTGGCCCCAGATAATGAGAGCAATGAGTGGCCCCATCATGTTGTTGCTGCTGCTGCTGTCTCTGTTGCAAAAAAAACTGTATATCCACCTCCTGCTGCTCATCAGTGTTGCCGGCTCTGGAACGGGGATAGGAGAATATGCCCCCCCGTTCATACATACCCCGTCCTGGCGCTTGTCTCTGCAGCGCAGCCCCTGCTTGTTCCATGTTCTCAGCGCTGCTGTGCTCTTCCTGCTTCAGCGGTCACGTGGTACCGCTCATTAAACTCATGAATATGCGCATATTCATGAGTTTAATGAGCGGTACCACTTGACCGCTGAAGCAGGAAGAGCACAGCAGTGCTGAGAACATGGAGCAAGCAGGAGGGCTGCATAGGGTGAGTATGATCTCTGACACTCCCGGTATATGACTCGTGTATAAGCCGAGAGGGGGACTTTCAGCCCAAAAAAATGGGCTGAAAATCTCGGCTTAGAGTTGTGGCCAAAAGTATTGACACCCCTGCAATTCTGTCAGATAATACTCAGTTTCTTCCTGAAAATAATTGCAAACACACCTTCTTTGGTAGTATTATCTTCATTTAAATTGTCTTAAAAGAAAAAACACAAAAAGAATTGTCCTGAAGCCAAATTGGATATAATTCCACACCAAACATAAAAAAGAGGGTGGACAAAAGTATTGGCACTGTTCGAAAAATCATGTGATGCTTCTCTAATTTGTGTAATTAACAGCACCTGTAACTTACCTGTGGCACCTAACAGGTGTTGGCAATAACTAAATCACACTTGCAGTCAGTTGACATGGATTAAAGTTGACTCAACCTCTGTCCTGTGTCCTTGTGTGTACCACATTGAGCATGGAGAAAGAAAGAAGACCAAAGAATTGTCTGAGGACTTGAGAAACCAAATTGTGAGGAAGCATGAGCAATCTCAAGGCTACAAGTCCATCTCCAAAGACCTGAATGTTCCTGTGTCTACCGTGCGCAGTGTCATCAAGAAGTTTAAAGCCCATGGCACTGTGGCTAAGCTCCCTAGATGTGGACGGAAAAGAAAAATTGACAAGAGATTTCAACGCAAGATTGTGCGGATGTTGGATAAAGAACCTCCACTAACATCCAAACAAGTTCAAGCTGCCCTGCAGTCCGAGGGTACAACAGTGTCAACCCGTACTATCCGTCAGCGTCTGAATGAAAAGGGACTGTATGGTAGGAGACCCAGGAAGACCCCACTTACCCCGAGACATAAAAAAGCCAGGCTGGAGTTTGCCAAAACTTACCTGAAAAAGCCTAAAACGTTTTGGAAGAATGTTCTCTGGTCAGATGAGACAAAAGTAGAGCTTTTTGGGCAAAGGCATCAACATAGAGTTTACAGGAGAAAAAAAGAGGCATTCAAAGAAAAAAACACGGTCCCTACAGTCAAACATGGCGGAGGTTCCCTGATGTTTTGGGGTTGCTTTGCTGCCTCTGGCACTGGACTGCTTGACCGTGTGCATGGCATATGAAGTCTGAAGACTATGGGTCATGGGTCTTCCAGCAGGACAATGACCCAAAACACACTTCATAAAGCACTAGAAAATGGTTTGAGAGAAAGCACTGGAGACTTCTAAGGTGGCCAGCAATGAGTCCAGACCTGAATCCCACAGAACACCTGTGGAGAGATCTAAAAATGGCAGTTTGGAGAAGGCACCATTCAAATATCAGGGACCTGGAGCAGTTTGCCAAAGAAGAATGGTCTAAAATTCCAGCAGAGCATTGTAAGAAACTCATTGATGGTTACCGGAAGCGGTTGGTCGCAGTTAATTTGGCTAAAGGTTGTGCAACCAAGTATTAGGCTGAGGGTGCCAATACTTTTGTCTGGCCCATTTTTGGTGTTTTGTGTGAAATGATCAATGTTTTGCTTTTTGCTTCATTCTCTATTGTGTTTTTTTCATTTAAGACAAATTAAATGAAGATAATAATACGAAAGAATTTGTGTTTGCAATCATTTCAGGAAGAAACTGAGTATTATCCGAGAAAATTGCAGGGGTGTCAATACTTTTGGCCACAACTGTATACACGAGTATATCCGGTAACTTTTTTTCACAAAAAAAATACTTCAGGTCCAATTTTTTTTATTTTACCAAGCGTAACATGAGGAATAGGACTGCAAAAGTTATTATGCAATTTGTTCTGAGTACGCTGATACCCCATATGTGGAGGGGAACCACTGTTTCGGCGCATGGCAGAGCACGGAAGGGAAGGAGCGCTGTTAGACTTTTTTCAACACAACATTGGCTGGAATTGAGAGATCTCAGTATAGGGAGAGGTTGCTGCTGATTCTGTAGGGAGAGCGTTGGGCAGGGAAGAAGACAAAAAAACTGCTTCTGCTGCTAGCGATTTGGCCTGCACAACACACCAGTCACTGTGTGTGCAGTGCAAGGGGAGGCTATATAGTGGTGTATCAGTGGTGTTGGTTGTTGGGCTGCCTTCTAAGGCTTTCTGACATTCCTGCATTGCTGTTTACCCACTGCTCCGCAAACTGCTTTTTTAAAAGCAATCCCAATTTTTTTTTTTTTGTCCTGCTGAGAAGAAAAAAAAACTGCTTCTGCTGCTAGCGATTTGGCCTGTACAACACACCAGTCACTGTGTGTGCAGTGCAAGGGGAGGCTATATAGTGGTGTATCAGTGGTGTTGGTTGTTGGGCTGCCTTCTAAGGCTTCCTGACATTCCTGCATTGCTGTTTACCCACTGCTCCGCAAACTGGTTTTTTAAAAGCAATCCCAATTTTTTTTTTTTGTCCTGCTGAGAAGAAAAAAAAACTGCTTCTGCTGCTAGCGATTTGGCCTGCACAACACACCAGTCACTGTGTGTGCAGTGCAAAGGGAGGCTATATTGTGGTGTATCAGTGGTGTTGGTTGTTGGGCTGCCTTTTAAGGCTTCCTGACAGGCTGGCATTGCTGTTTACCCACTGCTCTGCAAACTGCTTTTTTAAAAGCAATCCAATCTCCCTTATCCTCTAGTCACTTTTGTCACAGCTGTGCCATCGAGCCTGTAACATAGCGCTCAGATATCAGTGGGCCTCACACAATCCAAACGTGTCCAGTGTCCACAAGTGTCTGCAGAAATTCAAAATCTCCCTTATCCTCTCGTCACTTTTGTCACAGCTGTACCATCGAGCCTGTGACATAGCGCTCAGATATCAGTGGCCCTCACACAATGCAAAAGTGTCCAGTGTCCACAAGTGTCTGCAGAAATTCAAAATCTCCCTTATCCTCTAGTCACTTTGGTCACAGCTGTGCCATCGAGCCTGTCACATAGCGCTCAGATATTCATTGGGCCTCACACAATCCAAAAGTGTCCAGTGTCCACAAGTGTGTGCAGAAATTCAAAATCTCCCTTATCCTCTAGTCACTTTGGTCACAGCTGTGCCATCGAGCCTGTGACATAGCGCTCAGATATCAGTGGGCCTCACACAATCCAAAAGTGTCCAGTGTCCACAAGTGTCTGCAGAAATTAAAAATCTCCCTTATCCTCTAGTCACTTTGGTCACAGCTGTGCCATCGAGCCTGTCACATAGCGCTCAGATATTCATTGGGCCTCACACAATCCAAAAGTGTCCAGTGTCCACAAGTGTGTGCAGAAATTCAAAATCTCCCTTATCCTCTAGTCACTTTGGTCACAGCTGTGCCATCGAGCCTGTCACATAGCGCTCAGATATTCATTGGGTCTCACACAATCCAAAAGTGTCCAGTGTCCACAAGTGTGTGCAGAAATTCAAAATCTCCCTTATCCTCTCGTCACTTTTGTCACAGCTGTGCCATCGAGCCTGTGACATAGCGCTCAGATATCAGTGGCTCTCACACAATCCAAAAGTGTCCAGTGTCCACAAGTGTCTGCAGAAATTCAAAATCTCCCTTATCCTCTCGTCACTTTTGTCACAGTTGTGCCATCGAGCCTGTGACATAGCGCTCAGATATCAGTGGGCCTCACACAATCCAAAAGTGTCCAGTGTCCACAAGTGTCTGCAGAAATTCAAAATCTCCCTTATCCTCTCGTCACTTTTGTCACAGCTGTGCCATCGAGCCTGTGACATGGCGCTCAGATATCAGTGGCCCTCACACAATCCAAAAGTGTCCAGTGTCCACAAGTGTCTGCAGAAATTCAAAATCTCCCTTATCCTCTCGTCACTTTTGTCACAGCTGTGCCATCGAGCCTGTGACATAGCGCTCAGATATCAGTGGGCCTCACACAATCCAAAAGTGTCCAGTGTCCACAAGTGTCTGCAGAAATTCAAAATCTCCCCTGTCCTATAGACACCTTGTACCTTGTTTTACATTACTATATAGTTTGTTGGATTTTGTCTACATTTCTACCAAAAATGAGGAAGGCTGGTGGAAGAGGCCGTGGAATTGGGCGGGGGTTGGCAGCTGGTAATGATGGTGTTGGTGGTGGATCTGATGGTAGTGGCAAGAGCAAAATAGGACCGAATGCAGGAGGTGTTGAGCCTGCGTCATCGTCTGGCTACATAAGGCCTCGAACGCTTAGTTTTCTAGGAGTTGGCAAACCGCTTTTAAAGCCAGAGCATCAGGAAAAAGTTTTGTCTTACATTGCTGACTCAGCCTCCAGCTCTATCGCCTCCTCTTCTTCAGTTGTAAAAAGTAAAAGCACTGAGTCGTCATTGGAGGCTCATGTTCATGAACCACACCTTTCCTTGTGTCCTTCACCCCAACCAAGATTGAAGGATGACGCAGGCCATACTACTGATTACTCCATGGAGCTGTTTTCACATACCATGCCTGGATTATCAAGTCAAATGGTGAATTACCCAGGCCAAGATGAATCTGACATGGAGTGCACTGATGCACAGCCGCTGATGGATGATTCTGCTGGTACATTCACTCAGAGCACTACATTGTCCTCGCAGTGTACAGAGCCAGATTCTGACCCTGATGAGACTCAGGTGCCCCTTCCCGCACACTATACCACCATACACGGTGACACAGAGGAAGGTGCACATGACATAGAAGAGGAGGTGATGGATGACCCAGTTGTTGACCCAGATTGGCATCCATTGGGGGAAGAGGGTGCTGCTTCCAATAGCTCAGATGAGGAGCATCCACAGCAGACATCGACATCGCAACAGCTGTTATCTGGCAGGCCCGGAGCACTCCAAAGACAGGTTCCAAACATCAAAAGAGTTGCTGGACAGCTTGTCCAGAGGGTCAAAAGATCACAGCGTGCTAGGCCGCAAAATGTCTGCCAAAGTAGGAAGAGTGCAGTGTGGCACTTTTTTGACCAAAATCCTCATGATCAGGCCAAGGTTATCTGTAAGAAGTGCGCAAAGACCTTTAGCCGAGGGAAAAATCTGAAAAATTTGAATACCAGTTGCATGCTTAGACATTTAACCAGCATGCACTTGCAAGCGTGGACACAACACCAAACCTCAAGTGCCACATGTGCAACTGATCACAACGAAGGTAGTCAGCAACGCTACATTGTTTCCCCCACTGTAAGCCCACCGGTTAGCACAGCAGCAAATGTTGAGGTGTCGTTGCAAGGCCACAGCAGTCAGGGAATCCCACTGTTATATCAACGAAAGACTGATTCTAGGCCATCAGAAAGAACACCAACTCCATCACCATCATCAACCCTCTCTCAGTCCGTCCTGTCCACCGCTACTTCCACCATATGCAGCTCTCAAGTCCAGCTCACCTTCCCAGACACTATGAGTAGGTCAAGAAAGGACTCAGTCTCTCATCCGCGTACACTGGGTTTGAACGCCCACATTGCCAAACTAATCTCGTTTGAGATGATGCCCTTTCGGTTGGTGGAAAGCACAGCTTTCCGCGAACTCATGGCCTATGCAGTACCACGCTATGACCTACCCAGTCGCCACTTCTTCTCTCGCAAAGCCATCCCAGCCCTCCACCATCATGTGAAAGACCGCATTGTCCATGCACTCAAGCAGTCAGTGAGCGGAAAGGTGCACCTCACAACTGATGCATGGTCCAGTCGGCATGGCCAGGGCCGTTACGTGTCCATCACTGCGCACTGGGTTAATGTGGTGGATGCAGGGTCCACAGGGGACAGCGGTGGTGGGACAGTGCTGCCTAGCCCACGGTATAGGAAACAGTTGGCTGTAGGCGTTCGACCCTCCTCCTCCTCCTCCTCCAGAAGCGAAAGCTCGTCCACAGAGCGCAGTCGTACGAGCACTCCATCTGCAGCTGCCACTGTTGCACACGATGTGTCCCCCTATCGAGCAGCTAGTGGAAAGCGTCAGCAGGCTGTGTTGCAGATGATGTGTTTGGGCAACAGACACACCGCCGAGGTGCTGGCCGAGTACTTGAAGCGACAAACTGAGTCATAGCTGGGCAGTGTACATCTTGAGGCAGGCAAGGTAGTTAGTGATAACGGCCGTAATTTTGTGGCAGCCATAGCCCTTTCAAAACTCAGCCATATACCTTGCTTGGCTCACACCTTGAACCTGGTGGTGCAGTGCTTCCTCAAAAATTATCCGGAGTTAACAGCCCTGCTCCAGAAGGTGCGAAGACTGTGCGCGCGCATCCGCCGGTCGCCTGTACACTCCGTTCGTATGCAGAAGCTGCAGCGATTGCTCCACCTTCCCAACCACCGCCTCATTATCGACATTGCAACAAGGTGGAACTCCACCCTGCACATGGTGGAGCGGCTGTGCGAGCAGAGGCAGGCCATAATGCATTTGTGGGAGGATACACGGCCAGGCACTTTGAGAGCAGACATGGAGTTGACAGGTGTGCAGTGGTCGAAGCTGAAAGACCTCTGTAAAGTCCTTCAGTGTTTTGAGGAATGCACACGGCTGGTAAGCGCAGACGACGCCATCCTAAGCATGAGCATCCCACTTATGCGTCTGCTCATGCAAACTTTGACGCACCTTAAGGAGCAGGCGTCTGCAGCCAATGTTGATGAGGAGGAAGAGGAGGAGGGAATCCTTGATGACATTCAGCCATTGTCTGCTCAGGGACCTCTCCTGGACGAGGTGGAGGAAGAAGAGGAGGAGGATGATGGGGATGATTACTTAGGGGAGGAGGATGCATCTCGTGGGGCAAGTGAAAATGTTGGCGTGGCAAAGTCTGGTACAGGGTTTGTGCGTGACTGGAGGGATGAGGATTTGCCAGAAAGTGCTCCTCCAACCAGCACTCGCAGTGCATCATTGACACCGGGAACATTGGCCCACATGTCAGATTATGCCTTGCAGATCTAAAAAGGGACCCACGCATTGCCAAAATGATGAACGATGACGACTACTGGTTGGCCAGCATCCTGGATCCACGCTATAAAGGCAAATTACAAAACATCATGCCACAGGAGAACCTTGACCTAATATTGGCTAATAAACAAGCAACTCTGGTAAATCGGTTGCTTGAGGCATTCCCAGCACACAGCAGCGGTGATGGTTCTCACACGAGCCGTACGGGCCGGGGGCAGCTTGGCAGAGGTGTTCGTGGTGCACACAGCAGAAGTGGCGTTGGAGACAGGGGTTTCATGACAATGTTGTGAACTGATTTTTCAAGTACCGCTCACACAACTGGTAATACTGCATCGATGGAAAGTGACAGGAGACAGCAGTTGTCAACTATGGTTACAAACTACTTTTCCTCCCATATCGATGTTCTCCCACACAGGTCATTCCCCTTTGACTATTGGGCCGCTAAACTGGACACCTGGCCTGAATTGGCACAATATGCCTTACAGGAGCTCGCTTGCCCAGCTGCAAGTGTGCTATCGGAAAGAGTCTTCAGTGCAGCTGGATCAATCCTGACAGAAAAAAGGACCCGTCTGTCAACCCAAAATGTGGATGATCTAACCTTCATTAAAATGAACCACGCATGGGTTTCCTAGGATTTTGTCCCACCTTCCCCTGATGACACATAGGGTGACAGAAAAATGGCTTGCTTTGGTCCACCTCTTCCTGGGACTTGACCTATTTCACCTTTTGCATCAGCTGAATGTCCAACATCAACATATGCCACTTTCTAAAACTCCCTAACTGTGCTGCCTCCCCCCCCATGGCCGGGGACACCACCTAGCGCACGACACCGTGCGAGTGCCGTTGCCCTGGACAGGTGGGTAGGCCGACTCTTGGGCGCGGGCACTGGCACAGGGTCCTTCATAGTGCAATCAAGTGTCTCTGACGGTGGTGGTGCACACCCGCCGTCAGACACACCGCCGTACTATGAGGGGCCCAGTGCCAGTACCGACGCCCACGAGTGGGCCCCCCTTGCTTGGGCAGGGCCCCAGCATTTGCAATCTTTACCTCTCCCTGCTCCTCCGCTGTGTAGTCTGGGCCGTCAAATCCATACTGTGCCTGACACCGTCTGAGCCTGCCTCCTGATGTATAGACATATATTTTGAATGTGTACGCTATCCATACATGTTATCTGGGGATACGGTACCCTTTCTAACCTTTGTGCAATCACGTGCAATCCATACTGGGCCTAACACCGTCTGAGCCTGCCTCCTGATGTATAGACATATATTTTGAATGTGTACGCTATCCATACATGTTATCCGGGGAAACGGTACCCTTTCTAACCTTTGTGCAATCACGTGCAATCCATACTGGGCCTAACACCGTCTGAGCCTGCCTCCTGATGTATAGACATATATTTTGAATGTGTACGCTATCCATACATGTTATCTGGGGATACGGTACCCTTTCTAACCTTTGTGCAATCACTTGCAAGCCATACTGGGCCTTACACCGTCTGAGCCTGCCTCCTGATGTATAGACATATATTTTGAATGTGTACGCTATCCATACATGTTATCTGGGGATACGGTACCCTTTCTAACCTTTGTGCAATCACGTGCAATCCATACTGGGCCTAACACTGTCTGAGCCTGCCTCCTGATGTATAGACATATATTTTGAATGTGTACGCTATCCATACATGTTATCTGGGGATATGGTACCCTTTCTCACCTTTGTGCAATCACGTGTAATCCATACTGGGCGTGAGAACGGCTGGCGAGCTGTTAAGCAAGCTACAGCACCTGTGGTTTGCACACGTAAGTTTTTCATTTTTTCAGGAATGACGGTTAGGCCTAATTCCGGAACTGCGGTTGACCTGCACTTACTGGGAAATCATTGTTTGCGGGTAATAATTGTAATCAGTGATCCCCATCACTAACGTTGTTCAGCGGGTTATCTGCACCTGTAAGCGACAAACGCTGGCCTTTTCAGTGTAGCGCACATGCAGCCACGGACATGTAAGGGCATGACACACCAGTTATTGGCCAATCTCATGTGCCAGAGCCTCACGTGTCCCTCTAGTAAGCCGGACTCGGACCGCGGGGCATGACGGAGTCTCGTTCGTTAACGGAATTAAGCTTGCAATGTGTGCATCTGTTCTGTAGCTGGCATGGTTGAGGTTTCCCAGGTGGAGTCGAATTTAACCGTAGGCTCCACTCCTGGTGGTGCCCTTCTGGACATTCCTTTAAGGTTCAGTTTTGCAACCATACTGCCCACGTAAAACAAACACTTTGCCTTCATGAACGCTGTTTGGAGGGTCATGACTCATGGGAATAACGCCGCCCAATCAGTTAACCTGCTAGAGAGATCGTTCGTTGCTCCCAAGCATGACATCACACTCCCTAGGAAGAAGGTAATGCCACTGTGGCGACCGTACTCCTGGGGGCGACACAAGTGCACTGATGCCCAGCCACTGCTCGATGAATCTGCTGGTACATTAACCCATTGACCCCACTGGGGGCTAAGTGACAGCACATGTGAAAAAGACTTGGGTATACTAATAGATCACAGACTGAATATGAGTCAACAGTGTGATGCAGCAGCAAAAAAGGCAAATGCAATTCTAGGATGTATTAACAGAAGCATACAGTCTAGATCACGTGAAGTCATTATTTCCCTCTACTCCTCTTTGGTCAGACCTCATCTGGAATATTGTGTCCAGTTTTGGGCACCACATTTTAAAAAAGACATCAACAAACTGGAGCAAGTTCAGAAAAGAGCGACCAGAATGGTGACCGGTCTGCAAACCCTGTCTTATGAGGAAAGGTTGCAGGATTTGGGAATGTTTAGTTTGCAAAAGAGAAGACTGAGAGGAGACTTAATAGCTGTCTACAAATATCTAAAGGGCTGTCACATTGTAGAAGGATCAACTTTATTCTCATTTGCACAAGGAAAGACTAGAAGCAATGGGATGAAACTGAATGGGAGGAGACACAGATTAGATATTAGAAAAAACTTTTTGACAGTTAGAGTGATCAATGAGTGGAACAGGCTGCCACGAGAAGTGGTGAGTTCTCCTTCAATGGAAGTCTTCATTCCCCTCGCACGCTACATGACCTGAATCTGACCCTGATGAAACTCCGGTTACCCTTCCCATATACAGTTCCATCTTACACGGTGACAAAGAGGAAGCTGCAGATGAAAGTGCAGGTTCGGCCCACCCGCCATCAGACACACCACCGTACTATCAGGGGCCCTGTGCCAGCGCCGTCGCCAACGAGTGGGCCCCCCTGCTTGCTCAGGATCACAGCACTTGCAAAGTTGAAATACTGTGCAGTGAGATGGAAGATGGGGACGACGAGGAGTCCAGACAAGTACAGGGATTCCCTAGCGAGGAGACTTATTTGATT
Source organism: Dendrobates tinctorius (assembly GCF_039654945.1). Taxonomy (NCBI): domain Eukaryota; kingdom Metazoa; phylum Chordata; class Amphibia; order Anura; family Dendrobatidae; genus Dendrobates; species Dendrobates tinctorius. The sequence continues at coordinate 20,088,399 of NW_027361801.1, read as the reverse complement.
GTTTTCAATGTTGGGACAGCAATTTTTGGGGAGCACTATACTCTGGAGAATGATAGATGGGGCCCACCATACACTGGAACATTCCAAAGGTGGACATCAGACACTGGAGCAGCATTTACAGGGCCCATTATACACTAGAGCATTAGAAATGGGGCCCATTATGTTTGGAGCATTATTTGGGCCCATAAGACAGTGGAGCTTCATCCATGGGGACCAACATATACTGTAGCATTATGTGGAGCTCATCATATACTGTTTCAAACATTATATGGGACCAATGATTTTGTATGGAGAAATAGATGGGCCTCGTCATGAGATGTAAAAAGTGAGGTATTTTTCATTGTACTATACCGCTATTTCTCTGCCGTATCGGAGCATGATGAGTTGTGGTATGTGTTAAAGGGGCGCTCTTTCGCCCAGGGCACATGAAAACCTGCAGCCAGCCCCCCCCCCCCACAACTTTAGCCAAATAACCCCCATTTTTCAGTGCGTAACTTGTATTATGAAGTTAATTAAGGTTGACAAGCTTAAGTAAGAAGAATTGATGCTTTTGGCATTCAAATGGGCACTGTAGGTGTGTTTCCTGTCCTCCTCTCACTGCCGACTTTTATTCCCCATTGACTTACATTGGGTTTCGTGTTTCGGGACGACCCCGACTTTTCCCTATAATCGGACGATCTTGCTCGACCCGACTTTTGGAAAAGTCGGGTTTCACGAAACGAAACGCGACCCTAAAAAACCAAAAGTCGCTCAACTCTAGTGGTGAGCACTCTGAACCTCCAAGTGCTTCAAAGAAGTTTATAATATAGAGCCATAAAAGTTAAATATTTTTTTCCACAAAAATGATATTTTTGTCCCTAATTTTTATTTTCCCAAGGGTAACAGGAGAAAATGGACCCCAAAAGTTGTTGTGCAATTTGTCCTGAGTAGGCTGATAACCCATATGTGGGGGTAAACCACTGTTTGGGCGCATGGCAAAGCTTGGAAGGGAAGGAGTACCGTTTGACTTTTTCAACGCAAAATTGGCTGGAATTGAGATCAGACGCCATGTTGCGTTTGGAGAGCCCCTGATGTGCCCAAACAGTGGAAACCCCCCAATTATAACTCCAACCCTAACCCCAACACACCCCTAACCCTATTCTCAGCCCTAACCCTAATGGAAAAATGGAAATAAATACATTTTTTTTTTATTTTATTATTTTTCCCTAACTAAGGGGGTGATAAAGGGGGGTTTGATATACTATTTGTGGCGGGTTTTTATGTTTGGCAGCTGTCACACGCTAAAAGACGCTTTTTATTGTAAAAATAGTTTTTGCATCACCACATTTTGAGAGCTATAATTTTTCCATATTTTGACCCACAGAGTCATGTGATGTCTTATTTTTTGCGGGACGAGTTGACGTTTTTATTGGTACCATGTTCGGGCACGTGACATTTTTTGATCGCCTTTAATTCCGATTTTTGGGACGCACAATGAACAAAAATCAGCATTTCATGAATTTCTTTTTGGGTGGGGGGGTCATTTACACTGTTCCGCGTGTGGTAAAATTGATAAAGCGGTTTTATTTTTCGGGTCAGTACGATTGCAGCGATACCTCATTTATGTAGTTTTTTTATGTTTTGGCGCTTTTATACAATAAAAAGAATTTTATATAAAAAATAATTATTTTTGCATCGCTTTATTCTGCGAGCTATAACTTTTTAATTTTTTCGCTGATGATTCTGTGTAGCAGCTAGTTTTTTTGCGGGAGAAGATGACGTTTTCAGCGGTACCATGTTTATTTTTATTCGTCTTTTTGATCGGCGGTATGATGATAAAGCATTGTTTTTTTGCCTTGTTTTTTTTTTTTTTGAAGGGGTTCACTAAAGGGGTTAACTAATGGGACAGTTTTATAGGGCGGGTCGTTATGGATGCGGCAATACTAATATGTGTACTTTTATTGTTTTTTTATTTACAAATAAAATAATTTATTAGGGATTTTTTTAATTTATTTAGGAATTTTTAAAAAATTATTTTTACACTTGTTTTTTTTAACTTTATTATATTGTCCCAGTGTGGGACATTACTATGCAGTGTCAGATCACTGATATAAAATAAATTATCAAATATTACAAAGCAAAAGTGACTTCAATAAATCGCAATTGATCAATTGCATAAATGCATCCTCTGGTACCCTAACCTATGAGGCGAATTGGGATCCATCAGTTCTCTCCTCTGCTTTCTCCATATACTTCAGTACTGAGGTAAATGTACACTTATGCACCTTTCCATTCACCAATTTGTAAAAAAGCATCAGTCGTGAATTTGGAAACTGCAATTAGTACTGACATGCAGTTGAGTATTCCTCCAGAAGAAGATTTCCTGATGGGTCCTAAATACTCCAGTCTGACACTGATGACAGCTGAGTCTTCAGACTACACTGAGAGTGAAGAGAAGAGCACATCCTACTGCTCCTTATGTCCAATCTTCATGCCATGTTCACGCTCTGTCACTAGATGTCCTCATTGTAGCAAAAAATGCCGATGATTTATCTTGTACTGTGGCGAATAACCATAAAATGACAATTACTGTTTCGATTTTTGATTGGACACAGTGATACAAATTTTTTTTTTTTTTTTTTAAATATCTTTATTTTTTAATATTTTTCCTTTTTTTATTTTTATTTTCTGCTATTGTCTGACTACTTGTTCTTTATCAGGCCTGGACAACATACAACCTGCAGGCCGCATGCGGACGCCAAGCGATGTTGTGCGGACCGCACAGCAGTCTGGGAGTCACAGCTCTTTTCTTCTTGTATCCAAACGTATTTGCGACTTTCAGATCCGAATACATTTGAAAACTGCGGTGCTAGGACTGGGACACAGCACAGCCTCACTAGATGGGCCCTGGTAAGTGCTCCACAGAGGGGATGATGAATGTGCTTTCATTTTAGACGAGGGAAGTGAGTCAGCTGCAGTGGGGACAATATGCAGAAAGGCATTGTGGGAGAGATATGGAGAGGGGCAGTGTGGGGGTTTATTATGGAAAGGGGCTGTGAGGGTGGACATTATGGAGAGGGGCAATGTGGTGGTGAAGCATAATAAGGATCAATTATTTATTCAGGAGCGTATCATAAGAGATATGAATATTGATGAGGCGGTATAATGATGCTTTTGATTTTAAACTCCCACCCGCTCTATGGTTGTCCACAACAACTCAGCCCTTAAACAAAATGGCTGATTAACTCTTCTCAACACTTAGTGTGCTGGACCAAAACTTCTTGGTTTCAAGTCACTAAGGCAAGTTTCACATTAGCTTATTTTCCACCCAGCGCTGGCGCCACTAAGCCCCGCCCCCTGCCGGCTCCCTGCCCACCCCATCCGGTCATCGCCGCCTACTATCGCACACGGCTGCATGCGATCTGTGCACCTTATCTTTAGCATAGGGTGCGCAGACCGTGCGCTAGTAGGATTTTAGCGTGCGCTGCGCACTTTTGAAGGTGCGCCGGTGTGCGCCGAACGCACCATGTTGCATTTTGGCGCGCTCGGCGCACCTTCAAAAGTGCGCAGCGCATGCTAAAATCCTACTAGCGCACAGTCTGCGCACCCTATGCTAAAGATAGGGTGCGCAGATCGCATGCAGCCGTTTGCTATAGTAGACGGAGATGACCGGATGGGGCGGGCAGAGAGCCGGCAGGGGGCAGGGCTTAGCGGCGCCGAGCACTGCGTGGAAAATAAGCTAGTGTGAAACTAGCCTAAAGCCAACAGCCTCAGCGAAACATATCTCCTCTCCAGCACTTTGCCAGTGATTGTCACATTTCCCCCCTCTTCACAAAGCCAGGAGTTTTGGCACCTTCACTCACTAAACAGGAAAGTCTGGACAGTACATCTGCGTTAGCATGTAGGTTCCTGGGCCTGTGCTCCACATGAAAACTAAAGTTCTGGAGCGCTAGAAGCCACCTAGTCACCCGGGCTTTCTTCCCCTTCCTTTCTTTCATCCATCTCAGGGACACATTAACTGACACTAGCCTGAACTTCCAGCCTAACAGGTAGTACCTCAGCAACTGCCAGTTTGATGGCCAAGCACTCTTTTTCCACAATGGCCTAGATTTTCTCACAGAGAGTTTCCTGCTTAAATACAGATGGGATGTTCCTCCCCGTTTACTTCTTGAGACAGCACTGCTCCCAACCTCTGAGGCGTCTGTCTGGACCACCAATTCCCTACTGAAATCATGTGCAATCAAGACCGGCTGCTTACACAGGGCGAGCTTCAACTCCTTGAACGCCATCTCTGCTTCAGAAGACCATTTGGCTACCAAAGTCTTCATGCCTTTAAGAAGATCAGTCGGGGAGGCGGCTATCGTGACGAAATTCAGGAAAAAATCATCGATAGTATCTCACAATTCCCAGAAATGCCCAGACTTGTTTCTCGGAGACCAGTTGCAGCCAATTCTGGATTGCCTCCACTGTATTTACTTAATGCTTGATTTCACCCCTTCCAACTATATAGTCCAAGTATTTCACCTCTTCTTTGCTCATGGCACACTTTGGGCTTATGGTAAACGCTGCCTTCCTTAGTGCAACCAGTACCACATGGACCTTTGGCGCCCCTGAGCGTCCAGTCGCCACAGAGATGCTGCACCTCACCTAGAGGTGTGGTATCCCACAACCAGGTAAGGTGGAGACCCCTGACCAACATTCCATCCCATACACAGAAAGTAGTGTAGCAGAGCTTCCTTTATGGCCCCTGCTTGAAACATGAAGAGTGCTGGGAGGTGGGCATGTTGCTTGAGAGCGGGAGTAGGATAGAAAGCAAGGGGAGATTCCCTCAGAGGGAGGGAAGAAGAAGGACGTGTCTGCAGCAGCTCTACTGATTAGAGGCTGCTGGACGGATTGGATTATAAAGAAAGCTCCCAAAAGGAAAGAAGGTTCTTCTGGGACACGGCTGGAGCTTACTCCCTGTGGGTCCCTTCTCCACGCTGACTACAGGTCAAGTGGAGGGAGAAACTGGTCGCAAAGGGTCACGGCTCCTAGCCTAGCTAGCGTACCTCAAGCCGATAGCTTTGCTTACTTTATGGACCTTCGCCCCTACCACAGTTAGTCCGACTGGAAAGGCAGCTATATAGGATCACAGAAACGGAAGGGTATGCATTGTCTGACAGGACAGGATTCGCAGCTGCTGGCCTAGAACGATAACTGTGAAGTGCTGGAAAGGAAGGAAGGCGTAAAAGCAGCATATTGTGTGGAGACGGCCAAGAGAGGTACATACTGACAGGGAGTGCTGGAAGGGTGTACTTCATCTTATCTGGAAGTTGTCTGGACCCCTCACCTGGGGAACGCAGCACTGAAGCGGGCATCTGTATCGCGAAAAGAACTGTGAGTAAAGCACATTGGAACTACATGCAATTGTGTCATCTGCCTTCTTTCTGCGCCTCTCACTCGGCACTGCTACATCCTCCACTCCACACTACCTCACCAGCTACAAACTCATCTCAACTGCCCTGGGACTACAGCTCTACCTGTGGAGAGCTTTTGCAACTTTGCTGCATCACAACATCTGTCCCAGAGAAGCAACACTGCAGCGCTGGTGACTCTGACCAGAAACCACCGGTGGTGTCTCATCTAACTGCACCCATTTTACATGACCGCCTGGGGCCACGGACCGGGTCACTGCCACTGTGACAGATCCCTTTAAGACGACCGGCCCGGTACCGAGTCACCCACAGCCCCTGGGGCTCGTCAGACCTTCTGCAGGTGACTTCCCCAATCTGGGCTGGTCATCTAGATAAGTGGCAGCGTACTTTTTGTGAGAGGCTAGGATCCAGTCCATGGCTCTCTGAAAGGTGGCTGGGTCTCCCTGTAGTCCGAACAGCATACTGGTATACTGTGTGAAAGCATCCTTCCGGTGTTGAGAAGGCCGTCTTCTCCTTGGCACTTGGGGACAGAAAAATTTGCCAGTACCCTTTTGTTAGGTCCAGGGTGGTGATATATCTGGCTGACCCTAGCCTTTCAATGAGCTCATCAACCCGGGGCATTGCATATGCGTTGAATTTGGACACCTCATTTAGCTTCTTGTAGTCGCTGCAGAAATGCCACTCTCCATTTGGCTTCAGAACAAGGACAATAGGGCTAGACCAGCTTCCGCTTGACTCCTTGATGATGCCCAGGCTCAATATTCTCCTTACCTCTTGGCGGGCTTCGTGAATCCGATACGGCTTTTGGTTCACGCTCACATTGGTTCCTCAGGATTTCGTGCTCCACAACCTGCGTATATCCTGGTAACTCCGTAAACAGAAAATGTCCACAGGACCAGGGAAGAAATATCAAAAGTGCAATCATATAATCCCTTTAAAAACATGAAACTTTAATAAATTGAGGTAAAAAACACCCCCTAGTGCAATAACACAATTAACAAACTCTATACATTAATAACCTATGATAGCCATATGATAGCCTGCTATCCCACCTGTAGTTTATAAGGGTCATTTAGGGCGAGTCTGGAACAGCCGCCGTGGAGTGGGGGTGCGAAATAATTGCATCTTTTAGGGTGCCAACCTCCACTGTCAGGAAGGGATATGTTGCGCTACTGGAGACGGGAGCAAGAGTGGACCCACTGGACCGTGGTGTTGAACCCTCCCTGCGCGAGCGCACCAGGTCGACCGACCCCTATACAGGGATCGTTTGGGAGCAGGCTCAAGGAGTTCAAACGTCACGGCTGCCAGGACCAGGGGTCGGAACGAGAAGATGAGCAGCAGAGGAGAACAAAGCAAGACGTCCGGAGGAACCAAGGACCAGGGACTGGTGAGAGTGAAGCTGGCGGAGGAAGGAGGACAACGGGACCAGGTGGAGACAGGGTACAGCGGACTGAAAAAAGGAAAACACAGAGAAGGTTAGCGGGGAACCAGAGGAGAAGGACACGGGAGCCGGGAGAGAGAGCTGGAGCAAGGGGCTAACAGCAGCAAGCAGGGCCTAGACACAGTGAGTAGTAACTCGATAGTCAGGCACCTCCCAAAGGGAGGGCGGCCTGAAATACCAGATGCTAGCCTCTGATAGGCCAGGCGGAGAGTCCGGGTCAGGTCAGGCTGGGAGGCGTCCATACTGGACGGACGCGTGGTCTGGCACCCCGGCGCGTGCGCAGAGGCACAGTGCGCGTGGCCGAGGGCAGAGGAGGAGCGCGCCGGGAAGCCGCCCGCTGGAAAGGAGGAAGACGGGAGGCGCGTGCTGGAGCCGAGAGACAGGAGGGACCCGGGCGGGACCAGCGGTGAGTATGGAGGCGGCAGGGGCAGCGGGGCCAGGAGCGACGGTGCTGACAAATATTGATGAAGCCTCATCAGAATTAAGCAAAGTGGATTCCACAGAAAGAGAAAGGGACGCCGCTGTGCAAGACGCCAAAGATAAAGAGGAGCTCCGTATCGCTTATCTGCAAGATGCTGGATCTCACAGGTCAGGCTCATCCAGGCACTCTGCTCGGTCATGCAAATCATCCTGCTCAAGAACTTCAGCCCTCAGCGACAGAATCCTAGAGACCCGTTTAAACACAGAGCGATCCAAACTAAGACGTTCCTACACAGAAAAGGAAGCGGAGGCAGAAGCCAAGAAAGCTGAAGCGGAGGCAGAAGCCAAGAAATCTGAAGCACAGGCAGAAGCCAAGAAAGCTGAAGCACAGGCAGAAGCCAAGAAGGCAGAGGCTCAAGCAAAGATTCTTCAAACACAAATGGAGGAATAAATCGCGCTAGCCGAAGTAAAAATACTTGAGCTAGCAATGAATCAAACCCTCGACCCGATTTGCCTACCACCAGTGGAAGAAGAGGACCCAGCTGTCCGTACCAGTGATTACGTGCAGAAACAGATCTCTGCAGCACACACCTCCAGCGACGTCCAACCCAACAATGTGGAAACGTCCAAGTCAGCCCAAATTATGGTGCCAGTGTTACCATAGCATCTGCAGAGACCCAAGACCAATGCCATAATGTGTCCCCTCAGGAGCAGCAATCATCACAAGCCGACTACAAGACACACTCCAGTCCATCTCCACAGTTCAAGCCGCAGTCATCAAATTCTCCAGAGGTTAAACCACAACTCAACCCTGCAGCAACATCATTCTACCCGGGAACAATTCACCCTTCCACGCCACACAGCTTATACGCCCGAGAGGCAACACAAGCTAACATGGTAACAAGGAGTGAAGGATCGGATACGACTGAGTTAGCCAGGTTTATGGTGAGCAAAGATCTAATCAGCACCAGCCTCTCAAAGTTTGACAACTGTGCAGAGAACTACAGAGCCTGAAAAGCAACCTTCAAGGCCACCATTGCTGACCTCAATCTATCTGCAGAGCGGGAGCTCGACCTCATGGTTAAATGGTTGGGTCCTGACTCCACAAACCGTATCAACAGTCTTCGGACCGTCTACGTGGGGCAAGCTGAAGCAGGTCTCGCTGCTGCCTGGCTGAGACTCGAAAGAACCTATGGCAGTGCTGAAGCCATAGAAAAGTCCCTATTCAAGAGACTGCAGAACGTTCCAAGGATCAACCTTAAGGATGCCCACAAGCTTCTGGACTTAAGTGATCTGCTTATGGAGCTGGATCTTGCAAAAGGAGACCCTCGTCTGTCTGGATTATGCTACCTGGACACTGCCCATGGGGTGAACCCAATCGTCTCAAAGCTGCCACATAGTCTGCAGGATAAGTGGGCAGTATGCGTTTCCAGGTACAAAAGATCACTTGATGTCACCTTTCCTCCGTTCAATCAGTTCTGCAAGTTTGTTGACGAACAGGCCCAAATGAGGAACGAAACTAGCCTAGACTTCCTGGAGTCTAACACTACAGCCCCAGCAACACCATCATCAAGGTATGAAAGCATCTCACAAAGACGCAAGGACTTGAGGAGCAGAATAAGTGTCAGAAAGACTAACCTGCCACCACCTGCAGTAACTGCCGATAAACAGTACACTATTCCATCGAGAGATAAGTCTTTCAATCGTGAGTGTCCCATTCACAAAAAACCACACTCATTGAACAAATGTAGAGGCTTCAGGTCCAAAACCATGCAGGAGCGCAAGAAAATCCTCAGCGAACTTGGGGTATGTTTCAAGTGCTGCGCCTCATTAGAACACATGGCCAAGGACTGTAAATCTGCCATTAAGTATGAAGACTGTCATAGTGAAAAACACCCATCAGCTTTGCATCCAACCTCAGCCACCAGCGATCCAGCAGTTGCAGTTACCTCTAGTCCAGCTACAAGCCATGGCGGGGAGCCACAGAATAACGCCAATTCTACCACGGCTGTCTCCTGCTCATGCTCAGAGGTATGTGGGGAGAGTGAAAGTGATAAATGCTGTGCCAGGATATGCCTAATCAGAGTTTATCCAGAAGGGCAACCAGAGAAGGCAGTAAAAATGTATGCCATCATTGACGATCAGAGCAATCGATCCCTAGCTGGACCTAAGTTCTTTGGAGCCTTTGGAATCAAGGGACCACCAACGCCCTATACTCTGAAAACTTGCTCAGGCCGCATAGAGACTAGCGGCAGGAGGGCACAAGGTTTCATTGCTTCTCCTGTCAACGGAGGCGAAGAAATACCCTTACCTACGCTAATCGAATGCGATCAAATACCCGACCAAAGGGATGAGATCCCTACCCCAGAAGCTGCGTTCCACCAACCACACCTAAGGCACCTAGTCCGTGTTATCCCACCTATGGACTCAGATTCTGATATCCTACTTCTGCTCGGCAGAGACAATTTAAGGATACATAAGGTCCGTCAACAGTGCAGTGGTCCTGACTATGCCCCCTACGCACAGAGACTCGACTTGGGGTGGGTAATCATAGGAAATGTGTGCTTGGATCGAACAAGAGTCGATTCCTTTAAGACCTATGTACGCCGAGACGGACAAACTACTTTCTGAAAACCATGCCTTCATCACTATGATGTGAAAGACAAGCCTCCAGATCCAGTACAGCTGCCCGATGTCATTCCTTCTCCCTATGCAGACGACTTTGGAAGATCGGTATTTCATACAACTAAGGATGACAACAAAGTAGCCCCGTCAATGGAAGACAAGGAATTTGTCAGGATAATGGACAATGAGTTCCTTAAGGACGAGACTAATCACTGGGTTTTTCCCCTACCCTTCCGAGCTACCAGGTTAAGACTCCCTGACAATCGTGAACAAGCCTTGTCCAGATTCAACTCTCTCCAGCGCACACTAAGCAATAAAACGGAGATGAAAGAACACATTGTCACCTTCATGAGCAAGATATTCCAGAATAACCATGCTCAGCCAGCGGCTCCTTTAAAGGAAAACGAGGAGTGCTGGTACCTACCCTCATTCAGAGTATATCACCCACGGAAACCTAAGCAAATTAGAGTTGTCTTTGATTCAAGCGCCAAACATCAAGGTGTATCTCTCAACGATGTCCTCCTCACGGGTCCTAACCTTACAAACAACCTAGTAGGAGTGTTGATGAGGTTCCGGAAAGAGCCCATCGCCATCACCGCCGACATTGAACAGATGTTCCACTGTTTCATAGTCAGAGAGGACCACAGGAATTTCCTCAGGTTCCTGTGGTACAAGGACAATGACCCCAGCAAGGAGATGGTGGAGTATTGCATGAGGGTGCACGTATTCGGGAACAGCCCTTCCCCAGCAGTGGCAACCTATGGCCTGCTGAGAACCGCACAAGAAGGAGAGGCCGAATATGGAACAGATGCTAGAGACTTTGTAGAGAAAGACTTCTATGTAGATGATGGACTAAAATCTCTACCCACAGAAGAAGCGGCTATCGATCTACTCAAGAGGACCCAAGGTATGCTGTACCAAGCTAAGCTTAGATTGCACAAAATTGCTTCAAACAGCCTGGCTGTCATGACAGCCTTTGATTCAAGTGACCACGCACCAGGATTCAAGGACATAGACCTGGGATCAGACTGTCCACCTGTGCTGAGAAGCTTAGGCTTGAGGTGGAACCTGTCAGTTGACACCTTCAGTTTCCAAATCAACTGTGCAGACAAACCATTCACTAAACGTGGTGTCCTGTCAGTGGTGAATAGCTTATACGACCCACTGGGGTTCGTAGCACCAATTACCATACAAGGTAAATCCCTTCTGAGACAGCTTTCCGAAACCGTCAAGGACTGGGATGCCCCACTCACTCCTGAGAAGGAACCAAAATGGGAAACCTGGAAGCAGTCTTTGTGTGCCTTGGATGAGATCTAAATACCGAGATGCTACGCCAGAACCTCACTTGCTGCTAGTACTAGGAAGGAACTCCATGTGTTCTCGGATGCATCCACAGAGGCCATTGCAGCAATCGCCTATCTGAAGGTGACGGGACCCGACAATCACGATCCCTTTGGATTTGTCTTCTGCAAGGTAAATTGGCTCCCAAGCCTTATCATACTATTACCAGGCTTGAACTTTGTGCAACCGTGCTTGCAGTAGAACTCGCAGACTTTATACAGCACGAGCTGGACACCAACATAAATGACGTGCAATACTACACTGACAGTAAGATTGTCTTAGGTTACATCTACAACCAAACAAGGCGCTTCTACGTGTACGTCAGTAACCGTATTGAGAGAATAAGGAGGTCTTCCAAGCCTGAACAATGGCACTAAATCCCATCTGAACTTAATCCAGCTGACCATGCCACTAGATCTATGTCTATAAGGTCCTTTGCTAACTCTTCTTGGTTTCAGGTCCTAAGTATCTGTTGGAACAGAAGGGAAGTGAATGTGTCCAGGAAGTCTTCAGCATCCAGGATCCGGATGGTGATCCAGAAGTCCGCTCCGAGGTCAGTGCATTGGCGACGAACACTAAACCAACCTCCAGCCTCAGTTGCCAATGCTTCGAACGCTTCTCCAATTGGATAAGACTCGTCAAGACTATCGCAAGGTTAGTCCACATTGCGAAATCGTATCACAATTCACTTGGAGACAAAGACTGTCACGGCTGGCACGTCTGCCATAAACCACTCTCTGCCGAGGACATTTCTCACTGTGAGTCCCTTATAATATGTTACGTCCAGCAGAGCGAATTCAGTACTGAATGGGAATGCCTTCACCACAAACAGCAGATCCCTCTGAAAAGCCCCATTGCCCATTTAAATCCAGTAATGGAAAGCTTTGGTTTGCTGAGAGTTGGTGGTCATTTAAATCAAGCCAAGATTGTGCCTTCAGAGCAACATCCTTGCATCATTCCCAGTAAACATCATATCACTGATCTACTGATCCGGCACTTTCATGAAAAAAACGAGCACCAAGGCAGGCAGAGTTACGGTCTGCAGGGCTTTGGATCATAGGTATGAAAAGACGTGTAGCAGGATCACTACATCGCTGTGTGCAATGTCGGAAAACCAGAGGAAAACAGGTACATCAACAAATGGCCGACCTGCCCTCTGACAGACTGAGTGCCGAGCCGCCTTTCACCTATGTTGGCCTAGATGTCTTTGGGCCATGGATGGTATCTGCACGCAGAACTCGAGGTGGCCACGCCAACAGCAAATGTTGGGCCGTACTATTCACTTGCATGAGTGTCCGTGCCGTCCACATAGAGGTAATAGAGTCTATGGACACATCCAGCCTGATCAACGCTCTCCGGTGGTTTCTAGCGATCAGAGGACCGGTGAAACAGTTGAGGTCTGACCGCGGAAGCAACTTCATCGGTGCATGTCTAGAGCTGGATATTGACATCAAGCCAATTCAGGATCAGCTGGCAGAAAGAGGTTGCATCTGGATCTTCAATCCTCCGCATAGTTCTCACATGGGAGGTTCCTGGGAAAGGATGATCGGGATCTCACGCAACATTCTGAATTCTATGTTTATGGACGTAAACTCTTCAAGGCTTACGCATGAGACCTTGGTTACTCTTCTGGCCGAAGTTTCTGCCATAATCAACTCAAGACCACTTGTCCCAGTGTCAATGGATCCCGAACTGCCGACCATTCTTACGCCAGCTACTCTTCTCACCCAAAAGACCGGGAACCCGCTAACATTTAGTGGAGAGTTTACTCACGCAATCACCTACCAGAAACAGTGGAAACGTGTGCAGTACCTCGCTGATTATTTCTGGAACCGGTGGAGAAAGGAATATCTCGTGACTCTCCAAGGAAGAAGAAAATGGCGACAGAATAAACCGAACTTGAAAGAAGGAGACGTGGTACTAATGAAAGAACAACAAGCCCGAAGGATCGACTGGCCTATGGGAATCGTTACAAAGACTTTCCCTAGTCAAGACGGTAAGGTCCGGAAGGTGGAGCTGAAAATCCTTAGGAAAGGCGAGCCTAAGACATTTCAAAGGCCAATCCACGAGCTCGTATTGATACTGCCAATTGAGGACATTCCAGTATGATGAATCACAAACAGAACACTGCCCTACTATTTTGTCCATTGGATTACTGTTGGAGACAGTTTGGCCTAGTGCGGCTTCTCCGATCCGAAGATGGGTACCATTGGATCGTCTCAGGAACTGACTGTCATCTTCCTTGTTTATGAAGTTGTTAATATTGCATGCATATTCATGTTTCCTTTCTAGGTATTGAACTTTAAAGAAAAACAAAAAAACTATATAGTGAAATCCCTTACGGAATTTCAGACGGGGAGTGTGCTGTCCCATCTAAGATAATGATTGTATGCTTATATAGTTGTCATGTTACCTTTCTTTATGTTCAGTTTTGCATTTGGTCTGCTGCCACCTGCTGTCCTTTTTCTGTATATCAGACTGCAGCTTATTAATTCTTTTACATGCCTTCAACTTCCTGGTCAGGTGACTCCTTCTCTTCCTGCCGGTGGCCATTACTAGATTCATCTTCACCCAGGAGAGACACGCTTACCAGGCTGTGGAAGGCATCAGTTTTTTGACCACTTCGTTGCTCACACAACTTTCTGAATCATCTTGCTGTACCACCTGGATTGTTACATCTGCATTTCTGGAGAAGTACTGCATTACCAATCATACGCTGTATGTCCAGATTTCCAATAAACAAGTCTGGACTTCACAATATCTGGTGTGTATCATCTCTCCGGACGCAAAACAGCAACAATGATACTGTCTGCTCTGCATTGAGGAAATGGAAGGTAGGAATCTCTCCTAGCCCCACTCAACTACACCTCCATTCGCCTCATGTGGGGACAGAACACAGGATGAAAGCCGGGTCCATCACTATAATCCTAAGACTAAAGTCCAGTCGATGCAATGGAAGCATCATGACTCACCGCCTCCAAAGAAGACACATGCCCAACCCTCAGCAGGCAATGTCATGCTCACAGTATTTTAGGGCCAGCACGGAGTAGTATTGATGGATTTCCTAGCAAAGGATACCATGGTCACTGGGGCATACTATGATTCACTGCTGCAGAAATTGCAGGAGGCCATCAAAACCAAGAGATGTGGCATGCTCACCGAAGACAAGGCACCAGTTCACAACTCACATGTTGCTCAAATGGAAGCAAGCTCCTGTGGCTTTGAAATTCTACCGCATCCCCCTTAGTCACCCAACCTTGCACCATCGGACTTCCACATCTTTCCAACAAAAAAGTTATTTTTGAAGGGCAAGCGTTTTCCAGATGATGAGACTCTGATTTCCAAAGTCGCAGCGTGGCATTTGGAGCAACCTGGCGACTTCTACAAGCGAGGTGTTTACAGTTGCTTAAAGCGATGGGAGAAGTGTGTGTCCCTAGGTGGCATCTATGTAGAGAAGGACTTAACTGTGCCAAGTTTCATTGCTCTCAGTCCACAGGAAGTGGGTCAGGGGAAATCTTTAATAAACGCTCCTCCTACACCTTGTGCAAAAAAATAAGCACTCGTAGCTCAGTTGAAAGGAATATGTTAAACTTCTGGCTCTCAGAATATGGCGACACAAATACTAATGATATTTTTTTTTCTAACTATATAGTACTAAAGTAATAAAACCTAAACAAAACTATATAAATTTGGTATCACTGTAATCGTGCTAATCTAAATAATATAGTTTAATAGTTTGTGTGGTACAATGAATGGTGGAAACATTTTAAATATACAAAATCAATGGCAGAAATGCAGTCTTTTTTCTGTTCCTTAATATAAAGACTTAAAGGGATTGATCAAAGGCAAAGTAATTTTCATTCTAAATCCCTATGTATTTATGCCATAATCTATATTTTCTAATATACCGTCAAAGATAACGACAAGGGGAGTCACTGTGAACCACCCCTCTTTTATCTTTTGTTAAAAACAGCTCACTTTCGCCCCCTATCGTTTTGGCAATTACGCGATTGACCGACGATTAACAGAGAGACTTCAGGATGTTTTCATGAGTAAGCAAGTTACTGGGAAACTAACAGTGAGTATTTGGTATATAAACCTTCAATTCCAACTCATTGAATATGTGCATATACCCCTTTTACCTTCACTGCTAACTCTACGATAAACCCAGACTAGAGATGGGTGGACCGCCTCTCCATTACTAAGCCATGGACTTGATATCACTGGACAATACAAAGATAACATAAACCCCACAAATATGAACCCCACTTGCCACCGTTACAGGGCAATTGGGAAGAGCCAGGAAAAGCACCAGAATTGGTGCATCTAATAGATGTACCTTTTCTGGGTGGTTGTGGGCTGCTATTTTTAGGCTGAGGGGGCTATATCCATGGCCTCGCCAACCTGAGAATACTAACCCCCAGTTGTCTGCTTTAGCTTGCCTGGTTGTCAAAAATGGGGGGACCCCACAACACTTTTTTTAATTTAAATAATTAAAAAATATACAGCATAGGGACCTCTCTATTCTTGATAACTAACCTTGCTAAAGCTGATAGCTGAAGGTTGCAGCCTGCAGCTGTCAGTTTTACCTGGCTGGTTATCAAACATGCAGAAGAACCCTCACCATTTTTTTTTAAATTATTTATTTAGAGCGCAGACGCCGGCTGATGAATACTGCCATCAGCCACTGCCTGCTCTCACTGTTATTAGCAGCAGTAGGTGTAGGCTGATGGGAGCAGTAGTCCAATCAGCCGACGCCAGTGACTGGAATTAGCAGGTTCATGCTATCATTTGACAGCGTGGAAACCACGGATTGTTATGAACAGGTCACCGAGGAGGATAGCAGGAATAGTCTAGGCCACCAAGAAACCAGAAAGGTTGGTCACTTAGCGAATTGCAGACCCCTAATCCTAACAACACAACTAACAGTAGCCATGGAGCGTACCTACGATGCCCTAGACGCCTCGACACAGCCGGAGAACTAACCAGGCCTAAAGCAAGAAAGGTGAAATATAAACTGCCCCGGAGTAGAACCCCAAAGAAATAGATAGCCCCCAAACATATAAACATATATTGTCGGTGAGACCAGATGAGGGACAAACACAGGCAGAACATAGACTGAGCAAATGCTGGGGCCCAAACTGTCTAGATAGGATAGGAAAGGAAAGACACTGTCTGCAATCTCGCAAAAACCCTAAAAAATCCAACACGTCTGATGTACAAAAAAACACTGAGGTCTCATGACCTCTCCCCCACTATATCAACATTACTGGTGTAAACTGGCAGCAAAGCAAAAGAAACTAATATAATTGGGGGCTGAACAAACTGACACAAGCTGTAACATGTAGAGTGGGGTCCAGCACAGCCCCAGCAGGGAGCACGCTGAACCCGCACAGCAAAGCAGAAAGAGGCAAAACCAGATCAAAAGCAAAGGATTAGCAAATGAACAACTTAGCTGAAAAATGCAGGATCAGGCAGGAAACAACAGACCTCAAGTTGCACAGGAATAACTAATCACCAGCAACAATTAGGGAAGCCTGTTCACTTAAATACTCCCAATCAGTAACCCCAGATATCAAATCATCATCGTCAGGTGGCAGACCTCTGTCAATCCGGCCAGCTCCACTACACTCAGTAACCACCAGAGGGAGCCCTGACTCAGAAGTAAGAGAATTCACAACAGCGGATGTTTGACCAGCAGTAATGATCTTACGGCCGATCATAGCCACCTGTGTTTCTCACTCTGTCATGGGCCGAACCCGAACAGTAACACGGACTATCTGTGATGTCCATGTTCGGTGTCCATGCCTGAACAGTAGGTTTTCAGTTTCACCCATCTCTACCCCAGACTACTCACTGCCACCACCGGTTATTTATATAGGCTGACTGGCGGCCTGGTTTTGGTAGCATATATGGCTTCGGGGTGCGGTTTACAGAACAAAAGGTACATAACTATTACATTTTATATGTAATCCACAACGATAGGCAGTGTTTATAAAAAATATACAAAAGATTTTACAAAGGGTACTAAATACAGCATATACAGTTACATCAAATAAAAAGGGTTTTCAAAAGAAAGTACTAAACCTATCACAGCTTATTCAGTTTAGCAAAGGAGATCACTTCGATTGGAGGTGTTTAGTGAACGGAATTCATGCGTACACTCTACAAGAACACATCATAATTTGCCTTGACCTTTTATCAGCATGAGTTAAACCCCCCGTTGATGACCTCATGTGGGCCTGGTTGTGGGATGCTCTCAGCCTTTCAGGATTTTATGAAATGACCAACTTATGAGATATCGTCACTCCTGATCACGGAAGTTCGAGATCATTGCCATATTTTTTGTTGTTTTTTTACCTTTCTATAGATAACATAGCTGGTGTCAGTTTTCTGGTCAATGTTTATTTGGGGCTTATAGGCAGGTGTTACAGCTATGAGAAAACATATATATAAAACATATTCGTCACCAGTTAGCCCTAAAGATGAAAATATATGTCCCATCGATATTGAATCTTTACAAGCCCCAATATTCATAATTTTCCACCAGTGACATCTAGTCTATGGTAAATGTATAACATTTTCCTTGAGGGAACCAAAAGTGTCATTTCAATTCAGGATATATTTCCAGGGGACAAAAGCCTCTTCCACTTTTCTATCTATGTGTAAACACATGCACCCTTTTGTTATCCAACTCACTAAAAAGACCTTTCCTGTCTTAATTACCTGTCTTATCTATAAAACTCTGTCTACGCACAATAGACATCCTTGTTGGTAATGCAGGGGTCCTTTTCTTCAAAAAAGAACTGCCTGCATGTTAATTAAGATTATCACATTCCAAATATACCTAATTTCCTACACCTTTATGCCAATTGTACCAGTTGTTTTCAAGGCAGCTTAGATTGCAAGCTCTTGTCCTAGTGCAAAAGAGGAGGAGGGTGGTATTTACCCCCCTCACTAGGGGCTTCAGAGATCTTAATATTTTATATAACATATCCCTGCATTAAAAATGCCCCATCCATACTTAACTAGACTGACAGCTTTTTTTTTTTTTTACTATTTCCTTTTTGATGACTCTTCACTTGAGAATCCCAGTGCATGTTGGAATACTCAAACGAAATGTCATCAGTGCAAAGGCTGCGGTCATTGCTAGTCCTTGCTCTATCCCTGTGCACTTTGCACTGTGTGATGTGCACAATGACATCATGCACTCTGTTGCCAGATCAAATCAGCAGTGACGAGCCGGTAACAGAGCAGTGTCAGAATACTCGGCGTGCAGAGACCAGCGACATAACTTTCAGGGGGTATTCTGACAAACATGCTCAGTTACCTGCTCATCACTGCTGATCTGGGCCGAGAACATAGAGTGCATTGTCATTGTGCATATTGCACAGTGTGCAGGGTCTTGCCAAGCCCTTGAAATGAGCATCACTGGAGAGTGAGCGCAGACTCGGCCCCCTGATGACGCTTTGTTTGAGCATCCCGGAATGCACTGGAATTCTCAAATAAAGCATCATCAAAAACAAAGTAGGGAAAAATAGAATAGCAGTTAGATAGTGTAGTTAGGGACCGGTAGGAAATTTTAAATGCAAGTATATTAGAAAATAGTTTAGATTATGGCACTAAATAGATATTTAGAATGAAAATTACTTTGCCATCCTAAGTGCCCAAAATAGGCCTATTTTGAGGTGGATTGAGGATTTTTCAATCTGTTAATAGGCTGTAAAGTTCTACTAAGGTTCTGTTCCCTGTTCATATGTGCCACAAACCCCGATGTATGCACCTGTATGCCACACAGTGGAATACTTCACCCATAGGCTCCCTTGTATAAAAAAAAGTATTAATAGCAGAAAACTAGATTTTTGAGATATAGTAGATGTTTTACTTCCCGTGCATAGGCCATAAGAATTTGCATGAATTGGCGTTTATTGAGTCTATTGGATCCTATGGATACATTGGTCATCTACACCAGGAGCATTCCTAACACATGCACCCAACATAATACAAAGATGCTGTGTGGTGATAGACTTCTCTTTTCTGTAAATCTTGACACTGAAAACATGCAAATTATAAGACAACTTTACATCGCACATAGTCTTTTATTAGAAACAAAACTATCCAACTGTTCATGGAAATTACAGACACTGGCACATTAGATCCCAATGGTATACACACAATAGCATTCAAGGAATTAAATATTATTCTCTTCTTTCTGACTGTGCACGGAAAAGTCCCCAACACATAACACCCTGTTGGCAATTTATTCATATGTTTCCAGGAGATATAACAGAGGAACATCACAAGACAATGTTCTAGGAAAATATGCTCCAGAATTCTTATTTTAACCATACAAGCCCCCGTGCCAATTTTCATAGACTAAAATTAGTCCACTCCATGTATTAGAGCAGTTCAGCCTTGTGCACAAAGCCATATAACCACAAAACCTCATTTTTACTTTCACAAGATTAGACTATCTTGTAATATTTGCCTTTAAAACACTGATTAACTTACAATAGTGTAAAATATCAGAAAATCTTCCATCATTTCATTTTTTATTTTCTGGGTGAGGGCTCATTTAGAAGGCCATAATGTGGCCACACTGAAGATCTGATGACCTGCACTAACGACATCATATATCCCTACAATGAATAGTAGTATACATGTCACACATATTGCCTTAAATACTGTCACTGTCTCTCTTCATTTCATAAGCCCCTAATAAGCCTATGCTGATTTCAGACATTGGGATGTTCCCCTTGATAGCAGTTATTCCGGTGTTAGTGCAGCTATGGGTTGGGCTTGGTTGGGATGGTGGCGGATGTGGCTTGCAGCAGTACACCTGTTTTTTAAAATGCTGCCTAAAACTTCTGCTGAGCCAATACAAGGCAAATGGATTAACACAGGAATTGCTAAAAGCAAGTATACGGGCAAAAATAGTAGCAGAGAGATGGAGCATAGAGGAATTCACCGCTGAGTAGTAGGTGAAGGATCGATACAGGTAGAGGATATGGTTAGGTAACCAGCAGAAAGCAAAGAGGGCGACCAACACCAGCACCGTTTTGGCAACTCTTTTGCGGGATTCAATCTGCAAAATAAAACAAGAAAAATGATAAGGCGGTGACTAAGGACAGTGCCTGTTTTTTTCTGGATTTTAATATTTTTTTTTAATTACTGTAATCTGAATGGCAGGCAGATGAATGTGACATCATTTACATGCATCTGCGCAGAAGTGTACTTAAAAGGAACCTGAAAATCTATTCTGTTCAGTGTGAGCCATTAAAGGAGTTGTGTCTTCTATCTTCTCCTCCCTGCCTCCCAGCTTCCTGCTTATTATGGTGACAGTGCACTCTTGAAGATTGACGGTTCAGGCCAAAAGCATGGCCAAGCTTCTCACCCGAATAAGGCACTATGATGCTTCTAGCAAAGTCAGCCATTACTCTGAAGCATGGTAGAAGACATGCAGGGACACTGAGACTCTTCAGATCCAGAAATCTAGCCAGATTTAGAACAGCACTTGCAAGATACATAGGAAACAGCTTGAAAGCAAGCACTCCTAGTCTCGAAGTCACTCTTGCAACAGACAGTATGGTACAGAATAAAATATTTTAAAAAAACTCTTTTTTAATAAGAGATCATTTACAAAGTTGATTGCAATCAATTTTACCCATTTAGTAAGAATGGAAAGCCTATTTTAGTTAAATGATACAATTACTCCTCACACCATTGGTAGCATTTACCTTAGGTGCCTTGATTGAGTTCATTGTAACAGAGGATTAAAGCAAATCTCTGAGCTCATAGCTGTATACTGAACATTTGATTCAGTTTATGATTTGATTTAGTATTTTCTTGCAAAAATTGCTGCCAAGATTTATGGTGAAAGCATGTAAGTCCTGCTTCCCTGGCATACTCATAGAAAAACTTACGAGTCCTGCTTCTCTGACTTACTCACAGAAAAAGCCTGTGAGTCCTGCTTCCCCATCCTGCTCATTGAAAAAGCCTGTGAGTCTTACTCCCCCACCTACTCACAGAAAAGTCTGTGAATCCTGCTTCCCCAACTTGCTCATTGAAAAAGCCTATGAGTCTTACTTCCCCACCTACTCATAGAAAAAGTTTGTGAGTCCTACTTTACCCACCCACTCATAGAAAAAGCCTGAGTCCTACTTTCCCACCCACTCATAGAAAAATCCTGAGTTTTGCTTCATCACCTACTCATAGAAAAAGCCTGTCAGTTCTTCTTCCCCACCTAATCATAAAAAGTCTGAGTTCTGTTCCCTCACCTACTCATAGGAAAAGCCTATGAATCCTGCTTCTCCAGCTACTCATAGGAAAAGCCTATGAATCCTGCTTCTCCAGCTACTCATAGGAAAAGCTTGAATCTTGCTTCCCCACCTACTCATAGAAAACGCCTGAGTCCTGCTTTCCTTACCTACTTATAAAAAAGGCTGTGAGTTCTTCTTCCTCGCCTACTCATAAAACGTCTGAGTCCAGTTTCCTCACCTACTCATAGGAAAAGCCTATGAATCCTGCTTCTCCAGCTACTCATTGAAAAAGCCTGTAAGTCTTACTTCCCCCCACATACTCATAGAAAAAGCTTGTGAGTCCTGATTCCCTCACAACTTATAGAAAAAAACTGAATCCTGCTTCCCTACCTACTCACAGAATAAGCCTGTGAATCATGCTTTCCTTACCTTCTCATAAAAAGCCTGTGACTTCTGCTTCCTCACCTACTCATAAAAGTGAGTCCTGCTTCTTCTCACACTCATAGGAAAAGCCTATGAATCCTGCTTCTCCACCCACTCATAGAAAAAGCATGTGAGTCCTGCTGACTCTTACTCAACCAAAGCCTGTGAGTCCTGTTTTCCCAAAAAAATCATAAAAAATCCCGCTTGTCTCCACCTACCCAGAGAGAAAACCTGTGAGTTCTGTTTACTCCACACACTCACTGATAAACTGAGTCCTGCCCCCCACCTACCCATAGAGAAAGCCTCTGTGAGCCATGTTTATCTCATCAATTCATAGAGAGAGGCTGTGAGTCCTCCACCCCAACTACTCATAGAGGAAGTCCATTAGCCATGCTTCCCACACCCAGTGACAAACACAGTCTGTGAAACCTACTCGACCCACCCAGTATACAGAGTGAATGACAGTATACAAAAATCATTTTGAGTTGGTGGGATATGCAGGATTTTTCTTTTAGTGGACACTGATGTGCTGCAGAGCTGGCTGTCAGTCATAGTACCAGAGCGTGCTTATATCCGCTGCTCACAGTGTAGTGAGTGCTGGGGTGAGTGACTGTAACCACTCCATGTACGCCCCATGACCGAAACATAGTGCCTCCCATGAGGAACTAAGTTTGTTTTCTCCCAGTAGCCGTACATTCAGTGAGGTGGCCGGGCAGTATTCTACCGCTATCTACCTGCCGATTAACCCTATATCTGCAGGTAAATGGCATTTTCTGAGGTTAAGCTGTTTTTTACAATCTCAAAAACGAGACAGTATATCCTAAGTTTAGCATCCCCCCCTCTGTTCTATGCCGCTGTGTTCTGCATATGATATTTTTATAATCCATACGATCCATATGTAAAAGACACTGACTTTCCACTAGCATATGTTCATATTTTGTTCCAGATCCATATCCATGTGTTACCCAAATACCATATGTCGTTAAGAATTTCAGCATTTTTTAGCGATTTAATTTATTCTCAATTCATTGCCAGAAAGAACCGTTGTCATCTATAGACTTATTATTATCATAAAAGAGACACTGGGTACAATATATTAGTCTTGGGGACAGGAGTTGATAATTTCTGAGCTTCATGTACTGTTAATGAATGCAATTTTAGAGATAAAAAAAATAATAATTTCCCAATTAAGCAGTCTCCAAAGAAAATTTACAAACTACTCATTAGTCTGTGATGGGAAGAGCAGCAGATATTTTTGGCCTCTTAATAATTAATGAGGCTGTTGCTAATTTGAAATAATTGGTTCCAGCCTGGAAGTTTCTAGAGTTGGCGAACAATATTTGAAATGTAAATTATTTAAAAAAAAAAATAATTACAATTTGATGCTCTTGTCCTAGAAATTTTAGTTAATAGTGGATAGTGTATTGTTGATGTGTACATTCATTGTGGTCCATAGCTGTGAGCACTAATATCTGGTTAGCGTGGGAACATTATTTCCAATGAAGATTTCATATAAATTGTCAATATTTTCCCCTCTCACTTGACCCCCGATAAAGCAATGATATGTAAATGAAGGGTTTGGTGAACGGACAAGGCTTACGCGGCTTTGCATTTAGTAAGTGAGATGCTTGCTGCAGCTGAAATCTACCCGGTGTTCTATCTGTAATAAAGACCAAGATTAGACTAACAGTGGTTTTACAAATTACGGTAGTTGATTGAGGCGAGATCAGTTGACCATCTAATTCTTATAGTCATGTCCTCAATTTCTCCAACAACAACAATCAGGTAAAGGAAGGATCAGGCATGTTGGATTTCAACATACTCAATCATTAGAGATATAAGGTACCATCAGATGTTTCTAGCAGCAACTTACTACTCTCTCCTTATTGAGAACATGTACATGCTGAGCTGCGCATGTGTATGGAAAAGGGAACAAATAGCTGTTGGCCCAGTGAGCGTAACTGCTATCTAAAGTGTATAGTCAGACTAGAAGGGTTGTCTGAAACTAACATTTATTTTATTCCTAAATGTCTGTTTTATTTAATATCATAATCTAATATCTTTTCCAATCTACTTTAATTAAAAATTTCATATTGTTACCTTATTATAAGGGGGCAGAGGGTGCAGTCACCTTACCCTAAAAGGAATCTACATGGTAAGGCTAATTTCACACTTGCTTTTTTTTGCAGCGCGTTTTTCCCGCAAAAAAACGCATTGAAAAAACGCATACAAACGCATACAAATGCTGCGTTTTTTTCAAGCATTTTTATGAGCATGCATGAAAAAAAGCAGCGTTTTTATGCGTTTGTATGCGTTTTTAGTGCGTTTTTACCGCGTTTGCGTTTTTTTCCAACATTAGGTGGCCCCTCACACTAACCCAAACCATGACTTTACTAACCCTAACCCTGACCCTAACCCTAACCCTAACCCTGACCCTAACCCTAACCCTGACCCTAACCCTAACCCTTAACCAAACCATACTAACCCTAACCCTGACCCTAACCCTAACCCTTAACCAAACCATACTAACCCTAACCCTGACTCTAAACCCTAGCTAACCCTAACCCTAGCCCTAAACCCCCTTAACTAACCCTAACTCTAACCCAAACCCCTAAATTCCATTGTCCAACTAATGGTAAAAAAAAAAACGCATGCGCAAAAAAACGCATACATAAGCATGCCAATGCGCACATATGCGCACCCATAGACTTATAATGGGTGTCTTGCTGTAAAAAAAACGCATTGCGCGCGCATGCGTTTTTTTGAGGCAAGTCGGACGCCCAAAAAATGCAACAGGATGCATTTTGTGCGCCCGAGCGCATACCGCAAAAAAACGCATGCGCGGAAAAACGCATACAAACGCATGTGTATGCGCACATAAGCGCATCCCATGCAAAGTATAGGGAAAAAAAACGCATGCGTTTTTTAGCGCTAAAATCCCGCGAAAAAAAACGCAAGTGTGAAACCAGCCTAACATAGTAACGTAGTATTTAAGGTTAAAGGAAGACTTTAAGTCCATCTATTTCAACCCATAGCCTAACATGTTGATCCAGAAGAAGGGAAAAGAAACCCATGCGGCAAACACTAAGCTTCACATTGGGGAAAAAAAATTCCCCGACTCCACATACGACAGTCAGACAAGTTCCCTAGATCAACCCCCTATCAAGGAATCTAGTATAAATAATCTGTAAAATAATACTTTACAACTTTACAAGAAAGTCATCCAGTCCCTTCTTAAATTTTATTAGGGAATCACTCATTACAACATCATACGGCAGAGAGTTCCATAGTCTCACTGCTCTTACAGTAAAGAATCCGCATCTGTGAGTATGCTTAAACCTTCTTTCCTCCAGACGTAGAGGATGCCCTCTTGTCCCCGTCCCAGGTCTAAGAGTAAAAAGATCATTAGAAAGGTCTTTGTACTGTCCCCTCATGTATTTATACATTGTAATAAGATCACCCCTTAGCCTTTGTTTTTCCAAACTAAATAACCCCAAGTGTAATAACCTATCTTGGTATTGCAGACCCCCCAGTGCTCTAATAACCTTGGTCGCTCTTCTCTGCACCCGCTCTAATTCAGCTATGTCTTTCTTATACACCGGAGACCAGAACTGTACACAGTATTCTAAGTGTGATCACACTAGTGACTTGTATAGGTGTAAAATTATGTTCTCCTCCTGAGCATCTATGCCTCTTTTAATGCATCCCATTATTTTATTTGCCTTCGCAGCAGCTGCCTGACACTGGCCACTAATTGTGAGTTTGTTGTCCACGCATACACACAGGCCTTTTTCACTGACAGATTTGCCCAGTGTTCTACAATTAAACACATAATTACCATATATACTTGTGTATAAGCCGAGATTTTCAGCACTTTTTTGGTGCTGAAAACGCCCCCCTCGGCTTATACACGAGTCCTTGTCCAGAAATCCGGAGGGGGAGCAGCGCATGAGCCGGCGGCTGTGGCACAGTGACAGCTGCAGCTGCAGCCACCGGCTAACAGAAGACATCATATTTACCCTCCTCGCGCCGTCGCTGCGTCTCCATCCCTGCATCTCCATCCCGGCGCCGGCAGCTTTTCCTGTGCTCAGCTGTCACGTGGTACCGCTCATTAAGGTAATGAATTTGCACGCGTCTCCACTCCCATAGGCGTGGAGCGCATATTCATTACCTTAATGAGCGGTACCACAGGAGAGCTGCTGCCCTGGGACAATGGAGATGCAGTGACGGCGCAAGGAGGGTGAGTAGGACTGAGGGTGTGAGCCATGCAGGACCGGGGGAGCCATGCAAGACAGGGGGGAGCCATGCAAGACCGGGGAGCCATGCAGGACTGGGGAGCCATGCATACAACAGGGAGAGCCACACATAGCAGGACAAGGCGGGGGGAGCCACATATAGCAGGACAGGATGAGGGGAGCCACACATAGCAGGACAGGACAGGGGAGCCACACATAGCAGGACAGAGGGAGCCACACATAGCAGGACAGGAAAGAGGAGCCACACATGCCAGGACAAAATGGAGGAGCCACATACCAGGACAGGACGGGGGGAGCCACGCATAGCAGGACTGGGATAAGGGGACAATGCATACCTGGCTTATACTCGAGTCAATAAGCAATAAGGTGCCTCGGCTTAAACTTGGGTCGGCTTATACTTGAGTATATATGGTATACATCTTATTTCTTCTGCCCAAATGCATCCCCATTAAAGCTCATTTGCCATTTATCAGCCCAAGCTTCTAGTTTATGTAAATCTTCCTGTAATATTAAATTGTCCCCCTCTGTATTGATTACCCTGCAGAGTTTAGTGTCATCTGCAAATATTAAAATTCTACTCTATATGCCCCCTACAAGGTCATTAATAAATATGTTAAAAAGAAGCGGGCCCAATACTGACCCCTGTGGTACCCCACTGCTAACCGTGACCCAGTCAGAGTGTGCTCCATTAATAACCTCCCTTTGTTTCTTATCCCTGAGGCAACTCTTAATCCACTTACACATATTTTCCCCTATCTCCATTGCTCTCATTTTATGTATCAACCTTTTGTGTGGCACCGTATCAAAAGCTTTTAAAATGTCCATGTACACCACGTTCACTGCGCTTCCTTGGTCCAGTCCGGAACTTACCTCTTCATAGAAGCTTATCAGATTAGTCTGACAGGAACGGTCCCTTGTAAACCTATGTTGATATTGGGTCAAGAGGTTATTCTTCTTCAGATACTCCAGTATAGCATCTCTTATAAAACCCACCAGGATTTTACCCATAGTAGAGGTTAAGCTTACTGGCCTATAATTTCCAAGTTCAGTTTTTGTCCCCTTTTTGAATATTGGCACCACATTTGCTATATGCCAGTCCTGTGGTACAGACACTGTTATTATGGAATCTTTAAAGATTAAAAATAAAGGTCTATATATGACTGTACTTAATTCCTGCAGTACTCTTGGGTGTATCCCTTCTGGGCCCAAGGATTTGTCAACTTTAGTGATTTTTAGACGCGTCATGGTTCCACCCCTCAGTGTGTCTGGGATACAGTTATTGACAGCTCAGCCATCCAATCTGGTACAGGGAAGTGCTGAGCTGTCAGTGTGTTGATTGACAGCTCGACTATCCAATCTGAGACTGGGAGGCGTCGGCTTTCTCCAAGTGTTTATTATCCCAGGAAATTGCCAGGCTACTTAACTGAGCTGATCCTCCCAGACTTCTGTCAGACGTACATTCAGCAAAATGAGGTTTGTTCTGTCTGTGCCTTGAGTTCTGTATGTTGATAAATCGTTTCCTGACCTTGGACCTCGTTCTGACCATCCGTCTGTTTAACCCCTTCTGCTCTGATCTGCTATCCTCCTGGTATTCTGACCTCGGAACATTACATGACTATGTTTTTGTCTCTTCCTTCTGTTTACGACGTACGCTCCTGGCATCTGACCTTGGACTCCTTGACTATCATGACTCATGGCTTGACTGTGAGAAGTGACTAGCATCACAGAAACATCATCAGTGACATCCATTTCAGGGGCTGGGCTAGTCCCTGTTCTACTCAACATGCGTCAGTTGACAATTCCAATAGATGTTCAGTAGGACAGTGACAGTGTGCTCCCTTGTCGACTAATGAGAAGTGACGAGCCGGCAAGAGAGCGCATTGTCAGTGCAAGTTATAAGAATATGTAGCGTGCAGGAAAAGCAGAGACCAATGCAGCCCCCTGCAAGTGATTCTCCCTGAAGACGGCTCTTTTGAGTTTCATAGCATGCACTGGGAATTCTCAAACAAAGCGTCATGAAACAGGAAGAAAGTAAAAAAAGCAGTTAGATATTGTAGTGATAGAATGATAGAAAAGAGATTAGATTTTGACAATAAATAGACAGACATTTAGGATTAAAATACAATTGAGTTTTGGACCACCTTTTTAAGGCTATTACCAAAACACAGTCTGAACACTAAAGGGTTTTCCCCAACATTGAAAGTTGTCAACTGGCCACTAGGACCCCCACCACTACCAAGAATGGAGCTCTGAAATGACCCATCAAGATGTGCCCCCCCACTTAATTTATTTTATATGGACTCTCTGTCAGTCCTATGGAGAATATATGGAGCAATGGTGCACACGCCCGAAACCTGATCCTTTCTCTGCGGCCCTCACCTATAAGGACGTCATCACATATCTTGTGGACAGGGGATAACATTTAATGCTGGGAATAATTCTTTAAACTGGGCCACACTTCCGTCAGATGTCAACACTTAAATGCACCTTTAGGGATAATTAGAAAAATGTCTGATTGCAGGATTAGATTACACAGGGTCTGTGTGTGGACTGTTACCAAGGGGACGCAGAGGTTTGCATGGCAACTGTAACACAAAACTGTAAAATAAAATTAAAAAAAAGACTATTTGCCAAGTTGCTTTTTTTGTCTTTCATTGGATGCATTAGAGCTATATAAAAGGATGACTTAAATGGGATGTCACTCATTTAAGCAACCATTTCAGTCACCTGACCGCTGCAGCCGATCACAGGCTTCAGCAGTCAAATGACAAAGAACAAGATGTCACCGCTTGTCCAGCACCAGAACAATAGGGGTAATCACTGGCGATTATAGCTTCATTAGTTTATCCCTAGTTTTGACTCCTCAACATTTTTGGGGGAAATTCAGACAACCCATAAAGATAACACATGCATTGCAATGTTGTGAATGCATGATTTATGAATCAGAGTAACCCACCTGTTTCCGGGCGTGCGTGTGCTCCTCAGCCGGCATATTGAAGGTGCTTCTATACAGAGTTTTTGCAATTAGAAAATAATATGCGGAAATGATGGACAGTGGCACAATGTAAAACACTAGGAAACACATGAGAGAATGAGCCTCCTGCAAGATTTTCTCCGACACTGGGTAAGGAGCACAGGCTTTAAAAGAGACATTTTTATCTGGAGTGTTGAATTCATAGAGATCTGAAAACACCGCTTCAGGAGCTGCCAGTAGCATGGCCACTATCCAGACACAAACTGCTTTTCCGCAGGTCTTTAAAACTGCGTCCGAGGTCTGCAGCTCCAAGGGCTTCACTATAGCTCTGTATCTGCACAATGAAACAACATATGGAATATATTAATGCTTTTTACACCCAGCAAGTATTTGTCAGACTACGAGTTTTGACAATAAAAATGTAGAGACCATTCTTGTGTTTAAACCCCATTGATCCTGTTGGTAGATATTGAAACGTCAGTATCTCCAGCACAATGCTGGGCATTGATTTCAATGGGCATGATCAACATAGATCCAAAAATCTTCTACCAGTAATAAAAAGTAGACCCTTGCCTCATTAGTCGGGAGCCCGCATACATATTGGAGTGTTGGCCAATATCAGCAGGTTCAGCTGACGTTAGTCTAATGTGTAGGCCTTTAGGGAGCATGAATGACCACCACTGACGCTTTCAAAATGAGAATCCCTTTTAAGCAGAGGATATTTGCTACTGTTATTGGTAAGAACCATGTCCATTTTATCATTAAAGTCACCTACTGATATGCTTATGTCTCCTCATCACATGTTATAAAGGTCAGGGAGGATCACTTAAGGGTTAAAATCCAGACATTTATGGACTTTGTCTCATGAAGACAACTCCATTGGATATTACCTTTTAGAGCATGTAGACATCAACAGGAGGGTCTACTGCAGGAACCAGACCTGTAAATGAAGAACGTGGTTGACCATTTTTGGCGATCATGTCGCTCAACATCTCTCCTTCAGTGGCTGATGCAGTGTCCAACACCACTTGTCCTTTAAAAGGTTTATTTGCATTTTGGAAGTTTATGGCATATCTTCAAGATATGCCATAAATATGGGATAGATGTGTGGTCCCACTTCTGGGACCTGCACCCATCTTAAAAAGGTGGCAATGTGTTCCCACCGGTGTGAGATAAACCCTGAACTTGATCATCATCTTGTTATCAGGAATACCACTTGAAATATTATAAAACATTATTTTACTGAATGCTCGCAAAAGATTTTAGGATAATAGAAAAATCATCAGCACTAAATCCCAAACCTACCGGACATACACACAGATCTATTCTAAAATCCATGTACGGATTATTCAACAGAAAGTGAGAAAATAAAAAGCAGTACCCATAATTGTTTCTTACCTGTCAGCACTGAGCACAGTCAGAGTAAATACTGATACTCCTACAGAGGTGAGCTGAATGAAAGATATAACCTTGCAGCCAATCCTCCCAAATAGCCATGTGTCCACCATATAGCGAGAGGCATCCACCGGCACACACGTCAAGAGAAGAAGCAAGTCTCCAAAAGCAAGACTAGTGATAAAGATATTGGGTACCGTCTGCATCGACTTAATCTTAAAAAATACTTTAATAAGTATTGTGTTCCCTAGGAGACCGATTGAAATGATAAGAGCATATGTTATGGAAATTGTCGCCAGTACTTCCAAGCCAGGGGACACATCATCACTATCTTCTCCATAGAAAATGCCACTTCCATTCCGGGCTCTCAGTAAGGCCGTGCTATTCGTGGCAGATGGCAACGTCTGGTTAGAAGATGTAAAATTTCCAGGCATATTTTCTCCCAATTTGTAAAGAATATTTCTTTATAATTTCCTCCTATGCGATGTGGAATTGATGAGCTGCATAACTCTTGGCACTAGTGCAGACATGCTATGTGCATGTTCCCCCTGATACAAGAACCATCAGTGTTAGTCTGGTTACAATATCTCCGAGCAGTGTGGGAGGTGCTGGGAATTAGTACTGAATTTTCATACAGGAATCTTGCGAACTGGGGTCTGCTCATGTTTTCCGGAATAGCAGCGTTCTCCGTTGAAGATGTCAGATAATAAGTATATTTACACTGATACGTATTCATACTCTATATAGGAAAATGTAAATTGGATCTCTTGGCTTAAATATCCATATTAAAAGGGAATGTGTTGTCATAGTTATACATTATTAATATGATTTTATGTGCTTTTTAAAATATTCACTTTCATGCTGCATGAAGTATGAAGGTTAATAAAGAGATAAAAGAAACAAAGATATGACACTTCTGCACAAGTACTTTTCCCTAAATTCACTCATTTACTAAGAAATAAAAGTTTATGTCCCTGGTTCATCAATGATGGTGCATTGCAAGCCTGTCTTGATGAATTGTGTACAACAATAAGATGCACCAAGTTCATTAAGAGGCGCGTGCTTCTTAATGAATTTGACGTATCTTTCAGCTGTCATGTGTCACCACCAGAAATGTTCCCCAAGTTAGGGATATGAGTGCACTATATTATCAATATTATTTAACGGCATTGATGACTTGATGGATAAACACTTTGTAGGAAGATCGATCTTGTTCAAGCCTAGTTAGGTCCACCAAATATTTGATTGTACAGTATCAAGCCATCGGGTTGCTGGTCTTCCTCTTCACCTTGTTCTTTCTATTCTTCCGACCATGATGAACTTCTCCAATGATTGCTCTCTTTGTATGATATGTCTAAAGCAGGCAAGTCATGGTTTGGTGATCATTGCTTCGAGTGACATGTCTGACTTGATATGTTCTAAAATTGATTTGCTCATTTTTCTTGCCATCCATGGTATTGATAACATCCTACTCCAGCACCACATTTCAAAGACTTCAATTCTGTCTTGTTTCTTTATCATCCAGGTTTCACATCCATATGTATAAGCCGTGTCTTCGTCACCAGTGAAATGATCCTCGATGTGAAGACCTTGTCCGCTGACTTCACTGATGATTTGCCCATAGCCATTCTCCTATTGACTTCCGGTGTCGTCACTGCATCTTGAGTGATCGTTGATTCGAGTAGGTTGAAGTCCTTTTCAACTTCCAGTTTGTTGCCGTGCATCTCAAATGTTTCCCAGTCGTACCTGGCAGTAGTCAATATCATTGGTGCTATACAGTATCAATGAGTAAAATAAAAAATAAAATATCAAAAAAATAAAGGAGTACATTTCAAGTATAATTTATGTCACTTTTGTTGTATCAATTATGATGAACTTGTCAGGCCTGCTTGGCCATGTCCTTTCCCACCAGAGCTCTGCTCACTTTCTAAAAGTTGTAGCTAGCCAGGACAGGTGAAAAAACACCAAAAGACGCAACTTAAAGTTTCAGAAATATTTTTTGGCTAATTTACAGCAGTTTTACACCAGAATGAATCAGTCTCTTTGATTTGTTATTTAACCCCTTAATGACCGGAGCTTTTTTCGATTTTTCGTTTTAGTTTTTCACTCCCCTTCTTTCCAGAGCCATAACGTTTTTATTTTTCCGTCAATATGGCCATGTGAGGGCTTATTTTTTGCAGGACGAGTTGTACTTCAGAACGACACAATTGGTTTTACCATGTTGTGTACTTGAAAAAGGGAAAAAAATTCCAAGTGCGGTGAAATTGCAAAACAAATGCAGTCCCACACTTGTTTTTTTGCTTGGCTTTTTTGCTAGGTTCACTAAATGCTAAAAGTGACCTACCATTATGATTCTCCAGGTCATTACGAGTTCATAGACACCAAACATGACTATGTTCTCTTTTATCTAAGTGGTGAAAAAAAATTCCAAAATTTGCGTGCCGGGCTGACGTTTTTAATGATACCACTTTTGTGCAGATACGTTCTTTTGATCGCCCATTATTGCATTTTAATGCAATGTCGCAGTGACCAAAAAAATATAATTCTGGCGTTTTGATTTTTTTCTCACTACGCCGTTTAGCAATTGGGTTAATCCTTTTTATTATTGATAGATCGGGCAATTCTGAACGCGACGATATCAAATATGTGTTGGTTTGATTTTTTTTTAAATTGTTTTATTTTGATTGGGGCAAAAGGGGGGTGATTTAAACTTTTATTTTATTTTATTTTTTTTTACTTTTGGCCTACTTCAATAGCCTCCCTAGGAAGCTAGAAGCATGCCATACTTGATCGGCTCTGCTACATATAGGCAATGCTCAGATCAGATTTGCTGCATTGTTATGAGGGCCGACCACCGGGTGGCGCTCATAGCAATGTGCCAGCAACAACCGTAAAGACCATTGGTTGTCACGACAATGCGTCGCTGACCTCCGATCACGTGACGGGGGTCGGCGATGCGCTCATTTCAGGCCGGGCGCCGGAAGCGCTAGTTAAATGCCAGGTGTCAGCATTTGACAGCGGGATTTAGCTGGTTAATAGGCGCGGGCGGATCGCGATTCCGCCTGTGCCTATTGCGGACACATGTCAGCTGTTTATAATAGCTGACATGTCGCGACTTTGAGGTGGGCTCACCGCCAGAGCTCACCTCAAAGCAGGGGACACCAACCGCTGACGTACTGTCCCGCCAGCGGTCGGAAAGGGGTTAAAGTTCATTTGAGCCATTTCTGTGCCAACTTACTCTTCTAACAAAGCTGAAGGGGTTGCCCATGATAGCCAAAAAAATATATGAGTTTACATTTCCCAGTTCTGTGTCACATATGATTTCTGGGAATCATAAAAGCTTTTTAATCATTTAGTTGGTCTAGTGCAGTAATTACAGGGGTTGTCCTATCTTTCATCTTTTTTTCAGGAGCACAGCACTCTAGCCTCTTGACTTTTTTGCTTGATTGACAGTTCAAAATGTGGCATCGTTGTACCAGTGACCTGAACGGTGAAAACACAGTGAAACTGAAGCTGGGATCAAGATCTATCAGTGCACTGCAGCCATCTGGCCAGCGTCAGGGTGGCACTCATCTATAGAAAACTTACCGTAAGAGTCCCTCTTTTTTTTGCTCTGAGAGAATTTTCAATAGCAAGTAAATTGCAAAGTTGAAAAACCAACAAAAGAAAGGGAACAGTGCCTCACCGTGTGTTGTATGATAGATAGCCTCTGATGCTGCAGTTAGGATCCAGATTCCGTTTGACCATCGGATAAATTAGAAAAGAAAATTGGATCAGCAAACTGAATTTCAATATAAAAAATTCTTCTTTACTTCATTCTTTAAAAAACGTAGTCCAGACAAATTGGAAAATCATGTAGCATTCTTACGCGTTTCTGGCCGTAGCCAGACTAACTATGATAACTATGACTAAGGGCTTCGGCCAGAAACGCGTAAGAATGCTACATGATTTTATAATTTGTCTGGACTACGTTTTTTAAAGAATGAAGTAAAGAAGAATTTTTTTTATTGAAATTCAGTTTGCTGATCCAATTTTCTTTTCTAAATTGAAAAGTTGCTTGATTTTACAAAAGCTTAGCAATTTAGTCATGAATGAGATATAAGAATAACCTTTAACCCCTTTACGACCATGGGATTTTCGTTTTTTGCATTTTGATTTTTTGCTTCCCTTCTTCCCAGAGCCATAACTTTTTTTTATTCTTCTTTCAATATGGCCACGTGAGGGCTTGTGTTTTGAGGGTCGAGTTTTATCTTTGAATGACACAGTTGATTTTACAATATAGTGTACTGGAAAACGGGGAAAAGGTCCAAGTGCGGATTAAATTGCAAAAAAAAAATTCAATTCTACAATTTTCTTTCAGTCATGTTTCACTATATGCTAAAACTGACCTGCCATTATGATTCTCCAGGTCATTATGAGTTTGTTGAGACCAAACATGTGTAGGTTCTTTTTTATTTATAGTATGTGGTGAAAAAATAAAGTCTAATGTTTGTAAAAAAAAAAAAATTGCACAGTTTTTCGATACCCATAGCATCTCAATTTTGGGGGATCTGGGGCTGTGTGAGGGTTATTTTTTGCATGCTGACCTGACATTTTTACTGATACCATTTTGGTGCAGATACAATGATTTGAACTCATATTATTGCATTTTATTGCAATGTTGCAGCGACCAAAAAAATGTAATTCTGGCATTTTTCTTTTCTTTTCTTGTTACGCCATTTACCGATTGGATTAATTATATTTTTATGTTTTGATAGATCTCGTGATTCTCAACAAAGCGATACCATATATCTGCATTTTTTTATTGTTTTATTTTGAATGGAACAAAATGGGGGTGAATTGAACTTATATTTATTTTATATTTTTAAAAACATTTTCTACTTTTGAAATGCTTCAATAATCTCCTTAGGAGAATGAGCCCTATAGGGAGGACACAG
The DNA here is from genome assembly GCF_039654945.1 of Dendrobates tinctorius. NCBI lineage: Eukaryota > Metazoa > Chordata > Amphibia > Anura > Dendrobatidae > Dendrobates > Dendrobates tinctorius. The sequence continues at coordinate 20,052,935 of NW_027361801.1, read as the reverse complement.
TTGAAGAAGGGTCCCAATATGGAAAGGTGAGGTCACTATGAAGAGCATGTACCTAAGAGGGACAGTGTGGGGTCATATTTTGTGCAGACAATGTAGGGAGGAGCAATTATTTATTCAGGGACTCAGCGTAGGGCAGATGTTTTTATTCAGGAGCATTATAATGACACGTCTATCTTTAAGGGCATCATGTGGCAATTTGCTGCAGAAGACCGGAGAAGATGGAAGTCTGCAGAGACGGCTGTGGATGAGAAAACTCATCATGGGGTCTGGACAAGATGAAGAAAAGAAGAATGACTCCAGAGACAATGTTATCTATAAGGTACCTGGATGTAAATATTATTTGTGATACTGACAATTCTCATGTTTTTATTTATGTTAGGAACATTAAAGGGGTTGTCCAGGTTTGTGATGAGTCTGCAGTCATTCTATGTGAATGCAGACTTCTGAAAACTAACAGTGCTCACTGCACTCTGTTAGGATTGTCTCATGCCGGTAATTTACATACATGCGGTCATGTGCTGACTAGATATGTGGCCTCACTCAATGAAAATGAACTAAGCGAGGTCGGGCACGTCTAGTGAAATGTGGCCACAAGTATGACCGTCCACTCTTGCCGTCGGCGAAGGAGAATCCTAAAAGTATGCAGTGCACTTGTTGTGAGACTTCAGAAGCCTGAAATGTCAGAATTCAGTTCTGCAGGTTCCAGTAGTCATCACATGGACACTTCACTCATATGTGATTTTCATACTTATGGTCCTGTGACAACGAGCTTCTGTTCCTGCTTCTCTCAGTTTTTCACGGAACATTGAGAGCATTAGGCCAGGTTCATATTGCATTAGAGCAGTCCGTTCAGCGCATGCGGTAGGTGTCTCCAATCCGGACACTCCAATCCGGAATTGAAAATGTAGAGATGATAAGGTCTCTCCGGTAGCCAGGAATCTGCCGAATAGAAAATGGGAAAAAAAATCAGTACATGGCTTTTAGAACAATCATATTAATGAGAGGTATTTCTTTTTCAAAATTGCATGCCTCAGGGTCATCAACAGATGTTCCTCAGCAGGAATTGCTAGACGTAGCTGTGTGTCCTTCCTGGTGATGGACCCTCGGACACGTAGCAGCAAGTCATGAAAGCTCTGTTCCGACATTCTCGAAAAACTTCTCAGGGTTTTCATGCAGCTCTGTGTACAAGTGGTAGGCTCCATGACTTTCTCGGACTTCTAAGATGGGGTGTTGCCAATAGTGACGACGACGTCTTCTCCATCTTTCTCTCTTTCTTCTTCACAAGCAACAGCAAAGGCATAAGCCAATTTCAATGACACAAGATTAAGAATGAAGCTCTCCTTAAGAATGAAGCTCCCCATGCTAATATCCATCTTGCAGCTAAATACAGCAGCAAAAGATGAGTATTTCATCAGTGCAGTGTGTCTATATATAGAAATCCCATGAGACATGCCCATTAGGTGTCTGGTGTCAAGGAAACTCTACTGAAAAAACATTGGAAATATCGAACACATGCGCAGAAACAACGCAAATGCATGCAAAAACGCATGCACACACAGCTTTTTTTAGCTTCATTCGTAAGATAATGCGGATAAAAAACACTGCGTAAACATGCGTTTGCATGCCGTTTTGCGCATGCAGATGATACTCTGCGCACAGAAACGCTAATGTGAACCTAGCCTTAGAGACATGCTGGTAGCCTTCAGCAGTTCTATGCAAAAGGACTTTGCACTTTAGTATTGCCTATACAAACTCTAATTAAGGAACTAGATAAGGCTGGTTTCACACTAGCGTTGTGTAGCGCATCGGATGGCAGCCTACTTCCTTCTTTCTTCCTCCATTAAGCCCTGCCCACTGCCACACCTCTTTCTTCAGCTACACCTATGTCTGCATGCATCCTGCGTACCCTATCTTGAACATTGGGTATGCAGGCCATGCGGATGCATGCTGACGCATCCACATGCATCGTTTTAACACTGCACTGAGCTGCGCCGAAAGCAAAAAGTTGCGTTTTGTTGTGGTCGGCGGACGCATCTAAACGACGCATGAAGAAGCGTCAGCATACTTCCTCATGGCCTGCGTACCCAATGTTAAAGATAGTGTATGCAAGACGCATGCAGACGTAGGTGGAGCTGAAGGAAGAGGTGCGGCAGTGGGAGGGCATAACGGAAGCAGAAAGAAGGAAGTTGGCTGCCATCCGCAGCCCTGCCGAACGCTAGTGTCAAACTAGCCTAAGAGAGTTTATCACATGGAAAATAAAATGCAAGACTTTGCTAAATCACACAACAAGCTGATAGATGCACATAACGAACTCTCAAATGATTTGAAAGCCATTCAAAATATACTTGTGGATTTGGAAGATCGCTTTATGCGAAACAATGTAAAATTCCGTTAGTTGATCTGCTACTTAATTGTTAATGATGGTCAAATTAATGTTTTGTATTTTTATGTTCTCTTTTACATACAGGCTAATTCTGAAAGTTTGGTGGATTTTGGTAAAGATGGAGTTGATGTTGCACATCTGTACATGGTTGGTCACAGATTTTATCTGGCTTCAGCATTTTCCTAAGTATAAAAATAGTGATTAAGATATGCTCAATTAATGTTAATGGTCCACAGAAAAGATCTTTTATGTGGAAGGAGGCAGTTTGCTCTAAATGCAACATCTTTTGTGTCCAGGAAATTCATATTATCCATAGAGATGATGGTAGACTTTGACACCTCTTTTTTCCACATGTGTTACAGACCAATTATAAGAAAAAAACAGAGGTGTAATGCTAGCTATCAGCAACTCTGTGGCTTTCTCCCCAATATGTTTGGATTCTGACTCACAAGGGAGATATATACCGTATATACTCATGTATAAGCCGAGATTTTCAGCCCATTTTTTTGGGCTGAAAGTCCCCCTCTCGGCTTATACATGAGTCATATACCTGGAGGTCGGCAGGGGAGGGGGAGCGGAGGTGTCAGAGATCATACTTACACCCCCTGGCGCGGTCTCTGCAGCCCCCTCGCTTTTCCAAGGTCTCCCTTCCTGCATTCAGCGGTCACGTGGTACCGCTCATTAAACTTATGAATATGCGTATATTCATGAGTGTAATGAGTGGTATCACATGACCGCTGAAGGGAGGAAGGAAGACCGTGGAGAAGCGGGGCTGCAGAGACCACGCCAGGAGGAGGTAAGTATAGCCATATTCACCTGTCAGTGGTCTATCGCTGCTCATCACTGTCTGCTCTGCTGAGTCCTGTCAGTGACATTTAGGCAGCAGGGGGCACGTTGACGTGGTTAGTGCATGCTGCGCCCTCTACTGGCTGAACAGTCACTGACACAGAAAGCGGCAGACAGTGGTGAGCAGCAGTAAATATCTCAGGTGCCGGGTCCTGAGCTGGAGAGGTGAGTATGGCATTTTTTTTTGCAGCAGCATATGGGGGCATAATATATGGAGCATCTTATGCTGGCAGCATATGGGGGCATATTCTGTGGAGCAGCATATGGGAGCATATTCTATGGAGCAACATATGGGGGCATAATCTATGGGGCGGCATATGGGGGCATAGTCTATGTAGCAGCACATGGGGGCATAATCTATGGAGCAGCATATGGGGGCATATTCTATGGAGCAGCATATGGGGGCATATTCTATGGGGCAGCATATGGGGCATAATCTATGGAGCAGCATATGGGGCATATTCTATGGAGCAGCATATGGAGGCATATTCTATGGGACAGCATATGGGTGCTTGTCTATGGGGCAGCATATGGGGGCATAATCTATGGGGCAGCATATGGGGCATAGTCTATGGGGCAGCATATGGGGGCATATTCTATGGGGAAGCATATGGGGGCATATTCTATGTAGCAATTACAAGATATTGAAAGTCCCCAGGAATTACTGCCAACGAAGAGATAATACAATTGATAAATAAAACTTGTGCTTTTGAAAAAATGATAGCACACAAAAATAATAAGTTAAAAGTTTTCAATGTTAATTAGAAGAGTTGGTTGAATCATTCAGAAAATATTGTTCTAATTTAATAGCAGTCATTAATGAATGTAATCATGAAATCTGTTGAATACAGCCCTGCCTATGTAGACTTCAAAGTTCATCAGTCTAAAGTATTGTATACACTGTTTGCTGTTATTTTCTTAAAACCAAATAAAAAGATATAGTTAAAAAAAAATCCTGATACGGCAGTAAAAAAATGAAAGCGCAAAGCAAAAAATTGCTTGGTCCCTAAGAGATTAAATGAGTTTTGATTGTTTAAATGTGTCCAGTTGCTTCAGCCCTCTCCTGGTTCTAGCGGGGCCACATTGATGGTATCACAGTACAGCATTCCCTCCTCAATAACATCCTGATGAGGATGTGCTTGAAGGAGGCTGTCTGTCTGATTTATTTCAATAGCTAAGCCAGCTCCCATCTCCATCAAGGCTAATGCACAGACACTGTAGGGGGGTGGATTGGCTAATGAACTGAGCCCATTCGGCCGGGTCACTGGTTACATACCCATATACTTCTGTGGAGCTCTATCCAGTGTCAAGACCAACAGGAAATTAAGCTGCAGCGACCAATAGCAGATACAATACAAGCACTTTTTACCATTTACTTTTGTGTCCCTCCTATCTCCTCATAGATTGAACCTTGTGAACAGGAACCTCACCCCTCCTGGTATCTGTTGAATTATGTGTTACCCTGCAATGTCTGATATTGTCTGTACAAGTCCCTCAAAAATGTAAAGTGCTCAGTGAAGGGCTGTGAGTGAAGACCCCACTACAAGCCCTAATGCCACCTTCATGGAGTCTGTTTCTAACAGTTTGCTCAGGAACATGCACACCGGTATACTGCTAGCTGTTATTTTGTAGGGTTCTAGTATTTCTCCTATTCCTCCTCATTCACAGGACCACATACTGGTCCTGCTACAGGGTTGAAGCCCATCCACACTCTTCATGTGACTTTTCTTTGTGTAATGGCATCTGTTGTGATATCTCCTCCATGTTCTTCGGACAGGATGACACAGCAAACCTTCCACTTTTGTGACCTGAATGGACTGCAGGAATCACATCAGGCTACCAGAAGTAACAAAAACATTAGCAAAAGCAAAACTGGAGAAGAATCAGTCAGAAAGTGTCACGCACGGTGTGGGAAGACTAAGTGCAGCACGAGGGCAAGAGGGGAAGGAAGCCCAAACAATATGGAAAGGGGGAGTGGAGACCCCTATGCAGATCTAATAGCACCCTGCCTCCCCTACTGTCCCTGTTTTGTTTCCACCCCAATCACTGAGAGCCCTGTATAGCCCTAGAGCTAGGCCCGCAATAGGGAATGGGGGATGAGCACTAGTCAGTCCCCACTGTACACTAAAGACAAGAAGGGAGACAAACAAGGGGGAAGCAACTTAGCTTAAGAAGACTCAGAGAGGTAACGCCAAACGTCCTTCAACAGCACCAGAGAGGAACTAAGCGACTGCTATAGCTCCAAGCCTTCACAACGGAAAAATGTGAATATCACTGGTGACTCCCTTAAGCAGACTGGGAGTCTGTGAACACCCAGGTCTAGGTGTGTCAACTAGAGCTGGAGGGAGGTTGCCACTGGGTCCAAAATTCAGAAGGATTAACAAGGCGTCTGCAATGCCAAATGCAGAGACCTTCTGCAGCCAGATGCAGAGCGATTGTCTGTAGCCTCTGACACACCCATGACAGAAAGGATAAGGAGAAGGTAAATCTCTGTGGACACAACCTGAAAAACCATTCCCTTACGGGGGTTGTCTTGCTGTTCCTCTCCAGTGCACCTGTTGCCTCTTTCATTTCCACCAATACAGGTAACATTGATTCACAATTGCTTCTTCCTAACTGGACGGATGATATCCCAGATCTTTATTTGACTTGGGATATCCTGTGATGCACTAGTGTTCCTTAAATTTTTATTTTTTTTAGCAATGTATTTGAATGTGGAACAAATGTGGAATAGATTGTAATTCCACATTCTTTACACTTGCATTTTACATATCAAATCTCACAACGCACCTTATCCATAGCCTAAGGCAAAGTAGTCCACAGCTTTCTTTTAGATTTCACGAAAAAATGACCACAATGGTGGGACACAATTGACTAACACTTCCTATAATTGTAGCTTTAGGATCTTAAATCTTTGAATCATTCTTGTCCCCTCGAGCTTCTGCATGATTGCACACTGTTTAGATACACCGCTGTTAACATTTATGAATACACTATTCTATTGGACTCGTCCTTGCTTTCTCTCGGTACAATTATATGATGCCAAGATAGAATAGAAGAACGCGCTTACACATCCTCACCAGACTCACGTAACATTCAAACACAATGGAAATTACACATCTTCGTTCCAAGTGACAAGAATAACAATGTAACCTGTGGAACACACATAATATGCTGCAATGGAAAGAGGGGGGCAATAATTGTCTCTTAATAGCTACAAATGTCACATTACACATGCATAAAACTCATGAATAAGTAATGAAAACATAAGATATCACAGGGATATAAATGGCTCGCTCAAAAGTTGGTGCACGAGAACTTTCGTTACACTGTGTTCCAAATTCTTATGCAAATGCTATTTTTCTCTGATTTTCCAAAATAGTCGATGCAAATGGGTCAGTATAATGCTCAAATCATCAACCGTTCGAGTATAAATCACTTTTATTGAATAAACCTCACAATGATAAAAGGTATTTTTTTCAAAACTTAAAAACTCAAAATGCACTGTTCTAAATTATTATGCACAACAGCATTTCCAAACATTTTACAGGTTATAAAGAACTGAATCCTTTAATGATTCCAAAAAAGTTTTCACACGATTAAAAACTCCATAGACAGTGTGCAAATATGAGTGCAAGCGACATGTTTCGATCTATTACAGATCTTTCTCAAAGCTCTGCACTTACTGACATATAGAAACATTTAAACCCTGCACTTGCAAATCAGGAGGAGCTCAACAGCATTACAATTATTCTACAGGTGTGTGATTTCACTGACTCTGACTAATAATAGATTCCTGATCTGCTTTGGCAGTAGTGTTTTAAGACAGACAAAATATATAACAACAATATATACATTATAAAATTTCCTCTATTAGCTTTAATAGTGAAACATTATTTCGTTGCGTTTGTTCATGCCGCTGGGCGCTCTGGTGTTCAGGTAGTAGATCTAGAAAGCTTCACGTGTGAGGAGACGTCTTTTGTCATCTCCTCCACGTTCAAACCTCTGGATCTGTTCTTTGCCACTGATTTGGAATGATGCTAGATTGCCTCCATGTGCTGAGATGAAGTGCCTTGCGCTCCTGATATGTTGCGGTTTAGAGTGTTTTTATTGATATCCCTAAGATGCTCTGTAATGCGTGTTTTTAGCTTTCTCGTGGTGCAGCCTATATATGATAGGTTGCATATGGAGCAATTTGTTTTGTATACTACATTTTTTAAATTACAATTGATGTATTTTTAATGTTAAATTCTTTTGTTTTTTCCTGATTTGTGAAGGTTTTTGTTACTAGCGCATATTTACATGTGGTGCAGTTGTAAAATATGCACCAGCAAATGAGCACCTAGGGGAGTGGATAGATTCTCTTCTACAGCCTCTAGTTGTAAAAATTCCGGGTTACATCAAAGACTCTAGAGATATACTATATGACGTTTCTAAAAAAAAAGTGGACAGCAAATTACTCATGGTTAAGCTGTGATGTAATTTCTCTTTACACCAACATTCCCAATAAATTAGCCATGAATGCCTTACAACATCACTTAAAAAAACATAGTATGTACTCTGAGGATTTAATCAATTTTATTCTCCAAGCTACTTATTATCTGCTAACTCATAACTTCTTCTCTTTTGACGGCATGTATTTTTTGCAGAAAATGGGAGTAGCAATGGGGGCGAAATTCTCCCCATCGATTGGAAACATAGTGATGGCATTCTGGGAATCCGAGGTCATATTTTCTCATAATAATCCCTTTGCAGAACATGTAATCTGGTATGGCAGATATATCGATGATATCCTAATTATATGGGATGGAGATATATCTGCCATACCTTGGTTTCATGAATATATCAATAACATTGAACATGGTATTAGGTTTACAAATAAACACGATCCTAACTCTATGGTATTTTTAGATTTGAATTTGAAAGGTATAAACGATGAAATCATTATTACAAAAACACACAAAAAAACACTCAGTGGCAATACTATATTGCACGCAACAAGTACTCATCCAAAACATACAATAAAAGCAGTTCCAGCTGGAGAGTTCATTAGACATAAAAGAAATTGTAGCAATGAAATTCATGTGCAGTCTGAGTTCAATATGGTTACTGAAAAATTAAAAAAATGTAAATATCCTACCTGGATGCTAAATAGAGCAAAACACATAGCAGATACAAGAATAAGAGAGGAACTAATAACCTCCACAACCACTAAAAAGGAAAACCATGAAGAAAATAAAAGCAAGAAAGAGAAAAAAAATAAAAATAAAAACAATAATAAATCCTATGTGTCCTTGCAATATAGTGCACAATTTGAACAAATCAAACACATCATAAATAAATTTTTGCCAATCCTATATGAGGGTAAAATCTTGGCAGATATATTAGATGAAGGAGTAAATGTGGTGGCAAGAAGAGGTAAAACTATAGGAAATTATGTATCAAATAGTGTGTATAGCTCTAGAAAAAAACGAACTTGGCTGGAAACACATGTAAATATGCGCTAGTAACAAAAACCTTCACAAATCAGGAAAAAACAAAAGAATTTAACATTAAAAAATACATCAATTGTAATTCAAAAAATGTAGTATACAAAACAAATTGCTCCATATGCAACCTATCATATATAGGCTGCACCATGAGAAAGATAAAAACGCGCATTACAGAGCATCTTAGGGATATCAATAAAAACACTCTAAACCGCAACATATCAGGAGCGCAAGGCACTTCATCTCAGCACATGGAGGCAATCTGGCATCATTCCAAATCAGTGGCAAAGAACAGATCCAGAGGTCTGAACGTGGAGGAGATGACAAAAGAGGTCTCCTCACACGTGAAGCTTTCTAGATCTACTACCTGAACACCAGAGCGCCCAGCGGCATGAACAAATGCAACAAATAATATTTCACTATTAAAGCTAATAGAGGATATTTTATAATGTATATATTGTTGTTATATATTTTGTCTGTCTTAAAACACTACTGCCAAAGCAGATCAGGAATCTATTATTAGTCAGAGTCAGTGAAATCACACACCTGTAGAATAATTGTAATGCTGTTGAGCTCCTCTTGATTTGCAAGTGCAGGGTTTAAATGTTTCTATATGTCAGTAAGTGCAGAGCTTTGAGAAAGATCTGTAATAGATCGAAACATGTCGCTTGCACTCATATTTGCACACTGTCTATGGAGTTTTTAATCATGTGAAAACTTTTTTGGAATAAATTAAAGGATTAAATTTTTTAAAGGAGCTGGAACAAACTTTTTTTTTTCTCTTATTACAAGATGACATCGCATCAGGATGGAGTTCTGTGCACCCGAAAGTCTGGTTGGTGAACTGGCTTTGGTTTTATACCATTTTCTTTTTATATATGTTAAGAACTGAAAATGGTCATTAGTTGAATTTGTGGGATTAAGAGGTCACATTTACTGAAATCAAAACCTTTGTCAATCAAAAACATCTTAACAGGTCAAGTTACACATTAACATAGGACCCCTTCTTTGATGTCACCTTCTTATTATAGTTTCTGTTTTAATTTTTTTGCAGTATGTCAAAATATCCTCCCAGAGTTGCTGTTTTGATGTAAACTGCCTCCAACCCTCATAGATATTATGTTTGAGGATACTCCATAGATTCTCTATAGGGTTGAGGTCAGGGGAAGATGGTGGCCAAGAGTTTCTCTCCTTTTATGCCCACAGCAGCCAATGACTTAGAGGTTTTCTTTGCAGCATGAGATGGTGCATTGTCAGCGTGAAGGTGATTTTGCTACGGATGGCACGGTTCTTATTTTTCTACCATGGAACAAAACGGTCAGTCAGAAACTCTATATACTTTGCCAAGGTCATTTTCACACCTTCAGGGACCCTTAAAGGTGCCTTCCAGCTCTATCCCTATGATTTCGGCCCAAAACATGACTCCGCCACCTCCTTGCTGACATTTCAGCCTTGTTGTGACGTGGTGGAAAACCACCAACCATTCACTGCACTATCCATCTTGACCATCCAAGGTTTCACGGTACTCATCAGTAAAGAAAACACTTTTAAAATTAGTCTTCCTGTATGTCTGGGCCCACTGCAACTGTTTTTGCTTGTGAGCAATGTTTAGGGATGGCCGAATAGTAGGTTTATACACAACTGAAAGCCTCTGGAGTATCCTACACCTTGAGGGACTCCAGAGGTACCAACAGCTTTAAATACCTGTTTACTGCTTTGTAAAGTTATTTTAGCAGCTGCATTCTTAATCCGATGAATTTGACTGACAGAAACCCCCCTTCTTATGCATTTATCGGCACGAACCTGTGCTCTGTATCAGCCACAAATCTATTCACAGTATGTTGATCGTGTTTCCATTTTTGTGAAGTATCTAATGTTTTCATACATTATACAAGGCATTGCACTATTTGACACATTCCAATAGCAGAAATATACTTTTTAATTCCCATATTGCTTGAAACCTGTGGCCTGTTTAAAGGAGTTGTCCACTACTAGGACAACCCCTTCTCAATCAGAGTGTATTCCCCCAACAAAACAAAAACACTTATACTCACATCCCATCACTGCGCAGTTCCAGCGGTATCGGCACTTACACTCACAGGGCTCAGGTGAGTTGTTTATGTCACATGAGCCGTGCACCCAATTAGCGCCGGCTTCTCTCCCAGCTTTCAGGCAATTAAGTAATTGACAGGAAACAAGACGCAGTCACAGTTCTGAATTCCTGTTAATTACTTAGTTTTTCTGAGGATTACATTATGTAATGCTTCAAGGGAACCAATCACTTGATTTATGCCACCTAAACTATGGGCAGCATGAATCAGAATGTGGTCTAACGATTGCTGCCATGTATGTTTTTGTCTGACTGCATAGGAAGAGATGTGACGGAACTGCCCCCAGCTTGCTTTTGTCTGTCCTGCTCCAGTTCTTTGACAGATCTCTCTCATGTATGTACATGGGGAGAAACCTGTCGATCACTTGGAGCTGCAGGGAGAAGCCAGGTCTTCAAACTATGTTTCTCTGAAAAGCCAGAGCTTTTTAGAGGAAAACTATACAAGTGCTTCTCACAAAATTAGAATATCATCAAAAAATTAATTTATTTCAGTTCTTCAGTACAAAAAGTGAATCTCATACATTATATAGAGTCATTACAAATAGAGTGATGTATTTCAAGTGTTTATTCCTGTTAATGTTGATGATTATGGCTTAGGGTCCCGTTTCACTTAGCGACGCACCAGCGATCCCGACAGCGATAAGACCTGGTAAGGATCGCTGGTGCGTCGCTAAATGGTCGCAAATAAGCTGCCAAACAGACAGATCTACTCAGCGACGCAGCAACGATCCGGCGATCCGTGTAACAACGTCGGCGATCGTTGGTACCTTGTCACACAGCAACTTTTCAGATGATTCCAGCCTGCGTCCCTAAGTTAAGCGTCGCCAATGAGGACTACGAAAAAATGGCCCAGAACATTCGAGCACGATCAGCGATATCCAGCGGGGGGGGTTGCCGCTGCGTGTCACATGTAGCAAGATCGCTGTTGCGTCACAAAATCAGTGACACTTCAGAAATCTCACTAGCGATCTCGTTATGTGAGAAGGGGGCTTTACAGTCAATGGAAACCCAAAAGTCATTATCTCAGTAAATTAGAATACTTTATTACACCAGCTTGAAAAATGATTTTAAAATCCGAAATGTTGCCCTGCTGAAATGTATGTTCGGTAAGTGCACTCAATACTTGGTCAAGGCTCCTTTTTCATCAATTACTGCATCAATGCTGCGTGGCATGGAGGTGATCAGCCTGTGGCACTGCTCAGGTGTTTTGGAAGCCCTGGTTGCTTTGATAGCAGCTTTCAGCTCGTCTGCATTTTGTCCAGCCCATTTTGGGGGTTTTGTATGAAATTATGTACAATTTGCTTTTCTTTCTATGTTTTTTGTGTTGCTCCAATACACACAAAGGAAATAAACCTGTGTATAAAGAAAAATATGGCAGAAATACATTTTCTTAAACAATTTCAAGGGTGCCAACACTTTCTGCCATGACTGTATGTATGGAAATAAGTATTGGATCCAGAATTAAACAGATCTTGTAATGTCGGTAATCACTATTTACCTGAACATATTAAGTTAATCTGCAGGTAAATATTGTTAAAATCATGCCTGACTGCCTTAATGTAAGCAGGGATATAAGGAAAAATTTTACTTTATCATCCCTGCAGCCACTTGCTTTCAGTCATAGGGGGCGTTCACAGAGCAACTACAGTCACCACTCACTATAATGTGAGCAGCAACTGTAATCTCCCCGGCACTTTGAATGACAGTCTGCTGTGCAGCATGAGTGTGCCGAGCAATCAATTAAACTTGGAGATAAAAGTGGATATAAAACCCGCGCTGCCGTCACTCAGTGACTACTACTGATGTCACTGAGGCTGCGCAGCGGCCCCGCCTGACCTGAGGTGAACTCGACAGCGTGGGAAAAAGTTCAAAAATGTTCCCATGCTACAGAGTTCATGTCCGGTCAGGCAGGGAGGCTGCGCAGGCAGCTTCTCAGTCATTCCACAGTGGGTTACAGCCGGCCAGTCGTATTAGCACCGCTCCCAGTTGAAAACTTTTTAACCCCTTGATTTGGATTGTGTCATGGGACTTGACTGCAAGGAGGACAGGTATGGTATATTGTTGCATTTTGTATTTTTTAATTTTTACAGGAGAACAAGGGCTTTGCTTGGATTGGGAGTGTAATAAAGATGGCAAACCTGTGTGTTTAATTATTTCATTAAAAGACTTTATTCTTAATTTGTGTGTGTTTTTTTAACCCTTTCATACTTTTGGATTAATAATGGACAAATGTCTTATTGACACCTCTCCATTATTAACCAGGCAATGTCACCTTACAATAGCAAGGTGACATTAACCCCTTATTACCCCATATGCCACTGCTAGAGGGCAATGGGAAGAGAGAGGCTAAGTGCCAGAATTTACAAATTTTACAGATGCGCCTTTTCTGGGGGCAGATGTTTTTAGCCAGGTGGGGCCAATAGCAATGGTTCCTTTCTAGGCTATTAATATCTGCCCTCAGTCACTGGCTTTCCCTCACTGGCGAAGAAAATTACGCGGGAGCCCACACAATTTTTTTTCCCAGAATAAATTTGTTAAATTAACACCTACATCCACAAAATGTAACACACACATAGTACTAACATTATTAGTGAGGGACATATATAAATCTAACTGATATGCAATGGTTTACTGTATGTAATCCATGTGCCATATCCTGTCGGCTTCTGCAATGCCGGTGTCACGCCGTGCTCACCTGGGGGCGGGACCTCAGTCCCGACGTCATCTCTTCCGGAGCTGCGGTCACTCCGGGGGTCCCGTAGGGTGCGCACGCGCAGCTCTCATTCCCGGGCCTCCTCCTACATGTCACGTTTGCGCTTGCGCGCTCCTATCAGTGCTGTATAGGGCTCGGTCCTCTCTATGGTAATGGAGGACCTGACCCGGAACCTGTAGTGGTCATGTGCTTTCTGGCTAGGTCCTGACCCGGAACCAGTAGTAGTCATGTGCTATATCAGACGACCTCCCCCTAGGGGAGGTGCCTGATTATTGTTGTGCTTCCTGGCTTGGTCTGCCGTGTCCCTGCCTGGCTGTGCGCTGTACTCAGGTCCTCTGCCTTGCACTCTGTTGTGCCTCTTGGCACACGCTCTGAATCTGCACTCTGCTTTGTACTTGGTTGTGCCTCCTGGCACACGCTCTGACCCTGTGTTCTGTCTCATACTCGGTTGTGCCTCCTGGCACATGCTCTGACACTGTACTCTGTCTCATACTCGGTCGTGCCTCCTGGCACACACTCTGATTCCGTGCTCTGTCTTATACTCAGTTGTGCCTCCGGGCACACACTCTGATCCTGTACTCAGTCTCTTACTCTGTTACACCTCCTGGCACACCTGCTGCCTGACTCAGTGCTCTGACGTGCTCCTTGCACGTTTCCTGCTTCACTCACACCCGGACGAACGAAGTCTCTGTATACCACGTGTTCCCGTGTCCACACTTTACACGTTCCTGCAGACACTCTCACCCACTCGTGTCTCCTGTGAGCCGGCCGCCTGGTGCCAGCAGTCGTGGTGCCTCACCCCCTGGGGCTTGCCCCTGACACTCCCTGTATAGGGGGTGGTCTTCACTAGGTCAGCTCGCCCTGGGAGGGTTGGTGTCACGACCCAGAGGGTCCACTCCAGGAGTCGTCACAGTATAATCAGGCCATGGACCCCGCTGGTGCCACCACCTCCATCCAAAAGGAACTGGTGTTCCTACGGGAGAGTCAGACCAGGATTATGGTCTTTTTGAAATCCATGGAGTCTCGTTTGTCGGCCATACAATCCGTTTCTGCCCAGTCCTCGGCCCCGCACCCGATGCCGCGCCTCGGCAAGCCACCCCGATATAGCGGGGACCCTAAGTTTTGTCGAGGATTTCTGAACCAATGCCGGTTACATTTTGAGCTTTTGCCGCAGCACTATCCCACTGAGCGCGCCCAAATTGCCTTTATTGTTTCACACTTAGAGGGGGAGGCATTAGCATGGGTGAACCCCCTCTGGGAGCGCAATGACCCACTCGTCTCTCGGCTTTCCACCTTTTTGGACACCTTCCGCAAGGTGTTCGACGAGCCGGGTCGGCTGGCCTCTATCACCGAGTCCCTCTTTAACCTCCATCAGGGTACGCTACCGGTAGGACAGTATGCCATCCGTTTTCGTACCTTGGCCTCCGAACTCGGTTGGAACAACGAGGCTCTCGTAGGGATCTTTTGGCGTGGCCTGTCCAGTCGGATCAAAGACGTACTGGCAGGTCGGGATACTCCCACCTCTTTAGAGGATCTGATCTCACTGGCGACACGCATCGACCTGCGGTTTCAGGAACGTGCCCGTGAATTAGCCAGAGAGAGGAGCTCCTCTCACCTCCTCCGTTCCTGCTCCAAGAAGCCGGGAAACTTCTCCGCCTAGGGTTGATAGGAGAGGCCTCCCTAGGTGTACGTGATTCCTCTCCTCCCCTGCTCGTGTCCGTATTATTGAATCTCGGTGCCAAGCGTTATTCTGAGGAGGCTTTCCTGGATTCTGGCGCGGAGGGGAATTTTATCACACTCGAGGCGGTTAAAAAATACCGGATTCCTGTCAGATCCCTGGAGACTCCTCGGTCGATTGTTTCGGTCAATGGTACGTCCGTGCTGGAGTCCGTTACCCAGGCCACCGAAGAGATCGAGCTGCAGATCGGAGCCCTGCACCTGGAGAAGATCTCCTTCCTCGTCTTGTCCACCATGTCTCACGCACTTCTTCTAGGCCTCCCTTGGCTACGGACTCATGAGCCAACCCTGGACTGGCGGTCGGGCGAGATACTCCGGTGGGGACCGTTCTGTCAGGAGAAGTGCCTGTTGCCCGTCCGTCTGATGAACTCTGCCGGTCCATCCCCGGCACCTACAGGTCTGCCGTCGGCTTACTGGTCCTTTGCAGATGTTTTCGACAAGAAGGAGGCCGAGACTCTGCCCCCCCATCGGCCATATGACTGTCCGATTGACCTCATTCCTGGTTCTACGCCACCCAGGGGTAGGATATACCCGCTATCCCCTGCTGAGACCCAAGCTATGTCTGACTATATCCAGGAGAACCTTGCTAGAGGTTTCATCCGTAAGTCCTCCTCGCCCGCGGGAGCGGGATTTTTCTTTGTAAAAAAGAAGGACGGCTCCCTCCGTCCTTGCATAGACTACCGAGGCCTGAACAATATCACGGTCAAGAACAAGTACCCATTGCCATTGATCCCGGAGCTCTTTGACCGACTTAGAGGAGCTCGAATTTTCACCAAACTGGATCTTCGTGGGGCCTACAACTTGATCCGCATTCGTTCCGGGGATGAGTGGAAGACCGCCTTTAACACCAGAGACGGTCACTACGAGTACTTGGTCATGCCCTTCGGCCTCTGCAATGCCCCAGCGGTTTTCCAGGAGTTCGTGAATGACGTCTTCCGGGATATGCTGTACTCCTGCGTGGTAGTCTATCTGGATGACATCCTCGTTTTTTCTCCAGACCTCTCCGCCCACAGAAAGAACATGCGTCAAGTCCTCCAGCGCTTGAGGGAGAACCGCCTTTATGCCAAGCTCGAGAAATGTGCCTTCGAGCAAACGTCCCTGCCATTCTTGGGGTACATTATCTCAGAATCAGGTCTATGCATGGATCCGGCAAAAGTGTCCGCCGTCCTCGATTGGCCACAGCCCCATGGGGTGAAGGCAATCCAACGCTTCCTTGATTTTGCGAACTACTACCGACAGTTCGTTCCTCATTTTTCCTCGTTGATTCGCCCCATCTCATCCCTTATCTGCAAGGGAGCTAACCCAAAGGCTTGGCCCTCTGAGGCTGAAGAGGCCTTCCAGTCGTTGAAACAAGCCTTCGCCGCTGCTCCGGCGCTTCACCGACCTGAGGTTGGTAGACCTTTCACTCTCGAGGTAGACGCATCCTCTACTGGGGCTGGCGCAGTTCTTCTGCAGAAATCCTCTTCTGGACGTTTTGTCACCTGTGGCTTCTTTTCTAAAGTATTTTCCTCCACTGAGCAGAACTACTCCATTGGCGACAAAGAGCTATTGGCCATTAAGTTGGCCTTGGAGGAGTGGAGGTACTTACTGGAGGATGCCATACATCCATTCAAGATCTTCACAGACCATAAGAACCTGGCGTACATCCAGTCCGCACAGAGGCTCAATCCTCGGCAAGCCAGGTGGTCCCTATTCTTCGCCCGCTTTGACTTTGAGCTACATTTTCGGCCCGGCGATAAGAACGTTAGAGCGGATGCGTTGTCAAGATCATTCCTGTCGTCTGATGCAGAGGAAGAACCCTCTCATATCATTGATTTATCCAAAGTAATTACTGTGGCTCCTGTCAAGTTAACCACGTTACCTCCGGGAAGAACCTTTGTGGCTGAGAATAACCGAAAACGAGTGCTAAATTGGGGACATTCGTCCAAGATTGCCGGCCACGTTGGTGTCAAAAAGACTTTGGACTTAGTCTCTCGCCATTATTGGTGGCCTTCACTCTCCCGGGATGTTAAAGACTTTGTAGCATCTTGCCCGTCCTGTGCCCAGAACAAGATACCCAGACAACCACCCTCCGGTCTTCTGTTCCCGCTTCCCATTCCGTCGGCTCCATGGCAGCACATAGCCATGGATTTCATTACTGATCTGCCTTGTTCTTCCGGTTGTACTGTGGTCTTGGTGGTTGTAGACCGATTTTCAAAGATGGCTCACTTCATTCCTCTTCCCGGACTACCCTCTGCTCCTGACTTGGCGAAGATCTTCATTTCCCATATCTTCAGGATTCACGGCTTCCCCCAGCACATCGTGTCGGATAGAGGGGTCCAATTCACCTCCCGGTTCTGGAGAGCTCTATGCGGACTCATGAAAGTGTCATTGGATTTCTCTTCCGCCTATCACCCCCAAACCAATGGGCAGGTGGAACGTACCAACCAGATCCTTACATCCTATCTCCGGCATTTTTCTAATGCTCATCAGAATGACTGGGTCGGTCTACTTCCTTGGGCTGAGTTCACCTACAATAATCACTCCAGTGAATCGTCTACCAAGTCTCCTTTCTTCATCATCTTTGGACAGCATCTCAATGTGCCTCTACCGGTACTTCCTGTCTCGGGGGTACCTGCTGCCGATTCTCAGTCTGTGGAGTTCTCCAGGGTATGGCAGGAGACCAAAACCGCTCTCGAGAAAGCACGGGACAGAATGAAATTACACGCTGACAAGAGGCGCCTGGACGTTCCTCCATTTCTCCCTGGTGACAAGGTGTGGCTCTCCACCAAATACGTCCGCCTTAAGGTACCATCTTACAAACTGGGTCCCCGTTACATTGGTCCTTTTGAGGTCCTCAGGCGGATTAATGATGTTGCTTACAAATTGAAGCTGCCTCCTTCACTCCGTATTCCCAATTCCTTCCATGTGTCTCTCCTAAAACCTGTGGTTCTTAACCGATTTCATCCTTCTCCAGGCCACACACCCCAGCCTGTTGGCTTGGGGGATGAGTTTGAGGTGAATGACATTTTGGCCATGAAGAAGGTAAGAGGGAGAACCATGTTCCTGGTCGATTGGAAGGGTTTTGGCCCCGAGGAGAGGTCATGGGAACCCAGGGAGAATATCCACGCACCCCAGATTTTGTCTAAGTTCCTCTCCAGTTTTAGAAAGAGGGGGCGTAAAGGGGGGGGTACTGTCACGCCGTGCTCACCTGGGGGCGGGACCTCAGTCCCGACGTCATCTCTTCCGGAGCTGCGGTCACTCCGGGGGTCCCGTAGGGTGCGCACGCGCAGCTCTCGTTCCCGGGCCTCCTCCTACATGTCACGTTTGCGCTTGCGCGCTCCTGTCAGTGCTGTATAGGGCTCGGTCCTCTCTATGGTAATGGAGGACCTGACCCGGAACCTGTAGTGGTCATGTGCTTTCTGGCTAGGTCCTGACCCGGAACCAGTAGTAGTCATGTGCTATATCAGACGACCTCCCCCTAGGGGAGGTGCCTGATTATTGTTGTGCTTCCTGGCTTGGTCTGCCGTGTCCCTGCCTGGCTGTGCGCTGTACTCAGGTCCTCTGCCTTGCACTCTGTTGTGCCTCTTGGCACACGCTCTGAATCTGCACTCTGCTTTGTACTTGGTTGTGCCTCCTGGCACACGCTCTGACCCTGTGTTCTGTCTCATACTCGGTTGTGCCTCCTGGCACATGCTCTGACACTGTACTCTGTCTCATACTCGGTCGTGCCTCCTGGCACACACTCTGATTCCGTGCTCTGTCTTATACTCAGTTGTGCCTCCGGGCACACACTCTGATCCTGTACTCAGTCTCTTACTCTGTTACACCTCCTGGCACACCTGCTGCCTGACTCAGTGCTCTGACGTGCTCCTTGCACGTTTCCTGCTTCACTCACACCCGGACGAACGAAGTCTCTGTATACCACGTGTTCCCGTGTCCACACTTTACACGTTCCTGCAGACACTCTCACCCACTCGTGTCTCCTGTGAGCCGGCCGCCTGGTGCCAGCAGTCGTGGTGCCTCACCCCCTGGGGCTTGCCCCTGACACTCCCTGTATAGGGGGTGGTCTTCACTAGGTCAGCTCGCCCTGGGAGGGTTGGTGTCACGACCCAGAGGGTCCACTCCAGGAGTCGTCACAGCCGGCAATTGAATTATCAGCTATTCTGCTACCTAACTCTCTATGAAACATATATATATGTGTGTGTGTGTCAATGACATATATATACCTATACTATGTGTACACATTTATTTTATCTAGTCTTTTTTAACCTGTCAGTGTGATTTTACATTACAGCGCCCTGAATTTCCGTCTTTTCTAAAGGACACCGCTGCGTATTTCTCGCAAGTCGCACACATGGTCCGTGTGTAATCCATTTTTTCTCACACCCATAGACTTGCATTGGCTAGTATCGCCCGAGATACGGTGGAAATCATTTCTCTTGAACGTATAATATGGGCGAGAAAAAAACGGATGATGGAAGCTGTCCCATAGATTAACATTGGTCCGAGAGCTATGCGATTTTTTATCGCATAGCACTCGTCCATATTCCTCTCTAGTGTGACGCCAGCCTAAGAGAGAGGATTTTATGTTTTGGGGGTATTCCTCTCTCTTTGGTGGATCTGCAGCAGCTGACTCTGCTTAAAAGCTAATAAATGGGTTGTGACTTTCACAATTCCCCAGGTGAGCAAATCCCGTTTTACTTTTTCCTTTGTAATCCAAATAAGAACTTAATGTGCTTATTGTCATTCCAGTTTTTATCAAAATACGAGCAGTCAATCAAAGTGACTTAATGCTTTCTGTACCACTTCAATGTCTCTCCCAGCGACGGCTCCTTTCTCCCCTTCTTCTGGCAAATCACTTACATCTGGAGATAGTGAGCACTGTTGCTGTGTCTCTTCATCCGGATGTATGTGATACATAGAGATTGAGTAGTGGACAACCCCTTTAGTATTCAAAATATGACATTTAAAATCAAACTCTCAGCCGAAATTTTAATATATCCACGGTATATTGATATATTGTAACCATCAGCCTGGATGCATAATGAATAAGGGAACAGACAGTGCCATGGGGAAAAGCAGCTTAAAATTCAGAACTGGATCCTTACAAACAATAGTTCTTATTTGAGTTTTCAAAAAAGTTATGAATATCAGTTTTTTTCAAGAAATTTGACGGCGTTATTGACCATTTAAAAGTCCAGTGAAGTCTGGTTATAATGCCAGTCTGTGGCACCCCTGAGGCTCAGTCACCACAGAGGTACTGCACCTACTCCTGAGGTGTGGTGCCCCACTATCCAGGTAAGGTGGAGACTCCTGACCACGCTCCAACACCGGCACCCCACACCACAAAGTAGTGTAGCAAAGCACCTTCGGCGGCTCCCTGCTTGGAGTATAGGAAAGCACCCATTGGTGGCTCCCTGCTTGGAACACGAAACGTGCTGGGAGGTGGGTGGAGTTAGATTACATTTCTAGGAGCGGGAAGAGTTTAAGTCAGTTAGTCAGTAGTTGGTTGGAGAGAGAAGAAGATCCCTAGAGAGAGGGATAGATGGATGGAGGTGCTGCAGCAGATCCCAGTGATCTGGGTCTGCTGGCACGGGAAGGAGAGAAAGAGAGCGCAACATAGACGGAAAGCTTGACTCTCCATAGAAAGAAAGGATTAGCACGGAACGTGAGGAGTAAAAGAGAACAGAGGACGTGGGTGAGAAGAGAACCCTTCCTAGAAGTTCTAAGCGCAAGTCCGGGGCCCGGTCCCAGAGGTTGTACAGATGCTAATGGTCCTGCAGCAGACACCGGAGGAATAGAAGTAGTGACCACTTTATTCCCACATAAGACTTGGGGGCACAACAGCAACTGAATAGTGAGCCGGGACTTAGTAGTAAGGAGTCCCCGAAGCAGGCTACAGCTGTCTGCCGTACAAGTAGAGCTCATAGGAACATCAGACAGGAGGAACTCCAGTGTAACTCAGTACTAGGAGTACTTCATCTAAAGGCGCTATAAGAGGAGACAATAAGAAAGGCACAAGTTGGCGGAGTGTTGGAAAGGAGTATTCCATCTGGCCTGGGGTTTGACTGAGTCCCTGACCTGGAGGACACGGCATGGAGGCAGGCACCTGTTTGTACAATAGACTGTGAGTAAAGCTTTGGAACTACATGCCCTGGTGTCCTCCACTTATTCCTGCGTCAACCTGCCCGGCACCGCTACCTCCCCTGCGCCTGACACTACACCACCTAAGTGTCACCATATCTACTCTGCCCTGGGACAACAGCCCTGCCTGTGGAGGGCTATACCATCACTGCTGCACCACACCATCTGTCCCAGAGGATCTGTCTGCAGCGTCGGCCTAAAGGTGTGTGCAGACGCTGCGGAATCCGCTGCGGATTAATCCGCACGGATTTTGCAAAAACCGCAGATAAACCGCAGGTCAAAAGACCTGTGGATTATCTGCGGTTTTGCCTGCGGTTTGGTCCTGCGGATTCACCATCTCCACAATGGTGGAGATAGGAACCCGCAGCGGATTCCGCAGAAAGAATTGACATGTCAATTCTTTCTGCGGTTTCAAAACCGCAGCAAATCGGCGCGGATTTTTCCGCAACGTCTACACAGCGGTTTTTTTTTTACCATTCATTTGAATGGTACTGTACACCGCAGCTAAAACTGCTGCGGGTCCGCAGCGGCCAAAACCGCTGCGGAAACGCAGCGGAATCCGCAGCGTGTGCACATACCCTAACATCTACATTGCCGAACACCACAGGTGGTGTCACAACTTATTCATTCTGTTAGCAGCGGATTAATCAGCGTAACATCCAGAGTCAGCAACACAGAATGTAGATTTATTCATATCCAGGTTGAACAGCTTACAGCATGAAATGTAATCAGTCTGGTATCTGCTGTGGCTTGCAGCATGGGAGCATTACAACAACAAGAAGGGAAGAGAAGGAGGAGGCATCCTGTCTGTTTTTTTTTTTTTCACTGAACTTTGTTAACAATCTCACAATATGCACAATATATAAAACAGTACAGTAGTAGTTGTTGCAATACATACAGATCAATATGCATTATTCCAACACCCCCACTCAACAACTACTTATCCTCTTAGTCCCAGTGTGGTCCTCAATTCTTGGAACCGGGCTCGTGGCAATGGCTTTGTCATAATGTCAGCTGCCATCTTATCAGTTTCACAATAGACGAACTGAATTATGCCACGATCTATCAAATCACGTAAATGATGATGTCTGACGTCAATGTGCTTGGTTCTAGCACTGATCTTTTCACTGCATGCAAGTTTAATGCATCCTTGGTTGTCCTCATAAATCACCATCGGCTGAGTTGACGGTGTGCCAAGATCATCCATCAATTGTCTTAGCCAAATGACCTCCTGGCTTGCATAGGCTGCGGACACATACTCCGCTTCTGTAGATGACAAGGCAACAGACACTTGTTTCCTTCTAGACCAGGAGATTAAACTTTCTCCAACTTTAAACAAGTATCCGCTTGTGGATTTACGATCATGCGAATCACCAGCCCAATCTGCATCTACATAGCCGGTGAGTTCTAGATCTCCCGTTGCAGACAGCTTTAAATTTACATCTTGCGTTTCTTTTAAATATCGGAGAAGTCTCTTAACAGCATTCCAGTCTCTTTGGCGTGGTTTTTCCACATATCTGCAAAGGATTCCAACTGTTGTTGTGATATCCGGTCGAGTCAAAGTTGATATGTATAGAAGTGCCCCCACTGCCTGATGATATTTCTCATTGTTTGGCAACAGGACATCTTCTCCTTCCAGCTTCAGGTAGGATGGTTCCAATGGGGTTGATATACCTTTGGCTTCTGACATTCCAAACTGATTCAGAATCGAATTAATTTTTGCACTTTGGTTTAGAAGAAAACTTCCATCTTCCTCTCTCTGGATTTGGATTCCTAGATAATATGTCACATTTCCAAGGTCTTTCGTTTCAAAATGCTGGTTCAGAATTTCAGTCATTTTTCCAATTTCTGCGTCTTCCTGATGAACTACAATCACATCGTCCACATATAAGAGAATATGCATCCACTTTCCATCTGTATATTTTGTGTATAAGCATGGATCCGCTTGACCTCTTTTAAAACCTTCTTCCAACAAGACCTTATTCATCTTGGTATTCCATGCTCTTGCTGATTTCTTAAGACCATAAAGGGATTTTTGTAGTTTGCAAACAAGATTCTTTTCACCCCCTTTTACATAACCTTCAGGTTGAGTCATGTATAAGTCCTCCTCAATGTCACCATTTAAAAAGGCAGTTTTTATATCCAAATGACTGACATTCATCTTTTGTACAGCAGCTACAGCTAACAAAGCTCTGAACGTGGTCTGTTTAGCGACTGGAGCAAATGTAGCATCGTAATCTTCGCCATACTTTTGAGAATATCCTTTTGCCACCAACCTTGCTTTAAATCTGTGGACTTTACCTTCAGAGTCATATTTGGTTTTGAAGACCCACTTGCACTTGATTGCCTTTTTGCCCTGTGGCAGCTTGGTGAGTTTCCAAGTTTGAAGTTGATGAAGCGATTTGATTTCCTCATTAGCAGCATTGATCCACTTTGTTCTTTCATGGACAGGTAGTTCTTGCATTTCATCCCATGACTGCGGCTCTGATTCAGGTAGTGTCTTGACTATGTAGGATAGACGTTTAGCTGGTACGCCTCTCTTTGATCTTGAAGATCTCCTGATTTCAGATTCACCTGATTTTTCTGTTGTTCCTTCAGTGGTTGAAGAATCCAGCCAGACCTCTACATCCTCCTTGTTATTGTCTTGTAATTGTGACTTCAGCTGGACTACTTGCGTGATGTCACAAAACTTGGGGGGCACAAAGTTCTCATCAATCACTACATCTCTACTTATTGTGACCTTGTTTGTTTCTGGGTGTAGAATCCTATAACCTTTCTGGGTTTCACTGTAGCCTACCAGGATCCCTTCCTTAGCGTGAGATTCCCACTTAGTTCGCCTTTCTTTGGGAACATGTACAAGCGCTTTACTTCCGAATATTCTTATATGATGTAGTTTTGGCTTTCTGCTGTTCCATTGCTCAAACAGAGTTTTCTCTGTAGCTTTACCTGGTAGTCTGTTCTGAAGATAGCAAGCTGTCATGATTGCTTCACCCTAATATGCTGTGGGCAGATTTGCATCAAACAACATACTTCTTCCACTTTCATAGAGTGTTCGGTTCCTTCTTTCCGCGACACCATTTTGCTCAGGATTGTACGTACAGTGGTCTGAAATAGGATTCCATTTTTCTTTAAAATGCTCTGTGTCTCATTACTTGTGTATTCAGTCCCATTATCTGCACATAGAATCTTTGGCATTCTCCCAAATTTATTATATACCTCAGCTAGATAACTTCAAGTTTCTCTGGAACTTCTTTCTTGCTGTGAAGCAGATGGAAAACTGTATATCTTGAATGATCATCAATAAATGTGAGAAAATATCTCTTCTTCCCAGGAGTCTGAGTGCTTATTGGACCACAGACATCTGTATGTATTAAATCTAGTGTCTGTTCTGTTCTTGTAGCAGTTCTCTTAGGAAAAGCTTTTCTAGACATTTTCCCTTTGATGCAGCTAGTACATTTCATTTTCTGGTTACATAGATCAATTGTAATGTCCTCAGCTAGTTGCTTTTGAACTAACTTCCTTATTGCTTCTGGGTCTCTGTGTGCTAGGCACCTATGCCATACATGAATGCAGTTATTGTGCCTTTCTTCCTGAGCAGTATACACACACTCTTTGCATTTAAGCTGGTAAAGTTCATTTGTGATTTTTCCTTCTGCTAGTGTGTGGCCCTCTTTTGAGATGATGCAGCTATCATGCTTAAATGTAACTTCATTTCCTTGTTTTGTGAGTTTCTTCACAGTGTGGTGTAGTGACCACTATGTCCGCTAGGGGGCGCTGTGTGGGTGTCCCAGGACGGGTGTACAGGCACATTCAGTGTGGTAACAGGAGCAGGGTCCTAAATGACCATTATGTGTCTCAAGGTGGGTGGCCTTGGGATGCAGGCTCGAGTATTGATCAGCAGAGGTACTGCTGATATTTCTGTTACAATGTGTCAGGGAAGCCTGTGTGTGTCTGTATGTAATAGAACCTTTAGGGAGGTCATAGCCATGTGATCACCTGTGGGTGTGGTTACAGGGCTATTTAATTGAGGTGTTTTAGCACATGTGAGACTGTGAGGGAGTCTGTCAGAGTGTGGACAGACTTCCCTGTGTCCAGGTGGGACACTACAGAGAGTGGCCTGTGTACTAAGGAAGGAGAAGCCTTCCTGGGTCTGCGGCTGCAAATAGAGCGATGCTCGGGACATTGCCCTGGCCTATGTATTAGTCGTATATGGGGAGGACTACACCTCCCAGCATGTGCTGAGGCTCACGGTCCGAGTCTGAAGCCACGGACGTTTATGTTCTTTTTTGCCTAAGCTAGAGGCTATTTTGGTGATATGCAGATTTATGGTTTATGGAGCAAATAAACCTCATGAACTTTGGGAAGAACCTGTCTCATGATTGTCTCCCGCTGCACTTGAGCGAGTCACATCCTTACAACAGATAGTAAATTACTCTCAAGACTAGGCACATAGAGCACATCTTTTACTGGGATCTTCTTGCTTTGTGTTGGTGAGATTTGACAATCAATATAACCATCTCCTATACCTTGTGAAGTCATGTACTGACCATTAGCCATAATGACTTTCTCTGACTTACTTTGGTTAAGCTTAGAAAAGAAGTCCCTGTTATTAGTCATGTGACTAGTTGCTCCAGAGTCTATACACCATGCATGCTTTGATGTATTTACACTGACAGTAAATGCAGTTTCAGTATTCACAGAATTTTTTTCTGCAGACACAGCACTTTTAACCCTTTGAAGACTGCTTTGCTTTTTCAGCTGATTCATTCTAGCTTTCCAGACTCTGCAGTCGGCTTTCAAATGTCCTGATTTCTTGCAAACAAAACATTCACGTGTTTCTTTTAGGTGCTTTCTGTTATCATTTAGATTTTGTATCTGTAAAGCAAATTCTGCATCGCATGTCCTGCTGTTTACACCTTCCGCTTATATTCATCTATGAGCTTCCCTCTGACATACTCCAATGTAAGCTCATCATCTGGGCATGCATCTAGTGCGGTTACAAGCGTATCATAGTTTTCTGGAAGACCACTAAGCAGTAATGCGGCTACATGAAAGTCCTTCAAATGTTCCCCAATGCCTCTCAGGCGTTCTACAATCTGTAGAATGCTTGTTATGTAGTCCTGCATATCCTGGCCATTCTGTAGTTTAGACTGGTACAATTTTCTCATGAAATAAAGTTTATTGCTTAAATTTATCCTCTCATGCACCTTTTGCAGCTGCTCCCACATTTCTCTTGCAGTTTCACTTTTACACACATGCACAATCTGATCATCATCTATACTGAGTGATATGGTACTTTGTGCTTTCTGATCCATCTCTATCCACTCCTGTGATACTGGGTCAGGTTTAGGCTCCTGTGTGTATTTCCATGTACCTTCTCTTATCAGCAGCATTTTCACTTTGAATTTCCAGGATTGATAATTCTGGTTAGTGAGACTTGGTACTGTAAACTTCATGGAGTTGCTGCCGCTAGTGGACATCTTTGCTGTCTTCCTTTCTTTTCTTTTCTCTGTGCTCTGGGGATCTGTGACTCTAGGACTCTGGGCCCATAACCTGTTAGCAGCGGATTAATCAGCGTAACATCCAGAGTCAGCAACACAGAATGTAGATTTATTCATATCCAGGTTGAACAGCTTACAGCATGAAATGTGATCAGTCTGGTATCTGCTGTGGCTTGCAGCATGGGAGCATTACAACCACAAGAAGGGAAGAGAAGGAGGGGGCATCCTGTCTGTTTTTTTTTTTTCACTGAACTTTGTTAACAATCTCACAATATGCACAATATATAAAACAGTACAGTAGTAGTTGTTGCAATACATACAGATCAATATGCATTATTCCAACACATTCACACTGAACATTTACAATGGGCGCCCAGGGCCACGGGCTGGGTCACAGCTACTGTGACAACTTCCATTGAGATCTACCGGGCCCGGTACCGAGTACTCCATATCCCTGGGTGTCAGGGCGTCCCAAGTCCATGCCATACATTGATTTTTGAGATCTGATTCAGAGCACAGTATACACTTATTTCTTTAGATATGGCGTGGTTTGAGAATATCATTTGGATCGTGGTTATGTTTTTATCTAAGTTTGAGCCTCCCCCTTGACCAGATGTCATCGGGAGAACTGGCACAATGACAGCAGCCTCAGAGTAGTAACAAGCAAATGTTACTTTTACTGGTGCAAGATGAGTAATTGGATGTATTGCCATGGCAACAGAACTTGGGAAATTGTCTTTCATAAAAGCCACTATGAATTTTCTTGTCGCTTTTAAAGACATTTTGCCAGATAAGAAAAAAAATTTGGCAAAGTCCTCACCGACCCAGACTTTGTGCCAAATGTTCTGCTGCCAGTTAGATATGTAGGGCGCTCAAGTGTAAAGACTGAGGGCTTGTCAGCAGCCAGAGATGGAGCATTATGGTACTTTGCAGCTTGACATTTGCATAAAAGCTGAATAGAATGCTAAAGTGTTTGGGAAATATCAGGAAAACAAAAGTAACCATACAAATCCCTCTTTTTTATTTTAGTAAGGCCATGTATTTCCAACGTACATCTTTAAAAGCATTTTAAGCATGGCTGCAGCTAAGAAATCACATGATTTTGCTATTTGTAGACTAATGGGAAAGTTACATAAGGGATCGCTCATATTTTTGGAAACAAGCTGATAAGTTTTTACATGTAATATACACTCACTGGCCACTTTATTAGGTACACCTGTCCAACTGTGTGTTAAGACTTAATTTCTAATCAGCCAATCACATGGCGGCAACTCAGTGCATTTAGGCATATAGACATGGTCAAGACAATCTCCTGCAGTTCAAACCGAGCATCAGTATGGGGAAGAAAGGTGATTTGAGTGCCTTTGAACGTGGCATGATTGTTGGTGCCAGAAGGGCTGGTCTGAGAATTTCAGAAACTGCTGATCTACTGGGATTTTCACGCACAACCATCTCTAGGGTTTACAGAGAATGGTCCGAAAAAGAAAAAAAATCCAGTGAGCGGCAGTTCTGTGGCCAGAAATGCCTTGTTGATGCCAGAGGTCAGAGGAGAATGGGCAGACTGGTTCGAGCTGATAGAAAGGCAACAGTGACTCAAATTGCCACCCGTTACAACCAAGGTAGGCAGAAGAGCATCTCTGAACGCACAGTGCGTCGAACTTTGAGGCAGATGGGCTACAGCAGCAGAAGACCACACCGGGTACCACTCCTCTCAGCTAAGAACAGGAAACTGAGGCTACAATTTGCACAAGCTCATCGAAATTGGACAGTAGAAGATTGGAAAAACGTTGCCTGGTCTGATGAGTCTCGATTTCTGCTGCGACATTCGGATGGTAGGGTCAGAATTTGGCGTAAACAACATGAAAGCATGGATCCATCCTGCCTTGTATCAACGGTTCAGGCTGGTGGTGGTGGTGTCATGGTGTGGGGAATTTTTTCTGGGCACTCTTTGGGCCCCTTGGTACCAATTGAGCATCGTTGCAACGCCACAGCCTACCTGAGTATTGTTGCTGACCATGTCCATCCCTTTATGACCACAATGTACCCAACATCTGATGGCTACTTTCAGCAGGATAATGCGCCATGTCATAAAGCTCGAATCATCTCAGATTGGTTTCTTGAACATGACAATGAGTTTACTGTACTCAAATGGCCTCCTCAGTCACCAGATCTCAATCCAATAGAGCATCTTTGGGATGTGGTGGAACGGGAGATTCGCATCAGGGATGTGCAGCCGACAAATCTGCGCCAACTGTGTGATGCCATCATGTCAATATGGTCCAAAATCTCTGAGGAATGCTTCCAGCACCTTGTTGAATCTCTGCCACGAAGAATTGAGGCAGTTCTGAAGGCAAAAGGGGGTCCAACCCCTTACTAGCATGGTGTACCTAATAAAGTGGCCAGTGAGTGTATGTATAGTACAATATTATATTGTGCCAGTGGATAAATAGTTAAAAGGAATTTACCAGCAGGTTTTTGTTTTCCCATCTGAGCGCAGCATGATGTAGGGGCAGAGACCCTGATTCCAGTAATGTATCACTTTCTGAGCTATTAGCTGTAGTTTAGATTAAGTCACTGTTGAATCTGCTGAAGATCTATTAGTACTCTGAATTCTGAGCTCTGTGTAACCCCGTCCACACCACTGATTGGCTGGTTTCTGTGTACACTGTGCATAGGCAGAAAGATGCCAATCAATGATGGGGATAGGGATAGGGTTGGACGATCTGGCAGCAAGTTTAGCAGCCCTCTAATAATATTCTCCTGCTGATAAAACAGTGATTTTATGAAGCTACAGCTCAGTAAGTGACACATCAGTGTCTCTGCCCCTACATTATGCTGCTATCAAATTAGGGAGCAAAAATTTGGTGACAGAATCCTTTTAAATGATTGTTTCCATCTTTGCTTTTCATAGCCAATATAGGAATAACAGCTTCTAGGTTCAGGGTCCTAGAAGAGTGGCTACAAAAACAGCTGAGGACATCTGTGTAACTCTCATAGAAGTGATTAGGAAATATGGAAGCAACGTTGCAAAGCGAGCTAGGCTGTTGGCGTCACTGCTGAGTTGTGGGCACAGCACAAACCTTTTGAAGTTGTATTTTATGGCATATCAAAAGTATATTCTAAAAAATATCTGCTATATGGGAGGTTTCACCATTAAGAAAATAGGAGTCTCCTATTTAGCCCCCTAGAGAAGAGGAGATGAGGTGACTACGAGTAGTGATTTCCGTTGAAATGTATGGAGATGCAGAATCATAATGGATACTGTGAATACCGTATATGATAAAAGCCTCAGATGGAAATCCTCCCTTATAGTAGCACTCCACGTAAAGCATTGTGTTACACCTTGTGCAGGGCTTAAGAGGGCAGTAATGGTCTTCACCGAGTTTAATACAGTCAGTTTTACCAGGAATGCTCCTCTAAGATGAATAAAATACAATTCCTATGGAAGGCATTGGGAGATGGCTCTCTTATGGGGTCACTATGTGTGAATGTACTTTATCATCTTGGTGATATTCCAGCATTCCTCATACATCCTCATGTAGTTAATGTGACATGGTTAAATGGACAAGCTTTCAGCTCCTGTAATTTGTGCAATTTCCTTGGATTTTTCAACATTTTAGAACCTGTAAAAAAGCATCTGACTTTTTTTTTATTTGTTTCTTACATTACATTTATTAAAATTCAAATAAAAAGATTATAAAGCATATACAGCAAGAAGCATTCATACATCCCAACACCCCCCCCCATATCCCATGTAAAATGACACATGAGGGTACTAACATTGAAATCTATGATCAGGACTTGGAAGTGGGAAAGGACCTGCTGTGTAATAAAACCACCCTGTTTTCTGCTTCAATGGATGGACCGTCTTTTGGCATCTGTGCCTACTAAACCACCAGGATATACATTACATGGCTAAAGCCCACACAGACCATTGCAGACCTTGCGTGGACTGATCGCCCACTTTTCCACATTTAATGTTAGGCTGCATTCACAAATCTGTGTGCATTATAACAACTGTGAGAAGCAGATTTGCATCAGTTTTTCACGGATCCCATTGACTTGAAGGGCTGATTCTGATCCACAAACACGGAACATACAACACACGGACATTTCACACAGATGTGTGAATGTAGCTCTACCCCATCTTCTCAGTGCTTAACCCCTTTACCCCCAAGGGTGGTTTGCACGTTCATGACTGGGCCAATTTTTGCAATTCTGACCTCTGTCCTTTTATGAGGTCATAACTCTGGAACGCTTCTATGGATCCCGATGATTCTGACATTGTTTTTTCGTGACACATTGTACTTCATGTTAGTGGTAAAATTTCATTCATATAACTTCTGTTTATTTGTGAAAAAAATGGAAATTTGGTGAAAATGTAGAAAATTTTGCAATTTTCCAAATTTGAATTTTTATGCCCTTAAATCACAGAGATACTGCACACAAAAAACTTAATAAATAACATTTCCGACATGTTTACTTTACATCAGCACAATGTTGGAACCAAAATTTTTTTTTGTTAGGAACTTATAAGGGTTATCATTTGACCAGCGATTTCTCATTTTTGCAACACCATTTTATTTTTACGGACTACATCACATTTCAAGTCACTTTGAGGGGTCTATATGATAGAAAATACCCAAAAGTGACACCATTCTAAAAACTGCACCCCACAAGGTACTCAAAACCACATTCAAGAAGTTTATTAACCCTTCAGGTGCTTCACAGGAATTTTTTTAATATTTAAAAAAAATGAACATTTAACTTTTTTTCACAAAAGAATTACTTCAGGTCCAATTTTTTTTAATTTACCAAGGGTAACAGGAGAAATTGGACAGCAAAAGTTATTGTGCAATTTGTCCTGAGTATGCTGATACCTGATATGTGGGGGGGAACCACTGTTTCAGGGCATTGCAGAGCTCAGAAAGGAAGGAGCGCCGTTTGACTTTTGCAGAATTGGCTGGAATTGAGATCAGACGCCATGTTGTATTTAGAGAGCCCCTGATGTGCCCAAACAGTGGAAACCCCCCACAAGTGTCCCCATTTTGGAAACTAGACCCCCCAAGGAACTTATCTAGATATGTGGTGAGAACTTTGAACCCACAAGGGCTTCACAGAAGTTTATAACATACAGCCGTACAATTAAAAAATCATATTTTTTCCACAAAAATGATCTTCTCACCCCCAATTTTTATTTTCCCAAGGGTAACAGGATCCTAAAAGTTATTGTGCAATTTGTCCTGAGTACGCTGATACCCCATATGTGGGTGTAAACCACTATTTGGGCGCATGGCAGAGCTCATAAGGGAAGCAGCGCCATTTGACTTTTTTGGCTGGAATTGAGATCGGACACCATGTCGCGTTTGGAGAGCACCTGATGTACCAAAACAGTGGAAACCCCCCAATTCTAACTCCAACCCTAACCCCAACACACCCCTAACCCTAATCTCAGCCCTAGCCCTAACCCTAGCCCTAGCCCTAGCCATAACAGGAAAATGGAAATAAATACATTCTTTTATTTTATTATTTTTCCCTAACTAAGGGGGTGATAACGGGGGGGGGGGTTTGATTTACTATTTATGGCGTTTTTTTTATGTTTGGCAGCTGTCACACGCTAAAAGATGCTTTTTATTGTAAAAATAGTTTTTGCATCACCACATTTTGAGAGCTATATTTTTTCCATATTTTGACCCACCGAGTCATGTGAGGTCTTATTTTTTGCGGGACGAGTTGACGTTTTCATTAGTACCATTTTCGGGCACGAAACTTTTTTGATCGCTTTTTATTCTGATTTTTGAGACGCAGAATGAACAAAAACGACGAGCATTTCATGAATTTCTTTTGGGGGGGCGTTTACACCGTTCCGCGTGTGGTAAAATTGATAAAGTGGTTTTATTCTTCGGGTCAGTACGATTACAGCAGTACCTCCATTTATGTCATATTT
Source organism: Dendrobates tinctorius (assembly GCF_039654945.1). Lineage (NCBI taxonomy): Eukaryota > Metazoa > Chordata > Amphibia > Anura > Dendrobatidae > Dendrobates > Dendrobates tinctorius. The sequence goes on along the minus strand of NW_027361801.1, from coordinate 20,020,083 downwards.
TTATGTTTTGGCGCTTTCATGCAATGAAAACAATTTTATATGAAAAATAATTATTTGTGCATCGCTTTATTCTGCGAGCTATAACTTTTTTATTTTTTCACTGATGATGCTGTGTGGTAGCTCGTTTTTTGTGGGACAAGATGACGTTTTCAGCGGTACCATGGTTATTTATATCTGTCTTTTTGATTGCGCGTTATTGCACTTTTTGCTTGGCAGTATGATAAAAAAGCTTTATTTTTTGCTTTGTTTTTTATTTTTATTTTTTAAGCGATTCACTAAAGGGGTTAACTAATGGGACAGTTTTATAGGGTGGGTCGTTACGAACGCGGCGATACTAAATATGTGTACTTTTATTGTTTTTTTTTATTTCCAAAAAATTAATTTATTAGGCAATATTTTTTTTTCATGTATTTAGCGATTTTTTATAAATTATCTTTACACTTTTCTTTTTTTTAACTTTATTACACTGTCCCAGGGGGGACATCACTGTCATGTGTGAGATCGCTGATCTGACATATCACAGATTGCTGTGACAGATCAGCGATCTCACACAGGCGCTGCACAGGCTTCCTCAGGCCTGCCATGTTGGATCCGGGGACCTGCAGGGAAGGAGGCCCCCGCAGTAACACTGCACATCGCGCTGCTGCAGGGGTCGTGTTTGATCGCAGTGTGCCAGGGGTTAACGTGCCGGGGGCTGTCCGTGACCACCCCAGACACATAGTGCCGGGTGTCAGCTGTGATCAGCTGACAACCGGCTGCGATCAGTGGCGCTCCCCCCATGAGTGCCGCTGATCGCTATGACGTACTATCCCGTCCTTGGGGATTAAGTCACAGGGCACATGGATGGGATAGTACGTCATATGTCAGAAAGGGGTTAAAGAGAGGGCATAATCAGAAAATGTCCTCTTGTTTACATGTTATGTTATGTGCATTAACAAAAACAAAGATCATAATACATTAAAAAATTGACAATCTATTAATCCCTTCACAACCTATGACGTATAGGTACATCATAGATCATGTCCCAACATTTGTTGCAGGCTCCGGCCCTGAGCCCGCCTCTTTTCATGCACATGACAGCTGATTTGATCAGCTAACATGTGTCCCTAACAGCCACGGGTTGAACCGTGATCCACCTACAGCTGTTAACATGTTTAATGCCGCTGTCAATCTCTGACAGAAGCATTTAGCACAGTCGCGCCGGAAGTGCTTCACAAACCACGCCCATTGGCGTTCCTGTCACGTGATCACAGGGCGCCAATGGGTTGGCATGACAACCAAGGGTCTACAGGAGATCCTTGTTCTTATCATTGCAGATCTCCTATGAACACCGGCCTTGGCCAGTGTTTATAGAAGACTAGATTATGCTATCGCATCGGGAGGATGCGATAGCATCACACCTCTTGCCATGTTAACCCTCAACACACACACTCCTCAACACACACTCCTCTCACCTTTCACCATCTCCACTCACTCTTTCACTCCACATATGACCCCTTCTCTCACTCCGTCTCTCATACTCATGCCGTCATCGCCGCTGCTCCACGATCCCCGACATCATCTTCCGCCGGCGCCATCCTGGATTCAGACGTTGTCCACGCCGGCGACATCTTCTTGCGGCGACGCCATCTTGAGTATCGTGAAATCCCGCGATAGTCAAGATGGCGTCGCCGAAAGAACATGTCGCCGGCGTGGACGACGTCGGGATCCAAAATGGCGTCGGCGACATCTCACGAGTTTTCGCCGACGCCATTTTGGATCCCGACGTCGTCCTCGCCGGCGACATGTTCTTGCGGCAACGCCATCTTGACTATCGCGGGATTTCGCCGATCCAAAATGGCGTCGCCGCAAGAACATGTCGCCGGCGTGGAGGACGTCTGGATCCAGGATGGCGGAAGAAGCTGTCGGGGATCGTGGATCAGCGGCGATGACGGCGTGAGTATGAGAGACGGAGTGAGAGAAAGGGTCGTATGTGGAGTGAAAGAGTGAGTGGACGTGAGTGGAGATGGTGAAAGGTGAGTGGAGTGTGTGTGTTGAGGGTTAACATGGAAAGAGGTGTGCGGTGACGTCACCGGTTACAACTGGACGGAAGTTGTTACAACCGGAAGTTGCTTAGGGCATTTATTATTATAGATGATTAGTGCTATCTCTGCTCTGTGTAGCACAAATGATCGGATGATCGCAGCTTCAAGTCTCCTCAAGGAGACTATTGAAGCTAGTAAAAAGTAGAAAAAAAATGTAAACAATCAAAAAATATAAGTTCAAATCACCCCACTTTTGCCCCATTTAAAATAAAACAATAAGAAAAAAATACACATACGGTATGTGCTATCGCTGCAGTCAGAATCGCCTGATCTATCAAAATATAAACGAAATTAATCAGATCGGTAAACGGCGTAACGTGAAAAAAATAACAATGGCAGAACTATGTTTTCTTTGGTTGTGCAAAATTGCAATAAAATGCAATAACAGGTGATCAAAAGATCACATCTACCCCTATATGGTATCAATAAAAATGTCAGCTCGGCGCTCAAAAATTAAGCCCTCACCCAACCCCAGATCATGAAAAAAATAAAGATGCTACAGGTCTCGGAAAATGACTCCATTTTTTTTCTTCAAAACTTAGAATTTTTTTTTCACCACATAAATAAAAAAAAACCTAAATATGTTTGGTGTCTATGAACTCGTACTGACCTGGAGAATCATAATGGCAGGTCAGTTTTATATATATGGTAAATTCAATGGTGTTGTTCAAAAGTACAACTATTCCCACCAAACCAAGCCCTCGTATGGCTATATTGATGGAAAAATACAAAAGTTATGGCTCTGGGAAGAAGTGGAACAAAAAACAAACACAAAAATGAAAAATTCCAAGGTTTTCAAGGGTTAAAAAATTAGTAATCCTGAAACAATAGGAAGTTAAAGTCTAAAAAAGCCCCAAATGGTCAGTGTGAAAATTGCAAGATTTCTTTTTTTTTTTTTATTTGTGATTCAGACTAGGAAAAAAGAACATTGTCAAAAATGTTTAACCCCTTCACGACAAGCACCGTACATGGTACATCTATGCCGCATATTGTGTCTCTCCCTTTGATATGGGCTATGGCACTTTCCCGCCACATGGCAGCTGATAACCCCTTAAATGCTGCTGTAAATCTCTTGAAAAAAAAAAACACACATACTAGGTATTAACGCGTTCAGAATCACCTGATCTATCAATATAAAAAAATAATTAATCAGATTGGTAAATGACATAGCTTAAAAAAAGATTGAAAAAAAATGCCAGATTGACATTTTTTTGTCTCTGCAACATTGCATTAAAATGCATTTAGCGGCAATTAACCCCTTACTTACCGCTGATGCAATAGTACTTAAGTGGTAAGTATCCCCTGCTTTGAAGTGGGCTCCGGCAGTGAGCCCACCTCAAAGCCGCGACATGTCAGCTGTTATAAACAGCTGACATGTGCCCACAATAGGCGCGAGTGGAATCACGATCCACCCGCACCTAATAACTAGTTAAATCCCGCTGTCAAACGCTGACAGCGGGCATTTAACTAGTACGTCCGACGGCCGGCCGGAAATGAGCGCAATGCCAACCCCCGTCACATGATCAGGGGTCAGTGACGCATTGCCTTGACAACCAGGGGTCTCATAGAAACCTCTATGGTTGTTGCTGGCAGATTGCTATGAGCGCCACCCGGTGGTCGGCGCTCATAGCAATGCAGTAAATCTGCTACATATGGGCGATCTGAGCATTGCCTATATGTAGCAGAGCTGGTCAAGTATGGCATACGTCTAGCCTCCTATGGAGGCTATTGGAGCATGCCAAAAGTTAAAAAAAAAGGGTTTAAAAATTTAAACAAATAAAAAAACTGTTTAAATCACGCCCCTTTCACCCCAATCAAAATAAAACAATTAAAAAAAATCAAACCGACACATATTTGGTATCACCATGTTCAGAATCGCCCGATCTATCAATAAAAAAAAGGATTAACCTGATTGCTAAACAGCGTAGAGAAAAAAAAAGTCAAAACCCCAGAATTACGTTTTTTTGATCGCTGTGACAATGCATTAAAATGCAATAACGGGTGATCAAAAGAACGTATCTGCAAAAAAAGTGGTGTCATTAAAAACGTCAGCTCGGCACACAAAAAATAAGCCCTCACCCGACCCGAGATCACGAACAATGGAGACGCTACGGGTCTGGAAAATGGTGCAATTTTTTTTTTCATCACATAGATAAAAGAGAACCTAGACATGTTTGGTATCTATGAACTCATAATGACCTGGAGAATCATAGTGGCAGGTCAGTTTTTGCGTTTAGTGAACAAAAAACAAGTGTGGGATTGCACTTTTTTTTAAATTTCACTGCACTTGGAATTTTTTTCCAGTTTTCAAGTAACATGTTAAAACCAATGGTGTCATTCAAAAGTACAACTCCTCCCGCAAAAAATAATCCTTCACATGGCCATATTGACGGAAAAATAAAAAAGTTATGGCTCTGGAAAGAAGGGGAGCGAAAAACGAAAAATCTAAAAAAAAGCTCTGGGAGTTAAGGGGTTAAAAGATTGTATCTGCACCAAAATGGTATCAATAAAAACATCAGCTCATCACTCATAAAAGCAGCCCTCACTCAGCCCTACATCATGAAAAACGGAGACACTTTTTTTCTTTTGTATTTTAACAAACTGGATTTTTTCTTACCACTTAAATAAAAAAGAACCTAAACGTGTTTGTTTTCTACAAACTCGTAATGACCTGGAGAACCGTAATGGCAGGTCAGTTTAAGCATTTGGTGAACATGGTAAAAAAAACCAAAAAAAAGTTTTGGCAGTGCACTTTTTGTGCAATTTCACCACAATTGGAATTTTTTCCCGTTTTCCAGTACACGACATAATAAAATGAATGGAGTCCTTCAAAAGTACAACTTGTCCCGAAAAATACAAGCCCTCACATGGACATATTGACAGAAAAATAACAAAGTTATGGCTCTGGGAAGCAGGGGAGCGAAAAACAAACTCAAAAATGAAAATGGGCTGTGGCGTGAAGGGGGTTAAAAGTACATGGTACACAAAAACCTGAGTTAAACAATAGGTCATTTTCTGATGATCTTTTAGAAGATCCAGAGTGAAGAACAGTACAAAGGGCATCTCTAACTTTAAAGAACCTGGCATGTATGTGTATTAAATTTTTCTTCAATGGACCCCATGTAAGACACAAGAGCAGAGACACAAATGATATCCAACATTTTGATAAGCAGATTAGGACTTGCGAGGGAGCCTCCAATGCAGATGTGAGCAGAGCCGTAAAGGGCATCTGCCGTAGGATCAACCCTCCTAAGCCGTCTATATGGGCATGGAGGTCATAGGAAGCTGAATAAAGCTATACCTTGATATCTGCGATCCAATGAATGACTCCTGGGAAATCCACAGTTTTCTTTAACCACCTATCTACAATACTCTAGTAGAAGCTTATAACATATACTGTATAATAAATAGTTGGTAGTTATTTTGAGTTATTGAGGATTTCAGAATGTTGCACATTGGCTTCATCCAACATACATACAGATTAGACATTTTATTTTTCCTATAAAATTGAAATCAATAGGACTCTGCAGCAATAGGCGATTTATCTCAGTCCGTTTCATTGCACGTCTGCAGCCAGGATACTCTCCAGCTGTCGGGGTAGACTTTTGCATGACACGAAGCCGTGTGAGCTGGGTTGATGAATATTCCGCCTCCTACACAAAGCAAGCAAAAGATCCAATTATTCAGGATGTTTACCTCACTCATGGCAGCATAAGAAGTGAAAAAATACATTTCCATGACAAGATCACAAATACTAGTTACCTACGGAGCCAGAATGATATTTTTAAAAGATCACACAATCAAGCATTGGGGTTTCATATTTATTCATTCCTCCAATGTGAAGACTTAATATTCTTTTTAGCACTTTCAAAGTTATCTTGCTCTCCCTACCAGGGAAAAAGATACCGATAATGGCGGCATTTGGATAATGGCGGCAATTACAGTGACCAAAAGACCCCAAAACCCATATAAATCTGCATTGCAACGTGGTTTTACATTCTTTAGCAATTCTTGCGCTGATCAAGCTGGAGAACAGTCTACGGACATTAGTGATGTCGCTACTGGAATCATTTTTTATAAATGGATAATTCAGAAATGAGTAAAATGGACTTTTTTCCACCCTTAAGGAGCATAGCAGCTCATACTTCCATTTTTGAAGTATAAGGAAAATGCTCTTTATACATTATACACTATTTTTGTAAGGGCTTTATAGCCACGACTGCCATTACAAATTTGTTTTCCAATGTATTTTCCCAATGATACTGGACCCAATGATACTGGACCCAATAATGCGGGACCCAATGATACTGGACCCAGTGATACTGGCCCCAATGATAATGGACCCAATGATACGGGACCCAATGATACTGGACCCAATGATAATGGACCCAATGATGCGGGACCCAATGATACTGGACCCAATGATACTGGATCTATTTTTCCAATAATTTTAGACCCAAATGACTTTAAACAGCGGGAATATTACTGCTGACTGTGCTGTTCTTGCCTTTGAAAAACTAGACCAGAAAGGCATATGTGCAGGGATTGTTCAGGACTTGCATATTGATGACCTATCTGGTGTCAAGTGTCTGACCTCAACCAAACCAATATTGACGACCAATCCTAGGAATAAGTAGTCAATATGCAATGTCCTGAACTACATATCCGAACTCATCAGTGGACACAGAAGTTATTTTGGATCTGCCCATGATGAGTTAGATGAAGGCCATCACATGGCGATAAATTGATGACCCACTGTGGTTCTTACTGCTGAGATCATCACTAAATGGCAGAACCAGGTTCCTCCAGCCACAAGGCCACCCTTGACATCTCAGGCATGCATCCTACATACATATTATTTCCAAGAAGCCAGTCACATTTTTTGAGCTCCTCACACATTTAGCTGATATGGCTACCAACTCACCATTTACATGGCTTCCTCCGTAAAATGTATCTCTGGAGAAGCTTGATAGACTGGATGCATTGGAAGTAGAAGCAGTGTTGTTAGACATTGTCGACTGGTACGAATCAGGTGACACGTGTATGCGCCCGTTATATCGTGCATCCCCATTGCTTAGTCTACTCCATTCTAAAAAAAGAAAAGAGTGCATAAAATATATTAACAATGTAAGGAATCAGGTCACGTTTATTGCATAAGTGCTAAAAGCTTGTGTAAAATACCAAATGGCTCTATTCAATAATATCACAAAAACATCAGTCATTTATGGTCACAAACCATTATAAAAGGTTACCAAAATTTACCAAAAAACACTTTCTCTTATTAAATGTTAATATTCCAACAGATTGAGGAGGTACCGTATATTGCTACCCAGCTACCACTAGCGTCACATACAAACATAAGTGTGGATGGTCTGCAGTGATTAGCAAAACTTTTTTGGTTACAGACATGGGACAGTAGAGCAATAAGGAATAAAAAAATATTAGAGAGTTTTGCTAGCATTTTGTTTTTACTTTTGCAATGTTAGTCTCCTTTTATGGTGTTTCTCCCATTGGCACAATCCTTATATGTTGGATGGGTTCCTTGACAATAAACAGATCCCAATGTATTACCCTGCTTGGACCTGTCATGATCCCAGTGCAGGTTTTTGAGCTGCACGTCAGGGGTTAATGTCTGGAGCTCAGTACAGGTTTTGACCTGCACACCTCGGGTTAATGATTGTGGCCTCTTTTTGCTTCTGGGAGAGCTTCTTAAACCCCTGGGGAGCTCCAATCCCTGTCAGTTATACTTTTGCCTTTGGCCGAGTGTGGTGAACTCTGTGAGCCTGTTCGTTGTTATAGCTTGTTTATATGGTTCTGACCCGGTTCTGTTCCCCGTTGTGAGTTTGCCTGTTGATTCCGTACTGCGCTACCCTCCCTGTGTATGACTCGTTGCCTGTGACCTGACTACTCTCTGCTCGCCCCTCTTGTACCTTGCAGCTATCTCTGTGTATGACTCATTGGCTACGTCCTGACTATCCTCCCTGTCTATGCCCCTTAGTAACTTTGTCTCGCAGTTACCCTGCTAGTTCTCTTGCAGCTCCTAGCTCTCTGGAGGTTAGGCCACGCCCCTAGCAGTCGCGTGCTTCAGGTCCTGCTGTTCTGAAGTACGCATCTACTCGGCTGCTGCCCGCTCCACAGGTATCTTTGAGCACTGTTTTTGTACTCAGGACACGCGCACTGGCTCAGTGAGCAAGCTCAGTGCGGTGTTCCTGACAGGACCCATCACAATCAACTTTAATCTGTGGGGAAACCTTTCTGTAAGCTTTCAATTTCCCTGCAGTGCCACCATAGGAGAAATTAGGTATTACACACTGCCAATATAAATCAGTGTGTTATCAGTGTAATGCAGGACATAATAGGTCCTCCAGAGCGAGACACACTTTCTGTAGCCACTCTCCACTCCAGACAAGTGATAAAGATGATGGACAAAGAATTCCCTCTAATAACCCACAGTTCCTTAATAGGGTGTATTAAATTGTTTAAAAAAATGGGAAAGCCTCTTAGGTAGTAGAGATGAGCGAATACATTTCTAGGACCCTTGTGTTGCAGCCTAGTCTGTATTCTGTGCCCAGTAGGCAGGAGACCAGTGAGCCACCTCCTACTTGCTGGAATCCCCAGGGACCTTTCTAATTTGTAAGAGCCACAGATGTGGGCAGGTAGAAGGTAGTTAGCTGGGTTCTTGTGCCAACATGGCTGTTGGATAAGGGTCTTGCCGATAGATTCCCTCATATCTATTAAGTTCAGTTTAGAACATCAAAAAGGTTGTCCCATACACTGTTATGAGACATGAATGCGATAGAGCAATAACTCCTGCTTATTAACAAGAGTGGGAAACTACTCAGAAAGATGCACCGTAATAAGTTATTTCCCCTGTGATGGTGTAGCAAGGGAAATATATGGCCAATGACAGCTCCACTGCAAGAACAGCGGATCACCAGGGGTTTCTAAAAAAAGGCTCAGCTGATCCTTAGGCCTGCTATGAATTTGAGAAGTGTCGTGTTGAAAGACAGAGATTATATGTACCTATTGCCATCTGTGATCAAAATAACAAATGCAAGTCATCTATGGAGATCCAAAAAAAACATTTTCCATATAATCATAACATGTGTAGTGGAGTGAGTTTCAAGCATTTCACTATTTTTGTTTCAGCATAATGTTCTTTCCATTGTATTTGTCTTTTACCAAACTGATCTATCATTATCACTGACATTTTGGGAGTGATTCATCAAAGTGATTATGCTATAATGCTTTTGAAAAGTGTCACAATTTTTGAGCAATGTGGATTTGTGGACATTTGAAGTATACACACCTGTTTGAAACAGTTCCCCCAAGCTGGGGAGGAACGGGGACAGGATAGGGCATGGCTACATCCATCCGTCAAATTCAGCATAATGCCGGTATCTTTTATACCAGAAATGCTACTCTATTCTCTGAGAAGATGCACAGAATTCATTAAGTGGCGTGAGCCACTCCTGCACCATCCTCCTGCAAGCCCTTAAGTTAGACTGGCATAGCCAACACCTATCGTTATGAATCAGTTCCTAAATGTTTTCATCCAGATTAAATTGAGAGTACCCACTAGAGCTATGATACCTTCCAAATGACACCAAACACTGGCACTAAGGTAACTTTTCCCCAAAGTCCCTACATATTTTTCTTTTAGCCCAGAAAGATCGGTTATCCCATGCCACAGCAAAAATCATGAGTTTGGGATGTAGGAGGGAAGAAGGGGCTGGCATATATGCTTGCCACTGACATTTGGGAATTGCCAGTGATAGTTCATTCTGCCTGGTTAGGAGCTGGAGATCTTATTCAGTGTTTGGAGCTGGTGTTTGGAGAATTATTTTTGGATTGTTTTTGCATGGTTTGTGCGTTAATACTCATCCGCTCCTATTTGGTCTCACCTACCTTACCCTTCCATGTGTTTAACTCTGTTATTTGGTGAGTGTATTTTGTATGATTGCAGTTTTCATTTATCCTTGTTTGTCTTCCCTTGTCTGTCTGATTAGTGTAATCCTATACACTTCGACCTCACACCACCTTGGGTGGGGGTGGGAACAGAAAAGGGGAAGTCATGAGCTTAACAATTCACGTGACTCCGGCGTCTCCATCTTGCTGGGTAATTCGGGGGATAGGATACAATAGGGCGCCCGCTAGTGTAAGAGATAGGGAAGGAGCCCATTTTCCTAAGAAATCCTGCAACAGTACAGTGACAACTGATTTATTAAACGTAGAGTGGTGATATAAATTACTTCCCCACCGCAAAGTGAAGATCGGCTTTGCCAGGATAATATGCAAAATATTTATAATAGTATATACAGTGGCATGTAAAAGTTTGGACATCCCTGGTCAAAATTACTGTTATTGTGAACAGTTAAGCAAGCTAAAGATTAAATGAGCTCTAAAAGGCCTAAAGTTAAAGATGACACATTTTCTTTCTATTTTAGGCAATAAAAATATATATACATATATACAGTTGTGGCCAAAAGGATTGACACCCCTGCAATTTTGTCAGATAATACTCAGTTTCTTCCTGAAAATGATTGCAAAACATTGATCATTTCACACAAAACTCCAAAAATAGGCCAGACAAAAGTATTGGCACCCTCAGCCTAATACTTGGTTGCACAACCTTTAGCCAAAATAACTGCGACCAACCACTTCCGGTAACCATCAATGAGTTTCTTACAATGCTCTGCTGGAATTTTAGACCATTCTTCTTTGGAAAACTGCTCCAGGTCCCTGATATTAGAAGGGTGCCTTCTCCAAACTGCCATTTTTAGATCTCTCCACATCTCCCTTTCGATTGTTTTATAGTTAAAGATGACACAATTCCTTTGTATTTTAGGAAAAAAAAAAAAAAAAAATATATATATATATATATATATATATATATATATATATACACACACACATTTTCATATTTTACATTTTAAAATTTGAAGAAAGGATAATGGGCTAATTCAAAAGTTTGGGCACCCTGCATGGTTATTAGCTAGTAGCACCCCCTTTTGAAAGTATCACCGCTTGTAAACACATTCTGTAACCAGACAACACCCTTTTAATTCTAGCCACAGGTCTAACCATAGATTTTCAATGATGTTCATATCAGGAGACTGTGTGGGCAATTGTAAAACCTTCAGCCTGCGCATTTTGAGGTCGTCTATTGTGGATTTTAACATGTTTAGGATCATTATCCATTTATAGAAGCCATCCTCTTTTCAACTTCAGCTTTTTTTTGCAGATGGTGTTATGTTTGCATCAAGAATTTGTTGAAATTTGTTTTATGAATAACTTATCTGTTGGAAACCATTGTGGATTCATCAGCAGCAGGGTAGGAGTGACATCTCCCTCCCGATCATTTTGCACTATTTGGTCCTTCTAGTGACCGATGTCCTTGCAGCAGCTGATATCTATGTCATGTCAGTTACATGTTGCTCTGTAGCAACTATATAAAGTGAGTGGATCCCTTTCCCTGCCACCTTTTTGTTACCAGTTAAGACCCTATTGCACTTTCTTTTTTCCCCAGTTTCGTTGTTTACATCTTTAAATGTAGGTGTTCTGCTCTCTTAATAGGGCAAAGAATGTTTTATTATGTGCTGGGTTAATTATAACACCATCTAGTGGTGGCTGAATTTATAGCAGTATCTTCAATAGCATTATAAAGCCTGTGACTTTAACAGAAGCAATGCACATGGGATTAAAGCAGTGCTTTGTGGGAAGGAAGCAATGTATTCTGGGATGAAGAAGAGCCATTTTGCTTCTGTGGATCTCATAGGATGCACGTGTTATTTTGTCCTCCTGTGTAACCTTTGTTTTTCCTGCAACTTCTCTACTGAGTCACTACCCGGCTAAAGGATATCTGGTAAGCTTAATTTTCTTGCAATGCAGTGATTCAGAGAGGTGTTATTTACTGTCTAGCAGCCAAGAGATGTCATTAACCCTTTATTGCCAGTTCTCAGTAAATGTAATCATAAACTAATGTATTCCTATGTAATGTTTGCATCTCAATGTACACTTCTGTGATTGTGTTAGCTGTGATCATCTGCCCAATTCTTATGCATGTTATTTGTATTCCTTGTAGTTTTACCGTGCATGTTCTATACTCTTCACAAGTAAACAAGTTAGACTACAGAGAACAGTCTGCTAATTTTGAAAGACAGAGCTGTGGTTTATACTGTATGCTGGATTGCACATCGTGTCAGCATGCCTGAAGGCAGAATAGTAGGCCTTTTAGAGATCATTTCATCTTCAACTTGCTTAACTTTTCACAATAACAATAATTTTGAGCAGGAGTGCCCAAATTTTTACATGCCACTGAATATTTATGAATATTATCTAAGAATGAAAGCTTCAAGTCTCCTGGAGGGACTAAAAAATTAAGTAAAAATGAATAATAAAATGTTTTTAAAAATTATAAAAGTTGAAAGAAAACTCATATCTAGATCAAAAGTGACCAGTTTTTGCTCAGATTTTATTACTGCTACTCCCCTAATTATTTAGTTTTTTTGTGGGGGGTTAGAGTTTGCCATACAGTCCCTGAGATATGGGCACTTTTAGTTAGTGCTATTTTTTATAGCCTCTACCAAGGAGGCGTGCCTGACAAGGTTCCTTGGGGGGTGTCTTTAGTCTGCTCTGCATAATTGCTCTGTGAGTAATAGCTAGTTGGCAAACTTTCGACATGGTGACAGATGCTTTTTAAATCACGCCCTTTTCATATCTCAAAATGAAAGAAATATAAAAAACATATTTGGTATTGCTATATCCATATAAATCCGATCTATGAAAATCAAAAGTTAATTAACCCATACTGTAAATAAAAAAAATTGAAAAGCCAGAATTGCCTTTTTTATCACTGTCCAACCTCCAAAAAGGCAATAAAAAGTGATTAAAAGATCAAATTTACCCAATATGGTAACAATAAAGTCCCCTATTTTTGGAAAAATATGAAAGTTACAATCCCCAAGGACAACAAGGACCACATCTGCAAGGAGTTTGTATGTTCTCCCCGTGTTTGCGTGGGTTTCTTCCGGGTTCACCGCTTTCCTCCCACACTACAAAGACATACTGATAGGGAATGTAGATTGTGAGCTCCATCGGGGACAGTGCCAATAATGTCTGTAAAGTGCTGTGGAATTAATGGCGCTATATAAATGAGTAAAATAAATAAAGTCTCAGAAAATGGCAAAGCAAACCAATTATTTTAAAGTTCAGATTTTTTTAACCACTAAAATACATTTGAAAATCCTATAGGTTTGATATTGCTGTAATCCTACTGACCTAAAGAATAATGTTACCAGGTCATATTTACCCCACAGTGAATACCTTAAAAATGAATTCCAAAAAATAATGGCGAAAATGCGTTATTTTTTTTAATCATTTCACTGCAATTGCAATTTTTTTCCTACTTTTCAGTACATTCTATGGTAAAATGAAAAGTATCATTCCAAACTATAAATTGACCCCCAAAAAACAAGATCTCATGTGGCTATGTCGACGAAAAAATAAAAGTTATGACTCCTGGATGAAGGGGAGGAAAAAACTAAAAGCATTAAATCTAAAAATCGTCGACTCATTATGGGGTTAATTGTGATTTATTTTGTAAAGCACAAAGAAAAACAACCGAAAAGTCAATTGAAAGAGTTACCCCATTAAAAAGCAAAGAAGTGACTCAAACGCATGGATCAATCACCCATGACGGATTTTAAAATAGTATTACAGTAAAATGTAACCGCACCTGAATAATTGTCAATTCTACATCTGCCACAGCAAAGGTACATCCTCCAATGTCTTCTTACATTCTCCTTAATTAGACAGTGGAACACAAAAATAAAAAATCCTAACATGGAAGGGAAATTAAGAATTTAATATTTATTGCATTAATGCCTCTTTATTGTCATATTTAAGGCACCTGACATTACGAAAGTGCTCGCTACACAGTAGTATGTACATTTATGACTCTTAAGAGTTAATCCAGCACTACACTAAGAACATGTGCACTATCACTCCTAAGTAATGTAGGTCCTGTTGGGTGTTTTGTAAATAAACTAGATGTCAGCGTATCTACCCATGGCTCTGCCTAGATCAGATCCGTGTGAAGTATTAGCGGGCTGCCCGGGCAGCACACAGACCCTTTGAGTTATCCGATTCTGATCCTTAAAATCTGATCAGGACATGCTCTGAGTCTTACTGATCTTATGGTCAAATCTGTGATTTTCATGGATGTCTGAATGGATTGATGAAACTCTAGGGGTCCTTGACCGTCTGATAAAAAAATCAGCTATCATGTGCCCCTAACAGTCGTGGGTGGAATCGCGATCCACCTGCGGCTGTTAAACATGTTAAATGCTGCTGTCAATCATTGACAGTGGCATTTAACTGGAGCGTGCTTGAAGCACATCATAAGACCCGCCTATCGGCACCCTACAATCATGTGACAGGGCTTGATACAGATTGGGGGTCTGCAGAAGATCCCCGTGCTTGCCTAGCAGATCTCATGAATGCCGGCCCATAGTCGATTTTCATAAGAGATGATGATTTCTGCTGCATTTAGCAGGGCTGAAGCTCTGCTACGTGTAGCACAATTGATCAGAAGATCACAGCTTCAGGTGTCCTAAGGATCTATTGAAGCAAGTAAAAAGTAGAAAAAAGTTTCAAATATATATATATATATATATATATACACACACACACACACACACCGTATATACTCGTGTATAAGCTGAGATTTTCAGCCCATTTTTTTGGTCTGAAAGTCCCCCTCTTGGCTTATACACGAGTCATATACCTAGGGGTCGACGGGGGAGGGGGAGCGGGGGTGTCAGAGATCATACTGACCCCCCGGCACGGTCTCTTCAGCTCCACGGTCTCCCTTCCTGCCTTCAGCGGTCACGTGGCTCATTAAACTCTTAAACTCATGAATATGCGCATATTCATGAGTTTAATGAGCGGTACCATGTGACCACTGAAGGAAGGAAGAGCTGCCGGAGACCGTGGGAGTCGGAGAAGCAGGGCTTCAGAGACCATGCCAGGAGGGGGTAAGTATATCCAATATTCACCTGTCCCAGGTCCATAGCTGCTCACCGCTGTCTGCTGCGTCCTGTGTCAGGGACGTTTAGGCAGCAGGGGGCGCGGTGACATGGTTAGTGCACGCCGCGCCCTCTGCTGGCTGAACAGTCACTGACACAGGAAGCGGCAGACAGCGGTAAGCAGCGATGGACCCCGGACAGGTGAATATCTCAGGTGCCAGGTCCTGAGCAGAAGAGGTGAGTATGGCATTTTTTGCAGCAGCAGCACCATATGGGGGCATAATATATGGAGCATCTTATGGGGGCAGCATATGGGGGGCATATTCTATGGAGCAGCATATGGGGGCATATTCTATGGGGCAGCATATGGGGGCATAGTCTGTGGAGCAGAATATGGGGACATATTCTATGGAGCAGAAGCGAAAAGACGCGCACTCTTGCTATAGAGGTACAGTAGGTGCTGACTGTACGTGGAGGGTCCCCAAACAATAGTCAATAGATGAACAGTCGCACTCAAGAGTGGATTAATCTTGCCAAACAATCTTCAAGATTTTTGAAATTTTTGAATTTTTTATTTTATTTTCAATAAATCAAATAGTGTGACACCGCAGACAAAAGAAGTATCCAAGATGTGAGTATAATATGGGTATCCAGGATGTGAGTATAATATGGTTACGTTTCGACCTACTTAGAGGCCTTTCTCAAACCATACTGCAAAGTAAAATAAAGAGCTATTACAACACTGAATATGGACAACAGACTCACAGAAAAAAAGAAAAAAGCTGAAAAAAACAGACATACTAAACATGAGAAAAAATAATCGAAAAAAGAAAAAATGGAAAAAAAAGGGAAGAATGGTGGCATAAGGCCCTAAAAAAAGAGGCACATAATTATACAAATTTAAACATGACAACATAGAGATCCCTAGGGCAGCTAGGAGAATGTCGTATAAAAAATAAAAAATAATAAAGTATTCAAGGGCATTAGAGACTATTGGCAACAAGTCAATTTTAACATATTATGCATCAGGGGTAACAATGGGGGTAAGCAGCAGCCATAAAACATAGGAAATGAGTATGGCTCCAGTGTGGCTGGAGCGTCCTGGCGCCTGTATGAGGCTTACGACGCATAAGGAGGAAATGAACAGGGGGAGCATGCGCTGTGGAGGGTCAGGCTGAAGTGAAACAGGGTGCCTGCGCAGCTGAGGAATGTGAGTGTAGGGAGGAGGCGCGCAATAGCTCTAAGCAGCGCCTGCACTGTGGGAGAAGGGACTCAGCAGTGGGGGGAGAGGAGAGAGAGAGAATGGATTAGGATAGATGACAGAGAGGAGGGAGGAAGGATAGAGAGAAAGGAATGAATTGAATGATGCCAAGGATATGTCAGTAAATGAAGAAAAAGTAAAGAGAAAGTGAATGATGAAATATAGAATGAAGAGAATGAAGGAAGAGTAGGGGGGGGAAGAAAGAAAGATGGAAAAGGGAGAATGAATGAGAAGAGAGAATTTAAAAATAAAAACAAAAGTAAAAAAGGAAAATCAAGACCACAAAGTAAAAGTGAAAAATATGAAAAATTGGGGAATAAAAAAATTTAAAATAAATGAAAGATAACAGAAAAATAAAAATTGAAAAAATGAAATAAAGAGATAATTAAAATAAAAAAAAATAATGAAAAAAAAAATTAAAAAATATATAAAAAAATTAAAAAATAATTATAAAAAAATTATAGTCTCCCCCGTTCTCAATTCACACGTTACAAGGATTGTCACAGACCCTACTCTTGCTCCTATCCGCCTTAATGAAATGTCAAACAAATTCAAAGCAAGGCATTATCCCACTAAACTTCTTGAATGTGAAGCACGCCGTGCCCTGGAACCTCGCCCCCTGCAACCATCTCAACCCAAAGGGGAACGTGTTATCTTCGTACACACTCACCATCCTGTTATGCCCAAAATGTATTACATCATCAACAAACATTGGTCTATTCTACCTAGATCTTACCCCCACATTGAGGCATTTAAAACACCAGCACTTATGTGCAAACACCGACCCAGAAACATCAGAAATGAGCTGGTCAGAGCGGACATTGGTAGTCTAGTTAGAACTCCTAGGCAGACCTTTCTTGGAACCGAACGCAAGGGCACCTTCCCCTGTCTTGGTTGCGCCTGTTGCTCCAATGTGATCAAGGGGAGCGACATAACACATCCACATATTGGCAAACGTTATGGCATTAGGGGCTTTTTTACATGTGACACAAACTATGTGGTTTACCTAATTAAGTGCCCCTGCGGCCTACTGTACGTAGGCGAAACTACTCAGCACGTGCGTGACAGAATTTCTAGCCATAAATCGACTATTCGGTGCAAGAAAACCTGACTTCCAATCCCATACCACTTCGTCAACGCCAACCACTCAGTATCTCAACTCAGATTCCAGGTTATAGAGAAAGTTGAAAGACCACGCAGGGGAGGTGACCACATCAAGCTTCTAAAATCAAGGGAATCGTTTTGGATATATAGGTTACAGACTTTGGCCCCTAAGGGCCTTAATCGTGAGTTGGATCTATGTCCATAACAGTCTCTTGGAACTCTACTTGTCGTATGCATTTTTGGCATAAGCATGTATATACAGTACATATATCATTAACTTAATATTATGTTGTCTCTTTAACCCTTAGGGTGGTGGAATGGCGGCTTTTCATCTCATTTCTTGCTAATTCTTTATTTTTCAGATCCACTAAATTTTTCCCCCTCCCCCGCATGGGTGAGTATTTCCGTGTTATGGTAATTTTTCAAAAAAAAATTTTTTATAATTATTTTTTAATTATTTTTTTATATATTTTTTAATTTTTTTTCATTATTATTTTTTTATTTTAATTATCTCTTTATTTCATTTTTTCAATTTTTATTTTTCTATTATCTTTCATTTATTTTAATTTTTTTTTTTTTTATTCCCCAATTTTCATATTTTTCACTTTTCCTTTGCAGTCTTGATTTTCCTTTTTTACCTTTGTTTTTATTTTTAAATTCTCTCTTCTCATTCATTCTCCCTTTTCCATCTTTGTTTCTTCCCCCCTACTCTTCCTTCATTCTCTTTATTCTATATTTCATCATTCACTTTCTCTTTACTTTGTCTTCATTTACTGACATATCCTTGGCATCGTTCAATTCATTCCTTTCTCTCTGTCCTTCCTCCCTCCTCTCTCTCATCTATCCTAATCCATTCTCTCTCTCTCCTCTCCCCCCACTGCTGAGTCCCTTCTCCCACAGCGCAGGCGCTGCTTAGAGCTATCGCGCCTCCTCCCTACACTCACATTCCTCAGCTGCGCAGGCGCCCTGTTTCACTTCAGCCTGACCCTCCACAGCGCATGCTCCCCCTGTTCATTTCCTTCTTCTGCGTCGCAAGCCTCATACAGGCGCCAGGACGCTCCAGCCACACTGGCGCTATGACGCCATTATCCTGCACCCCCCGAGCATATATATACCGCGCTTTCCTGAGTCCACACCTACGCAGGTCCAGGCTGATCCCATGTCACCAGGTCAGTTCAGTAGCACCAGTCGGTGCTTTATTTTTTCTCATTTTCATTTCTCCATACTCATTTCCTATGTTTTCTCCTACAGCCCCTGTTTGGGACTTCTGAAAATATTTTCATTAACCTTTCACCTTGTCACTTCTTGAGGTCAGTATTCAGTATACCTGCCTTACTTGCCTGCTGCTTACCTCCACCACCCCTGTTGCCTTATCATGTATAAGAAGATAATACTATAAAATGCATGTTTTATTTATGGCTGCTGCTTACCCCCATTGTTACCCCCGATGCATAATATGTTAAAATTGACTTATTGCCAATAGTCTCTAATGCCCTTGAATACTTTATTATTTTTTATACGACATTCTCCTAGCTGCCCTAGGGATCTCTATGTTGTCATGTTTAAATTTGTATAAATATGTGCCTCTTTTTTTAGGGCCTTATACCAACATTTTTCCCTTTTTTTTCCGTTTTTTCTTTTTTCGATTATTATTTTTTCTCATGTTTAGTATGACCGTTTTTTTCAGCTTTTTTCTTTTTTTCTGTGAGTCTGTTGTCCATATTCAGTGTTGTAATTGCTCTTCCTTTTATTTTGCAGTATGGTTTGAGAAAGGCCTCTAAGTAGGTCGAAACGTAACCGTATTATATTCACATCCTTGATACCCATATTATACTCACATCTTGGATACTTCTTTTTCTGCGGTGTTACACTATTTGATTTATTGAAAATAAAATAAAAAATTCAAAAATTTTGAAAATCTTGAAGATTGTTTGGCAAGATTAATCCACTCTTGAGTGCGACTGTTCACCTATTGACTAATATTCTATGGAGCAGCATATGGGGGCATATTCTATGGGGCAGCATATGGGGGGCATAGTCTATGGAGCAGCATATGGGGGCAGCATATTGGGGGCATATTCTATGGAGCTGCATATGGGGGCAGCATATGGGAGCATATTCTATGGAGCAGCATATGGGGGCATATTCTATGGAGCTGCATATGGGGGCAGCATATGGGGGCGTATTCTATGGAGCAGCATATGGGGGCATATTCTATGGAGCTGCATATGGGGGCATATTCTATGGGGCAGCATATGGGGCATAGTCTATGGAGCAGCATATGGGGGCAGCAAATGGGGGCATATTCTATGGGGCAGCATATGGAGGAATAATCTATGGGGCATCATATGGGGCATAATCTATGGAGCATTTTATGGGGGCATAATCTATGGAGTGTATCTTATTTTGGCATAATCTATGAAGCATCTTATGGGTGCATAATCTATGGAGCATTTTATGGGGCATAATCTATGGAGCATCTTATGGGGCATAATCTATGGAGCATTTTATGGAGCATCTCATGGGGGTATAATCTATGGAGCATCTTATGGGGCATATTCTATGGAGCATCTTATGGGGCCATAACCTTTGTGCAGCATTATATGGGGTGTATTTTTTATGGAGCATCTTATGGAGCATCATGAACTGTATGGAGCATTATATGGGGCTCCCGATTCAATATGGGTATTAAAAAACATTTAGCCTACTGATGTCTCAATTAATTTTACTTTTATTGGCATCTATTTTTATTTTTGAAATTTACCAGTAGCTGCTGCATTTTCCACCCTAGGCTTATAGGCGAGTCAATACGTTTTCCCAGTTTTTTGTGGCAAAATTAGGGGAGGTCGGCTTATACTCAGGTCGGCTTATACATGAGTATATACGGTGTATATATATATATATATATAAAAGTTCAAATAACTCCCTCAGATTTGGTATTGCTGAGTTCAGAAAATGTCCGACCTATCAAGATATAAAAATAATTAATCCGATCGGTAAACGGCATAACAAGAAGAAAATATCAAGGTCGTGAAGGGGTTAAATGACGTTGCTGGTTGAGCATGATTATTTCATGAGTGATCATATAACCATTTATACTTGTTAAACTTGGCCTCGTCAGTGACACCAGGCAATTAATTGACAATATTTTGGGAAATATTATTTTACAAAAAAAATTCATGGACGAAAAATATTTTGTTTGATATTTTGAAACATTTTTTAGCCAAAAAAGGTTAAACACAGCTGACGTCATTTCAAATTATGGCGGTCTGTGATCAGTCAGCTAAAATAATCATTTTGGTTGAAATTGTACCCATTAACCAACTTTAATCTAATACATATGGGTACTTTGTGATGAATTAATAAACAGAAAAAACGTATCAAAATAAAAGATATGACAAAGAAAACAGTTATACAATACAAATTTGCATGGAATAAATCGAATAATCTTTTTAATATTCTATTGAACCCTCACTTTCCTTTGTCCCTCATTCTCATTCCTTTTTGTATCCTGGTGCAAACCTTTCCTCTTCCCAATATTTTATATGTATGTTAATGTCATAATAGTAAAAGAACACAAATAAAATAAAAAAAAGAAAAGATAATAAAATAGAACAGAGCATCAACAGCAAATACATTAATTTGAAAAAAGGTTCCAATACAAAGCAACCTTGTTAAATGTTACAAATACGTCCTTATGTAAATACATGGAATTAATTGTATTAATTGCTACATTTACACTTATTTTGTGATCTTTGGATTTTTTTTATAAAAATATTTGCAGCACGTACCTAGTAATGTATTAAAAATAACAAATAGATATGAAAAGGCGACTCGTACAGGACCCCAGGCCATGAAGATAAAACCCCAGGTTAATCCAAGTAAGAGGCCGAGACTGAGAGTACTTTTAATGTCATGCAGGAAGAGTGTCTTCCAATCCTTTATCCGTGTAGACTTTAGGGTCTTGATTTGTACAAGTACAACGATGAACATAGAAATGTTGAGAAAGAAGATCAATCCGAAATAGCATACAACAGCCGTATAAAATACTGTATCATTCTTGATCCAACAGCTGCAAAAAGAATTGATATTTGTAAATGGAAAACAAAAATGAATGACAATATAGTAAAATCACAGCTTTGCATTTACTCAGTCTTTTAGTAAATATCCTATTTTTTGTGAAAAACTTAAACGAGTAGCTTCAATTTTGAAAACTTTTGATTATTGGGGTACATGTAACAGAATTCCTACTGATTGGTGAAACAACAGGGTAGAAGTACTCAGCCGAGGGACACTAAACAAGGTTAATATTTTTTTTAATACATTTAGTTTGAACGAGAATATTTTATAACTTCCTTTGATTATCATTTAGACAATTTATATCTATATATTTAGAATAAATAACTGTGCTTTGTATTAGATTTGTAGGCCCAGTTCATAAAACCAATGAGACAGGATGTTGGTTTACCGAAACTACTGAGAATTGCTGAAAACTTTGAGACCCAGGTTAATCATTGATTCACAGTCTTTTTGCTGATAACATCTGTGAGTACAATAAACCCCTTGTGTATGGGTCAGACAAAGCTTTGCACATCAACTGATGCTGTTGTGTGTGTTCTTGTCTCCGATTAATTGTCGCCCTGATTTGATCAACAACGGCAACGTGTTAAGGGGGTTTTACACTAAGCGATATCGCTAGCAATATCGCTAAAACGTCACTGGTTTTGTGACGTTATAGCGATATTGCTAGCGATATCGCTATGTGTGATACTTACCAACGACCGGCTCCCCCGCTGTCCATCGCTGATCGCGCGAGAATGTCCGGCTCCATTTCTCGTCGGGCGCTTCCTGCTGGGACTTCCTGCTGTGACGTCCAGCGACGCGTGGAGGCGGGCGGGAGGACGCAGGATCGCTGTTTGTGAATGGTAAGTATCGTGCGCTGCGTCGCTGCTGCATCGCTGTGAGGTCTTTCTGTATGAAAGCTCACTAGCGATCATTTAGCGATGCACCAGCGATCCTGACTGGGTCGGATCGCCGGTCGGATCGCTGGTGCATCGCTAAATGTAAAAGGGCCTTTAGAGGCCCTTGGTGACTCCCGTAAAGCTCTTCCATGACACTGTGCATGACTCCAGGAGGAGAAAAACCATAGCATATTGCCTCTCCTCACTTATGTAACCAGTCTAGTTCTGCCCTTCCTAAATTCTCTTCAGAAATTTTGTCCCTCTTAGCATCCGTTATGCACCCTCCATGCACTTAATAGCCCTCTGTACCTGTACTTCTACACATACTGGCTGGTGACCGGATCATGCAGCATTTTGAATACCCCATTTATTATACTGATGGCTGGACCGAACAATACAAGCACTTTTTACCATTTACCTTTCGTTTCCCCCAATTTCCTCATAGATTGTGAGCAGGGACTTCACTCCTATTGGTATCTGTTGAATTATCTGTTGCTCTGTAATGTCTTTATTGTCAGTACAAGTTCCCTCAGAAATATGAAGTGCTATGGAATATGTTAGCACAACAGAAATAAAAATTATTATTATAATTATTATTATCCTTCTTAAGCCTGTTTTTTTTACTATGGCAGATCAATAAACAAACATGTAAAAAACAGAGATATGTTTGATATTGATCTGATTAGTGGATCAAAATTGCCCATTTAGCTTAATAGGTCTGTGAAACAAAAATGGACACCACATGGATGCCATGTTGCATTCTGGCACTTGTCCATTTTCTACTGTTTAAGGGTAATCTTCATAGAGTCATGCTTTCTTTCTAATTGTCACATACCGCGACCTTAAAAACAAAAAGAGAGTGGAATACTTGCTCATGTAGTCACTCCTTAGTGCCTAATCAGTCAATGACCCAGATGGTTAGCCCATTTGATGCTGTGATCAAACCTTTTTTTTTACTTACACAGTGTTTAAAAATAATTAAAAAAGAGTGAAAAGTAAACATAATTGGCATCAGCACTTTTACAACAATCTACACTATAAAATGAAGGTGTTATTATTTATGCAAAAGCAAAACATTATTCAGAGTAAATCCAATTAATTCTTACAATACAGCAGGGTTCTCTAACTCCTTGTCCTCATACATGTCTCCATAAAAATGAACGTTAGCAGAGAGTAGTGCGGCAACAACAACTAGAGGGATTCCTGTATCAGAAACATATAAAAAAATGAATTATTTATGAATTATTTAATCATGTAGACAGAATAAACTTTTTTCTTTCGGGATTAAAAGTAGAACATCTACAGTACCATAAAAAAGATTTAGACAGGTTTCGAAAAAAATGCTGCAAAGTAAGAATGTTTTCAGAAATAGCAGTGATACTACATTAGATTACTTTATCAATTAACTAAATCTAAAAAATAGAAATCTATATCAATATTTGGTGTGATCGCCATTTGCTATCAAAACAGCGTCAATTCCTCTCTTTACATTTGTACACAGTTTTTGAAGGAACTCGGTAGGGAAGTTTTCCCAAGCATCTTGGAGAACTTACCATAGATCTGTGGATGTCACTTGTGCAAATCCTACTGTCTCTTCATATAATCCCAGACAGACTCGATTGTGTTGAGATCAAGGTTCTGTGGGGTCATATCATCACTTCCAGCTAGTTAATTACCCCTTGAGGACACAGCCAATTTTCGTTTTTGCATTTTCATTTTTTTCCTACCCTTTTTCAAATAGCCATAACCTTTTCATTTTTATGCCAACAGACGTATGTGGGCTAGTTTTTTGCTGGATGAGTTAAATATTTGACTGATATTATTTATTTTGCCTTATAGAGTAAGAAAATATGGCAGAAAAATCCAAGTGTGGTGAAATGGTGGGAAAAAAATGCAATTCCTCCATTGTTTTTTGGGCTTTATTTTTGGGGCAGTCAATGTCCTGTAAAAATCCACCTTACAGCATTTACCTATCAGGATAATTTATACTTTGCTAGATCGGATGCTGTGATACCAAACAGTTATGGTATATATATTTTTTAAATTTTGACATTTCTTTACATTTAATTGGGAAAATGTGGGTGTAATTCACATTTTTTTGCTTTTTTTATGCTTTTTTTTTTAAATATTTTTCAAAACTTATTGCTTTTCACTTTTTTAGTCCCCTTAGGGTATTGAACCTGAAATTGTTTCATCACATGTACTATATACAACAATACTACAGCATTGCTGTATATTTTAAAAATCAGTGTTTTGACACTCAGCCGCAAGCTGGACATCACAGGAGGAATCACAGGATAGGCCTTCTGCCTGCCCCTGGCTTTAACAGCAACTCACTGGCTCCCCATGATCATGTGAAGTCCGATGGGTGGGCGTTCATCCATTATGTTGCCCGTAATCTGTATAATTCAATTGAGGAACAAACTGAAATTATTTTGAAAGGGAAAATCAAAACATAAAAAGCTAAAATAACGTATTTGCACAAATGTGAAAACCCTCCTACAGTTGGAAATGTGATTGTATTCAGAATTAGCCAATTCAATTGAACTTATGAAAAAAGGTAAAAGGTAGTCAGTGCACAGCCACCTTCCTTTACTGTGATTCTGATAAATCCCATATAAAGTTTATCTGCTCTAGTAGGATTTTCCTACCATTTTACAGAAAA
This sequence comes from Dendrobates tinctorius, assembly GCF_039654945.1. Lineage (NCBI taxonomy): Eukaryota > Metazoa > Chordata > Amphibia > Anura > Dendrobatidae > Dendrobates > Dendrobates tinctorius. The sequence continues at coordinate 19,994,980 of NW_027361801.1, read as the reverse complement.
AGTAATTATCCATAAACAGCTTACAACACAGCAAAAGGATCTCATTGTTGAAAGCTATCAGTCAGGAGAAGGGTACAAAGAATTTCCAAGGCATTAGATGTACTATGGAACACCATGAAGACGGTCATCAAGAAGTAGCTTAAATTTAGCACAATAGTGTCATTACTTAGAACTGAACATCCCTCAAAATTGTTGAAAATTCAAGAAGAGAATTAGTCCAAGAGGCTGCCAAGAGGCCTAAAGCAACATTAAAGGAGCTGGAGGAATTTCTGTACTACTTATGTACTGGTTGTGTACTGCATGTGACAACAAACTCCCATATCCTTCATGTCTGGCCTGTGGGGGAGTGAGGGCAAAATGGAAGCCTTTTCTTACAATGAAAAACATTCAAGCACGTCAGTGTTTTACCAAACCTTACATTAAGTCTGTTAGTGGGAAAACGTCTTATAATCTGATAAGATCAAGGTGGAATTCTTTTGTCCGTAATTCCAAAAGGTACAGTATGTTTGGTGGAAAGTTAACACTGTGCATCACCAAAAGAACATCTTTCCCACAGTGTAGTATAGTGGAGACAGCATTATGCTTTTAAGCTGTTTTTGGCAGCTTGAACTGGGGCTATAGTCAAGGTGGAGGGAATAATGCACAGTTGCAAATATCAGTCAATTTTGTTTCAAAGCCTACAGTCCCCAGCTAAAAAGCTGAAGAGGAATTTCACATTTTAGCATGACAACGACCCTAAGCATAACTCCAAAACAAGAAAAGATAAACGTTTTGGAATGGCACAGTGAGAGCCCAAACCTATATCCAATAGAAAATATGTGTGATGACTTGAAGAGGCCATTGTACACAGTAGATGCCTTCTCTTAGCGGCAGCACGGTGGCTCAGTGGATAGCACTGTAGCCTTGCAGCGCTGGAGTCCTGGGTTCGTATCCCACCAAGGACATCTGCATCTGCAAGGAGTTTGTATGTTCTCCCCGTGTTTGCGTGGGTTTCCTCCGGGCACTCCGGTTTCCTCCCACACTCTAAAGACAAGATAGGGACTTTAGATTGTGATCCCCATCGGGGACAGTGATGAAAATGTGTGCAAACTGTAAAGCGCTGCGGAATATGTTAGCGCTATATAAAAATAAAGATTATTATTATTATTCTCAACCTGACAGATTTGGATCATTACTGCAACAGTAGGAAAAGATTGCCAATTCTAGATTTACCATGCTGATAGACTACAACCCAAAAATAACCTGAATGCTGTCAAAAATTCAAAAGGTACTCTATTTTTCAGACTATGATGCACTTTTTTCCCCAAATTTGGGATAAAAATGGGATGGTGTCACGTAATCCGAATGTAGCTTAACGGGAGTGGGGGAGGCGGCGGTTGAGCGGGGTCACAGGAGGCAGGGTCATTGCTGCAGGAAGCTGGTGGTGGCAGAAGTGGAGCAATACTGAGGGCCCTGGGCTGGGAGGAGGTGGTGTCCCAGCGGTGATAAGCTGTGGGCTGTGGGCTTCAAGAAAATGTCAGTACTGATGCAGGAGCGGAGGTCCCACTCTGCGCATTGAGTTCCCGGAGTGGGCCTCAGGAAAATTGCCGCCGGAGGTGGAACATGTGCAGATTGAGGTCTCAATGACAAGCCTGAGCACTGACATTTTCTTGAAGCCCAGGGCCCACAGCCTCTTACCGCCGGAACATCCAGTCCTTCCAGTCCAGGGCCCGCAGCATTGCCCCACTCCTGCCTTTGCCGGCTTCCCTCAGCAGAGACTCTGCCCTCTATGACTCTGTGACACCGCCACAGTCCCCCTGGTAAACTAAATTCAGACTGTAAGACGGACCCCTTTTGACGCATTAAAAAATGTTTTCTTATTTTCCTCCGCAAAATTTAGGGTGTGTCTTATTGTCCAGTGCGTCTTACAGTACACAAAATACGGTACTTCAGCAAAGTATTAGTTTAAGGGTGTGCATAGGACAACCACATTATTTTAGTTCTTGATTTTTCTTTTTCCTTAAAACAAGATTTCAGTTTATTTCTCAATGGATTTGCATGTACTATGGCCGACATTAAAGGTGGAAAAAGTTCTGAAATTAGTATGATTTTTTTTTACATGACAAAAGTCTGGCATCTTAACAGAGATGTGCAGACTTTTAGATCCACTACGGTATATATGATGCTAAGAGAAAATTCTTCTGACACCTATAAAATAACAAATATTGTAAACTATCCACATGTCATAAGAGCCATGAAAAATCACTAAACATCTGCATGGAGTTTGTATGTTCTCCCCGTGTTTGCGTGGGTTTCCTCCGGGTACTCCGGTTTCCTCCCACATTCCAAAGACATACTGATAGGGAATCTAGATTGTGAGCCCCATCGGAGACAGTGATGATAATGTGTGTAAAGTGCCGTAAAATTAATTATATAAGCGAGAAAAATAAATAAAAAATAATTTACAGCAAATCTTTCAGTATTACAATGTGGAGCAAATAACTAGGTACATTACTCACCCCAGCCAGCGATACATAGTTTTAATATGTATTTATGGATGTAAGAATTAAAAACTTTGACAAATGCAAAATACATATGTACAGCTTCCAGGCCCATCCATGTGAATGATGTTAGCAAGAAGTAATGTAGAAGCGCTCCAACTAAGATGCACAAGCCTGGAATTCTGAATGATGACAGCCACTCGTTGACCAAGAACACCAAATTAAGCATCAGCAACGAAAAACAAAGATTCATCAATATTTTGGAAGGGTAATCTCTTCTAAGTTGTCTGGGGAAAAAATACAAAAATTATGCAAATTCTTAGTGTACAATAGGAATAATACATGAAATGTTGATTTCATAACACAATATATGGCACTGTGACTCAGTGGTCAGCACTGTTGCTTTGCAGCGCTGGGGTCCTGGGTTCCCAACAAGGGCAATAGCTGCAAGGAGTTTGTATGTTCGCCCCATGTTTGGTGGGATTATTCCGGGTTCTCCAGTTTCCTCCCAATCTCCACAGACATACTGATAGGGAATGTAGATTGTGAGCCCCAATGGGGAGAATGATGATAATGTCTGTAAAGTGCTGTGGAATTAATGTCGCTATATAAGTGAACTAATAGCAAAGCCACAAAAGAGGAGAGAAAATCCTCCAAAAATTCAAAAATATGTTGGGTCTTGTATACAGGGGTGTTCACATGGGATGCATTTATAGAGTGCTGGCCAGCCCACCTAATCGATTAGTAGGGGCGTGACCAATAGGCTGTGAACCAGACACAATGCATACCTACATGTGAACAGTGCCCTATACGGGCCTCTATTGTGCAAACATATACTAAAACAGTCACCCCCTCCATGAATGGGTAGGTGGAGAGTGGCTGTCTATTTAGTATTTTGCACCTGTGTTGCCAATATCTTTGTTATACGGGCTGGCTGCATCCTGTAGTGCATTTGTTCAAAGACCTGGGCAGGTAAGCAGGCAGTGCTGCCCCTTTTTCTGCTGTATTTTTGGTATATAAATAGTGAGTAAAATGAATAAATATTTCAGATATTCCAGGCTTCCTACCACCTCATCTGCTGCACTACAGAATTGTGCCAGAAGAAGGATATATTACTGCCTGAAGCGCTGTGATTGATGCATTAATTATCTTTGAAGTTACTACAATAAATTCCTGGACTTCTTTAAGTGCTTTCACCTTATAGAATTAAATTATAAAATGCTGTGGTTAGTATCCTTACAGCCCGTGGGTCATAACAAGTATTAACCAGAGAGACGGAACAACGCTTCAGACTTCAGTATTGCTCAATTAAAGATAAGTATTTCTTTCATTATCTGTAACAATGTTGAGACTTAAGCCCCCGTCTCACATAGCGAGATCGCTAGCGAGATAGCTGATGCGTCACCGATTTTGTGACCCAACAGCGATCTCTCCTGCGATCTCGCTACATGTGACACATAGCGGCGACCAGCCCCCCCCGCTGGATATCGCTGATCGTGCTCGAATGTCCTAGGCCATTTTTTGATCGTTGGCGTCCCTCTGGCCAGCATGCATCGCTGTGATGTACGCCGACGAGTGACCTCGTTGGCGACACAGAACTCAGGGACGCAGGCTGGAATCGCTCAGAATAGCTGATGTGTGACAATGCACCAGCGATCCATACCAGGTTGTATCATTGCCGGTATCGTTGGTGCGTCATTAAAGAGATCTGCCTGTTTGACAGCTTACTAGCGACCATGTAGCGACGCACCAGCGATCCCTACCAGGTCGTATCGTTGTCGGGATCGCTGGTGCGTTGCTATGTGAAACGGGACCCTTAGGGGCCAATTTATCAAGGTATTTACGCCAGAGTACTGAATAGGCCCTATAGTCCTTCAGGCTAAAAGGCAGACATAAAAGACGCAAGACAAAACCCAGGTTATAACTAAAGCTGTAAAATAACACAAATGTCACAATAAGGGTAGATGGGCACAACCGTTTTCTCTCCATCCGTAAATAAAGGGATGAGTTTCTCAGAGGTGGAGAAAAAAAAGAAGTTTCTTCATCCTATCCATTCTATAAATCACAATGTCCCACTGAAAAAATGAATAAATCAGAATGGAGGACCAATTGGTATAAAAAGCTATATTTTTATTAACAAAGAATTAAAAATATACAAATAGAGAGATGCACATATCAATGAAGGGACGTTGTAAACCCATTATTTTTCACATGTATCAAACACCAAATTAATTCACCATTATCAAAAATAGTAATAGGTAAACAATAGCCGCAAAATCCCTTATCCTATAAAAACATCCACATAAATGTGAAAACTGTGCAATTTGTTATAATAAATATCCATAAATTAGTACGATAAGGGTTCTCAAAAATGTAAGAGCTCTCAAGTCTATATTACCACTGCAAATTGCCAAAAACCGCCAATAATCTGAACTATGGCGATTCCCATAGATATATATTAAGCTGGGCCAATTTAATAACCATCCGTATGGCAATGTCGATCTTTGTTAGCGGCATTCAAGTCCGCTCTCCCAATATAAAAGGTGATTACCACCCTCTTTGGCTGTATAAAACAGCACACAAAGAAAAAACAGGCCAAAATCCGCCTGTCAGGCGTGGTGATTGGCATGGAATATAAATCCATGCACCGGCATAATTGCAGTAATCATGTAACAATGGAACAAATAATATCATGGAGCAAAGCAGCCATTACCAATAATTGATAAGGAGTCTCCTCGGGCGTCCCTCTGCCCCGACGCGCGTTTCGCTTTTGCTTCAAAGGGAGGCATAACTTAGGAGGGGAAATCCCCGTTTATATAATCCTCTACCCAGCTGCAATCAATTACATTGCTAGAATGACCATAGCGCATGCCCATTGCTAGAATGACCATAGCGCATGCCCAGAAGTAAGTACTCCAAACCATGAGAAGTTAAACAATAATATCACTTGAAGTGAATCGCTAGATCTTAGAAAATCTTAGAGTGATATTAACATTTTGTCTTTTTAGTTACAGTTCATAGGTTGTTGCGTCGACTATTCCAGTGGTAAAATGGAAGAGAAGATTTATGGTGCATTTATTGAAGATTAAAGATCTGAAGATACCTCTATTTCATTCATGTTTTTTCCTTATGTTTTTTCCTCGTGTTATAGTCCTCATCATTATGCCCTTTTTTTACAGTTGTCAATATAGCATGATCAAGTGTTATTTTCATATGTGACATTCTCAATATTGATATTATGATTTTGTACTCGTTATACCTTTATTTGGGGGTTTTGAGAGTGCTTTTGAAGTACCCCATATTACATACATCCTTGTGAGTGCGCATGAGTGGGTCTTGATTCACCAGAGAAGAGTGTGATGCTCATATTATGTGCATTTCGCTTTCCAGGGTCATCTGGTGATGACTGGTGGCGATCGACATAGGAGCACACAAACACTTCTCTTATTGATAGTAGTGAACCAAGTTCAACTCCCTCATGCGCCGTTTTTCACTTCATGGACTTAGGGTGACCTCTTTGTTATTTATTTTCCATTTATGCGTTCCCTGGTTAGTGTTCCAATCATTATTCTGATTATGAAATCTTGAGTGAATAATAGTCTGAATTTGTATTTTCATCCTATATGTGTAGACATAAGGTTGTAATAGTATAGCATAGATCTCCATACCCGCATCATAGTAGCGCTATAATATGTGGATATATTAGTGATCTATATATTAAGATTATCTACTTTTATAAATATCATTTTTGTAGCGCTTAGTTGTAGGAAATTCAATATTGTTTTCTAAGATCTAGCGATTCACTTCAAGTGATATTATTGTTTAACTTCTCATGGTTTGGAGTACTTACTTCTGGGCATGCGCTATGGTCATTCTAGCAATGGGCATGCGCTATGGTCATTCTAGCAATGTAATTGATTGCAGCTGGGTAGAGGATTATATAAACGGGGATTTCCCCTCCTAAGTTATGCCTCCCGTTGAAGCAAAAGCGAAACGCGCGTCGGGGCAGAGGGACGCCCGAGGAGACTCCTTATCAATTATTGGTAATGGCTGCTTTGCTCCATGATATTATTTGTTCCATTGTTACATGATTACTGCAATTATGCCAGTGCATGGATTTATATTCCATGCCAATCACCACGCCTGACAGGCGGATTTTGGCCTGTTTTTTCTTTGTGTGCTGTTTTATACAGCCAAAGAGGGTGGTAATCACCTTTTATATTGGGAGAGCGGACTTGAATGCCGCTAACAAAGATCGACATTGCCATACGGATGGTTATTAAATTGGCCCAGCTTAATATATATCTATGGGAATCGCCATAGTTCAGATTATTGGCGGTTTTTGGCAATTTGCAGTGGTAATATAGACTTGAGAGCTCTTACATTTTTGAGAACCCTTATCGTACTAATTTATGGATATTTATTATAACAAATTGCACAGTTTTCACATTTATGTGGATGTTTTTATAGGATAAGGGATTTTGCAGCTATTGTTTACCTATTACTATTTTTGATAATGGTGAATTAATTTGGTGTTTGATACATGTGAAAAATAATGGGTTTACAACGTCCCTTCATTGATATGTGCATCTCTCTATTTGTATATTTTTAATTCTTTGTTAATAAAAATATAGCTTTTTATACCAATTGGTCCTCCATTCTGATTTATTCATTTTTTCAGTGGGACATTGTGATTTATATCAATAGTTATGGTATTTACTTTTTGATCATAGAGGCAATTCTATAAGTGATTTATTATTATTGACTGTTGTTTAAACAGAGCCATATTATGGATTTTAAAGCCAAGGAAAGCTCCTGGCAAGCAAAGGCCACTAGTATGTTCAAGAGAGGTGCTACATCATCACATAGTTCCACTTCCCATGTGAGTCAGGAAAATACACAGAAATATAAAAGAGCTTTGAATAAAAAAATCAAGGTATGGTGGACGAAAATCACCTTAGAAAATTATGTGGCACAGAATATCGTTCCAAGAGGTTTGAGGATCAACATATATCCTACTTTTGATTTGGGAGAAGAAACTCTAATTAATAGGTGGATTGCGGCTGCTAACACCTGTTCTTTGGAATTCATTAAAATAATCATTGAAAAGAATTCCATTATTCTTAAGAATATAGAGACTGAAATTGAGGATCTTCAAAAAATTTTATTACATGATATGAGAAAAGAGGAATTTCAGGAATTTGTTACAAAACTTGATAAAGATATCGAAAAATGGGAGAATCACATTAGTTTGAATAAACAGAAGAAGTATGAAAGGGATTGGGCTGATTTTGAGTCCAAGAGAATTTTCAAATGGCAAATGCCAAAGAAAAAAGACCCTATCCCTAGGAATCTGTTTAGGGATTTATCTACATCTAATTCCTCTATTAGTGATGTGGGAAGCAGTACTTTTGAAGCCAGCTATAAACCGAGGACTCGACAGCAATACAAAAAAAGTGCTGCCCCCAAAAATCAAGTGAGTGATACCGTCGAGGTCATTAATTTGTCTAGTCATATATTAACGGACGCACAAACAAGGGTGCTACAGAGAGGGCTAACGTTTTCCCCTTCATCTGATTTAGACTCGTTCACGGCAATAAAGGACTTGCATCTCTTCTCCAGAAAACTGGTTTTGAAGAGGTTACATCATAAAAAAGAAAGTGGTGGTGACTTCTCTAGTAGGGAGGAAAATGAAGCTCTTGAGATTCTTGAGTCCCTGATTGATGAGAATACATCAAATGTAAGTAATTTCCCTGTGAAACTAATTAATAAATCTACAAAATTTCCCCCTTTAACATTAGTACCGGCAGTTGATACGTTCACAAAGATTGTGTCATCTGAAATTGATAATTTAAAGAAAACTAGTCATTTTGGCCATAACAATTTGTCAATGCAGGAGAGGAGTGCTTTGAGAGAACTTAAGGAATGGGACGATGTGGTTTTCAAGGTGGCCGACAAAGGAGGCAACATAGTAATATGGCCGAACTCCATGTATGAGGCCCAAGCCAATAAATTGATAAACAACACCCAGGAGTATAGGTTACTTACTTATAATCCTATGGGACAATTTAAATTGGAATTGATTGACATTTTGGAGGCCGCAGTTGAAAACCACATTGTCCCTAAGAAATTATTAGACATTCATCAAAAACTTAGTCCTAGGCTAGCAACGTTCTACTTGATACCAAAGGTTCATAAAAACTCCCAGGATCCACCGGGAAGACCTATAGTGGCAGCTAACGAGGGTCTCTGTGAGACCATATGTAATGTGATAGATCACTTTTTAAAACCTTTGGTGACTCAGTTACCCTCATATATTAAGGATACTACAGCTGCACTTGGACATCTGGAAAATATTCAACTAACTGACAACATGATCCTTGTTACAGCAGACGTTGAGGCTTTATACTCATCGATCCGTCATCAAGATGGACTTAATGCCGTTGGTAAATTCCTCTTACACAGTAATGTAGATCATGATATGGCCAACTTTGTTCTGACATTGCTGAAATATGTATTAACTCATAATGCATTTTCCTTCAATGGAAAAATTTTTCTTCAAAAGCAAGGTACAGCTATGGGGGCGGCTTGCGCCCCCTCATATGCGAACCTGTTTATGGGAGCCTGGGAAAGAGATATCTTTCAGGATAGTGAAGTAGTGGGTATGGAACGGATCCATAATTGGATCCGCTACATAGATGATATTCTGTTTATTTATGAAGGATCAGGTGAGGAATTGAGGTGTTTAATGAATACACTTAACAACAATAATCAAAATATTAGGTTGACGTATCATTATGGACGTAATATTGAATTTTTGGATTTGTCCATTACAGTTTTATCTGATGGTCGGCTATCAACCACAGTATATCGTAAACCCACGGCAACAAATTCTTTACTTCATGCTTCATCGGCACATCTAAAATCCACCATAGATGGGATTCCCATTGGACAATTTTTGCGCATTAAGAGAATTTGCTCTGATGAAGGTCTTTTTGAAGAACAGTCCTCTATCCTTAGGAAACGATTTCAAAATAGAGGATATAATCGGAAGTCTATTCAGAGAGGATATATGAGGGCAAAAAGTGTCCCTAGAGAACAACTTTTACATAAGAATGTGATTCCTCCTAAGACTGTGAACAGGGAACAGCAGGTAAGATTCATTTCAAACTTCAATAATAAATGGTTTGAGGTGAAAAATATAGTACAGAGACATTGGCAAATTCTTTTGACTGATCCTGTGTTGAGGGAAATTTTACCATCAAGTCCCTCATTTGTGGCAAAAAGGGCTTCAAATCTGCGAGACATATTGACACATAGCCAATATGATCCTCAACGGAAAGAGAGGGAGAGGAATATGGAGCGTATGGGATTTTTTCCCTGTGGTATATGCAAGGCATGTGCCAATATGAAAAAAAGTAGTAAGTTCCAGAATTTTGATCAATCTAGATGTTTTGATATCAGAACCTACATTACATGTTCAACGAAAGGAGTGATTTACTATGCCACTTGTCCATGCCAGAAAATTTATATTGGGATGACTAGTAGGGAGCTCAAGATTCGAGTTCGGGAGCACTGCCTTGATATTGATAAAGCCAAAAAGATTGAAGATGTTGCTTCGTTGAAAACCTTACCTAGGCATTTAAAAAAATTCCATCACAGCAACTCTAGGCTACTTCAAGTCAAGGGTATTGATCACATTAATTTGGGTCTCAGAGGAGGAGATGTAGGTAAAAGACTAGCCAAAAAAGAGTGCCAGTGGATATTTCGATTGGGCACCCTAACTCCTCAAGGACTTAATGAAAGCTTCGGTTTTGGTGCTTTTTTGTAATTTCATTTCATCATTATATTCCTGACTTTATTCCATGGGATGTGGACTTTTTAGGGTGGGTTAGTTTTTATAGAGTGATATTAACATTTTGTCTTTTTAGTTACAGTTCATCGGTTGTTGCGTCGACTATTCCAGTGGTAAAATGGAAGAGAAGATTTATGGTGCATTTATTGAAGATTAAAGATCTGAAGATACCTCTATTTCATTCATGTTTTTTCCTTATGTTTTTTCCTCGTGTTATAGTCCTCATCATTATGCCCTTTTTTTACAGTTGTCAATATAGCATGATCAAGTGTTATTTTCATATGTGACATTCTCAATATTGATATTATGATTTTGTACTCGTTATACCTTTATTTGGGGGTTTTGAGAGTGCTTTTGAAGTACCCCATATTACATACATCCTTGTGAGTGCGCATGAGTGGGTCTTGATTCACCAGAGAAGAGTGTGATGCTCATATTATGTGCATTTCGCTTTCCAGGGTCATCTGGTGATGACTGGTGGCGATCGACATAGGAGCACACAAACACTTCTCTTATTGATAGTAGTGAACCAAGTTCAACTCCCTCATGCGCCGTTTTTCACTTCATGGACTTAGGGTGCCTCTTTGTTATTTATTTTCCATTTATGCGTTCCCTGGTTAGTGTTCCAATCATTATTCTGATTATGAAATCTTGAGTGAATAATAGTCTGAATTTGTATTTTCATCCTATATGTGTAGACATAAGGTTGTAATAGTATAGCATAGATCTCCATACCCGCATCATAGTAGCGCTATAATATGTGGATATATTAGTGATCTATATATTAAGATTATCTACTTTTATAAATATCATTTTTGTAGCGCTTAGTTGTAGGAAATTCAATATTGTTTTCTAAGATCTAGCGATTCACTTCAAGTGATATTATTGTTTAACTTCTCATGGTTTGGAGTACTTACTTCTGGGCATGCGCTATGGTCATTCTAGCAATGGGCATGCGCTATGGTCATTCTAGCAATGTAATTGATTGCAGCTGGGTAGAGGATTATATAAACGGGGATTTCCCCTCCTAAGTTATGCCTCCCGTTGAAGCAAAAGCGAAACGCGCGTCGGGGCAGAGGGACGCCCGAGGAGACTCCTTATCAATTATTGGTAATGGCTGCTTTGCTCCATGATATTATTTGTTCCATTGTTACATGATTACTGCAATTATGCCGGTGCATGGATTTATATTCCATGCCAATCACCACGCCTGACAGGCGGATTTTGGCCTGTTTTTTCTTTGTGTGCTGTTTTATACAGCCAAAGAGGGTGGTAATCACCTTTTATATTGGGAGAGCGGACTTGAATGCCGCTAACAAAGATCGACATTGCCATACGGATGGTTATTAAATTGGCCCAGCTTAATATATATCTATGGGAATCGCCATAGTTCAGATTATTGGCGGTTTTTGGCAATTTGCAGTGGTAATATAGACTTGAGAGCTCTTACATTTTTGAGAACCCTTATCGTACTAATTTATGGATATTTATTATAACAAATTGCACAGTTTTCACATTTATGTGGATGTTTTTATAGGATAAGGGATTTTGCAGCTATTGTTTACCTATTACTATTTTTGATAATGGTGAATTAATTTGGTGTTTGATACATGTGAAAAATAATGGGTTTACAACGTCCCTTCATTGATATGTGCATCTCTCTATTTGTATATTTTTAATTCTTTGTTAATAAAAATATAGCTTTTTATACCAATTGGTCCTCCATTCTGATTTATTCATTTTTTCAGTGGGACATTGTGATTTATATCAATAGTTATGGTATTTACTTTTTGATCATAGAGGCAATTCTATAAGTGATTTATCCTATCCATTCTGTCAGATCACAAAATCAGATCGCACTCGGATGTCATATGTGTGCGATCTGATGTTTTTCACGGACCCATAGACTTTCATTGATAATTTTGATCCGTGTCTGAACAATGCCAAGCTCTTGCCTAGTGAAATTCAGGAAACCATGTTTCCTAATAACCAGTGAAACCGTATGTGTTCATCGTCTACCCCATTTGTAGCAGCCCACCAAGCAGAAACATTCAGACATAAAGGGCAAGACAAAATTAAATACAGTAAGGGTGGTAAGGCTTATCCTTCTTACAAGCATATAATATTGAAGGGGTTGTCCAATATAATCTTTATTTCAGGCCCTCATATTAAAAAATGATGGCATCAACTTCCAGTGCCTCCAAGGATTCAAGGCAAGCTACTCCGGAGGTCTGACCAGCTCCATTTGGAATTTCAGAGGACTGTTGCAGGTAATCACAAGCTACAGTGGTCTTCTGGCTTCTGAACTCAGCAGGCATTGCTTCCGGAGCTTGGGCAGACACGCAAAATGGCTTCTGTCTATGCTGTCTAATTCCTTCCAAGCCTGCGGCGCTCCTGAGCCTGCACCATCAGTAGCGGGAGTCAGCCGATATCCAGCTAAAGATACTTGGAGCCAGCTGCCAGTAAGCATGCATATTTTTTGGCTTTATGCCTCTAAGGGCTCATTCCGACTTGCGATGAAATGGGACGAATGCAATCAGATAAAAAAATCGGATTGAATTCGGACCAATGTTATTCTATGATTGTGTGTTCATCTGCGGGTTTTTTTCCAGCTCGGATCAGATCAAATGCTGTAATTGTAATCAGAAATCGGATCACATCCCCCAATAGAAGTCAATGCGTGCAAGAAAAAAATCACACAGCACTCAGACCATGCGAGTGCTGTCCGATTTTTACACACTGATTGCATTTGAAAAGCCGGCAATTTCTCACGGTGATCTGCTGTGAAGATACTGAGCTTGAAGTGCGGTCACTTCATCACTGGCATTTTCCCACGGTCCAGAGATCACCGCAGTTCAGCCCGGCTCAGAGGGAAGCCTCAGTGACATCACCGCTAGTCACTGAGGCTGAGCTCATAGCATCTCATTCACCAGTGGTTTTCAACCAGGACGGTCACATCTCGCCACCATCCAGGTTGAAAACTGTACATTCCCCAGACATGGATTACGGCGTGGGACAGAACGACGGACAGGTATAGTATATTGTTGATTTTTTAGTTTACTTTTATAACAGGAGTTCAAAGGCTTCGCAGGAATTAGGTGAGGTCATAAGTATGGTTTAATTAAGAATATTAAAGGAGTCTGTGTCATTATTTCAAGTAAAGGACTTTATTCTGGGTGTCTGTGGTTTCTTAAAATGTGACTATGGGGTTAGTAATGGGGTCGTCTTAGTGACACCTCTCCATTACTAACCTCGGGGCTTGACGGTGATATTAACCCCCCCAACTATTACCCTACTTGCCACCGCTACAGGGCAAGTGGGAAGAGTGAGGCTAAGTGCCAGAATTGGAGCATCTTAGAGATGCACCTTTTCTGGGGCGGCTGAGAGCTGATGCTTTTAGCCTGGGAGGGCCAGTATCCATGGCCCCTTCCTAGGCTATTAATATCAGCATGCAGCTGTTTGCATATCCTTTGCTGGTTATTACCGTATATACTCATGTATAAGCCAAGATTTTCAGCCCATTTTTTGGGCTGAAAGTCCCCCTCTCGGCTTATACACGAGTCATATACCTGGGGGTCGGCGGGGAGCGGGGGTGTCAGAGATCATATGCGCATATTCATGAGTGTAATGAGCGGTACCACGTGACCACTGAAGGCAGGAAGGGAGACCGTGGAGAAGCGGGGCTGCAGAGACCACGCCAGGAGGGGGATAAGTATAGTGATATTTACCTGTCCAGGGTCCATCGCTGCTCACCGCTGTCTGCTGCATCCTCTGTCTGTGACATTTAGGCAGCAGAGGGCGCGATGACGTGGTTAGTGCGCGCTGCGCCCTCTGCTGGCTGAAGTCTCTGACCCAGGAAGCGGCAAACAGCGGTGAGCAGCGATGGACCCCGGACAAGTGAATATATCAGGTGCCGGGTCCTGAGCATGAGAGGTGAGTATGGTGTTTTTTTTTACAGCAGCATATGGGGGCAGCATATGGGGGCATAGTCTGTGGGGCAGCATATAGGGGTATAGTCTATGGGGCAGCATACGGGAGCATATCCTATGGGGCAGCATATTCTATGGAGCAGCATATGGGGGCATATTCTATGGGGCAGCATATGGGGGCATATCCTATGGGGCAGCATATGGGGGCATATCCTCTGGGGCAGCATATGGGGGCATAGTCTATGGGGCAGCATATGGGGGCATAGTCTATGGGGCACCATATGGGGGTATATTCTATGGGGCAGCATATGGGGGCATATCCTATGGGGCAGCATATGGGGGCATATCCTATGGGGCAGCATATGGGGGCATATCCTTTGGAGCGGCATATTCTATGGAGCAGCATATGGGGGAATATTCTATGGGGCAGCATGTGGGGGCATATCCTATGGGGCAACATATGGGGGCATATCCTATGGGCAGCATATGGGGGCATAGTCTGAATACTTTCCATACCCACTGTGTGTGTGTGTGTGTATATATATATAAAGCTCAAGTGTGTGTATATATATATAAAGCTCAAGTGTGTGTATGTATGTATGTATGTATGTGTGTATGTCCGGGATTGGCATCCGCAAGGTCGCAGCTACAGCCACAAAATTTGGCACAGTCACACGTCTGGACCCCGAGAGCATCCTAGGCTATGTTGTGAGGTGAAATTTTAACCCCGTGCATTCCAATTCACCAAACAATTTTGCCCCTATCTACATAATGGGGAAAAAATGTGTGCGTATCAAGCCCCGCCCCTCATTATGATGTCATAATGGTTGTCATGGCGACGCTGATGTCATCATAGGTTGCAATGGTGACGGTTATGTCACAACGGTTGCCATGGTGATGATGATGTCATAATGGGTATATGGGCACGGGACTTTGGGATGGAGGATGTGTGATGCGTATATGGGCAGTGGACTATGGGATGGAGGATATGTATGATGGGTATATGGGCACGGGACTATGGGATGAAGGATATGTATGACGGGTATATGGGCACGGGACTATGGGATGGAGGATATGTATGATGGGTATATGGGCATGGAACTATGAGATGAAGGATGTGTGATAGGTATATGGGCACTTGACTATGGGATGGCGAATATGTATGATGGGTATATGGGCATGGGACTATGGGATGGAGGATGTGTGATGGGTATATGGGCATGGGACTATGGGATGGAGGATGTATGATGGGTATATGGGCATGGGACTATGGGATGGAGGATGTGTGATGGGTATATGGGCACTCGACTATGGGATGGAGTATATGTATGATGGGTATATGGGCACGGGCCTATGGGATCGTGGATATGTATGATGGATATATGGGCACGGGACTATGGGATGGAGGATAATTATAATTTGCTATAACTAACCACAGTTAGTTACTATGCCCGGGCAGCACCGGGCTCTTCAGCTAGTATATATATATATATAACTGTATGCATATATATAAATATATATATATATATGTGTGTTTTGAAGAATATTTTGTTTTAAAATAATGTGTAAATGACAGAGATTTTCTCTATGTAAAAGCTCATGTTAAAATCCCATTGCTGTCTGACAGCAATCGCACTGCATACTGATGTAAATCAGATGCTAGGTGTGAAAAATCGGATTGTACTCGCATAAAAAACGCATGACACTCGCATGACACTTGCATTACACTCGGCCGACTCTCCTGCATCAAAATTGGACCAATTTAAAAATCGCTAGTGTGTCTCCAGCCTAAGGCCAGGGTCACACTTGCAAGAAACTTGTACGAGTCTCACGTCTCAATACCCGGCACTGCCACCGGCACTCGGACCAGAGTGTGCGGCTACATGTATTTCTATGCAGCTCAGCACTCCGGACCTGAATACCGGCAGCAATGCCGGGTATTGAGACGTGAGACTCGTGCAAGTTTCTTGCAAGTGTGACCCCGGCCTAAGGCTATTTTCCCATGATCAGGAAGTAGCAGCACTTTGGAAGCAGAGTATTTACGCTGCATCCAAAGCGTTGCGTTCTAATCATGCAGGTAAATCTATGTGTGTTCACTGAACAATTCGGATTTACCACATCCAATATATTTCTATTGGATCACGTCTCCACAACAGAAATTGACATGCTACGGCTCGTAAACCCGCAACATGGGCGAGTTTACGCCGCATCAAATAGAAGCACAGTGGACATGGGATTTCAATAAAATCCCATCCACTGTGCATATATCATAGAATGCAGGTTTCTTGATGCAGCGCAGGTGAGCTTCATCCAAAATGCTGCTATTCCTAATGGTGGTCACATACCCTTAGGGCTCCTTCACACATCCTGGTGATTCCTGTACTGAAAAATCCAGTACTGATGAAATCCATGGTCCGTGTTCGTGTGCATGTATGTGCCATCCTTGTGTCCGTGTGCTGTCGGTGTGACATATATGTGACATCCGTATGTCCATCTGCTGTCCGTGTGCTGTCAGTGTGACACGTATGTGCAGTCCGTGTGCTGTCCGTGTGACACCTATGTGCCATCCATGTGTTCGTGTGCTGTCAGTGTGACACCTATGTGCCATCCATGTGTTTGTGTGCTGTCAGTGTGACACTTATGTGCCGTCCGTGTGCTGTCCATGTGACACGTATGTGCCATCCATGTGTCCGTGTGCTGTCAGTGTGACACCTATGTGCCATCCATGTGTCCATGTGCTGTCAGTGTGACATGTATGTGCCATCATAGTGTGTCTGTATGCTGTCTGTGTGCTGTCAGTGTGACACGTATAATGCCATCCATGTGTCCGTGTGCTGTCCGTGTGCTGTCAGTGTGACACATATGTCCCATCCATGTGTCAGTCTGCTCTCCGTGTGCTGTCAGTGTGACATATATGTGACGTCCGTATGCTGTCAGTGTGACACGTATGTGCCATCCATGTGTCCATGTGCTGTCAGTGTGACACGTATGTGCCATCGTAGTGTGTCTGTATGCTGTCTGTGTGCTGTCAGTGTGACACGTATGTGCCATCCATGTGTCCGTGTGCTGTCCGTGTGACACATATGTCCCATCCATGTGTCAGTCTGCTCTCCGTGTGCTGTCAGTGTGACATATATGTGACGTCCGTATGCTGTCAGTGTGACACCTATGTGCCATCCATGTGTCCGTGTGCTGTCAGTGTAACACGTATGTGCCATCATAGTGTGTCTGTATGCTGTCAGTGTGACACGTATGTGCCATCCATGTGTCCGTGTGCTGTCAGTGTGACACATATGTCCCATCCATGTGTTAGTCTGCGCTCCGTGTGCTGTCAGTGTGACATATATGTGACGTCCGTATGCTGTCAGTGTGACACGTATGTGCCATCCATGTGTCCATGTGCTGTCAGTGTGACACGTATGTGCCATCGTAGTGTGTCTGTATGCTGTCTGTGTGCTGTCAGTGTGACACGTATGTGCCATCCATGTGTCCGTGTGCTGTCCGTGTGACACATATGTCCCATCCATGTGTTAGTCTGCTCTCCGTGTGCTGTCAGTGTGACATATATGTGACGTCCGTATGCTGTCAGTGTGACACGTATGTGCCATCCATGTGTCCATGTGCTGTCAGTGTGACACGTATGTGCCATCGTAGTGTGTCTGTATGCTGTCTGTGTGCTGTCAGTGTGACACGTATGTGCCATCCATGTGTCCGTGTGCTGTCCGTGTGACACATATGTCCCATCCATGTGTCAGTCTGCTCTCCGTGTGCTGTCAGTGTGACATATATGTGACGTCCGTATGCTGTCAGTGTGACACCTATGTGCCATCCATGTGTCCGTGTGCTGTCAGTGTAACACGTATGTGCCATCATAGTGTGTCTGTATGCTGTCAGTGTGACACGTATGTGCCATCCATGTGTCCGTGTGCTGTCAGTGTGACACATATGTCCCATCCATGTGTTAGTCTGCGCTCCGTGTGCTGTCAGTGTGACATATATGTGACGTCCGTATGCTGTCAGTGTGACACGTACATGCTGTCACTGTGACATGTATGTGCCATCCGTGTGTCCATGTGCTGTAAATGTCCATGTGCTGTCAGTGTGACACATATGTGCCATCCATGTGTCCATGTGCTGTCTGTGTCCGTGTGTTGTCAGTGTGACACGTATGTGCTATCATAGTGTGTCCGTATGCGGTCTGTGTGTTAGTGTGATACGTATGTGCCATCCGTTGGTCCGTGTGCTGTCAGTGTGACACGTATGTACCCTCTGTGTGTCCGTGTGCGGTCTGTGTGTTGTCAGTGTGACATGTATGTGCCATCCGTTTGTCTGTGTGCTGTCAGTGTGACACGTATGTGCCATCCATGTGTCTGTGTACTGTCCGTGTCCATGTGTTGTCAGTGTGACATGTATGTGCCATCATAGTGTGTCCGTTTGCTGTCTGTGTGTTGTGAATGTGACATGCATGGAATGAAATGCAGCACGGTCCATGTGAGAAGCCTGAAATGTGCGCAGCACTATTGAATGCAATGGGTGTGCGTATGTCAGTATTTGTGGTCCTTAATAAATAGACTGTAAAGGAACAAGAAATAGACCATAAAGGAACAAGAAACAGACGTGTGAAAGGGGCCTTAGAAGCTTTGTCTTTGCAAAATAGCATAACAAAAAAAATTGTTAAATGGTGAAGTCCAAAAAACTAAAGAAATGAAAAAAACATGCATTCTAAAAGTTTTGGAATACAAATCTGACCTTGCTAAGTGCAACCAAAATCAGAGAGTAATTGATATAAATATTATTTACTGTAAGAAGACTCCACAATGGAGAGGCGAAATAAAAATAAGTACAAAAAAAGTTTAATTCTGCCTGAATTCCTGTAGAATAATCAATGTTAATAAATTGATCTATAAACATCAGATAATTTACAATGCCTGACAGTATATAGTTTATGTAAATCACAAACTTACTTGAACATCCCGTATGTTACAAGGGCGAGCCCAATAAACAGAGAGGCAAAGCCGCATCCCACATACGTCAGGAGGGTCAGTATGTGTTCATTTAGAGGGTCCAGTGGAGCCCTGGTAATGTCCTGAGAAAAAAAGAAAATACTAGTTCAGAAATATGATGGATTGAATGTGTACAAGAAAGTCTGGATTTTACAAGTGTAATGAAGACCTTTCACCAAATTTTTCATGATGAACGGGACACACGATGTAATAGTGGTTGCATTCGAAATTTTGCATTGTTTGGCTTTTTCAGACTTTTTGTATCTCTGCACATTCAACTTTCATGTGGTTTGTGGTCATAAATCAGTGGAGGGGAGCTCAGATAAAGGCAGACCATCAGAATAACTTCATGTAACTCATTCTGCAGACAGCAATGTACACTATAAGGCCGACGTCACACTAAACTTAAGAAAAATCGGTCCGAGTCTCTCTGCCGAGAGTCACAGGAGTGTAATGCGACTACAATCCGATTTTTCACACCTAGCATCAGATTTACATCCAAATGCAGAGCGATTGATAGCCGAATGCAATGTGATTTTAACATGAGCTTTTACACACAGCAATTCTCTGTCATTTACACATCGTTTTCAGTATAAGCACAGCGTTACAGGTTAGAATAGAATAGATATATACACATAGAATATATAGCATAGATATATAGATGTCAGTGACACACACATATGTATATATATATTACATAGATAGAAGAAAAGCCGGTAATACATCTGCAATGTACTGTAAAATCACTGCAGGAGCCGACAGGATAGAAGAGATGGATTACATACAGTAAATCCATGTAGAATAGGTAGATATATAGATGTGGAGGAGAGTCTCCGTCAGGTTCACATAGAGAGAATGCTGGATAGTCGTCCTGACGGAGACTCTCCTCCTCTTCTACCACTAATAGTGATTTAATGCTACTCTACCATAACCAGTGATGTAATGATTAAGACCCGGGATGGGTTGAAATGTTTTTCTTATAGTCACTCATAGTCACTTTTCACTGATATTTACTCGCTCCAAATTGTTTCCCCATTATTCACGGACTTGAATGAAAACATTTTGCATCACTTGAAACCAAGAGTATCTTGTCTTCCTCCAAAGAATGTAACTCACATGTTCATCATGGTGCCTAATAGTCTTTCATTATATACCAATGCAATGTACCGATCAGGTTTCATCCATGAACACGCTGTATCATTAATTTATGATTATGTGATCATATCACCACACATTGTATTTCCCATTGTCTACCCAGCAGACACGTCTATAGAATTGTGGATGAATACAATGTGAGTTATGCATAATAATTTATTGAAATTTAGAGGCTATAAATAAGAAATAACTATATGACTGAGGCATAAAACCAGACAGAACATACTGATATTTGAAAGGAGCAGTGAACAGAAAGTTTTGATGACAGAAATAAAGGATGAATAGAAAAAAGATAAGTGTATTGTTCAGTTACCGGCCCATCAATCTGCATAGCTGTATATTCCTTTCTCAGCATTGATTGTGTTCTGCTATGACAATTTTGTTTCGTATTAATCTGCATCCATGTAATGTAATTGTGCTTTTGCAAATAGGAGTGATGGAAGACTCTCATATGATGAGAGGTTGGAAAAGTTGGGCTTGTTTAGCTCAGAAGACATCTCGAGATCTCATTTACTATATATATATATATATATATATATATATAAATATAAATATATGCGATCAGTCCAAGAGACATGACATTCCATCCAAAGACCAAACTTAGGACCAGGGGGCACTCACTATGGGTGGAAACAGATGATTCCTGCTGCTAAATAGGAAAGGGTTCTTTACCGTTAGAGCAGTCAGAATGTGGAATGCCGACCACAAGGGGTAGTAGTGGCAGACACTGTAACATGTTTTAGAACCAGGGCAGATGATTTCCTCGATACACATCACATTGCAGGTTATAGTTAATTTTGTGACAAAATGTATAATTGGTGGAGGAAGGGAGAACTTGATGGATCAAGGTCATTTTTCAACCTATGTAACACGAGTTATGTTCATCATTGTATCCATTCATAGGCTGCATCCTGACATGTCACCGCATTTTACTTATATCATGTCTTCTCTTTCTTTTGACATTGTTGTATTTTATCATCCACCTTTTCTGTACTCCACTGCTGGGTATCAGTAATAATCTTGTACGGCATTAAGCAACAAGATTCCCATGACTCCTTAGACTGTGTGCAGTAAAATGGAAAAAAAATGTTTCTGTCTTTGGGTTACTAAATCCAGTCTCGTTGGTGCCTGCAGTCTGAAGTCTTTCATGCCCTTACATCTGTTTTCCAGCAGTTCTGGCCCAGAGCACAGTGGCACTGGAGAAGGAGGCAGCACCAGCAATCACCAAAGAGGCAGAGCCACAGCGTTAGTGGGGTGAACTCCAAAAGTTGCAATGCGCTGCTGACCAATATGAAGAGGTGCTATGCTTATCACCCAGTTAAGTCTTCAGAAAACAGCAGAGACCACCAAGTGATCAGACTTCTTCTATAATTGTATGATGGCTTGTTTTTTTACAGAATGAAATTAGGTTTTTATCGACCCAATTAGGAGGCGCGCATATTTTACTGAAAAACTTTGAGTGGGATTTAGCAAGCCACATTAACTTTGGGGAGCAGACTGGGGATGGGGCACTCTTAGATTCTGTGTTTGCTCATGACGATGATATTTAAAAAGAACTTCAGAACTGATATATGCTGCCCAATCCGAAGACAGCATGTATCAGGCACCAGAAGTACTAGCTCAGCTAGGTATGTTTTACTCTGAAATGCTGCAGCTTTTCAGTGGGCGGGGAGAAGCCGCTGTGGACTCACCTGTCCAATGAGTGTATAGCATGGCTATTAAAAGTATGTTTTTCATGGCATAATAAAACATAACTGACTACAGCTTTTCAGAATAAAGCATAACTGGCTGCAGCGTTTCAGAGTAAAACATAACAGGCTGCAGCGTTTCAGAGTAAAATATAACTGGCTGCAGCGTTTCAAAGTAAAATATAACTGGCTGCAGCATTTCAGAGTAAAATATAACTGGCTGCAGCGTTTCAGAGTAAAACATAACTGGCTGCAGAGTTTCAGAGTAAAGCATAGCTGGCTGCAGCGTTTCAGAGTAAAGCATAGCTGGCTGCAGCGTTTCAGAGTAAAGCATAACTGGCTGCAGCGTTTCAGAGTAAAACATAACTGGCTGCAGCATTTCAGAGTAAATTGTAACTGGCTGCAGCGTTTCACAGTAAAACGTAACTGGCTGCAGCGTTTCAGAGTAAAACATAACTGGCTGCAGCGTTTCAGAGTAAAACGTAACTGGCTGCAGTGTTTCAGCGTAAAGCATAGCTGGCTGCAGTGTTTCAGAGTAAAACCATAACTGGCTGCAGCGTTTCAGAGTAAAACATAACTGGCTGCAGCGTTTCACAGTAAAACATAACAGGCTGCAGCGTTTCAGAGTAAAATATAACTGGCTGCAGCGTTTCAGAGTAAAACATAACTGACTGCAGCGTTTCAGAGTAAAACATAACTGACTGCAGCGTTTCAGAGTAAAACACAACTGGCTGCAGCGTTTTCAGAGTAAAACACAACTGGCTGCAGCGTTTCAGAGTAAAACACAACTGACTGCAGCGTTTCAGAGTAAAATATACTTTTACTAGCCATGCTGTACACTAGTCAGACAGGCGGGTCCCTAACGACCTCTCCCCGCATGTTAACAGTGACTAACGGGTCTCTGCCTGTATGCGCACAGAGGTTGAGGTCTGTCTTTCCAGCTGCCGAGTCCCACTAGTCTACCACGGGGTTTGGTCCTCGGCGACTATTAAAAGTATGTTTTTCTGTGAAACTCCGCAGTGTTACAGAGTGAAATATATCTGGCTGAGATTGTACAGCCAGTGCCTGATACATGCTGACCACAGATTGGGAATCTTATAGGTGTCAAGTTCTCTTAAAGGAAACTAAACAGATGGAGTCACACGATTCTTTATCGTAACAGTAGGAGAGTGGTTGTCAATCACAGCCAGATTCCCATTATTCACTGGGCACGACTGGGGCATAAAAATTGGGCACAAGGAGAAATATAAGTTTCATTACAGCCCTTTCTTGCTCAAATATCGATTACGGGTGGATGCTTAATCTAAAAAACGGTGTCCTAGTAAATAGGGTTACAACTAAAATTGGATTATGATTGTAATAGAGCCTGTTACGTGTTACAGAACCACTCAGCACCCAGAGAATGTTGTGCAGTTATATGTATGTACTAGCTGAAGAGCCCAGCGCTGCCCGGGCATAGTAACTAACTGTGGTTAGTTATAGCAAATTATAATTATCCTCCATCCCATAGTCCCGTGCCCATATACCCATCATACATATCCACGATCCCATAGGCCCGTGCCCATATACCCATCATACAAATTCTCCATCCCATAGTCCCATGCCCATATACCCATCATACATATTCGCCATCCCATAGTTGAGTGCCCATATACCCATCACACATCCTCCATCCCATAGTCCCATGCCCATATACCCATCATACATATTCTCCATCCCATAGTCCCATGCCCATATACCTATCATACATATTCGCCATCCCATAGTCGAGTGCCCATATACCCATCACACATCCTCCATCCCATAGTCCCATGCCCATATACCCATCATACATATTCTCCATGCCATAGTCCCATGCCCATATACCCGTCATACATATCCTCCATCCCATAGTCCAGTGCCCATATACCCATCACGCATCCTCCATCCCATAGTCCCGTGCCCATATACATATCCGCCATCCCATAGTCCCGTGCCCATATACCCGTCAAACATATCCTCCATCCCATAGTCAAGTGCCCATATACCCATCATACATATTCTCCATCCCATAGTCCCATGCCCATATACCCATCATACATATTCGCCATCCCATAGTCGAGTGCCCATATACCCATCATACATCCTTCATCTCATAGTTCCATGCCCATATACCCATCATACATATCCTCCATCCCATAGTCCCATGCCCATATACCCATCATACATATTCGCCATCTCATAGTCCCGTGCCCATATACCCGTCATGCATATCCTCCATCCCATAGTCCAGTGCCCATATACCCATCACACATCCTCCATCCCATAGTCCCGTGCCCATATACATATCCGCCATCCCATAGTCCCGTGCCCATATACCCGTCAAACATATCCTCCATCCCATAGTCCAGTGCAGATGTACCCATCACACATCCTCCATCCCATAGTCCCATGCCCATATACCCATCATACATATTCTCCATCCCATAGTCCCATGCCCATATACCCATCATACATATCCGCCATCCCATAGTCCCGTGCCCATATACCCGTCATACATATCCTCCATCCCATAGTCCAGTGCCCATATACCCATCACACATCCTCCATCCCATAGTCAACCATTATGACATCATAATGAGTGGCGGCAGGGCTTGCAACCTATGATGACATCAGCGTTGCCATGGCAACCATTGTGACATCATAATGAGGGGCGGGGCTTGATACGCACACACTGCTTCCCCAGTATGCAAATAGGAGCATTGTGACATCATAATGAGGGGCGGGGCTTGACGCACACACACTTGTTCCCCCAGTATGTAGATAGGGGCAAAATTGTTTGGTGAATTGGAATGCGCGGGGTTAAAATTTCACCTCACAACATAGCTTACGACGCTCTCGGGGTCCAGACGTGTGACTGTGCCAAATTTTGTGGCTGTAGCTGCGACGGTGCGGATGCATATCCCGGACATACACACATACACACACATACATACACACATACATACACACTTTGAGCTTTATATATTAGATAATAGGTTCCATGTGAGATGCATATCCCTAATCAGCCCACAGTGTTATGATTGAGTCACCGTAGGAGGCAAAAATAGAAATGCTAGCTAAGTCCAGAAAACCAGAGAAGTTGGCAGCTATCGGATTGCAGACCCCTGAACCTATCAACACAACTAGCAGTAGCCGTGGGGGGCTCCTACGATGCCCTAGGCCCCTCGATCACAGCCGGAGGACTACATAGCCTAAAGACAGTAAGGGAAATCTAAACTGCCCCAGAGCAGACCCCAAAGCAAAAGGCAGCCCCCCACATATAATGACGGTGAAGCAAGAAGAAAGAACAAAACACAGACAGAAAGATAGACTGAGCAAAGATGGGGCCCAAGCTAGCTTAGATAGGAAAGGACAGGAAGGCTGCTGTCTGCAATCCGTGAAAAACCCTATGAAAATAAGAGCCAACAAACTGACAGTAAAAAAGGCCCTGAAGACGCTAGGCTTCAAAAAAGGCTATGTCAGTACTCAGGAATATTCTGAAGACAGAGCAACAGGCAAAAGGAGATTCAGCTCACCCCAGCAGGGAATGGCAGAATCCAGAAAAGCAAGGAAAACAAAACACTAATGCAAAAAGGCAAAGCAGAAATCTTAGCTTTAGATGAGCAGGAATCAGACTGGTTTCCTAGAAGTTCACAGATAAATCACCCGCAGGGCAGAAGGGCGTCGGCAGCCTTTTATCCAGTCATTAACTCCACTCAGCCAGTCATCATAATCAGCCCCAGGTGTTTGACAATCAGGCTCACTACCTTTCTTCACCAGAAGAGGGAGTTCCTCGGGCCTCAATAGTGAAGGGGAAAATGAACTCACAACAGTACCTCCCCTTTGAGGAGGGGTCACCGAACCCTCAACCACGCCACCAGGGCGATCAGGGTGAGCCCGATGAAAGGCACGCACCAATCTTTTGGCATGAATATCAGAGGCAGAGACCCAGGAATTATCCTCCTGACCATAACCCTTCCACTTAACCAAATACTGGAGTCTCCGTCTAGCCAGACGGGAATCCAGTACTTTCTCTATCTCATATTCCATGTTACCTTCAACCAATACAGGGTCTGGAGGTGCAACCCCTGGAACAACAGGTTCAACAAACCTCTTCAACAAAGATTTATGGAACACGTTATGGATTTTAAATGTGACAGGAAGAGCCAAACGAAAAGAGACCGGATTAATAATCTCCAAAATCTTGTAAGGTCCAATAAATCTAGGCTTAAACTTAGGAGAAGCCACCTTCATAGCAATATTTTTTGATGATAACCACACCATATCACCAACCTTAAACTGGGGACCAATGGTCCTATGTCGGTTGGAAAACCGCTGGGCCTTTTCCTGGGATTGAGATAACTTATCCACCACTTGGTCCCAGATCTGCTGCATTCTCTCCACCACAGTGTCAACACCTGGGCAGGCAGAGGGCTCCACCTGTCCTGAAGAAAATCGAGGATGAAACCCAAAGTTACAAAAAAAAAGTGACATCAAAGTGGCAGAACTAGCTCTATTATTTAAAGCAAATTCGGCCAAGGGCAAAAATGAAACCCAATCATCCTGATCAGCAGAAATAAAACATCTCAAATATGACTCCAAGGTCTGGTTTGTTCTCTCTGTCTGCCCATTGGTCTGAGGGTGAAAAGCAGAGGAGAAGGACAACTGAATTCCCAGCTTGGAACAGAAAGTTCTCCAAAATCTAGACACAATCTGCACTCCTCTGTCAGATGCAATGTTCTCAGGAATCCCGTGCAAGCGAACCACCTGTTGTAAAAACAGGGGCACCAATTCAGAGGAAGACGGCAACTTAGGGAGTGGTACAAGATGAACCATCTTAGAGAACCTATCACAAATCACCCAAATAACAGTCATCCTTTGAGAGACAGGCATATCAGAGATGAAATCCATTGAAATATGGGTCCATGGCCTCTTGGGGACAGGCAAAGGTATCAACAACCCACTAGAGCGAGAACACGATTTAGACCGGGAGCACGTCCCACAGGACTGCACAAAATTCCTGACATCACGAGACAAGGAGGGCCACCAAAAAGACCGACTCACCAGATCTCTAGTACCAAAAATACCTGGATGACCAGCCAAAGCAGAGCAATGAACTTCAGACATCACTCTCTTCTTCCACTGGTCAGGAACATACAACTTTCCACTGGGACAACGCTCAGGTTTGTCCTCCTGGAACTCTTCCAGATCACGTCTCAAATCGGGCGAGATGGCAAAAAGAACTACCCCTTCGCCTAAGATGGTAGCAGGCTTGGTCACCACAGGAGAATCAGCAAAGAAGCTCCTAGAGAGGACGTCAGCCTTGACATTCTTAGTTCCAGGAAGAAAAGAAACCACAAAATCAAAACGTGTAAAAAACAAGGCCCACCTAGCCTGTCTAGGGTTCAAGCGCTTAGCCGACACTAGGTAAATCAAATTCTTGTGGTCAGTGAGGACCACGACTTGATGCTTAGCTCCCTCCAACCAATGTCTCCACTCCTCAAATGCCCATTTCATGGCTAACAGTTCCCGATTCCCCACATCATAGTTACGTTCAGATGGAGAGAACTTTCGGGAAAAGAAAGCACAGGGATTCATTTTAGATGTTACAGGATCCTTTTGGGACAAAACAGCTCCTGCACCAATCTCAGAAGCATCCACCTCTACCTGGAACGGAAGTGAGACATCAGGTTGCCGCAAAACCGGGGCGGAGGTGAATCTTCGCTTCAGCTCCTGAAAGGAAGAAACAGCCTCCGGAGACCAATTTAACACATCAGCACCCTTCTTAGTCAAATCAGTCAATGGCTTGGCAATACTAGAAAATTTTGCTATAAATTTCCGATAAAAATTAGCAAAACCCAAAAACTTCTGGAGGGCCTTCAAAGAAGTGGGCTGAACCCAATCGTAAATGGCCTGTACCTTGGCCGGGTCCATTTCAATAGTTGACGGGGACAAAATAAATCCCAAAAAAGAAATCCTCTGTACTCCCAAAAGGCATTTAGATCCTTTGACATACAGGGAATTCTCCCTCAAGATCCGGAACACAGTCCTAATATGTTCCACATGAGAATCCCAATCCTTGGAGAAGATCAAAATATCATCCAGATAGATAATCAAAAATTTATCGACAAAATCTCGGAAAATATCGTTCATGAAGCACTGGAAGACAGAAGGGGCATTAGTGAGCCCAAAAGGCATCACCAGGTACTCAAAATGTCCCTCCGGAGTATTAAACGCCATCTTCCATTCATCCCCATGCTTAATGCGAATAAGATTATACGCCCCCCTGAGGTCAAGCTTGGTAAACCAGCAAGCACCTTTAACTCTGGAGAATAGATCAGAAATCAGGGGTAAAGGATACTGATATTTAACAGTAATTTTGTTGAGAGCACGATAATTAATACAAGGTCTTAATGATCCATCCTTTTTGGCTACAAAAAAAAACGGCACCTAAGGGTGACGAGGATGGTCTAATATGACCCTTCTCCAACGCCTCCTTAATATAGGATCACATAGCCTTGTGCTCGGGTACAGATAAATTGAAGAGCCGACCCTTGGGAAATTTACACCCCGGGCTCAGTTCAATTGCACAGTCATAACTCCTATGAGGAGGCAGAGACACAGACTCATTCTCACTAAATACATCATAAAAGTCCGCCAAATAATCAGGAACATCATGCGACTGAGGAGAGGTGGAAAACACCGGAGTCTCACTAAAGGCACACCGACAACCCCAACTCACCACAGACACAGATTTCCAATCCAAAACTGGATTATGAATTTGTAACCAGGGAAACCCCAGAACAATAGTATCATGCAGATTATGTAACACCAAAAACCTGCAATTTTCTTGATGGTCTGGGGCGACCCGCATTACCACCTGGGTCCAAAACTGAGGTTTATTTTTAGCCAAAGGAGTAGCATCAATCCCCCTCAAAGGGATAGGTGTCTGCAGAGGTGTCATCGGAAATCCACAACGTTTAGCAAAATCCAAGTCCATTAGGTTTAGAGCTGCTCCCGAATCCACAAAAGCCTTGGCGGAAAATGTGGACAGGGAGCAGATCAGAGTAATAGCCAGAAGAAACTTAGGTTGAACACCACCAACAGAAAACGTGTGTGCAAGGCGTTTCTCGCGTTTAGGACAGACAGAAATAATATGCGAGGCATCTCCACAGAAAAAACACAACTTATTACGCCTTCTGAACTCCTGACGCTGCTCTCTGGAAAAAACTCTATCACATTGCATAGGTTCAGACATCTGTTCAACAGGTGGCAACACCTCTCGTGCAGCTCTACGTTCGCGCAAACGCCGATCAACCTGAATGGCTAAAGACATAGAATCGTCAAGACCAGAGGGAACAGGAAATCCCACCAAAGTATCTTTTACGGCTTCTGACAACCCCTTCCGAAAGAGAGCAGCCAAGGCATTATCATTCCAGGTAGTAAGTACTGCCCACTTTCGGAATTTTTGACAGTACAATTCTGCAGAATCACGACCCTGGTTCAATGCCAGCAGGGTCTTTTCAGCCTGATCAATGGCATTAGGTTCATCATACAACAACCCCAAGGCCTGAAAAAATGCGTTCACATTAGTCAGAATAGGATCATCTGGTTTCAAAGAAAACGCCCAATCCTGGGGATCGCCACGCAGCAAAGAGATGACAATTTTAACCTGCTGCGCGGAGCTCCCTGACGAGTTAGGCTTCAAGGCAAAAAATAATTTACAATTATTTTTGAAATTCAAAAATTTAGACCGATCCCCAAAAAATACATCAGGTGTAGGAATCTTTGGTTCAGCAGCATGTGAATGAGCAAGGTAGGCGGAAATTCCCCGCACTTCCGCAGCGAGCTGCTCCACACGATCAGACAATTGCTTTATCTCCATTGAGAGAAAAAAAATTCCCCCTACGGCCTCAGAGATATAGAGGAAAAAATATACACTTTTTTTTTTTTTTTTTTAATACAATTCTTTCCTGCAATTGAGTACCCTAGGATCTGCTGTATGGCGGGTGATTCTGTTATGATTGAGTCACCGTAGGAGGCAAAAATAGAAATGCTAGCTAAGTCCAGAAAACCAGAGAAGTTGGCAGCTATCGGATTGCAGACCCCTGAACCTATCAACACAACTAGCAGTAGCCGTGGGGGGCTCCTACGATGCCCTAGGCCCCTCGATCACAGCCGGAGGACTACATAGCCTAAAGACAGAAAGGGAAATCTAAACTGCCCCAGAGCAGACCCCAAAGCAAAAGGCAGCCCCCCACATATAATGACGGTGAAGCAAGAAGAAAGAACAAAACACAGACAGAAAGATAGACTGAGCAAAGATGGGGCCCAAGCTATCTTAGATAGGTAAGGACAGGAAGGCTGCTGTCTGCAATCCGTGAAAAACCCTATGAAAATAAGAGCCAACAAACTGACAGTAAAAAAGGCCCTGAAGACGCTAGGCTTCAAAAAAGGCTATGACAGTACTCAGGAATATTCTGAAGACAGAGCAACAGGCAAAAGGAGATTCAGCTCACCCCAGCAGGGAATGGCAGAATCCAGAAAAGCAAGGAAAACAAAACACTAATGCAAAAAGGCAAAGCAGAAATCTTAGCTTTAGATGAGCAGGAATCAGACTGGTTTCCTAGAAGTTCACAGAGAAATCACCCGCAGGGCAGAAGGGCGTCGGCAGCCTTATATCCAGTCATTAACTCCACTCAGCCAGTCATCATAATCAGCCCCAGGTGTTTGACAATCAGGCTCACTACCTTTCTTCACCAGAAGAGGGAGTTCCTCGGGCCTCAGTAGTGAAGGGGAAAATGAACTCACAACACCACAGGCTGCGCCCCTGGGCAGAGGGGACACGATATTCTCCTTTTGTCCGCCCTCCCCCCACCTTTGTAATTCCCACAGTAAACATCGGCAGGCTCCGGCCACCTACGGCTTTTGTAATGTATGTCTGGCCTGCCGCTTTTCTATTGGCCGGCCCTCTGTATCTGTGTGATATATTCTGTGTCCTGTGAGTAAAGTGTTGTCAGACTGGAAATACATGGAGAAGCAGTGATCTTTTATATGTGCCCATGTAACCAAGGAATTCCAGCCAGCGTCATTCATTCAGACTCCAGCCAACGCAGAGCGGACCTCCGAAAACACAGGGTGGTACTGAAAGAGGTACCCCAGCTTGGTAGACCCCGTTATACTGGTGGCAGCGGCGGGATATGATACCCCTTCTACAGGAGGAAAGGAATGAATGGAAAACAACTACCAGAAGTTAAAGAGGACTACATTAAAAGATCTGGTGGAAGCCCGAGGGTTGATCACCAGCAACAAAACAAAAGCGGATTTGATAGCAGCCATCATGGAACACGACAGTGCAGCGCCCCCCAATGTGAACGTGGAGGAGACCGAATTCCAGAGGGAGGTAAAGAACAGATTGGCATTCTATGGCCCAAATCCTGCGGTAGAGATCATACGAGAGGTGATGGCTGATGTGCGTACTGATCTGAAGGAAAAGATGGCCGAGTGGACCAGGATAGAGCTAGCCAAGATGGAGATGGCAGAGCGGACCAAAGTGGAGCTGGCCAAGATGGAGATGGCAGAGCGGAGAGAGGAGAGTCAGCGAGCAGGGGGAGCTCTGGCCTTCGACCAGGTACCTTCAACAGTAAGCCACAAAAAGATCCAGTATAATGCCTTCCGACAGTTGGGGGAGGCAGAGGAAGACATTGATGGTTTTCTGCAGGACTTTGAGCGGCAGTGTGCCCTTCATCAAGTGAAGCCGGAGGAATGGGTTCAGATTCTGGCCAGCAAGCTGACAGGCCGGGCAGCGGACGCCTATCGCACGGTACCTGATGAGGACTGTATGGACTATGAGCGGATCAAAGAAGTGATCTTGGCCCGGTATGCGCTGACACCAGAGGCATACCGCCAAATGATCTACGGACTTATAAAACGCGTGTCATGTCCGCCATGTTTGTCATGTCTGCCATGTCTGTTTTGTCTCAAGAACTTCTGGAGCAATGTGCATATCTTGTCTGCTGTCCTGCATGTTCCCTAGAGCGGTGTGCACACTCACCTCATGTCTGAGCTGCAGGATGCCTGCGTTTCTGCTCTGCCTTATATGATCTTCTCGTCATGTCTAGGATTCCTGATCATGTGTTCCTGCCTGGATCCTGCACTGTCTGGTTCTGCAATCATCTCGTCATGTCTGAAACGCTGATCATGTGACCTTTCCTAGGATCCTGCACTGTCTGGTTCGGCAATCATCTCGTCATGTCTAGAACTCTGATCATGTGACCTGTCTAGGTTTCTGCACTGGATCTGCAGTCGTCTCGTCATGTCTGGAACTCTGATCATGTGACTGTGCTCTGTTATCCTGTGGATCTGAACCCGGAAGTGCTCCCCTGGTCCTGACCTGGAAGAGGAGGTGCTATGCCCTATATCAGGCCGCCCCTTCCTATGCTCAGGGCCTGAGTATTGTGTGGTGTCCCTGCATGGCTGCTTGGTCTGTGGGGCGCTCCCTCTATTCTGTGCCCTTGCACTCTGCTCTGTCGTGCATCTCTGCACACGCTCCGTGCTCGTACTCCGTCTCTTGTCTCGTGTCTTGTCTAGTGTTGTCTCTCGTGCCATGTTTTATCTTTGCCTTGCTTTGCCTTGTAGTCCTTGTTTGCTCTGTTTCTGTCCTCGTGTCATGTCTTGCTCTGCTTTGTGGCTTCTGGTACCCTGCTTCTGTCTCTGTCCCTGCATGCTCTTTGCATGCGCAGGTCTCTGCCTTGTTCTTTGTATTGTCCCTGATGTTTCGTGCGCCCTTGCACTTTTCGCACTAGGCTTTGCCGTACTGTCTGTACGTGTCTCTGTCCTGTGTCTTTACCTAGCCCTGCCTTGTGGTTCCGTGCCTCTGTGCCTGCCTGGTGTGCCTCAGCCGTGCCGCCTCTAGCCATGCTCGCCTGTGTGCCTCAGCCGTGCCCCGTCCAGTGCTATAGTGGTCTGGCTGCGTGGCCCCGTGGCGGTGCCGCCTTTAGTCGTGCCCGCCTGCAACTGCCATCGTCAGTACTGCCTGCCGGCGCTCCCAGCCGTGGTCTCCGTGCTCCCTTGCACTCACGCTGGTTCTCGCACTGTGCCTTTTCGTGCTACTCTTGCACAACTCTTTGTTAACTTTGTTCTGCTCTGATCCCTGTCTTGCCTGGTCCTTGAACCCTGTTCCTGGCGTGCCTCTCTGCACGCGCAGGACTTTGCCTCGCCTGACCCTGGCATGCCCTTTGCACGCTCAGGACTCTGTTTCGTACCTTGTGCCTTGACGTGTCTCTACACACGCACTCTGTCTCATACCTTGTGCCTTGGCATGTCTCCACACACGCACCCTGTCTTGTTTTGTGAACCCTGGTGTGTCCCCTACACACGCACCTAGTCTTGAACCCTGGCGTGTCACCTACACACGCACTTTGCCTTGCACCTAGCCTTGAACCCTGGCGTGTCCCCAACAAACGCACCTAGCCTCGAACCCTGGAGTGTCCCCTACACACGCACTTTGCCTTGCACCTAGCCTCGGACCTCGGCTTGTTCCCTAACACGCACCATGCCTGGATATCTGTCGTGCCACCTTGCCTGAAACCTGGTTTGCCTGCCGGATGCCCGGATCCTGCCGATCGCTGCCAGAGATCATGAGCTGGATGACTGCGGCCTGACGTCCGGAGCTGATGTCCGCAGCCTGATGCCTTGATGATGTCGATCGTTGCCAGCAGTCCGGAGTCCGATGCCATCGTGCCGTTACCTGTACCTAGGCGTGCCACCTGGCACGTACCATGCTATGGACCTTGGCGTGCCCACGCACGCACCTTTCCGTGTTTGCTTTCTCACGTATTTGCACTGTATGTGATCCTGAGTTATCCTAATGAAGATACCTTGCACCTACGTCTTGTCTTGTCTTGCTTCTTGCTCGTCCTGTTGCCAGACACTCAATAGTGTCCCCTGAGCCGGTCGTCTGGTCCCAGCAGTCATGGTGGCTCACCCCCTTGGTCTTGCCCCTGACGCTCCCTGTATAGGGGGTGGTTTCTCACAAGGTAAGCTCGCCCTAGGTGGGTGGGTGCCACAACCCAGAGGGTCTACTCAAAAGATGGGCTCAGCAGGAGCTGAGTCCGTCACAACGCGTAACCGATACCCACGCTGAATGGGCCTGTAAATTACGGCGGTCACTGCTACAGTGGGTACAAGGGAGCCAAGCAACGACTAAGGAGGACGTCCTCCAGCTCTTCTTGTTAGAACGATTCTTTAATGAACTAACCCCCGAGACACAGGAATGGCTTCGGGACCGGAGGCCAACGACTCTTGAGGAAGCCGCTCGTCTGGCCGATGAACATCATGATGCCAGGAGGCCGCAGTTGTCCGGATCAGAGATGGTCACTAGGGGCCCGCCCATGGACCTGGAGGGCCCCAAACCACCGAAGATTGTAGGGGGACCAGCTAGAAACCCGGCCTACCACAGTCCCCCTGCGGCGCGATGCCACACCTGCCGTCAGCTGGGTCACCTGCAAAGACAATGTCCTAACCGGACTCAGCATACCCAGTGGCCAAAGGCGGGAACAGCTACCTTTATCCGGGCTGCTGTACACTGCTACCAAGGGGAAGCTGACCCGGCATTGGGGGCTATGACTAACCAAGGGGTGGAAGAGATGGGGGAAGTGCTGCATGAAGTAGACCCCGTGCAGGCAGCCCAGGCAGATAATCGACAACAGCATCGACAGGTCGTGTGGGTTACTGGGAAACGTATGCAGGGACTAAGAGATTCCGGGGCAACTTTGACCCTTGTGAAGCCTCATCTCGTCCGGGACCAAGAGAAGACGGACCGGACAGTGGCAGTCCGTTTAGCAGGGGGAGCCATACATCGACTGCCCACTGCCAGGATTCACCTGAACTGGGGAGTCGGGGATGGCCTTGTCGAGGTCGGCTTGATGGAGGATTTTCCTGCAGACGTCTTGCTGGGAAATGACTTGGGGCACATGTTGTCTGCATTCTCGGTGGCCCCTCTGGCTGAGACATATTCTGTGACCACCCGGAGACAAGCTTGAGCTGCGGAGGCGGAATCACACTCAGAGGAGGCCCAGGTAAGACATCCCAGCCCTACACGTATTCCCATAGCCAGACACAATTCTTGGGCCACCCCAGATGAATTTAAGAGGGAGTTACTTGAGGATCCTTCATTAGAGGGATATCGTGGGAAGGCACAGGAGGGGAGAGGGGTACTGGAAGGGGAGCAGTTTGTATGGAAGCAGGGACTCCTCTACCGGATCACAGAGCAGCACCACACAGGGACGAGCCCCACTATAAAACGACAGCTGGTAGTTCCCAAGAAGTATAGGCAGGAGATACTGTGAATCTCTCATGACATACCCTTAGCCGGGCACTTTGGCGTGTCGCACCAGGCATCGTCTGACACAAAGCTTCTTTTGGCCGGGGGTAACCTATGATGTTCGTCAGTACTGCCAGACCTGTGACAGTTGCCAGCGCATTGGCAAGAGGGGGGATCGATGCAAGGCCAAATTACGCCCCCTCCCCATTGTGGAGGAACCATTTAGCCGAGTAGCGGTCGATATGATAGGGCCGTTAGCCATCTCAGTCCGTCAGGGAAAAAGTATATATTGACAGTGGTAGATTATGCCACATGGTATCCAGAGGCGGTTGCGCTACCTAACATACTGGCAGAGATGGTGGCGGCCGCCCTGCTCCAGGTGTTCTCACGGGTTGGATTTCCCCGGAAGATTATCTTGGACCAGGGTACCCAGTTTACAGCAGAGGTGACCAACCAACTGTGGAAGCTGTGCGGTGTAAAGTCCATTAGAAGCACCCTGTACCACCCGCAAACCAATGGGTTGTGTGAACGCTTTAACAGGACATTAAAACAGCTCATTGGGACTTTTACCAGGACATACAGGGACTGGGAGAAATTCTTGACACACCTCCTGTTTGCCTATCGGGAGGTGCCCCAAGAATCCACGGGGTTCTCCCCGTTCAAGCTGGTATACGGGAGACAGGTAAGGGGACCCCTAGACTTAGTGCTGGAACACTGGGAAGTGGAGGGCCTCATAGAAGGGGTACCTATTGATCCCTATGTGCTGGAATTCCGGGACCGCCTACAGGAACTGACTCAGGCTGTACGTGAGAACAAGCAGGCGACCCAGCGGCGCCAGTGCATATGGTACGATCGGAGGGCCAGAGAGCGCACTTTGGAAATAGGACAGAAGGTCCTGGTGTTAGAGCCCACTAAGCAGAATAAGTTTCAAGCTGCATGGCAGGGGCCCTACCAGGTAGTGGTGAAAATAGCCGACACAACCTATAATGTCGCCGATTGTGATGACCCCAGGGTTATCCGCATGTTCCACATGAATATGCTGAAGTCCTACCGGGAGCGTCCTGAAGAGGTAGTGGCCATCTGTGCACCTGAAACAGAGGATTTAGCCGGACTTCCCTTGCCGGATGTCTTAGGGGTGAGGACTCAGTCTAAAACATGGGACCAGGTACACTTGGCTGAAGACCTAGGCCCCCGGGAGAGACAGCAGGCGGAGGAGTTGTTGAGGCAGCGACAGAGGATGTTTTCGGGGAGACCAGGGTACACTCGCCTGGCACAAGACAGGGTTGAGATCCAGGATCAGACTCCCCTGCGACAAAACCCCTTCCACGTCCCTGAGTCTGTACGAGAGGGGATGCGACAAGAGATACAAGAGATGCTGCGTTTAGGGGTCTTGAAGAGTCAGATAGTCCCTGGGCATCCCCCGTAGTGTTAGTGCCCAAGAAGGATGGGACTACACGGTTTTGTGTAGACTATCGTAGGCTCAATGAGAAAACAGTGACGGATGCATACCCCATGCCGCGTGTGGATGAGTTGTTAGACCGGCTGGCGGGGGCAAAGTATTTGACCACCATCGATCTATGCAAAGGCTACTGGCAGATTCCCCTTAGTCCTGACGCTATTCCCAAGTCGGCATTTGTCACCCCGTTCGGCTTATTCCAGTTTCGAGTTATGCCATTCGGGATGAAGAATGCCCCGGCGACCTTCCAAAGGCTGGCTGACCGGCTTCTGGATGGTCTCCAGGACTATGCTTGTGCCTACCTGGACGATATCGCCATCTACAGTGCGACATGGGAAGAGCATCTATATCACCTAGAGACAGTATTGTACAGGATCCACCAGGCCGGAATCACCCTGAACCCAAACAAGTGTCACGTGGGCAAAGCAGAGGTTCAGTATTTAGGGCATTGGGTGGGAAGTGGGAAACAGCGACCAGAACCAGCCAAGATTGAGGCCATAGCCAAATGGCCCACCCCCCCGCACTAAAACCCAGGTCATGGCGTTTCTAGGGACAGCGGGGTATTACAGGAAATTCGTTCCCAATTACAGCAGCAGAGCCAAGCCCCTCACTGAGCTGACCCATAAGAACCAACCCCGCCAGGAAACCTGGACCTCAGAGTGTGAGGAAGCCTTCCGCCAACTAAAGGACGCCCTCACCAATACCCCTGTATTGGCCGCACCCGATCCAACTAAACACTTCCATGTTCACACAGACGCTTCTATGTTTGGATTGGGGGCAGTACTGAGCCAAGTCGGGCCGGACGGCCAAGAACACCCGGTAGCTTACCTGAGTCAGAAACTACTGCCCCGTGAAGTAAGCTATGCGGCCATCGAGAAGGAGTGCCTGGCGGTTGTATGGGCACTCAAGAAGTTGCAACCATATTTGTATAGACGACAGTTTTCCCTCCTAACGGACCATAATCCCTTAGTCTGGCTTAATCGGGTCTCCGGAGACAACGCCAGATTGCTGCGGTGGAGTTTAGCCCTACAACCTCTGGACTTCACCATCCACCACAGACCCGGCAAACAAAACGGTAACGCCGATGGACTAAGTCGACAAACGGAACTTGTACCAACCCCATAAACTTCGGTCATCCCCAAACCGATCAGTTGAGGATCAGACTGTGTATGCTGATCTCGTCGCTGAAAAGGGAAGCCGTGTTACGTGTTACAGAACCACTCAGCACCCAGAATATGTTGTGCAGTTATATGTATGTATAATAGGTTCCATGTGAGATGCATTTCCCTAATGCATCAGCCCACAGGCTGCGCCCCTGGGCAGAGGGGACACGATATTCCCCCCACCTTTGTAATTCCCACAGTAAACATTGGCAGGCTCCGGCCACCTGCGGCTTTTGTAATGTATGTCTGGCCTGCCGCTTTTCTATTGGCCGGCCCTCTGTATCTGTGTGATATATTCTGTGTCCTGTGAGTAAAGTGTTGTCAGACTGGAAATACATGGAGAAGCAGTGATCTTTTATATGCGCCCATGTAACCAAGGAATTCCAGCCAGCGTCATTCATTCAGACTCCAGCCAAAGCAGAGCGGACCTCCGAAAACACAGGGTGGTACTGAAAGAGGTACCCCAGCTTGGTAGACCCCGTTACAGAGCCCTATGGTACTTACCAGGAGAACGCCAAAGTGAGTAAGATGGTTGCAAGAACACGATGTATACTCCTTGCTTGTAGATTTCAATAAACACCCTGATGTATTCCAGCCACCCATATTATCTGTGTAGATTGGAAGTTTTGTAAACAGAAGTCAAACACATTTTTAAGACTATTGAAATGATATTTAAACTACTAATGAGATAACTATAGAGATTCCAGAATTATTGTACTAATCTCAGCCAGCGCCTTATGGGGTAGGAGACCACTCTGGGATATAACTGACACATCATACGTAAAGTCATATCAAACTACCTACACTTTGACGTGTTTCTTGATCACATGTGTATATATACTAGATAAGTAAAAATAAATTGTACTTTGCAGATATATTTACAGTTTTGGTCATTAAACCCTGTGATGTAATATAAATTGCCTTGTGCCCATATTCACTGCAGCATTTTTGAGGGTACTAATGACTGATAGTGTGTAGGGGTATCTATGGCTGGTATGTTGTGGAAGGATCTCTGGAAGATCAGAGTTCTTAAAGGGGTATTCTCAAGTTGTCCTTAAGTTGTCTCTTGAGTAATTCAGGGCCATGCAGTTTTCTTACTTCCTGGTTTCTATCAGGGTGAGCTCTACTCCTTTAGTGATGGCTCTGGTGATTATACCAAAGCCCAGCACAAGTTCTGCTGTAACACATTTATCTCTCAGTGGTTTGCTTTGAGCCTCCACTGTTATCCCTGTATTTACACACAGAGGTAAAAGGGCAATTGAACAAGCACACAGGTTGGACAACCAGAGCAGAGAATAGGAGACTACACCCGTGACTGCCATGCACTCCTATGGCCTTCATACGCCTCCCTCCATGCATATCCTGGGGAGAGCACACAGTGACCCCTACCTGTGACATTGGTCACTGCTTCACCATTGCAATCACATCTACATCTGCGACTGCTCTTCCTTCTGAGCTACTCAGCTCGCTGGACAGTTCCTTGCTTATCCAATTACTTGTACCTTTGTTGTTGCTGATGTCTCCTCCCTGAGTTTCCTGTTGGTTACCACCCTGAGTTCCTGATTGGCTCATTCTGATTGCACACACTATTTAAACCTGGCCTTGCTCTCAGTTCCTTGCGTAGTTATTGAGCTACTGCCTTTAGTCAAGCTGCCTTCCACCTGCTGTTCCTTCAAACGACACTGCTGTTTCTTGGTAAACGACCCCTGGCTTCCTTGACTACGATTCCTGCTTATTCCTTCAAACTACATTGCTGTTCCTGTGTATCTACTCTTTGGCTACTCCAGACTACAATACCTGCCCGATGCTGCCCCTAGTGGTTGCAATATCACTATCCCAACCAGGTCAGTCCGTAACACCTGTTGTGAAAGCTAGGGGCAGGTGATTTATAACTGCATCTTTTCAGAAGATGAGAGTGAGGTTGAGAAAGGTGAGCAGCTGCTGTGTAGAAATCAATGGGCTTGAAAGAGCTGGCTGGAATGTTAGAAGTTAACTTCTCTGCTGGAATGTAAGCTGTGCACTCTGGCCAGGCATTAGAGGCCTGACTTCATGGAAACCAGCTGTACACTATAAAAGATAAAATCTCTCATTGCAGAAGACTAGCGGCAGATAGAAAAAAACAAGTCAATTGCAAACTTGCTTATTTTCATGCTGTCTAACTAACTAAAGCCATTACCAACTTGAGAGCACGTCTGTAAAGGAGTTGCCCAGTCTAAAATATAAAGTCTGCATGTTTGCGCGCCCTGGGCGCTGCGAGGATTTGCCATTGTCAGCCTTGGGAATGACGGTCAAGTATGCAATATTAATACTCCTGGGCAGAACCCCTCTAGTGGGTGCTGCCTCGCTCTGTATACTTGTATTTTGCGAGACCACTTTACCACTGGACGGGTTCTGTCCAGAAGCATATATATTGCATACTTTGCTGCCATTCCCGGGGCAGATAAAAGCGAATCCTTGCAGCGTACACTGCATACACTGGGAGGATTCACAAGTCTGCAGTCACACACAGTGACTGCAGACTTTTCATTTTCGACCAGACAACTCATTTAAGTTACCATCACATTGTTATGGAAGCCATTGTTGCTAGCATAGCGTTACAGTGGCATTTATAGCTTGCTGTAGTAAGAAAGTGGTTGACACAGGGGCTTCTGTGACTGCCATTTTGTTATGCGTCTACATGGAAACTTAGAGGCCACTTAAAAATTGTTACATGAAAACTGCATGCTTCATGCAAAAATTAATTTTGAATGTCTCATCAGAGCAGGAAGAAGCAGTTATGCAAGAAAAATCTATTAAAAAAATCTATGAAAATATCATAACTTACTGTTTTTAGTAAAATCCCAAAATGCACACTCCACCGGAAAATTCCACTACAAGAAAAGAGAAAATACAACTTGGAGTATAAAAGTATAAAAGTTGTCGTGTGTATCGTATTAAGAATATTATAATTTGTACACCTAAATATGCACGAAAAATAGTCAATGTAAAAAAATAGAAAAAAAATCAGATTTTTGACATATAAAAATACATTTTATTCCACACATACAGTGAAGGAAATAATTATTTGATCCCTTGCTGACGTTGTAAGTTTTCCCACTGACAAAGACATGAACAATTTATTATTTTAAGGGTGCGTTAATTTTAACATTGAGAGACAGAGTATCAAAAATAAAATCCAGAAAATCACATTGTATAAATTATATAAATTTTATTTGCATTTTGCAGTGAGAAATAAGTATTTGATCACTACCAACCATTAAAAGTTCTAGCTCCTACAGATCAGTTAGACGCTCCTAATCAACTTGTTACCGGCATTAAAGACAGCTGTCTTACATAGTCACCTTTATAAAAGACTCCTGTCCACAGACTCATTTAATCAGTCAGACTCTAACCTCTGCAACATGGGCAGGACCAAAGAGATTTATTAGGATGTCAGAGACAAGATCATAGACCTGCACAAAGTTGGAATGGGCTACAAAACCATAAGTAAGACGCTGGGTGAGAAGGAGACAACTGTTGGTGCAATTGTAAGAAAGTGGAAGAAATACAAAATGACTGTCAATCAACATGAATCTGGAGCACCATGCAAAATATCACCTTGTGGGGTATCCTTGATCATGAGGAAGGTGAATGATCAGCCTAAAATTACACAGGGGAACTTTTCAATGATCTCAAGGCAGCTGGGACCACAGTCACCAAGAAAATCATTGGTAACACATTACGCCTTAAAGGTTTAAAATCCTGCAGTACCCGCAAGGTCCCTCTGCTCAAGAAGGCACATGTGCAGGCCCGATGAAGGTTGCCAATTAACTCAACTTGCCGTATTTGGAGAAAGAGAAATGCTGCCTATGACTCAAAGAACACAGTCCCCACGGTCAAGCATGGAGGTGGAAACATTATGTTTTGGGGTGTTTCTCTGCTAAGGGCACAGGACTACTTCACCACATCAATGGGAGAATGGATGGAGCCATGTACCGTAAAATCCTGAGTGGCAACCTCCTTCCCTCCGCCAGGACATTAAAAATGGGTCGTGGTTGGGTCTTCCAGCAAGACAATGACCAAAAACATACAGTCAAGGCAAAAAAGGAGTGGCTCAAAAAGAAGCACATTAAGGTCATGGAGTGGCCTAGCCAGTCTCCAGACCTTAATCCCATAAAAAACTTATGGAGGAAGTTGAAGATCCGAGTTGCCAAGTGACAGCCTCAAAACCTTAATGATTTAGAGATGATAAGCAAAGAGTGGACCAAAATTCCTCCTGACATGTGCGCAAACCTCATCATTAACTGCAAAAACATCTGACTGCTGTGTTTGCCACCAAGTATTGTCTTGTTTGCCAGAGGGATCAAATACTTATTTCTCACTGCAAAATGCAAATATTCTAATATATAAAGCTCAAGTGTGTGTATGTATGTATGTCCGGGATTGGCATCCACACCGTCGCAGCTACAGCCACAAAATTTGGCAGTCACACGTCTGGACCCCGAGAGTGTCCTAGGCTATGTTGTGAGGCGAAATTTTAACCCCGCGCGTTCCAATTCACCAAACAATTTTGCCCCTATCTACATAATGGGGAAAAAGTGAGTGTGTATCAAGCGCCACCCCTCATTATGATGTCAAAATGGTTGCCATGGCGACGCTGATGTCATCATATGTTGCAAGCCCCGCCGCTCATTATGATGTCATAATGGTTGACTATGGGATGGAGGATGTGTGATGGGTATATGGGCACTGGACTATGGGATGGAGGATATGTATGATGGGTATATGGGCACGGGACTATGGGATGGCTGATATGTATGATGGGTATATGGGCACGGGACTATGGGATGGAGGATATGTATGACGGGTATATGGGCATGGGACTATGAGATGGAGGATATGTATGATGGGTATATGGGCATGGGACTATGAGATGAAGGATGTGTGGGTATATGGGCACTCGACTATGGGATGGCGAATATATATGATGGGTATATGGGCATGGGACTATGGGATGGAGGATGTGTGATGGGTATATGGGCATGGGACTATGGGATGGAGGATGTGTGATGGGTATATGGGCATGGGACTATGGGATGAAGGATGTGTGATGGGTATATGGGCACTCGACTATGGGATGGAGGATATGTATGATGGGTATATGGGCCCGGGCCTATGGGATGGTGGATAGGTATGATGGGTATATGGGCATGGGACTATGGGATGGAGGATGTGTGATGGGTATATGGGCACGGGACTATGGGATGGAGGATGTGTGATGGGTATATGGGCACGGGACTATGGGATGGAGGATATGTATGACGGGTATATGGGCACGGGACTGTGGGATGGAGGATATGTATGATGGGTATATGGGCACGGGCCTATGGGATCGTGGATATGTATGATGGGCATATGGGCACGGGACTATGGGATGGAGGATAATTATAATTTGCTATAACTAACCACAGTTAGTTACTATGCCCGGGCAGCGCCAGGCTCTTCAGCTAGTTTTATATAATTTATACAATGTGATATTCTTGATTTTATTTTTTATTTTTGATATTCTATCTCTCAATGTTAAAATTAACTTACCCTTAAAATTATAGACTGTTCATGTCTTTGTCAACGGGCAAACTTACAAAATCATCAAGGGATCAAATATTTATTTCCTTCACTGTATAACAAAAAAAAACTTCATATATTCGTTATCCACACAATAGTGATAAACTGGAAAAATCATTACGCAGGTTATATAGTGTGAAACAAGGTCAGTAAAAAGTTATAAAGAAATAAAAATAGTTTTTTCCTACATTTGTATAGCAAAAAAAATATTTAACAATTTATATGTTCTCCAAAACATGGCTGAAAAAAGTTACAATTTGTCCCACATAAAAGAATCTACTGAAATGCCGAAAAGTTGTTCAGTAGAGGAGACTTCTGCTCAAGTTCATACCATCTAATGGAGATGAGACCAACCATGGCTGGGCCCGCATCTGTCCAAGGGCCCATTGTAGTCACCTGGGCTCCCTCAGTTACCTTTTCTCAGGAGTATTAGCAATAGGACAAAAGGAGCTTTTCTATATCATCCAGTGTCCCCACATAGTATTCTGACTTATCTGTGTGACTGTATTTTTCATACTTTTTACAGAAAGTGAAGACAAAAAAATAGAACTTACCACATTTTCCTGAAAATGCCACAAAGTTATGTCTACTGGATTCTTCAGATCCTTAATAGATTTTCCCTCAAAACTGGCACTTATAACATATGTGTTTAAAACATGGCCACTGGGTTCACTGCCCTAGAAAAGAAATGATTTCAATTATTGTGTCGCTAGTTGAGCAAATTTTTCAAAATTCGGTTCCGATTACGATTGGCGGCGATTGTTG
Organism: Dendrobates tinctorius; assembly: GCF_039654945.1. Classification (NCBI taxonomy): domain Eukaryota; kingdom Metazoa; phylum Chordata; class Amphibia; order Anura; family Dendrobatidae; genus Dendrobates; species Dendrobates tinctorius. Next base: position 19,950,537 of record NW_027361801.1, on the reverse strand, counting down.
TATTCGCAATATTCGCAGAACAGAGCCAAACGTCATTGGAGTCAATGGGAGCAGGAATTAACAAATATGTTCGGAATCGATCGTCAAACATAAATTCAGCATGAATAGGGTACCAATATGGCACGAATATGGCAAATTCAGATTCAATGGCCGATTCCGAACATATTCGCTCAACTCTATCCATCTGTATTACAACTGTACACATGGTCAACAATGACAACAAGGTCTTATGTGTATTGTTTAGACAAATATTGCACAGTTAAAACTATTTCTCAAATTAGTTATTTTAGGGGGCTTCTAGATGACTTAAAAAATATTTAAAGCATCACTACCTGGCAGCTCAACATTGCTGTATCGGAATCATACAGTAGGAAATTTCCGCCTATAATCTGATGCCTGGTATATTTATCCGTTAATCAGTCATCCTTTCATCTTTCATTTGTAAATATGCAAATAAAGTCCGTGGAGCCTCATTTAAGAGTCTCAAACACGGGACTAGCCAGATCTTCCTCCATGGAAGGACCCAGCCAAGGAGTGGCTCCTTTCGGAAACTACCATTACCACCATATTAAGTGGCCCTTTAAGTCAATATCCAGCTCTTTCATTTGTAACAGATCCGTTTTTGTGCTTATTGGATCCAGCAAGCAAAAAACAGAGCCATTGCAAACTACAGAAAAACAGATGGCTAATTAACGGATGATCCGTTTTCCATACACTTCAACGGTGAAAAAAAAATGACCCAGAGTAGATCAGTTATTTAAAAATGGACTAAAAATGTGTCTCCTCAACTGATCACTACCGGACATGTGATCATAGCCGATGCCTTAAACTGGCTTTCCAGTTTCATAAAACTTCTGCCCCAAGATGCAGTTTGGTCAAGCACCGAGTCTCCATTGCTTTTCCCCTTGTCTGTTATTGTCTGCAGTGCTGACGTCACAGCAATGCAGCCAATCAGTGAGCTGATCAACTCTGAGTGGCTCAGTGCTGGACCAAGGGAGGGTGAATAAAGCAAGTTTAAAATAAAAATAACAACTGAGGATAGGGTTTATTTTCTGAAATTGGGAAACTTTCAAATTATTTGAGTGGCAAAACTGGACAAACTACTGCAGCAAGTAGCTGCATTTTTATAGCTGATTTATGATGCATGTTTTACTTTTTTTTTTTTTGTTTTAAACACCTACATTTTCTAGTTGTGTCATGCGATTCCTCTTAAAATCACATGCTTTGTAGTGGAAAAACACCAACAGAAAACAAAACACATTAACATGTACAGTATATATTCTGACAAACACACACAAAAAACTATAAATCTATAAGATTAAAATGCCATAAAATGCCTGAATAAAAACACCATACCTAAAGCATTCGGTGATTTTGGAAATACCATAAATCTATAAATAAATGCCCATTTATATTTAATGGGCACACATATAAAGAAAACTACAAACTATTTTACAGTCAAAATGCAGTTGCTTGGGTTTGTTTTACCTGGAATGGCGATGAAGTCCCAATAAAGTTAAATTGGACCTTGGATGTGGATATGTCTGCTTGGTTTTGGATAGATTTGGGTAGATGTATAGAGGCTACAGCTTTGTCAAATGGAAACTGTTCTAATGTTATCTGTGAACAAAAACAAAGTTTCCAATTATTTTGGTAGACGTATTTACAGTATTAATTTCTCAGGGCCTCTCTCTATGAGGCGGGGACCTCCAAAGTACTTCTTTTATAATAAGAAATACACATATTTGACAGATACCCTCGGAGTTGTATCTCCATAAAAACATCTAAACTAGCTTTCTAGTTGTCAAGTAAACAACCACCGTACCTCCAGATTCCCTTCCAAATATGTTGTAACTGTGAAGTACAGTTCTCCAAATGTTTTCGATATTAGTAAAGCCATAGAATCAGTTGTCACATTTGCTGTTTCACTTGAAAAATTCATTTTGAATCCAACTTCCTCCATCAAGTTAAGAATCCTTGCAATTACAAACAGGTACAAATTCTTGGTCAATATTTAGGTAGGTATTAAAATGCAGAACAGTAATATTTCTACTCAATAGTAACTTCTCGTCATTATCTGCATACCGTGCTTTTTAGTTTACTCACTCATTCTGACTAGAGATGACCAGTGAGTGAGCAAAAAGGTTCTCTGTTGCTCAAACCAAACAATTCCTAATGCTCAGATGCTTATTTCGAATAATGAGTATAATGGAAGTCAAAGGGAAATCCAAGTATTTTTCCGGCAGACCCTACAAGGAAGTGTGGGGGGCAGCAAAAATGTTGAAATGAATGGAAAAAGTGCTTAATGGAAGGAGAACAGCATGGGGAAGACCCCTGGAAGCATCTCTGACTCCCAGCTGGTTGCTGAGAACACTGGTGTCACATTTTTACTCCACTTTAAGCACTGACAATAAAAAATTCAAAATAGAAGAGAAATTGGAGCTTACAGGCAAAAAAAATGTAAGAAACATTCTTTCCTATATAATGACTTGTATATAAGGCAAAATTTAAAAGGATTTAAAAAAATAATAATTTAAGTAAACAAATTTAAATTTTTATTAAAAATTGAAAATATCAGTGTAATTTAAGAAGGAAACAAGGACTTCTAAAATTTGATGGAAGGGGGACTCAGAGTCACCCTGTATAAAGGGGGGCCTCATACACATTCAATTCAAATTGTCATGTAGTGGTACTCCTAGACGTATAAAGGCTACACACTAAGTGCAAAGCCTACCAAACATTAGAAGCAGGGTCATCCATACACCCTTTAAGGCACCAACTGTAGTGTCTCATTCAAATATTGTGAACAAAGTGTAGTTTTGGTACTCCTACACTCATAAAAGTACTGCACACAGTGCAAATCTTGCCAAAAATAAATTACAAGTAGGGTCATCCATACACCCTTGGAGGCACCAACTGGAGTGCCTCATTAAAATAATAATAAAGTATAGTTGTGTGACTTCTACACAAAGTGCAAATCCAGAAAAAAATTCTACAGAGACCCTTGAAGGAACCAACTTGAGTGCCTCAATAAAAAATTAAGGAAGTGCAGTTATGGTACTTCTACACTCATAAAGGCTCTGCATACAGTGCAAAGCCAGAAAAAATATATAAGGAGGGTCGTCCATATACCCTTGAAGGCAACAATTGGAGGGCCTTGTAACGCTGGTGTCTCTGCATTCCATTCTCCGGCAGTGATACCGACACTCTCACTGCCGCAGCTCTGCACCTCCTGCTCCGCCTTCTGCCTTGTCTCTGGTGCCTTTGCTCTCTGCTTCCCTCCCCCAGCAGAGGCATCAACATACGCACCATTGCGGTCTCGTGCCCTGTCCTTGATCTCCTGCAGCTGCCAGGGGTCTGCACACTGCTTGCAGATCCACAAGCCTGCATCTATTAGACTTTCCCTCAGACCGCCCCAGCGACCCGTTCCTAGGGGGTAAGCTGCCATCTACCCAAGGTCAGTCCTGGAGTAGCACCTAGACCACCTCTCTTGTCTCTCCAAGGATCTCAGTGTCATATGCTGCTGACTATTCATAGTCAGATTGGGTGTGGCTCCTAGTTACACCCCTCCAGGCTCTCCTTGGGCACAGGCACAGTGGTTCCACCACCCAGCCCGTTACTGGCCTCATTGAAATATTGAAAATCAAAAACACTATATGTGCTGCTGTCATCTGGTTGTGTGGAAAAGCCAGGACTAATCCAGGCTTTGTTCATTTTTAGCAGTGTGAGCCTATCAGCATTGTCTGTTGATAGGAGAAAGCGCCTGTCAGTAGTGACCCACCCCCCCGCAGCACTAAAAACCTGCTCAGACGAGATGCTAGAGGCAGGGCAGACAACACCTCCAGGACATAGAGGGACAGCTCATGTCAAAGGTCCAGCTTTGAGATCCAATAGTTGAAGGTCTCAGAGGAATTAGGGAGTATGCTGCACCGATTTTGTCTGCCAGGTATTGCTTGACATCTTTAAAAATGTTTTCCTCCTTGTCACAAATACCTGTGTTATGAATTGGTCACCGAGGAGGATGGCAGGAACAAGCTTAGCCACCAAAAGACCAGAGAGGTTGGTAACCAAGCAGATTGCAGACCCCTGATCCTATCAACACAACTAGCAGTAGCCGTGGAGCATTCCTACGATGCCCTAGACGCTTCGTCATAGCAGGAGAACTAACTAAGTGTTGTGAACTCATTTTCTGGTCTGCCTCTGGTTTCTGGTGAGGGAACTGTTTCTGCTGACAGAGGAGTTGTGAGTTCGCTTTCCGGGCTCCTTCTGGTAGTGGCAGGAGGTAATGAAGCTGATCTAATTAACAAAAACCTGCCACCTGATAATGAGGACGGCGATTGGACATCTGGAGTCCCAGACTGGATTTAAGACAGCCAACTCCCTATTCCCATGCTGGTGATTTTTTTCCTGCCTCCTGAGGTCTTGGTTTCCAGCTCAGTTCCTGTCTTCTCAAGCTAAGTTTTCTCTACTAATGTTCACATTTGATTTGGTTTTGTCTACTCAGTTTTTATGTGGTCAGCCAGCCCTGGCTGGGGCTGTGCTGAATTTCCACTCTCATGTTACTGTATGTGCCAGTTTGCTTTTTGGCCCATATTAGATTGGCCTCTTTTTGCTCTGTTCTCAGAATATGCCAGAGTGCTGATATAGTGGGTGAAGTCTAGTGACTTCAGGGTTTTTTTTGCTATCAGAAGTGTTAGACTTTTTTTGCAGGGTTTTTTGGCGTGATTGCAGACAGTACCTTTCCTTTCCTGACCTTTCTAGTTAGTGTGGGCCCCATCGTTTGCTCAGCCTATTTTCCTACCTGTATTTGTGCTTTCATCTTGCTTCACCATCAATACATGTGTGGGGGCTGTCTATTTCTTTGGGGTCTGCTCTGGGGCAGTTTAGATTTCCCCTTTTCTTGCTTTAGGCTTATTTAGTCCTCCGGCTGTGTCAAAGCATCTAGAATCATCGTAGATATGCTCCACGGCTGCTGTTAGTTGTGTGGTTAGGATCGGGGGTCTGCAGTCTGCATATATACCAACCTCTCTGGTTTTCTGTGACTTAGCTTGGTTTTGTTTTCCTCCTCAGTGACCCAATCATAACACTAAGCCTAAAGACAGAAAGGTGAAATCAAAACTGCCCCGGAGCAGATCCCCAAAAGAATAGACAGCCCCCAAACATATATTGTCGGCGAGACAAGATGAGACACAAACACAGGCAGAGAACAGACTGAGCAAACGGTGGGGCCTAAGCTGTCTAGACAGGAGAGGACAGAAAAGATACTGTCTGCAATCACACACAAAACCCTAAAAAAAGTCCAACACTTCTGATATACAAAAAACCTGAGGCCACACGACCTCACCCCCGCTAGATCAGCACTCTGGTGTTGTGAGTTCATTTTCCCCTTCGTCACTGAGGTCTAGTGAACTCCCTATTCTGGTAAAGGAAGGTAATGAGCCTGATTATCAGGCACCTGAGACTAATGAGGATGACTGGCTGAGTGGAGTCACTGACTGGATATAAGGCTGCCGATGCCCTTCTGCCCTGCGAGTCAGTTCTCTGTGGACTTCTAGGACACCAGTCTGATTCCTGCTTCCCTAAAGCTAAGTTTTCTGCTTTGCCTGTTTGCATTTATGTTTTGTTTTTGTTTTCCTTGCTCTTCTGGATTCTGCCATTCCCTGCTGGGGTGAGCTGAATCTCCTTTTGCCTGTTGCTCTGTCTTCAGAATATTCCTGAGTACTGACATAGCTTTTTTGAAGCCTAGCGTCTTCAGGGCCTTTTTCACTGTCAGTCTGTTGGCTCTTACTTTCATAGGGTTTTTCACGGATTGCAGACAGCAGCCTTCCTGTCCTTTCCTATCTAGGTAGTTTGGGCCCCGTCTTTGCTCAGTCTATCTTTCTGTCTGTGTTAGTGTTTTCATCTTGCTTCACCGTCATTATATGTTGGGGGCTGCCTATTGCTTTGGGGTCTGCTCTGGGGCAGTTTAGATTTCCCCTTTCTTTCTGTAGGTCTATTTAATTCTCCGGCTGTGATCGAGGGGTCTAGGGCATCGTAGGAACCCCCCACGGCTACTGTTAGTTGTTGTGATAGGATCAGGGGTCTGCAATCCGATAGCTGCCAACTGCTCTGGTTTTCTGGACTTAGCTAGCATTTCTGTTTTTGCCTCCTACGGTGACTCAATCATAACACTCTGGTATAAACTGGAAGCAAAGCAAAAAGATACTAACATAACAGGGGACTGAACAAACTGTAACATATGAAGCAAGGCCCAGCGCTACCCCCAGCAGGGAGCACGCTGAACCCTAGCAACAAAGCAGAAAGCAAAAAAAAGGCACAACCAGATTAGATGCAAAGGATTATCAAAAGAACCATGCAGATCAGGCAGAGGACAAAAGAACTCCAAATGTACAAGGAGGAAATCACCAGCAACCTCCAAGAGCAGTCAGCTCAATTATATGCTCCCAGCCAGTAATCCCAGGTTCCCAATTATCATCGTCAGGTGGGAAACTTCCATCAACCTGGCCAGCTCCACTACTCTCAGTAACCACCAGAGGGAGCTTCGGCTCAGAACTCCGAGCAAGGGAATTCACAACATACCTGCTCATCAGGGCCTGGATGCTGGGAGAGTGCCATGAAATTGGCCCAGGCCTTTGTCAGTGTACCCCTGCCTCTGCTGTACTTGGCGTGTGTCTCCCTTGCCTTTTCTCCTTAGTTGGGGAAGGAAGTTTGCCCACTGCCACTAGAGTTGTCTGATGGGAATTTTTTCAACATATATTCCACAATGGCCTTTTGGTATAGCATCATTTTAATAGACATCTCCACCTCAGGAAGAAGAAATGCAAAATTCTCCTTGTAGCATGGGTGAACAACTGGTGCTCTTTTTTTGGCCAAGATGAATGTAACGTGAGAGTCATGGGAAAGGCAGAAGTACAAAAGACCGCCTAATGTGCCAAGCTCCCTAAAGTCAACACTTGATGATAACTCTCCATCTTCTCCACCTCCTCCTACTTGCTCTGGAAAGTGAGTACTGTCAATCAAAAGCGGAGGAAGGGCCCCAATATGTACATGCACAGGCATAATGATGTACCAAGCTTTTGGCAGAGCCAAGGGTGCACCACAGCCTCCTCCAAGTTATTTTCTGAGGCATGGTCCCAGTAGCAAGTACAGCATTAGTATGGTGATTATAGAGGCAAAATCTCCTACAACATTGTAAAGCCCATTTAAAATGTATTTTCGGGGTAATGGACTCCTTTTAAGTGAATTGAATAATTAGAATGTCCTGAATAACCCCTTTATGTAAATTTCCCCCTCTTCGTGGTTTTTAGTTGCCTATGTTATATTATTTCTCGGGTGAATAATTTGTCAACAAGTATTACACGTCCCTACGTGCACCCATGCCACAGAGGAACTTCACATTAGCCAAAAACAGTCATAAGATGATTCGGAAAGTCAGTTACTCACTTGTTAGTAAATGGGCTTATCGATGTTCCAGCTCTTAATAAAATCGTGTTTATCACATCAATATGAACTTTTGCATTTTCAGGATCAATTTCTCCCAATGCAATTATTTCTGAAATTTTGTTGAGAATGATTCTTATATCATTGTCCAGTAATGAAGTCGCCGTCTTCGTCATATTTAAAATTTGCATTGCCAAATAGTTTGCATTTTCTACAGAAAAAAAAGGAAAAACAATGTGTGTTTTGCTGAATACATAGAAGGGCTAAGCTGTGTTAGGAACAGCGTGGAAGAGGCAGTGAAATGGGACACAGAAGTGATAAGGCAGAGTGTTACAGAACTGCCAGGGCAATGTGGCACAGACGTGACGAGGCAATGTGGCACAGATGTAACAGGGCAATGTGGCACATCACCTGTAATTACGCATTTCTTTATGTTCTATAGTATAAGATACATCGTCACAGCCCAACACAATCTGCAGTTTCAGGCATTCACATATCCATACGTCCATTTAACCCCTTACTTTATGTACTTAGTTACAAAGTTAAAAAAAAAACATATTTTAAAAAACGCAAATTGTCGCATTTTTTGAGTTGCATTTTTTTACAATGCGTCTTTTCAGGTGAAACACATTTTCTGTGACATCCCAATATGCTCTGGTGCCCTACAAACATATGTCCCTGACAATGCATCTCCCCCAATGACATGATTGTCACCGATGTCACATCCATGGTGTTATCACACACTATAGTTCCTTAAATGTGATACAATATATGCTTCTGGCTCCCACTATACAGATGTCACCGCCTGATATAATGGCCTCACATTTTGTTATGTTAGCCCTATACACAAATCAAATGTAAACTTGACAGCATGATGATATTTAATAGTATTTTGCATATATGACTTTGCTTTTATAAGTTGTGCGCTACTTCCTTGCTATATACCCATTACTGCCAATCCCTAAATATTCGGTACACTAAAAAACATAGTACTAGACGCACTCACCTGGTGTTACAGGAACATTTTCAAGATCATTAAATGAAGAAGGAATGCATTTACTATAGTTCGCCTCTCCCCAATCTATTACAAGAGGGCTGACACTGATGTAGCTGTAACATACAAACATCAATCGCTTAATTAGAAGTGAAATTAATTACCGGATATTCATATTACAGCTTATATACAGTAAAAATAGGATTGTAACCAATTCTCATTTGGTCTTTTCCATTTGTCTGCTCTTTAAGTGCAGCAACTATTACCTTCACCATTGCAACATGTAGGAGTGCAGGAGAAACTGCTACGTACAAACCTAAGAGATCATACAGTAGAATCTAGGAAGGACCTGCACACATCAACAAAGTGCCGTCCGCTCAAGTTAGACTCGGCACAGCATAAGTCTGCAGCTGCTGCATGCTCCGACAGTTCCCATTATTAATTCCACATCTGTAGGGTAAATAACTTCAGCTCAACCAAATGTAATTTTACAAAGAAAAACATTACCACAGTGGATTGTAACCCCTCACCATTTCATATTACGGTAGTTGTCTTGCCTTTCATTCTTTGTAAAATTTGCGCTGTTAGGTCTAGTATGCACATATACACACAGACCCTCAGAATTCAATAGCACAGGGAGTATAGAGAGAACTCAGCATGCACACTCTGTGCTGCAGATGAGAGTCAGAATTGTGCTAAATGACACAGGAATGTCTTATAGGAAGGTGCAACAAAACTGTCCCCCGAAATGCAATCATGTCTGCTTCCTCTGGAAGTGACACGGTCAGTCTTGCACAGGGTTGTGTGAATTCTGTTTCACACAAACCTTTCCAAATCTTAAAGGGAATCCGTCACGTGAAAAAACGCTATAAACCTGCAGGTATTGGGGTTAATCCACAGGTTAATAGCGCTCTGAACCTGCCTGGTGCTGCCTGGCACTTTGAGCCCCGCTGCCCGGTAGGAAATTAACTTTATTCTTGCTGGTAGAGTTCTAATTTCAGTCACCAGAGGAGGGGCGCATCGGCAATTTATCTTATCTTAATTCTACTGATCTTACCATTCCCTTGTTGCCATCTCATTTGAGTTTGTATGACACTGTAGGGTGGCTTTTTCCGTTGGGTTTGTTTCTGGCCATTCATATTGAAAGTTTTCATACCATGTGGAACCTTTCCTACAATGTGTTGCATCTATGAGTAAAAAACAAATATAATCAAGAACTGATAATATGATTAAAGGGCTTATCCAGGACTATGGCATTTTTTTTTCTACAGGCCTAAGAACAAACAGTTGCTAACTACCTGCCTGTTGTGCCTGGTACCGATCTCAGCCAGCACTGAGTGGTCAGAGACCCCTCCTACTGGTGATTCAACGGCGTCCGCTGACCTCACATCGACAGAGCAGTGGTTTCTCTTCTGCTATTCTCTGACAGGGCATGACTCCCATCATCATGCTGATTGACAGCTGGCGTGGAGTCAGCTGTCAATCAGCATGATGTTCACAGAGCAGCCCAGAAGAAGACCTGCTCTGACATGGAGTAGATGAATCACAGGCAGGAGCGGTCAGTGACAGCTCTGAGCCAGCACCAGGTAGAACAGGTAGGTAGTTACCTCTGTTAGCAACTACCTGCCTGTTAGTTTTTTAGGCCCATAGTAAAAAATATTAAATAGTTCTACACAACCCCTTTAAGAATATAGCAAATACATAAAAATCAAGGTCCAGCTTTTAGAAGTAAGAATAACTAATTTTCAATATATGAATGAAAACGCAAATCTTACTGATGCAAGGAAAGGTTAAAATACCAGTCTGCTAAAGCAATAATGCTTCAATCTTATAGAAGGGAAACCACAAAGATGCAAATTTCACTCTCACAGCTGTAATCCAGGAGGGGATGGATGTTTAGTATTATAAATGTACACAGATATACTGGATATCCTGCAAGATGGCAGCCATATGGTTCAGTATAATTATCCATCCCGGATAGCAGCCTATCCTATTGGTCACTCCATTACTATCAGATCAGATGAGCTTTAAAGACACCACATGTAGTTATGATACCCCAATCATCCTAACATCACCAGATCAGACTGCAAAAATGATAAAGGGAAATAAATATATCAGACTTGGGCCAAACATGAAAGCTTGCAACCTGCTTACACACATTACTTTTGCTTGTTCATATCATATTTCATACAGATCACTCCAGTGTTTGCTGGCGAGCAGGAGGTCACCTTTAAATGAAAGTTTTTGAGAGCCTCGTCCTGACTCTCATAGACTTACACTGAGCATTTATGACCGTTACTTCTGACTTCTGGCAGTCAGAAGTTGCGGTCACAAGATGGCACCGCGGGACTGGAACGGCGCCGATAAGATGTGAACATTACAGTAGGTGAGTCAGGGTCAGAAACCAATGTTCCTCATATAGTGACAGTTAGTTACTTAGCTCTTAGTGGTCGTAACCATGGCTACCTAAGGTCCTGCAATGCCCTGCACATGGGGTAAATGACATAGCGAATCAAAAGAACTATACTACATTTCTAATTAGATGTATTTGCTAATATTATTATTACACCACCTACATATTGGGATAGGATTTTGGATATGGAATAGCTATTTAAACCCTTAAGCCCCAAGGGTGGTTTGCAGGTTCATGACCGGGCCAATTTTTACAATTCTGACCACTGTAACTTTATGAGGTAATAACTCTGAAACGCTTCCATGGATCCCGGTGATTCTGACATTGTTTTCTCGTGACATATTGTACTTCATGTTAGTGGTAAAATTTCATTCAAATAACTTGCGTTTATTTGTGAAAAAAACGAAAATTTGGCGAAAATTTTGAAAATTTCACAATTTTCCAACTTTGAATTTTTATGCCCTTAAATCACAGAGATACGGCACACAAAAAACTTGATAAGTAACATTTCCCACATGTTTACTTTACATCAGCACAATTTTGGAACCAAAATTTTTTTTTGTTAGGAAGTTATAAGGGTTAAAAATTGACCAGCGATTTCTCATTTTTGCAACACCATTTTATTTTTACGGACCACATCACATTTGAAGCCTCTTTGAGGGGTCTATATGATAGAAAATACCCAAAAGTGACACCATTCTAAATACTGCACCCCTTAAGGTGCTCAAAACCACATTCAAGAAGTTTATTAACCCTTTAGGTGCGTCACAGGAATTTTTTGAATATTTAAAAAAAAAGAACATTTAACTTTTTTTCACAAAAAAAATGCTTCAGGTTCAATTTTTTTTATTTTACCAAGGGTAACAGGAGAAATTGCACTGCAAAAGTTATTGTGCAATTTATCCTGAGTACGCTGATACCTGATATGTGGGGGGGAAACACTGTTTCGGCGCATGGCTGAGCTCAGAAGGGAAGGAGTGCCGTTTGACTTTTTCAATGCAAAATTGGCTGGAATTCAGATCGGACGCCATGTCACGTTTGGAGAGCCCCTGATGTACTTAAACAGTGGAAACCCCCCACAAGTGACCCCATTTTGGAAACTAGACCCCCCATGGAACTTATCTAGATATGTGGTGAGAACTTTGAACCCACAAGGGCTTCACAGAAGTTTATAACGTACAGCAGTACAATTAAAAAATCATATTTTTTCCACAAAAATGATCTTTTCACCCTCAATTTTTATTTTCCCAAGGGTAACAGGACCCTATAAGTTATTGTGCAATTTGTCCTGAGTACGCTGATACCGCACATGTGGGGGTAAACCACTATTTGGGTGCATGGCAGCGCTCGGAAGGGAAGCAGCGCCATTTGACGTTTTTGGCTGGAATTGAGATTGGACACCATGTCGCGTTTGGAGAGCCCCTGATGTACCAAAACAGTGGAAACCCCCCACAAATGACACCATTTTAGAAACTAGACCCCCCAATGAACTTATCTAGATGTGTGGTGAGAGCTTTGACCCCTCTAGTGCTTCACAGAAGTTTATAACGCCTGGGTGTGAAAATAAAAAAATCGTATTTTTTCCACAAATATGATCTTTTAGTCACCAATTTTTTATTTTCCCAAGGGTACCAGGAGAAATTGGACCCCAAAAGTTGTTGTCCAATTTGTCATGAGTACGCTGATACCCCATATGTGGGAGAAAACTACTGTATGGGCACACGTCGGGGCTCGGAAGGGAGGTAGTGACGTTTTGGAATGCAGACTTTGATGGCATGGTCTGCGGGTGTCATGTTGCATTTGGAGAGCCCCTGATGTACCTAAACAGTGGAAACCCCCCACAAGTGACCCCATTTTGGAAACTAGACCCCCTAAGGAACTTATCTAGTTGTGTGGTGAGCGCTTTGAACCCTCGAGTGCTTCACAGAAGTTTATAACGACCGGGCGTGAAAATAAAAAAAATCGTATTTTTTCAACAAACATGATCAATTAGTCCCCATTTTTTTATTTTCCCAAGGGTAACAGGAGAAATTGGACCGCAAAAGTTGTTGTCCAATTTGTCCTGAGTACGCTGATACCCCATATGTGGGAGAAAACTACTGTATGGGCACACGTCGGGGCTCGGAAGGGAAGTAGTGACGTTTTGGATTGCAGACTTTGATAGAATGGTCTGCAGGTGTCATGTTGCCTTTGGAGAGCCCCTAATGTACCTAAACAGTGGAAACCCCCCACAAATGACCCCATTTTGGAAACTAGACCCCCTAAGGAACTTATCTAGATGTGTGGTGAGCACTTTGAAGCCCCAAGGGCTTCACAGAAGTTTATAATGCCCGGGCATGAAAATAAAAAAATCGTATTTTTTCCACAAACATGATCAATTAGTCCCCAATTTTTTTATTTTCCCAAGGGTAACAGGAGAAATTGGACCCCAAAAGTTGTTGTCCAATTTGTCCTGAGTACGCTTATACCTCATATGTGGGAGAAAACTACTGTATGGGCACACGTCGGGGCTCGGAAGGGAAGTAGTGACGTTTTGGAATGCAGACTTTGATGGAATGGTCTGCGGGTGTCATGTGCGTTTGGAGAGCCCCTGATGTACCTAAACTATTGAAACTCCCCACAAGTGACCCCATTTTGGAAACTAGACCCCCCCCACGGAACTTATCTAGATGTGTGGTGAGCACTTTGAACCCCCAAGTGCTTCACAGAAGTTTATAACGCCCGGGCGTGAAAATAAAAAAAATCATTTTTTTTCCACAAAAATGATATTTTTGCCCCCAATTTTTTATTTTCCTAAGGGTAACAGGAGAAATTGGACCCCAAAAGTTGTTTTGCAATTTGTCCTGAGTAGGCTGATACCCTATATGCAGTGGCGGATTAAGTGGACTATGGGCCCGGGGCTGTTCATAAAACCTGGGCCCCTGTACCCCACTTCCCAGGAAAACATTTTCTGTCAAAATTTTGTGGCTCTTCTCACAAAAACACTGCATATGCTGATTTTTAGGTATACAAATTGTACCATTTATTAGACCATAAAAACAAAGAAAAATTAATTTTTTCTCACAAGAAATTGTATTGTATGGTCAAACAATATAAATAATATTAAATCGGCTGTTCCCGAATTTGGCGCCCCCCGGGCGGTGAATGGCCTGCTCGGATGCGGGGTCTGGAAAGGAATAAAATGGCCGCGCTTGGGAGGGGGTACCGGCCTGGCCGGCTACTGGTTAGGGATGTTAATGATTAATCACACAGTCACAGACAGACATTCATTTCTGACACACTGCCTGCGACAGTGCTCCCAGGCAGCACAGACAGTAATGTGCAGGCTCAGCTCCGCCTCCTCTGCCCCTGGCCGCAGTATAAGTTACACTTATATATATATATATATATATATATATATAAAACAAGGCCAAATGGAACAATTCGCAATGTACCCCAGGCGAGTCACCATTTGTAAAATTATGACTCAAAGGGGATCGATAATGGACACTCCCACATAACATGTTAACACAAAAAAATGGAGTGAAAGTCCAAAATATTTTAGAAATGTAAGAAATTTATTATACATAAAAATCGTACTGACAATTATAAACAACATCTACAATGAAGGAATCGGGTAATATCAGCTGCTAATTGTCCTGTCCATATAATATTAAGTGAAAAGGAGCCAAGTGCTTCTTGTAATGATGGGCCATAAAACCGGGACACAAAGTGTAGGGAAGAACCCAGGTGCGCACCCTGAGGAACAACCCCGTTATCCCATGCTAAAATGCTTACCCATCATGTGCTCCAGCCTCCAGGACAAGTGCAGCGCCGCCACGCTGCACTTGCGCTGGTGGCGGCGCTGCACTTGTCCTGGAGCACATGATGGGTAAGCACTTTAGCACGGGATAACGGGGTTGTTCCTCAAATAAATTTCTTACGTTTCTAAAATATTTTGGACTTTCACTCCATTTTTTTGTGTTAACACATAAGTTACACTTAGGCTGTGTGCACACGCTACGGATTAGGTGCGGATTCATCCGCGCGGATTTTGTAAAATCCGCAGGTGAAACCGCAGGTCAAAATACCTGCGGTTTTACCTGCGGATTGCTCTGCAGTTTTGCCCTGCGGTTTTTCATCTCCTCAATAGAGGAGATGGCAAACCGCAGGAGAATCCGCAGAAAGAATTGACATGTCAAAAACCGCTGCGGAACCGCAGCAAAATCCGCAGTGTGTGCACACAGCCTTACACAGGCTGCCTGCGACTGCCTGGCTGCTGTGTGTGTTAGTGTGAGTGACTCTGTGTGACACTGAGGAAGGAAGCCGCCCGCAGGGAGAGCTCAGCAGCTGACTGAGCATGGAGGGAGGCTGGGGAGAGGCAGAGAGCATCCTCCTCCCAAATGGTGAGTGACCTGTGACCCCCCTGCGCTAGCCGCTGCCAAAATCTCCTGCTAATACTCAGTCCTCTTCTCTCCTCACTGTGCCTCGGCCGGCCGCCTCCACGCTTCTCTCCCGAGTCCCACAGCACAGAGAGGAGGAATTTCTGCTCCTGCCGTGCTGCGCCGCCCCCCCACACCCCCCGCAACCCCCTTCCTACGCCACTGGGCGGCGGCGGCTCACACAGATGCCGACCGGATTGGCCCCTGCCCTGGGCCCCCAAAAAACCTTGGGCCCGGGGCGACCGCCCCTATTAAGATCCGCCACTGCCTATATGTGGGGGTAAAACACTGTTTGGGCGCATGGCAGAGCTTGGAAGGGAAGGACCACCATTTGACTTTTTCAACGCAGAATTGGCTGGAATTGAGATCAGACGCCATGTTGCATTTGGAGAGCACCTGATGTGCCCAAACAGTGGAAACCCCCAATTCTATCTCCAACCCTAACCCCAACACACCCTTAACCCTAATCTCAGCCCTAACCCTAGCCCTAACCCTAGCCCTAGCCCTAGCCCTAGCCCTGGCCCTAGCCCTGGCCCTAACCCTAGCCCTAACCTTAACCCTAATGGGAAAATGGAAATAAATACATTTTCTTTCAATTTTATTAATTTTCCCTAACTAAGGGGGTGATAACGGGGGGTTTGATTTACTATTTATGGCGGTTTTTATGTTTGGCAGCTGTCACACGCTAAAAGATGCTTTCTATTGTTAAAATAGTTTTTGCATCACCACATATTGAGAGCTATAATTTTTCCATATTTTGACCCACCGAGTCATGTGAGGTCTTATTTTTCACGGGACGAGTTGACGTTTTTATTGGTATCATGTTCGGGCACGTGACTTTTTTGATCGCTTTTTATTCCGATTTTTGGGATGCAGAATGAACAAAAACCAGCGTTTCATGAATTTCTTTTGGGAGGGGTGCGTTTACACCGTTCCGTGTGCGATAAAATTGATAAAGTGGTTTTATTCTTCGGGTCAGTACGATACCTCATTTAGGTCTTTTTTATGTTTTGTCGGTTTTATGCAATGAAAACTATTTTATATAAATAATAATTATTTTTGCATCGCTTTATTCTGCGAGCTATAACTTTATTTTTTCGCTGATGATGCTGTATGGTGGCTCATTTTTTGCGGGACAAGATGACGTTTTCAGCAGTACCAGGGATATTTATATGCGTCTTTTTGATAGCGCATTATTGCACTTTTTGTTCGGCGGTATGATAATAAATCATTATTTTTTGCTTCGTTTTTTATTTTTATTTTTTAAGGGGTTTGCTAAAAGGGTTAACTAATGGGACAGTTTTATAGGGCAGGTCGTTACGGACACGGCAATACCAAATATGTGTACTTTTATTGTTTGTTTGTTTTTATTTCCAAAAAATGAATTTATTGGGGGAATATTTTTTTTTTTTCTAATTTATTTGGCGATTTTTTTTTTTTAAATATGTTAACACTTTTTTTTTTAACTTTATTACCTTGTCCCAGGTGGGACATCACTGTCCTGTGACAGATTGCTGATCTGTCACATCACAGATCACTGTGACAGATCAGCGATCTGTCACAGGCATTGAAGCAGACTTCCTCATGCCTGCGCTTTGCAGGCACTGAGGATGCCAGCTCCCTGCAGACCCCCGCAGGCCCCCGTCGCCATCTTGGATTCGGGGGCCTGCAGGGAAGGAGCCCCCCACAGCAGCGCTGCACATTGCGCTGCCGTGGGGGGCTCAGGGAAGCACGGAGGGAGCCCCCTTCCCTGCCGATGCTTCCCTTAATCCCCCGGTACACCGCGATCGTGTTTGATCACGGTGTGCAAGGGGTTAACGTGTCGGGGGCGGTCCGTGACCGCCCCTGTCACATTGTGCCGGGTGTCAGCTGTGATAATCAGCTGACACCCGGCCGCGATCAGCGGCACTCACCATGTGGGCGCCACTGATCGCTATGACGTACTATCCCATCCCTGGGAATTAAGTCCCAGGGCACATGGACGGGATAGTACGTCATATGGGATTAAGGGGTTAAGCTGGAGTTGAACTTTATGTGTGAAAATTATATCTTACTGCAATCATTAAAATGTTAGGCCTATATGAGCTGGCTTTCTTGGGAAGAGCAAAACCAGTTCTAAGTATAAAACAAATTAAGCTGACCATACACATTACACTTATGTTGGCCAAAGCAGCTGATAATGACAGGTTCGGCTGACGGTCTAATGTGTATGGGGGCACAAGTCGACTGATGGAGAGATGTCAATGAGGTCCAATTTTCGAACTGCCAATTCCATTGTTCTTCCTGAGACAATATCCTAGCCAGCATGTCAGTTGATTGCTTTCTCATAGAGAACACAGGAGCGCTTGGCAGAACGAGCGCTACTGTGTATGGGAGAGTCAGCTGAGATCATTCGGCCGACAGCCATCTAAAGGCCATCTAATGTGTATGGTCAGCCAAACCTCCTTGGCCCTGCTTGAGGAAAGTTTTACAATTATGCATAATACTTTCTCCTTATGAAAGTATACTGCAGACACTCTTTAACTCTTTACATCCACATAATCTAGAGCTTCTTCACTATGAATACGAGAGGAATTGGGGTAAAGGGATACTAGGACACCTGTAGTTACATCTGAATTTCTAGAATTTGAACAGCGTAAGATTCACAAAGTCCTCAGCCCTCCGGGAGGATGTGGACAATTTGTGTAGCATTTGATAAACGGATTCTCTGTTTTCACGCTTCAAATTTTTTTACTGCAATCAAGACTTAGCTCCAAGTAATGCCCAGGCTGCATCTTAAGAGGACTCTCCATTAACAACAGCTGACAGATAATGGATACCATGATTGAGTACCAGGTCAAGTAGCATTAAGTGTAATGTTCTGCTGGATTTTGTAAGAACAGTCAAAATATTTAAGTTATAACCGATTTACAGTGTGGTCTATTTGATGTGCGGAGTCTAAAGTACCTGACAATCAGTGCCTAGAGGTGACTGCAATGTACTTTATGTCTGTCAATGCAGCCAAATGTTCCACGTTTCTAATTGCAGGTGCTGGAGTGGTATGGGTTCACCTGGGCTGCCGTCAATAGATAATAAGAAGACAGGAATTCAAAGATCAATTGCTGCGGTTTATTGGTCAACGCGTTTCGAAGTTTCAAACTTCTTGATCAGGACAAAACCATTGACAGCAGCGCAAGTGAACCGATACCATTGCAACACCTTTGATTCCTTCCTTGTGGGTCTGCAGCAGGTTAATCCTCTTTCAGCGGCTGTGTGCACACAACCCTATCAGGTGAGCACCATAATGCATATTCTCCTCCACACCATCTATCCAGATAAGACACTATTGCACTTTTTGTTCCTTCGAGGTTTACTCTTTTTCTACATTTCTAATTATATCTTTTTCCAAAGGGTAATCTTGTCCCAACTGTTTGCTTATTCGTTTTTTAATATTGCATTGAATATAGGACAAAGGACGGCACAGTGGATGTCATGAATGTGATGAATTATTCTCCATTATTGTCGCCTATTATCCCATTACTTTCAGTGTTGTAAACCAAACATTTACTGTAAACTGGAGAAATTAGTGTCTTCCTTTATGATTTTTATCACTCTGCAGTCAATAGAACAGAAGATGGAAAGAATGACAAGGTGGATGGCAACTTTGTCATCAGTCGGATCAGTTTTTCATATATTAATTATGACTTTGCAAAAAAATGCATAAATAAATAATCAAATCTATATATATAATTGCCTTAAATTGTCCGTCATCCACTTCCATCTGGATGTCCCCGAATCCCACAATCCACCGCGCCGCACTGGAAGTACGCCGACCGCCATATTGGAATACCCAAGTGATGGGTATTCCAATATGGCACCCGCTGGTGGTACCGGGCCTATCCACAGTACCACCAGCGGGACACCGCCGGGACCCCCCCGCCGCCGCCTGCCTACCCACCTCCATGCAGTCACAGCAGTCAGGAAAGACCGCGGTTTGCGGCCTGTGCTGGAGATGGGGTGCTGGCGCCCTCTGGTGGCGCCGCACCCCATCTCCAGCACAAGCCGCGGTCTTTCCTACAGGCTGCCCAACGCCAGGACCCCCCGCCGCTGGATCCTCCCGCTGGACCCGCCGCTGCCTGCCCACCATGTACACACACATACACACATACGAACACACATGTACACACACATGTACACAAGTACTCACACTCACACACACACGTACTCACACTCACACACACACATACACACATGTATGTAAACACACGTACACACACACGTACACACACACCCCACACACACCCTTCCCTCCCAATGCGATAGCATCGGGCACACCTCTATTAAATGAATAAATATGGCTGAACCAAAAACAAACGCCTTGTAATGTGGAGTGCCAGTTGTTTTGTCTTACCCGTCATACTCATTTTATAGACTGGATTTATGTCTGATAATTATTTCTAAACCCCCCAGATTTACAACTCATAAACCAAATGTAATTGAATTTGCTGTTAGATGAACTCAATGTTCACAAACTAATAAAATATTTTACAGCTATATATAAAATCCACACAGGGTTAGAAAACGCTAATTACAGTACATGCTAGGAGGACTGCATGAAATAAAAGCAGTCACCTAATTGCTTTGCGGTCACATTCCGTGTAGTAAGATCTGGATTCAGTTCCGGATCTGTAAATCCCTTCATCAGGAGTTCTTTAAGATGATCGGCTAGTGATTCCTGGGGTTTTGAAGAATTTGCACGGACAATGGCTTTGGCAATATACTCTGGGGGGCTGAAATAATATAGCATGAGTAACAAAAAATATATCTATAAAAACTCAAAAAACAGGACAAATACAACTTGGTCACCAATGATAATTTTACTAACTTGGATTCACCAGAGTCCTCATTGGTTTCCCTTTTCTGGCAGCAAAATCAAGAAAATAAATAATTAAAAAAGCAAAATGAATATCATTACTTAGATAATTTAAAACACAGAAAGAATTTATAGCAGGATGAAGACAAGATAATCAGAAGGATTTTTTTTTTGTAAAATGCAAATAGTCATGATCTAAAACCAAGAACCATTAAAGAAGGGGAAAATAGATCACTTGTGCCCATCAGGATCGGAGAACTACTGTAAGCCATATGCTACAAGGCCACGGAGGAGCTCAAAGTCCTTGCTGGTCTACCCTACAGATCTGTAGGTATTTTACTCCATACAGAACTGAAGCGTTATTATCCCCATTTATAAACAAATAGGTCTGCAATACAAAATCCAATAGACCATGATACAAGTTAGTGTGCTTTTCCGTGTCAGCACCCTGGCCACCTGACCAAAAGACAGTTAAAAAGAAGTCAATTGGGGCAATTACTAGCCTACAGCTGCAGTCCACTCTCCCAGCCGGTCTCCTTTAAGACCTGCAAGTTAACAAATATTAGTAATTCAATAAATGAATGCTTCTGGTGCACACTGGTAACTTTCTTCCCTTTCGTACAATGTCACTAGAGAGAGAATGGTTTATATAGTTGGTAAATTGCTAGAATAAATTCATCCTGGTGGGAACATTGTCATAGAAAAAGAATCGAGCCTTTTACCTTTTTATTGTTATTTTGTGTAAGGACATTTCCAGGTTCATTACTGCAGCAAACATTGAGATAATAAGAGTAAATCAGGAGTTAAAATATAGATTATAATGATTCATTAGACAAATAGGATAACGAAAGGCTGGATCGCTCAAGGATTATGAAAAATCAAGAAATATGTATGCAAAAAAAAGATTAGAGTCAATACCAAATAAGAATCAATCATTAGCCAAAAATCATATTTTAACTGCATATTATTCATTTGATCATTCATAATTCTCATATTATATGAAGATTAAAGTAGATAGCATGGATAAAGTGCAAAGTATATCGATGATATCCAAAATCTATATTACATTTCTAATAAATAATAACTAGGAAGTTCTTATAATTTGGTGAAAACAGAGTTCAAATAACAAAGCTCCTCTAATTGTAAGGTTTACTAAAGAGTGTACCCCCATTTCTTACAGCACATGTGAAGAGTAGACACCATCTTAGGTTCTTATATCCCATTATGACTTCTGGCATTAATTACAGGGGTTGTTTGGCCTCAGGCTGCACTCTATGTGATTGCAAACTTGTGAATCCTTACAGCGTGCACATTGCACACTGTTTGGATCCTCAATTGCCAGGAGCGGGCGATCATGTGTTTGATTTGCATACTTCCGGTCACATTCCGGCTAGATGTGTATGGCCTTGCTCAATGCAAGTGTATTGAGCGAGGTCTTGCACATCTAGTTGACATGTATCACCCAGAGTGGGGTACTCTGGTCGCCGGG
Organism: Dendrobates tinctorius; assembly: GCF_039654945.1. Taxonomy (NCBI): domain Eukaryota; kingdom Metazoa; phylum Chordata; class Amphibia; order Anura; family Dendrobatidae; genus Dendrobates; species Dendrobates tinctorius. The sequence goes on along the minus strand of NW_027361801.1, from coordinate 19,928,928 downwards.
CAGCGTTGGATTCATGAGGTTACGGGGGTGGCAGCCGTGCTCGGTGCCTGTGCTCCGGGGACAGTGAAATGGGGGTTGAAAAATAAAAGAAAAATAAAAGAAATTTAGAAAAAGAGTTTGTGACGCCAGTTGAAGTGTTTGACTGTAAGATAGCCGGCACTGCAGATGATCCCTGGGGGGTAGATGGTGATAGCAGTGCAGGTGTTTAACCCCCTCCAACTAGGGCTGGCCCCCCAGAGATAATGATGGAAGTAGATAGTACGGAGTAACAAGGCAGGAGACAAGGAAAGTCACTTTATCATTTACTGAAGTCCAGATGTAGTTCAGAGGATAAAATACAACTCTTTCACTAGGTTTACAATCTGCTCTGCACGATGGGAGTTATCTCTCTCTCTGCTGTGATTCACTGTAAACTTTCTGCTGCCTAATCCCTTCAGGGACAAAGGTTTCCCAGAGTCTGAAACTTCTAGTACTCCCAGTACGCACAGTGTTTTCTGCCCTGGCAACATGCAGCTTGAATCCTGTGTGAAGCACGTGCTCGTTCTAGCATAATCCCTCACTGATTCTTGGTTGCTGTAGGTTTTTCCTGGGAGAAAACACTCAACTGCTGATTGTACAAACCACACAGTCTCTCAGCTTACCATCCAGCTCTAAAAGCATAGATGGTCTAGGGGCTAAAGCCCTGATTCTCCTCAGCGTTGTTCCTGGAAAGAGCACATGTCACTGCTCCCAGAACATTCTCCATCTTGTCACACCGTCTTCCTCACAGAACAACAACTAAATGTGGTGCCCCTGAGGGTTCAGTCACCACAGAGGTACTGCACCTCCTCCTGAGGTGTGGTACCCCACTATTCAGGTAAGGTGGAGACACCTGACCACACTCCAACACCTGCATCCCACACAACATAGTAGTGTAGCAAAGCACCCTTGGTGGCTCCCTGCTTGGAACACAAAGCATGCTGGGAGGCAGGTGGAGTTTAGTTTTGCACTCAAAAGAGCGGGAAGAGGATAGAAATTAGTCAGTTAGTCACAGGAGTCTGACGAGGTCAGTCTGTGAAAGGAGATCCCCTGAGTGGGTTGGATGAAGGAAGTGCTGCAGCCGACCTCAGTGATCTGGGTCCGCTGGCACAGGAAAGGAACATTAATAGAAAGCCTGACTCTCCATAAGAAGGAAAGGATTAGTACGGAACGTGAGGAGAGGAAGAGAACCAAGGACCAGAGTTAGAGGAGAACCCTTCCCAAGTTCTAAGCACAAGGCCGGGGTCCGGTCCCTGAGGTTGTATGGATACTAATGGTTCTGCAGCAGACGCCGGAGGAATAGAAGCTGTCACCACTTTATTCCCACACCAGACTTGGGGGCACAACAGCAGCGTGTGTGAGCCAGGACTAGGTAGTAAGGAGTCCCCAAAGCCGGCTACAGCTGTCTGCCGTACAAGTAGAGTTCATAGGAACATCTGACAGGAGGAACTCCAGTGTAACTCAGTACTGTGAGTACTTCACTAAAGGCACTAAGAGGGAGTCGTTCAGAAAAGGCACATATGTTGGCGGTGTGTTGGAAAGGAGTACTTCATCTTGCCTGGAAGTTGGCTGAGCTCCTGACCCGGAGGACACGGCATGGATGCGGGCACTTGTGTCACAACAGACTGTGAGTAAAGCTTTGGAACTAGATGCCCCGGTGTCCTCCACTTATTCCTGCGTCAACCTGCCCGGCACGGCTACATTCCCAGCGCCCGACTTTACATCATCTACGTGTCACTGCACCTACTCTGCCCTGGGACTACAGCCCTGCCTGTGGAGGGCTATAACATCATTGCTGCACCACACCATCTGTCCCAGAGGATCTGTCTGCAGCGTCGGCTTAACATCTTCATTGCCGAACACCACAGGTGGCGTCACGACTCATTTATTCATAAACTCTAGTCATCATAAGCACACTGAACATTTCCCCCCTTTTACATTGGGCGCCCAGGGCCACAGGCCAGGTCCCAGCTGTCGTGACAACTCCCATTGAAGTTCATCGGGCCCGGTACCAAGTACCCCACAGCCCTGGAAGGGTGACCCATAAACTCCTCCCCTCCCAAGTTAGGGTACATCTCCAAAGCTCTAAGCTTCAGGCAAGTAAGGGAGTGGGGTAAAATTGTGTGTGTGTGCAGTTGTCTCAGCAGAGAAAGCATAACTCCCATCAATTACAAAAACACATAAAATAGTACATGTTTGACCATTTTGTAGCGGTAAAAACACAGGGCCCACATACACATGACCACATGTATGTAAATCCATACTTGCAGTCACGTACCAGTCACTCTTAGAATACCTTTGTCTTTTTGGAATAAAAGTATTTACTGGTACTTAGATTTTTCTGGCTAACGGTACCACTATATTCTTTGTTTTATTGTACATAAGGCTACAGTTAACCCCTTAACGAAGAGGGGTACTTTTGGTTTTGCATTTTCATTTTTTGCTACCCTTCTTCCCAGAGCCATAACTATTTTACTTTTTGGTCAATATGGCCATGTGAAGGCTTGTTTTTTGCGGAACGAGTTGTAAAGAAATGCTCACTTGCTATAGCAATCCAGCAATCACTACCACAGAGGTCTTCTCCTGACCCCGGGTTGTCATGCCAACCCATTGGTGACCCGCGGTCATGTGACACAGGCGGCGATGAGAGGAGGTAATGACGCTCTTCCTGCACGTGCATGTTAAATGCCGCTGTCAGGGTTTTCCACTCGGGGCTGTTCCAGGCACATGTCAGCTGTTCAGATCAGCTGTCATGTGCCGGAAAAGGTTCGGCTCATCGCCGAAGTGTCTTTGGACGTTAAGGGGTTAATGAGATATTCCCAACACAAGATAAATGTCTATAAGATGCCGCCCATATCTTCTACCAGCCCCTATGTGGAAAATCATTGTCCTGTGATTCACCTAGTGAGGTGGCCACTGTATCAAGGCAAAGAATGAAGGGAAAGATGGGTTAGAGCTGACATTGCTCATTTAATACTAAAGACATCACATACCTCGCTGTATCAGATACAGTAACATTGACTGCAACAAAATCTGTGTTGTTAAAAAGTTGGTCCATCTAAAAAAGAAAGATTACATATATGGATTACAATATCAATGCTTATCCTATACAGTGATTGCTTCATTTTTCTACTCAGTCCAAAAATTTTTGGTAAAAAAAGAACAAAACAAGTATATATATATATATATATATATATATATATATAGTGTAATATATATATATATATAGAGAGAGAGAGAGAGACATGGCGGGTGAATTGAATATTGAACACGTCACCAATTTTCAAGATAAATATATCTCTAAAAGTGCTATTGACATGAAATTCTCGTCAAATGTCGGTAACAACCCATCCAATCCACACAGGAGAAGAAATCATCCATAGATGTCCATAGATTAAGTTATGTGTAAGAATGAGAAATGACACAGTGAAAAAGTACTGAACACATGAAGAAAGAGGTGCAAAAAGCCATGGAAGGTCATGACCGTCCAAGAGCAGGTGCTCCCCACAAGTTTTCAGACAGAGGAGTGAAAAGAGTTGTCCAAGAGTCAAAGAACACCTCCTGTGCAGAGTGTGGCGTGGCTAAGGGTTGTACAGTTGATGGGAGGTATGTGGCTCAGAGATGGGTGCACTCTGTAATGTAAGCCCTAATTAATATCATTCTATTTCTGATGTTTTGCAAGGACCTATGGTGAGGTCACAATCACGTGACCAGTCAGCTGCTGGGTTCGTGGTTGTGGCTAGAACTTTATAAGCTAGACTACTCCTGAAACCCAGTGCTGTATGTGGGGAGGACTAAGCCTCCCATGTGTGCTGATGCTCCAGGTCTGAGCCTGAAGTAACGGAAATTTGTGTTCTCTTTTGCCTAAGCTGAAGGCTATTTCTTTTGTGACGTGCTGCTTTATGGGTTTATGATGCAAATAAACCTCATGAACTTTAAAAGAACCTGCCTCATGATTGTCTCCCGCTGCACCTGAGCGAGTAGAATCCCTACAATTGGTGCTAGACGTGCGGGCAGTGGTCCCAGCAGAGACTTGAGACAGTTGCTGCATGTCCTGGGTAAAGTTTTCAGCGAGGCAGCAAGCTCTACCTGGAATAATGGAGGACCTGCTGAAACACCTAGTCCAGTCCCAGGCACAGCAACAAGAGACCAACAGGCTGTTGTTACAGCAGATCCAGCAGAGCCAGCAGGAGCAACGACAGCAGAGCCAGCAGGATCAACGGCAGCAGTTCCAGCAGAGCCAGCAGGAGCAAAGGCAGCAGATGCAGCTTCTGGAAACCGCCATCCAGGAGGGCAGGACAAGCGCCCCAACCCCAGGTCTGGCTGATGACACCCTCATCAGTAAGGCGGTAAGACGCGCATTACAAAAAATGACCCCTGAGGATGATGTGGAGGCCTTCCTGACAGTGTTTGAGAGGGTGGCTGAGGGGGAAAACTTCAGTCAAAAGCAGTGGGCAGAGGTACTGGCCCCATACCTGATGGGGGAGTTCCAGAAGGCGTACTATGATTTGACTTTGCAAGATGCCAAGGAGTATCCCAAACTAAAAGCCAAGATTCTCGCACGTTTGGGGGTGACAATGACTGTCAATTGTCAGGGCACGGCGAGTTCACCGCTGGGTGTATCACCGGGACAAACCCCCTCGCTCCCAAATGTTCGACCTGTTGCACCTGGTCCAGAAATGGCTGCAGCCTGAGTCTTCTACGCCTGCGCAGATGGTAGAGCGAGTGGTGATGGATCGGTTTGTGCATTCCCTGTTGAGACCCCTACAGACTTGGGTTGCCCAAGGTGATCCCCAAAATGCCAATGAATTGGTCGAGCTGGTCGAGAGGTACCAGGGGATGGAAGGTTCCTTGGGAAAGCAGCCCATTATGTATTGGGGGTCCCAGCAGGGGGCGGAGTCCCAAAAAGTGGTGGGGCATCCAAGGTCAAAAGGGGCGGGGGAGGAGGTGCCCAAGGTCCCCACAGGTGATATTATTTGTTGGAGATGCCAGGGGCCAGGACATATAGCTGCCCATTGTCCCCAGACCACTGAGCGGATGAACTGCAGCATGGGACGCCGTAGTTCGTATTATGCATACCCAGCCTGCAGTGTGAACTCTCCACCCAACGAGGGGCCTCAGGCCTGTCCCGTGAAGGTGAACGGTCGAGCAGCAATGGTGCTTCTGGACACTGGGAGCTTAGTGACCCTTGTAAGGCTAGTTTCACACTAGCGCTTTTGAGCGCAGCGACGGCCTGCGCACAGCCGCCGCTAAGCCCCGCCCCTGCCGTGCCTCTGCCGGTAGCTCCGCCTACCGGCACATGACGCTGCATGCGTCCTGCGTCCCCTATCTTTATCACTGGGGGCGCAGGCCGTGCGCAGTATGCGTTTGGCGGCACATGCGTCCTTTTGACGGTGCGCCGACCTGCGCCAAACGCAACCTGCTGCAGTTTGGTTGCGCTCGGCGCACCGTCAAAAAGGCGCATGCGCCGCCAAACGCATACTGCGCACGGCCTGCGCCCCCAGTGATAAAGATAGGGGACGCAGGACGCATGTAGCGTCATGCGCCGGTAGGCGGAGCTCAAAAGCGCTAGTGTGAAACTAGCCTTAGGGCCACTTTTCTTCTCATCAAGGTCGGCGTTCGGTGCATTCATGGTGATGCAAAGAACTACCCTATGGCCAGGGTGAACATTGAAATGGCGCATGGCACCGAGTGGCATGAAGTTGGCATCGTTCAGGACTTGTTTCATCCTATAATTATAGGCCGGGATTTCTGTCTGTTTTGGGAACTGTGGGGTAAAGGGTTCTGAGTTTGCTAGCAAGAGCAGGGAACCAATGCACCCTAATAAGGTATCGCCACCACCAGAGGCAGACGGGTTTCCTTTATGTGTCCTTGTGGGGGATGAGGAGGAAGGGTCCCCTGTATCTGACATTCCGGAGTTAGGGGTGGCTGGTGAGAATTTTGGGACTGCCCAACATAGGGACCCAACGCTGAGAGAAGCCTTCAACAATGTCACCGTCATTAATGGGGTTGCACAAGAGCCGGGAGCAGACACCAGGTTCCCCTATTTCATGATGAGTGGGGACTTGTTATACCGGGTCACGAAAATAAGGGAGGAGTTGGTAGAGCAGTTAATAGTACCAGGCCCCTATAGACGGAAAGTGTTGAACATGGCCCATTCACACATCTTGGGGGTCACCTGGGGGTGGAAAAAACGCAGGAATGGGTTGTGCAGAGGTTCTATTGACCTGGGTGTCACTGCGAAATAGTAAACTATTGCAGGTCCTGCCCCACATGTCAGTTAACTGCCCCCACCCCTCATTTCCGGAGCCCCCTTGTGCCATTGATTTGACAGAATTGCCATGGACTAGGTCGGTCCCTTAGTTAAGTCAGCCCGGGGCCATCAGTATATATTAGGCATCCTGGACTATGCCACATGTTACCCTGAGGCAATTCCCCTGAAAAACTCCTCCGCGAAGAGTATAGCCCGCGAGCTGGTCCATGTGTTTTCCCGGACGGGTTTGCCGAAGAGATCCTGACCGACCAGGGGACACCTTTTATGAGCAAGGTGATGAGGGAGTTGTGCAGGGTTCTGCAAATATCCCAGCTGAGGACCTCAGTGTATCATCCCCAGTCAGATGGCCTTGTTGAAAGATTTAACAAGACACTGAAGAGCATGCTAAGAAAAGCCATAGAAAAAGATGGTAGAGACTGGGATTGTCTCTTACCGTATCTACTGTTTTCTATCCGTGAAGTTCCCCAGGCCTCCACAGGGTTCTCGCCCTTTGAGTTGCTGTATGGCCGACATCCGCAAGGTCTCCTAGATACAGCCAAGGAAACCTGGGAAGCTTAAGTCACGCCCCACAGAAGCATTATTGAGCACGTGGCACTGATGCAGCAGAGGATTGCAAAGGTGATGCCCATCATAAAGGAACACCTCCGCCAGGCACAAGAAGCTCAGGCCAGGGTCTACAACCGGACAGCCAGAGTGAGGCAGTTCAACCCGGGAGTTCTCGTGCTGATTCCGACAGTAGAGAGCAAGTTCCTGGCCAAATGGCAAGGGCCATATGAGGTCGTGGAGAAGCTTGGGGAGGTAAACTGCAAGATCCACCAACCCGGAAGACGGAAACCATACCAGGTTTACCATGTCAACCTCATCAAGCCGTGGCAAGATAGAGAGCCAGCGGTAACTCCATGCTTGCTGGGCAACCTAGAAGGTGAGGTTGGAGCAGTTACCATAGCGGAGACGCTATCGAAGGCCCAGAAACAGCAGTGCCGGGAGTTACTCCAGAGAAACAGGGACCTGTTTTCAGAATTGCCGGGGTGCACGAAGGTTGTGGAGCACGAAGTTCTGACGGAGCCACATGTACGGGTGACCGTGAAGCCTTATCGAACTCCTGAAGCCCGTCGGGAAGTAATCTCCAAGGAGGTGCAGCGTATGTTGAAGCTCGGGGTTATTGAGCAATCCAAGAGCTGCTGATCAAGCCCGATTCTCCTCGTCCCAAAACCGGATGGTGAATGGAGGTTCTGCAATGACTACCGGAAGCTGAATGAGGTCTCCAAGTTCGACGCATATCCCATGCCACGCGTTGATGAGCTCATCGAAAGACTTGGACCTGCCAGGTACATCACCACTTTGGATTTGACCAAGGGATATTGGCAGATCCCCATGACACAGGAAGCCAAGGAGAAGACTGCATTTTCTACACCAGACGAGTGCTTCCAGTATGTCCGGATGCTGTTTGGCCTGCAGGGAGCTCCGGCAACCTTCCAGAGGGCTATGGATAGAATCCTTGCGCCTCATAAGCTATACGCTGCTGCGTACCTGGATGATATCATCATCTTTACCCTGGACTGGGAGTCTCACCTGGAAAAGGTCCAAGCAGTGTTTGATGCTCTAAAGGAGGCGGGGTTTACAATAAACCCGAAGAAGTGTGCCTTGGGTAAAGAAGAAGCCAAGTACCTCAGATATGTAGTGGGGCGTGGCGAGATCAAACCCCAAATCAATAAAGTGGAGGCAATTCAAACATGGCAGAGACCTCTGTCCAAAAAGCAGGTTAAAGCCTTCCTGGGGATCGTGGGATATTACAGAAGGTTCATCCCAAACTTCGCCACAATGGCTGCGCCTCTGACTGATCTTCTAAAAGGGACAAAATCAGTAATGGTCAGATGGTCCGAAGAGGCAGAGTCAGCCTTAAAAGAAATGAAAGGGGCTCTATGTAAGCAACCCGTTCTGGTGGCCCCGGACTTTAAACGCGAGTTTATCCTTCAGACAGATGCCTCAGATGTCGGGATAGGACCAGTCATTTCCAAGGAGATACGTGTGGAGGAGCATCCTGTCCTCTACCTGAGTAGGAAGCTATTGTCATGATCCAGGTTGGATCTGACAGAGTAATGCTCAGAGTGACCTTTTTTTTCCCTTGGCTGTGTGCCAGGGGTGGTTTTGCCCCCGGTGGCCATTGGGGTCTTTGCACTGTGGTGATTTCAGTTGTAGTTTTCCCCCCGGTGGCCACTGGGGTCATTGCACTTTGGTTGCCTTAGTTTGTGCACGTAGTCATGTTGGCAGGTGTGATATCTCTATGGGAGAGTATCGGGTGTGTTGATCACTGTTGGTGATAACGTATTCATTTGCAAGCAAGCCTGGGTGAAGGATGGAGCTAAAGGAGAGTCACAGGCAGCTCAGAGAGAGTCCTAGAGTGGATTGGTGGAGTCAGCGATGATGTCTGCAGGGAGTGCTGGCATGGCGTGGTGGAGTCGCAGTGATGGTGTCAGCAAGGAGTGCCTGCATGGCTTGGTGGAGTGGTAGTTGTGGTGTAGAACTGCACTCACGGTGCTGGACTTGGTTGCTGAGAGCTGGTCTCAAGCATGCTGGACTTTTTGGCAGAAAAGATGGACTCATTTGTGAGACTCCGTTTCTGGACAGCTGCATGGAGGTGGTGGACTCTGGTTGCTCCAAGGCTGCACTATGGTGTTGGACCCGGTTGGAGGAAAGGATGCACGCAGGTGGTGGGCTCTGTTGCTAGGAGCGTAAGCAACAGAGCAAAGCTAAGTGGTGTTTCCCCTGTTTTGTCACTTTTCCTTATGTGTGTTTAGTGCAGTGGTGGGATTAGTTTCCGCACCGACCAATTCCCTAGTGAGGGTTTAGGTGCAGGGCGAGTTAGGGTTTTGAGGTTCCTGATCGTCGCCCGATGCGGAACCGGCCTAGGGAACACTAGGAGTGCAGAGACACTGACTCAGGGGAGTGTGTTATGAATGGGTCACCGAGGAGGAAAAAAGCAAAACACGCTAAGTCTCAGAAAACCAGAGAGGTTGGTAACTATGCAGACTGCAGAGCCCTGATCTTAACACACAACTAGAAGCAGTCGTGGAGCGTGCCTACGGTGGTCCTGGATGCCTCGTTACAACCGGAGAGCTAAATAAGCCTAAAGTAAGAAAAGAGGAAAACTAACTCCCCAGAGCAGACCCCAAAGGAAAGACAGCCCCCAACATGTATTGACGGTGAAGCAAGATGAAAACACAAACAAAGGCAGAAAAATAGGCTGACCAAACGATAGGGCCAAACTAACTTGAAAGGACAGGAAAGGAAAGATACTGTCTGCAGTCTGCCAAAAAACCCTACCAAAAATAATGTCCAATGCTTCTGATAACAAAATTAACCCTGAAGTCACTAGACTTCTCCCACTATATCAGCACTCTGGAATATTCTGAGACAGAGCAAAAAGAGGCCAATCTAATAAAGGACAAAAAGGTAAATTGGCAAATACAGATAAATAAGAGTGGAAATTCAGCACAGCCCAGCCGGGCTGGCTGACCACACAAAAACTGAGTTGACCAACAAGAGCAAGTGTGAACATTAGCAAAAAATAAACTTAACTTGAGATAACTGGAGCAGAGCTGAAGTCCAAGACCTGAGAAACAGACTGAATCACCAGCAACAGGATAGGGCGTTGGCTGTCTTATATCCAGTCTGATACTCTGGAGATCCAATCACTATCCTCCTCGTCAGGTGGCAGACCATTACCAATTAAACTAACCTCACTACCTCCTGTCACTACCAGAGGGAGAACGGAAGGAGAACTCCCAGCTGGTGGAGCAGAAAATGAGCTCATAACAGGAGTGCAGGAGGTCTCCTCGTCCCCATTCCCTATCGCAGGGCCGCCATTGTTAATGTTACCCAGGTTTCCCCTTTTCCCCTATGTCTTATTGTATTAGTTACCGGCCTGCGGGCCACGTCACATAGGACAGTTACACGTGCCGCGTCCTGTTGTATCAGTTACCGGCCTGCTGGCCGTGTCACTCAGGACGGGGCACGTGACAGCTATCTTCTTGTGAGAGAAATTACTCAGTTGTAGAGAAGGAGTGTTTGGCCATAAAATGGACAGTGGATACCTTACACCGTACTACTTGGTGGGACGGAAGTTTAGGTTAATATCTGACCATGCCCCACTCAGATGGATGAGGGAAATAAAGGGTAAGAATGCTAGGGTCACCCACTGGTACTTAGCCCTGCAAGACTTCAGCATCCATGTAGAACATAGGGCCGGGAAGCTAGATAGGAACGCCGATGCCCTCTCACGAATCCCTTGTCTAGTAGGTGAAAGTGACAAGCCCCACAGCTTTAGGCAGAGGGGGAGGTATGTGGCATGGCTAAGGGTTTTATAGTTGATGGGAGGTATGTGGCTCAGAGATAGGTGCGCTCTGTAATGTAAGCCCTAATTAATATCATTCTATTTCTGATGTTTTGCAAGGACCTGTGGTGAGGTCACAATCACGTGAACAGTCAGCTGCTGGGTTTGTGGGTGTGGCTAGAACTTAATAAGCTAGACTACTCCTGAAACCCAATGCTGTATGTGGGGGGGACTAAGCCTCCCGTGTGTGCTGAGGCTCCAGGTCTGAGCCTGAAGTAACGGACATTTGTGTTCTCTTTTGCCTAAGCTAAAGGCTATTTCTTTTGTGACGTGCTGCTTTATGGGTTTATGATGCAAATAAACCTCATGAACTTTAAAAGAACATGCCTCATGATTCTCTCCCGCTGCACCTGAGCAAGTAGAATCCCTACAAGAGCTACAGAGAAACCAGCAGGTACATTTGTTTCAAAGATAAATATAAGTTAAGCTCTAAACCTCCATGGCCTTTATGCACGTGAAAGGTTTCAGCAGGAATGCGGGATGCAGTGACGGACGGGAGGCAGAGCAAGGGTTGACAACTTTATTTACAGGGGAATACTCTACGCAGGGAGGTAAAGAGTTAAACAAGGGATTAAACAGATTAAAAGGCAACATATATGGTGAAGTGGAGAATTTCGTTTCAGATAAAGGTAGTTCGTTAGCATGTGTGTCAGGAAGTCCTTAAACTGCAGCTCCTGCTGCAAACTCAATAGTGCCGGCAATGGCTGGCGCGATGTATCTTCCAAGAAGGTCCTGTGTGCAAAAAACCCTGTCTTCTGGTGACAGGGTTCGGTCACCTTCTGCTGCCCCTAGTCCATATACTACCGTAGCCGGAGGAGCGTGGATCACGGTACTGTCTGAGGCCAACGTGGCTCCACAACTATTCTTCACTGGTGAAGTCAGGTGACAAGTGTCAGGGCAATTACTCGCTGCCGACGTCAGGGTGCAAGTGTAAGTCTCATATGCGGTCCCTCTTGGGCAGCGCGTGTGCGGTACTCACGGTCAATGTAGTGTACGGCACCCGGTTCTCTGGCAGTCACTGGACACACACTGCACGTCCCGCTCTGCCTGGTCCCCGCTGCTGACGGCGGGTGACGCTGGTTAGCATGGCGCTGGTGCTCCCAGCCGGAGCACTCCTCTCTTTGGCTGCTGCAACACCCGGCTCGGTTCTGCTCTGTGTGCACAGCTCTGCAGCGATCCCTCTCTCCGGATTGCTACTGGGCACACTACTTCCCTCAACGCAGCAGTTCCCGTCCTTCAGGTCTGCTACAGCACAGCCTATCACAGCCCCGGAACTCTCTGGAGGTGGAAGCAGAGTGCGCTACTCACTGCTCTGCGCTGGTGCCACACTGACCTGTTTTGCATGCTTTTTCCTTTTATTCCTCCGCTGCTGCGTGAGCTTTTTTGGCTCTCCCCGCCCCCCCTTGGTCAGAAGGAAGGTTCTGCTCACTCAGGCTTCTCCCTGAGAACAAGGGAAGGTCCACCTCACTAAAGCTTCCCCCCAGGAACAGTGGATGCAGCCTCTCAAGTTCTGGACCCGGCACGCAGGTACCCGCTGCCTCTTCATTCCCCCTACACTCCTCTCCTTTAGCTCACCATTCCATGGGCGAGGACTCTTTGTACTTTACTATGCTCTTCTAAGGGGGGGGCAGATGCCCACAATTTCTGCATCCACTCCTGCCTCCCTTGCACCACATTCTGCCAGCAAGGCTCATTAGGGATACTCCAAACTTCATGTTGGCTGGTAGAAAATGGGGGTCCATCTGGGTTCCCTGGAGCAGCAGTCTCTGGGACCTGTTCCTCTTCAGAGTCAACATATGGCGGATCAAGAAATTCTTCCTCTTTATTTTCCACAGCTGCAGGAAGAAGCGTCTCAGATGCACTTCAAATCTCCTCCATTTGGTCAGGATCCCTTGAGCTGGCAGGCAGCAAACTTTCCACTTCAGAGGATGAGATAAGTGGTTTTTTCCTTCTCACAATCAGGAACCATGGGAGCGGGTGTTTCAGGGACATTTGACTCTTTCTCTTCTTCGGGCTGAGTCTCACAGATGGAACCTTCGGATCCAAGTTGGAGCTTCACCAGACTCGCCTCCACGCACCTGACCAATGCAGACATCTCACCGTAGACAGTTGACACCTCCCTTTCTTCTCGGCGTCCGATGTTGTGGCTCTGTCTGGGTGCAGCTCCTCTCCTCTCGCCATACCATTTCTCCCAGGGGCGACGTTCCCTCCAATTAGCAGAATCTTCGGAGGAGTAAACGAATCTTCACCGTCAGCTGTCTTGGGTAGGGCAACTTCTGGACAGATGTCCCATTCTTCCACACGTCCAACACCCTCTTCTGAGCCGGTCCAGCGGGCGCTTTGGTCAGGATCGCCATCCTCTACGGGAAGGACACCCCTTCTGCATTCGCTCACCACCCCACGATACGGGGTTAAATTCTGGAGCTGCCACTGAGATTTCCTTCATGCTCCGCACTTCTCCTCTTACTTCTTGTACTTTTTGCCATGAGTTATCTCGAGGTAGGACGCTGGACTCACAGACAGCAGCAAGGGCTTCCTTCAGGCTTTTGCCTTATTCCCAAATTCTTCTCATACCCTGCTGTTAGTCGCGGGACCACTTCAGCTCTTCCTCATTCGGGGTGGATACCTTGCAACTCTGGACCATCCCTATCGAGGCTGCAATCCCCTGCTCCTGCACGCCTCTGCCACAATGTCTGCAAAAGTCATGCACAGGTTAAGTTGCAGGTGCTCCCGCAAGGCTTGCTTAAGCAGCGCATCTCTCAGGCCTGTCACTAACTGGTCTCGCAGCACTATGTCAGGGGGTCCTACGCCTGTGCCATCCTTCCTAAGAATTGCAATATGGAGTATCATGTTCATGTACTGCGTCACAGTCTCCCCCTCCCTTTGGACACGGCGGAAGAAACGCATATGCAACTCTCCTACATCCGTGGGGTCTCCATGCATTTCCTCCAGTATCTGCAACACCTTGTCAAACGTGTCCCGTTCTTTAGGGCAGGGGTCCCCAACCACCAGTCCGCGGCCCAGGATCGGGCCGTTGCAGTTTTGTTGCCGGTCAGAGGAGCCACGGCTCAGAATGCTGGACACAAGGGGAGCCGGCGGCTGTAGCACTGTAGTGATAGCTGCAACCGCCAGCTTCCAGAAGACATCGATATTGACTCAGTTCCTGCATTCCTGTCGGGCACTGCAGCTTCATCCAGTGCTGAGCGGTCACGTAGTACCACTCATTAAGGTCATGAATATGGACGCGACTCCACTCCCATGGGCGTGGCGTCCATATTGATGACCTTAATGTGCGGTACTACGTGACCGCTCCGCACAGGAAAAAGCTGACGCGCCAGGATAGACATGCAGGGAAATTCATCGACGGTGTGAGGGTAAGTATGATGGGGGAGGACGGGGGAGCTCAGCCATGCATACAAGGGTGGAAGCAGAGCCATGTATACAAGGGTGGGAGCGGAACCATGCATACAAGGGTGGGAGCGGAGCCATGCATACAACGGTGGGAGGAGAGCCATGCATACAAGGGTGGGAGCGGATCCATGCATACAAGGGTGGGAGCGGAGCCATGCATACAAGGGTGGGAGGAGAGCCATGCATACAAGGGTGGGAGCGGAGCCATGCATCCAAGGGTGGGAGCGGAGCCATGCATCCAAGGGTGGGAGCAGAGCCATGCTTCCAAGGGTGGGAGCTGAGACATGCATACAAGGGTGGAAGCGGAGCCATGCATACAAGAGTGGGAGCAGAGCCATGCATACTAGGGTGTCGCTGTCTCCCATCACCCCTAGATGGGACCGTCTTGTTGCAGGAAAACAAGCCCAGTGCTGCCACTGATACAGGGAAACAAGCCCGGTGCTCCCACTCATTCAAAACCTATGGTGAGTCGAGTCACATTCACATTATAAATGTTATAATTAAATGATAAGTATGCACTACAAAACTACAACCCTGTCCATAGCCACGCCCCCTTATGACCAAAGCCTCGCCCATGCCACACCTCCATCCCAGCCCTGCCGGGCCATGAAAGAATGGTCATGCATAAAGCCGGTTCCTGGTGAAAAAAAGGTTGGGGACCACTGCTCTAGGGGGTCGTAGCATGACAGAATTCCTTGCCTCACTTTCCAGAGCCATCATGGCAACCTCTGCCTCTAATGCAGGAGTCATGGGGTACATCCTTGACCTGCTCTGTCCAGCTCCATAACAGAACATTGCTCCCTGTGATCTTGGGGAGATTACTCAATATTGTCCCCAGCGGTATACTGGGCCTTGGAGCACCCCCAACTGCTTGGTCTGCCACCTTGGTGTCTGGAGACTGCATCCTGCCGACTACGCCAAGTATAAGGTTTCAGGAGGAACGCAGGATGCAGCGAAGGACGGGAGGCATAGCAAGGGTTGACAGGTTTATTTACAGGGGAATACTCCACGCAGGGAGGTAAAGGGTTAAAAAGGGGATTAGACAAAATAAATGTCAAAAGATATGGTGAAGTGGAGAACTATGTTTCAGATAACGGCAGTACGTTAGCGCGTGTGTCAGGAAGTTCTGGTGACAGCGGTGGGTCTCTGGCACCTTCCGCTGCCCCTAGTCCATATACTACTGTGGCCGGAAGAGCATTAGTCATGGTACTATCTGAGCCCAACGTGGCTCCACAGCTATTCTTCACTGGTGAAGTCAGGTCACAAGTGTCAGGGCAACTACTCGCTGCCGACATCGGGCGCAAGTGTATGTCTCGTATGCGGTCCCTCTAGGGCAGCGCGTGTGTGGTGCTCACGGTCAACGTAGTGTATGGCACCTGGTTTTCTGGCAGTCACTGGACACACTGCACGTTCCGCTCTCCCTGGTCCCAGCTGTGGCGGCGGGCGACGCTGGTCTGGGTGGCGCTGGTGCTCCCAGCCGGAGCACTCCTCTCTGTGGCTGCTGCAACACCTGGCTTGGCTATGCTCTGTGTGCACGGCTCTGCTCTGTAGCGATCCTTCACAGCCCCGCAACTCTCTGGTGGGGGAAGCAGAGCGCGCTGCTCACTGCTCTGCACTGGCGCCACAATGACCTGTTTTGCATGCTTTTTCCTTTTATTCCTCCGCTGCTGCGCGTGATTTTCTGACTCTCCCCGCCCCCCTTGGTCAGGATGAAGGTTCGGCTCACTCAGGCTTCTCCCCGGGAACAGTGGAAGGTCCGCCTCACTAAAGCTTCCCCCCGGGAACAATGGATGCAGCCTCTCAGGTTCCGGACCCAGCACGCAGGGACCCGCTGACTCTTTGGCCCCCCTACACACGCTCACCACACAAGACTCCATTGCTGAACAAAAAGCATGTTCAAGCGTGTTTATAGTTTGCTCAACAGCATTTAGACAAGACTGTGATATAGTGGGAGAATATAGTCTGGTCAGATTAAACCAAAATTGAACTCTTTGGATGATATAATATACATGTTTGGAGGCCAAAAGACACTGCATATCACCCCCAAATCACCATACTAAGGCTAGTTTTACATTAGCGTTTTTAGCGCTGCGCTTCATGCGCAATAGAAACGCATGCAAAAACCACATCATGTGTTTTGCATGCGTTTGCGTTTTTAGGCGCATGCGTGTTAACCAGTTTGTAGCCATGTTAACTCTTAAAACGCATGTGATTTCAAACGCAGGCGTGCGCATGTCCATGCGCACGCCTGCGCTCCCATAGACTGCATCGTGTTATTTTTGCGCATTCCGTGCGCTAGCGTGCGCATGCGTTTTTTATGCCGTTGGACAGACCCAAAAATGCAACAGGTTGCGTCAGGCGCACCTAGGCACACACTACAAAAAACCGCATGCGCACGAAAACGCATAGGTGCGCGTGCAAACGCTAGACCATGCATCCGCCATGTTAAACATAGGGGTGCATGGCGCGTGCGCATGGACGAACACGATGCACTGCACTAAAAAACGCTAATGTGAAACCAGCCTAACTTCACGTTAAGATGTGGGAACATCATGGTGTGGGGCGTTTTTTCAGCATACAGCACTGGCAAAAGTCATATAACTGAAGGAAGGACGACTGGACAAATGTACTGGGACATTCTTAATAAAAAATATGCTGCAATTGTAACATGGCGTGGGGTGGTAGCCGCCGGCCAGGTACTCTCGCTCTATGCCCCAGCACGCTACGTGAAAATGGGTATCCTGGCTGGGTGTGTGGACTTGCTGATGTGACTGACTTGCCTGGATCAGGTCTTGAAAAGTTCAATGAGGTAGCCCATCACTTAAAAATAAACTGTCTTTTACTGAACAATAAGACTGGTTTCACATTTGCGCATCTGTGCGCAGTGCTTGATCCGCATAGATCTGCATGCATCATGCATACATATCTTTAACATGGTGTACGCAGGAACATGCATTTGCATGCATTCACTTGCGGATGTGTACGCATGCATCGTTTCGCGGTGTGCGGCGAACGCAACATGTTGCCTTTTATGAGGCGTTTGCATGCGGATGAGTGTGGAAGAATTGCATCAAAATAACGCATTACTGTCTATGGGAACGCATTGGTACGCAAGGACATGCGTACATATGCGTTAGATACGCATGCGTTCTTCAGAATGAGAAGCTCCAGGAAGTATTAAATTAAACATTTGTTTTTATTTTTGTTAATTTTTTTTTTCACAATCCCTGTCTCCTTGTGTTTTCTTTATTTAAACATGTGTGTATTGTTGAGTGAAGTATTACCGGGTGTTACAGTCATGGTGTTCAGTATTAAAGTTAGTGTTAGCATTAAAGTCAGCAAACATTACAGATACTGTACATATTAATTATTAGCGGCTAAAAGCATGTTGTCTTGCCATACCAAACGTCCGATATTAGAAACAAAGTAGGCAGCAAATTAATCCCTCATTTGGGAAACTTCCACTGTTGTCCTCAGTGGGTGATCTTGGTAATCTTGCAATCTTTTAGCAACAGGTTCATCAAGTTCTAAGTTGGCTCTCTCTTTTGCCAGGATTTAATTGTGCAGAACACCACATGCTTTCACAACCTTATCAATTGTGTCAGTTTTTAGATTGATGGGTGTTCCCAAAATGCGCTATTTAGATGCAAGCAAACCAAAAACACACTCCACAGTTCTTCATGCCCTTGTCAATTAGTAGTTGTAAATCCTTTTGGAGTGATTCAAGTCTCGACTTGAGTACGGTTTTATGAGGTTGGCACACATTTGAAACGCCTCATCCCCAACCACAACAAACAGCATTCGCGGTCCTTCAGTGTTCGGAAGAGGTTGTGGCTGTGGAAAATTGAAATTATTCCCATACAAACATTGGCCCATGGCAGAATTTTTGAAAGTCTGTGAGTCATTTCCTTGTCCAAATGAGCCAACGTCCACGGTGACAAATTGACAGTCAGCATCTGCAATCACCATGAGAACAATAGAAAAATATTTTTTGTAATTGAAATACTTGGATCCACTTCCAGCAGGTTTCCTAATCCGAATGTGTTTGCCATCCACAGCCCCCAAACAGTTAGGAAAATTACAAATATCCTGGAATTTTGCAGCATTTTCCAGCCAGAGTTCAGTTGTGAGGTGGGGGGAGGAATTCATCATGGAGAACGTCACATAAGGCACTGCAGGTGTCTCCAACAATCCCAGAAAGGGTGGACAATGCAGAATTGAAAATGTAGAGTTAATAAGGTCTCTCTGGTAGACTGGAATCTGCGGAACAGAAAATGGTGAAAAAAATCAGTACATGGCTTTTATAGCAATAATATTAATGACAGGTGATTCTTTTTCAAAATTACATACCTTAGGGTCACCAACAGACATTCCTCAGCAGGAATCGCCTGACGTAGTTGTGTGTCCTGCCTGGTGATAGATCCTCGGACACGTAGCAGCAAGTCATCAAAGCTCTATTCCGGCATCCTTGGGTAGTCGAAAAACTTCTGAGGGTTTTACAGCTCGGTGTACAACGAGTGGTAGGCTCCATGGCTCTCTCGGACTTCAACGATGGGGTGTTGCCAGTAGCAACAACGACGTCTTCTATGTCTTTCTCTTCTTCTTTCTTCTTCACAAGCCACAGCAAAGGCAACAGCTAATTTCAAGTCCAAATCCAGATTACGATAGAAGCTCTCCATGCCAAGATCCATCTTGCATCTGGATACAGCAGCAAAAGTTGAGGATTTCATCTGTACAAGTGTCTATATACAGAATTTCCATGAGACACGCCTATTGGACGTGGCTTGTGTCAAGGAAATTCTCTTAGAAAAGCATTGTCCTATCGAACGAATGCGCATAAATAACGTAAACGCATGCAAAAAACACATGCAAACGCAGCATTTTTTTGGCGTCATACGTAAGCTGATGCGGATAAAAAACGCTGCATTGGCATGTGATTGCATGCGTTTTGGCATGCGTTTGCGCATGCAGATCATACGCTGCGCACATATACGCAAATGTGAACTCAGCCTAATTTGGTGAGAATTATATACAGCAGATAGTGGTTGCATAACTTCATGAACATTTTTCTTAGTACATGGAACATCTTTATACACATTCTCTCTGCCCTTCCCACGATGACTCAGTTCTGTTTTTCCTATTCCTCTGCCTTCACCACAACCCAGCACAATACTCCAGGAACTTCCCTTTCCCCAAAAACGATACTACAGTCAGTAAATAAGAGTCCTATATTTCAACCCGATGGTCTGCTTTCTTGTAACCTTAGGGGAGCTCCTTTGCCACAATGGCCGTTATTCAAATTCGTTGCATGTCAATGCCTTGGAACTGCCTCCAGGGACACCCTTTTCATCTCACATTCCCTGCTCTCACCCGTCCCGGTAACTTCTGGACTTGCAAGCTCGGTAGTGCATTCCTAGGTTTTCTGCCCCCAGATCTTGTATCTGGAGAACCACTCACAACTTCTGTCACTTTTTCTTGTCTCTTTCCTTGATTTCACTATCCATTCCCTCGGTCTCCACTCACCCCAGGGAAACACACATCATGCAGCTCTGCTTACTTATCAGCCTCTAGATCTGCTTCTGCAGGCTAGTTAGAATCTGTTCAGTTTATGACTATCCGCCATTTTCTTGTAATGTTCTGACTGCTGGACTTTTTCCTCTAGTGCTGGGTTTGCCTTTGGTCAGGTGATTGTATCACCCTTTATTAATCTACACCTGTCTCCCATTCCTTGCTGGACAGCAGTGTTAATCCGTTTGAAGTCTGGCTTGGAGTCTTGCTTTGCTTTCTATGTGTTTAATTAGTGCAGTCCTGAGACCTCTGGTTCTACTAGTCTTAGTTTCTGTTTTCAGTTTGTTTCGACAGCCTTCTTTGTGTTTTCTGTTAGGATGTGACCCGCTTTTGTACCCAGTCCTTATATCTTTCTGGGACCCCCTTCCCTTTATCTATAGGTCTTCGCTTGAGATTAGCCTAGGATCGTCGGGTCTATTCACAAGGAATGGGTCACCCACTCCATCGTAGGGCATCAGCCTATTCGCAGTGTAGGGTCAGTTTTCCCCCTCCCACCCTAGTCCTGTGCTGCAGAACCGTAACAGCTAGGCCCTATCTGACTTCATGACAGGAAACTATCTCAGTCCCTTCACTTTAGCCTCTCCCACTCTGGGTTAGTCCTAACTATTAACTCTAACTGTCCTTATTAACTTCATGCTGCTGGGCAGAACACAACCTATAACTAATAACACACATTACGAAACAGGTCACACATAAAATACGTTGTAACAACACACGTGTCTTCCAGGGGAAATGTGGGCAACATTTCAATCTTCTTACACAATCTACCAGGATGATGAAGATGAAACAAGAGTGGACAATTCAGCAAGCCAAAGATCCCAAACACACAGCAAAGGAAACTCATAATTGGTTTCAGAGAAAGAAAATAAAGCTTCTGAAATGGCCTAGCAAATCACCTTACCTGAATCCTATAGAAAATGTATGAAAGGAACCAAAGCTCGTGGTTCATAGAAGGAGCCCACGGGACCTTCAGGATTTGAAGAGTGTTTGTGTGGAAGAATGGGCTAAAATCACACCTGAGCAATGCATGCGACTAGTTTCTCTATTCAAGAGATATCTTAACATTGCTATCACCAACAAAGGCTTTTTTACATATTAATCAAATTTCAATAAACATGTTCAATACTTTCTGCCTGTGACATTTCTCATTATTTCACTTAATTTATGGATATCTATGGATGATTTATTTGCCTGTGTGGATTGGATGGGTTGTTATATTACACCGGCACTGCGAATGGCATTGTACTATGGGCACTGAGGGCTGAATTTTATTTGGCACACAAGGGTGTTAGTTTGTTGTGGGCACATTAGGAGAGCACTGTCACTTGCAATACCATGGAGAATCTTTGACATTGATAGAGGGCACTGTGCTTACAATGTTAAAGTGGCAAATTGGAGCTGAATATAATGAGTCGTCGGGATTGATGTTTATATTGAAATAATTCCAAGTTGCATATTGATGGTACAGAAACATAATTTTACCCCTATACAAGTCACTAGTGCGACCACACTTAGAATACTGTGTACAGTTCTGGTCTCCGGTGTATAAGAAAGACATAGCTGAACTAGAGCGGGTGCAGAGAAGAGCGACCAAGGTTATTAGAGTACTGGGGGGTCTGCAATACCAAGGCAGGTTATTACACTTGGGGTTATTTAGTTTGGAGAATCGAAGGCTTAGGGGTGATCTTATTGCAATGTATAAATATATGAAGGAACAGTACAAAGACCTTTCTAATGATCTTTTTACTCTTAGACCTGTGACGGGGACAAGGGGGCATCCTCTTCGTCTGGAGGAAAGAAGGTTTAATCATAATCACAGATGCAGATTCTTTACTGTAAGAGCAGTGAGACTATGGAACTCTCTGTCATATGATGTTGTAAAGAGTGATTCACTACTAAAATTTAAGAAGGGACTGGATGCCTTTCTTAAGGTATAATGTTACAGGTTATATACTAGATTTCTTGATAGGGCATTTATCCAGGGAACTAGTCTGATTGCCGTATGTGGGGTCGGGAAGGAATTTTTTTCCCCAATGAGGAGCTTAGTGTTTGCCAGATGGGGTTTTTTGCCATCCTCTAGATCAACATGTTAGGCTATGGGTTGAACTAGATGCACTGTATTTCTCTTAATTATTTTTGCTTACCATACTGTGTATAAAGCCAGAAGCCATATCTTCATCAATCACATCCATGCTTGTATTTCTGAATATTATTTCAACAATGTAGAAAGTAACTAAAAAGAATTCATATGGGTAGAGGAAAATTACAAGTTTGCAATACGATGTACAATACAAAATAAAATTGTGGTACCATGTTAGCCAGAAAAATAGATGTAAATACTTACGTCCCCCCCAAAAAATTGAGAAAAGTTTTCAAGGTGTGATACCTTTATTGGTTAACCAGAGAAATTATATTTGCAAGCAAGCTTTCAGGGCTCAAAAGGCCCCTTCATCCAGCTGGATTACAAGTGAATTACTGAGAAAAGATGGCAACATTTAAATAGGAATTACAACAGGACATGAGATGATGCTAGCTATAGACAGGCCAAGGAAATCAAATTAAGGTTTTTGTTACACATGCAGATGAGGACCAAGTGTTCTATTAGAGATCTGAAGACCTTCTTGTGGAGGTGTGAACTGTGTCCATGTAATGAGTCATGAACCCAGGTGTCAAATTCAGTCCTATTGTTAGCGATTGGAACATATTTTTAAATTTAAACTCCCAAATCTTCCTTTCTCTGTCACTATTAAAATGACCTTTCAATATTAGGACTAGCATCATCTCATGTCCTGTTGTAATTCCTATTTAAATGTTGCCATCTTTTCTCAGTAATTCACTTGTAATCTAGCCTGATGAAGGGGCCTTTTGAGCCCTGAAAGCTTGCTTGCAAATAGAATTTCTCTGGTTAGCCAATAAAGGTATCACACCTTGAATACTTTTCTCATTTTTTTTGGGGGGGGGAATAAGTATTTACATCTAAGTTTGCAATACACAACAAATATGTTACATTGTATACTAATGAATCTCAGTCCTAAAGTCCTGTATTTGTGTTTATATGACATTTGTGATGTTTGTTTAGTCTTTTCCCACTACATTTGCCAGGAGGAGACCACCATCTGAACAAGATATGTCGGCATACTGCAAAGGCATGGGTATAGAACAACTTAGTAGACCCCACTTTTGTATCCTATAGCGTCTGATTAAAGTAAACATCTAATCCATGTAGTTCAGGCACTACATCTATCTTTATATACCGTATATTCTGGACAACCCTTTTCCAAAGTCCCTAGTAAAATTAAAAAAAAAAAAACATAATTCTATTCTAGACCTGAACCATACCTACGCTCCGACTGCTGAGTTCCACGGCAATCTTGAGACATTGTTTATGACATTTGAGCGCTGCAGCCTATCAGCTGGAAAGCCCCTTTAATTTGCACCTGAACACTATCGAAGTGTCCCGAAATCTGCCCCTTTGAGTTTGTTCTGCCCAATAGTCCAAGTGTTGAGGAGACAGAGTAACATTTTTCTTTTCTTTGCAATGTACAACTATGTTAAGATTTACGGAAGAGATTACCTTCAGCTATCAGGTTTGACATCTGTGCATTACATTCCGGCTATATCTCCTTATGTTGCAAGACTTTAGTGCCATCAGGAGCACAAAACTCTGTCCCTATAATATGCTGTCAGTCCATTAAAAAAAATTATTTCAAATACCCAAAAGGTCAGAGTTCGGGACACATATATAGTGTTCAGGGGTCAACTAAAAATTCCACCTGTCCTATCAACTCGTAGGGTGAAGAAATTCACCATATTTTGTGCTGCTGATGAGACTAAAAGAAAATAGATTTACATTCTAAATCATCACTTCGTCATGTTTTTATAGAGTATTTAGATTTATCATTTATTTGTCATTGTTTTCACAACAATATTAGTCCAATATAAGCAGAAAAACATGCTTTGTATTCCAAAGTAGATGAGTTATAATATTAGTCATAGGTTTATTAGCTGAAAATAATTATCAGATAACTATAGTTATATAAAATGTCCAGAAGCCAATGTAACTTTTTATTCTCCAACCTAAACATTTCTCAGATGGGCCATCTAGCACATATAACTACACACAGAAGTACTACAGTTGGTATGGAAAGTATTCAGACCCCTATACATTTTTCACTCTTTGTTTCATTGCAGCCATTTGGTAAATTCAAAAAAGTTCATTTTTTCTCATTAATGTACACTCTGCACCCCATCTTGACTGAAAAAAACAGAAATGTAGAAATTTTTGCAAATTTATTAAAAAAGAAAAACTGAAATATCACATAGTCATAAGTATTCAGACCCTTTGCGCAGTATTGAGTAGAAGCACCCTTTTGTGCTAGTACAGCCATGAGTCATCTTGGGAATGATGCAACACGTTTTTCACACCTGGATTTGGGGATCCTCTGCCATTCTTCCTTGCAGGTCCTCTCCAGTTCCATCAGGTTGGATGGTGAACGTTGGTGGACAGCCATTTTCAGGTCTCTCCAGAGTTGCTCAATTGGGTTCAGGTCAGGGCTCTGGCTAGGCCAGTCAAGAATGGTCAGAGTTGTTCTGAAGCCACTCCATTGTTATTTTAGCTGTGTGCTTAGGGTCATTGTCTTGTTGGAAGGTGAACCTTTGGCCAAATCTGAGGTCCAGAGCGCTCTGAAAGAGGTTTTCATCTAGGAGCTCTCTGTACTTGGTCACATTCATGTTTCCTTCAATGGCACCTAATTATCCTGTCCCTGCAGCTGAAAAACACCCCCATAACATGATGCTGCCACCACCATGTTTCACTGTTGGGATTGTATTGGGCAGGTGATAAGCAGTGCCTGGTTTTCTCCACACATAACGCTTAGCATTATCACCAAAAAGTTCTATATTCATTTCATCAGACAAGAAAATCTTATTTGTCATAGTCTGTGATTTCTTCATGTGTTTTTTTTAGCAAACTCTATGCGAGCTTTCATATATCTGGCACTGAGGAGAGGCCGCAATAAAAGCACAACTGGTGGAGGGATGCAGTAATAGCTGACTTTGTGGAACTTTCTCCTGTCTCCATACTGCATCTCTGGGGCTCAGCCACAGTGATCTTGGGGTTCTTCTTTACCTCTCCCACCAAGGCTCTTCTCCCATGATTGCTCAGTTTGGCTGGACAACCAGGTCTAGGAAGACTTCTGGTGGTCCCAAACTTCTTCCGTTTAAGGATTATAGAGGCCACTATGCTCTTAGGAACCTTGAGTACTGCAGAAATTCTCTTTTAACCTTTGCCAGATCTGTGCCTTGCCACAATTTTGTCTCTGAGCTCCTTGGCCAGTTCCTTTGACCTCATGATTCCCATCTGGTCTGACATGCACTGTGAGCTGTGTGTGCCTTTACAAATCAAGTCCTATCAGTGCAATTAAACACAGCTGGACTCCAATGAAGGAGTAGAACCATCTCAAGGAAGAGCACAAGGATATGAACAGCATGTGACTTAAATATGAGTGTCTGAACAAAGGGACTGAATACTTATGACCATGTGATATTTCGTTTTTTCTTTTTTAATAAATTTGCAAACAATTTCTACATTTCTGGGGGGTTTTTTCAGTCAAGATGGGGTGCAAAGTGTACATTAATGAGAAAAAAAATGAAATTTTTGGAATTTACCAAAATGGCTGCATTGAAACAAAGAGTGAAAAATGTAAAGGGGTCTGAATACTTTCTGTACCCACTGTACATTGCACCAATTTCTAGGGCCAAATCTCAAGAACAGACAGTATCATCAGCACATACTTCACTAATTGTATCCAGCCTGTAACTCATACCAGGACCACATTTATGGTTGTACTGTTTTTTACTGGAAACAGTAGACAAGTCCATTGTCAAATACCCAGTGGTGTAACTACAAAGTTATGGGTCCCGGTGCGAACTTTCAAATGGGGCCCCCTACCCTGGGCTGCCACTAGGAATTTTGGGGCCCCATACTGGCAAAATTTTCAGGGCCCCCTTGATTGAGACCAGCCCGGGCTCCATCCCTTGAACTGTCCACAGCCCCACCGCTCCCATAACTCCACCCCCACATAGAGAATGAAAGGAGCGGAGGGCAGGTGTCTGACTTCCTACACCATAGAATATAATGTCGCCCTCCATATTATATAACACAGCCTCCCCCATAGAATATAATGTACCCCACATGGTATATAACACAGCCGCATAGTATACAGCACAGCATCACATGGTATACAGCACAGCCCCGCATGGTATACAGCACAGCACCTCCCCATGGTATACAACACAGCACCCCCCATGGTATACAGCACTGCATGGTATACAGCCAACCATGGTATAGAGCACAGCACCCCCCCCATGGTATACAGCTCCACATGGTATGCAGCCCCCAATGGTATACAGCACCCCCCATGGTATACAGCACAGCATGGTATACAGCACCCCCCATGGTTTACAGCCCTCCATGGTATACAGCCCCCCAAAATTGGCACCACAGTCCTGGCTGTACTCACTGTTGCTTAAAAAAAACACTCTCCTCACCTTCTCCTTGTGCCCGCGCTGCTCCCAGCTCCTGTCTCCTGCTTTGCCTGGTACACAGTGAGTGCGGGATGATATGACATCATCGTGCACTCGCTGTGTCAGAGGCAGAGTGGGGAATGATGGGAGAGGGAGTGTTAGATGACGCTCTCTCCTCCATCATTACTTTGAACTGTACCAACGTGACGCCGGTATAGTTCAATGCGGCGGTGGGGGGAGTCGGCGCTGACATGGTGCGTCTCTGACCCCCCCTCCTGCCCAGCCTGCCCCGCCGCTGGGGCCCGATGCTGGCTCCCTTTGCTTGTAGGGGCTCCATATGCCAGTCAGGGCATTATTGCCCTGACTGGCGGCCATGGGGCCCTGGCCCCTAAGCGCTCAGGGGCCCCGTCGCAGCTGCGACTCCTGCGACCGCATATGTTATGCCCCTGCAGATACCTCTCAAGAGCTTAGTTGAACTGTGCACCATGTACTAGAGATCTATTTTCAGAAAACTTACAGGGTTATGGTCGTATCATGTAATTTTTGTTTATTTTCAATTTATTCTTGTCTATATATCAAAATGTGAAAATTTCACTGAAGTGAAGGGTTGGAAATAATATACATGGTCTTGTTCCTAATGTCTACAATACTGGTTATCTAACATTTACCTTGGTTTGGTTTCTTGTCGGTAGCAGAAGTGATGTTTGTGGTTCCTGATTGTGAAACTAGTGATTCTGTCCCTCTACTAGGAGTAGTTTGTGGAGTAGTAGGTGGCTGACTACTTGGAGTAATCACATTTGAGGTAGAATGGATTTCAGTAGAGGATTTAGTGGCTGATGTAGGTCTTGATGGTGGGATGAGCGTGGTTGTTGGAGATGAAATCACAACCTGAGTTGTTCCAATTATGGGCTCAGATGTTTTAGCAGGTTGTGTGAAGATGGTAGTTGTTCTTGTTGTACTTAGAACCTGTGGATCTGAAAATAACACTTAATCATTAAAACAAATAAAACATGTCTTAGGTACAACTAACATCTAAAGGATTGTATGATTTATTAGTCATGAATGATGGTTAACCATAACATTTTGGAAACAACCACAACCATATCAACAGGTTAAAAAAAACATATAAATACGTTTTCAACGCGGTCGAACATCATCTAGATACACAGTTCCTTAAATTGGTAGTCTCAACTCCCTGAAGAAGGAGGTTGCAACCTCTGAAACGCATCGGATGACAAGCAGCTTCATTTCTTTTCCACCTGTGAAAGAAAGCTTGCGTGTCAAGTGACTTCACATGTCCTGCATGTCAGTGAGAGGACAGATGTGACTGGCCGGCACGCTGTCTTCACCATCGGTGGAGGATTCATTCTATACAAATCCCCAGCAACTGATTCATTACCTGGGGTGTATCCAGGTAAAGTCATCTGCCTCATCTCTAAACCCATACGAAGCACCTAATACAGAGGGAGACATGTTTCGGGAGTTTGGAGAGGGAGAGATGAGGTCAGCTTGATTCACTTAATTTTAGCGCATACATCTTTTTAACCATTTTATTTTATACAGTTTTGACGCACAGTGTCGGAGTTTTAACTTATTGTAAAGGGATCGATTTTTCCACAGAATTTTACTTAAGGTATTCTCAACTTCCCAATCAATAAGGGTCCAACGGCTGGGACATCCTCTGATTCCAAGAAGCGAGGGTCTGATGAGCTCCATGTAAATTGAACAATGGTTGATCATGGAGTGATGAAGATCAGCTGAGTCCAGTGCTCAGCTATCTCCAGCTGTCTTATTAAGAATGAATGGAGCGGTAATGCGCATTCTCAACCATCACTCCAGTCACACAGTGCTTGTCAGAGCCCCAGTTTTTGGTATACAGTAGAGGTCCCAGAAGTCAGACCCCCAGAGATCAGAAAATTGAGAATACCTCTTTAAATTTGTTCTACAGACAAGGTGATTAATGTATGATCACTGGGGTCTGATCATAAGAATGGGGATCCTCTAGTCCCCTGTTTCTCTAGAGCAGTAGTGGAAGTATATGACCATTGCTCAATTTACTTCTGTTGGAGTGGTGGAACGGCTATCTCTGTCTTTCCCATGTAAGTGGTACTCATGCGTGTGTACTACCTCTCTATTCACACAGTGAACTTTGGAATTTCCATTCTTGGATTAGTGTGGTACCATCTATTGTATCCTTAGCAATCATACATTATAATTCATATTCACTTTTAGAAGAATAATCTATAAGCACTTAGAGCAGACAGTATGTCAGAAGCATTTTGCGGCACATATCCATGACCAAAACACTGAATAAATTGTAGCCAAAGATTAATTGGACAGTCATGGGATGTTACAGACATCTATAGCTTTATTTGTTGACAACCCTAACAATGCTGTGAAATAAAAAGGGACAACAGAAGCAAACGGTGGATTATTACCTGGTGTGGTCTTGGCATCAGTTGGCTGTTGCTGCGTTATTGTGGTATTCTCCCAAGATGAAATTGGCACAGCAGAGGTTGTTCTCAGTCCTGGTGGACTATGATATGTGGATATATTACCAGTCGTAGATGTGTTAATGCCAGTTGGTAAATTGATACTAGAATTAGTTAGTAGGTCATTTCCAGGTAATGACTCAGTAGTCGAGACTTTAGTAGAGAGGTCAGATTCCCCTGACGGACTTGACGGCAGAGTACTAGGCTGCTTAGATGTCGAATTTTCTCTGGAATTGCTGCTAGATGTCTCCTTTTGAGTTACAGATGTGAAGAAGATTCCAGGAGAGATTGTTACAGAAGTAAGACTTTCAGTGGCCACAGGAATGCTCTCAGAGGCCACTGAATTTTCTGGTGCTGGTGTGCTGGTAGAGGTTGTTGCACCTGGACCCAAAACACATTTATCTGTTTATTCCTGACTGAATTCACACTTTAACAAAATCGATAACATAGTCAGCTCTGGAGTCTGCTCTGTGAATTAACATACTGTTGATGTGTCTGTGCTAATTCATAGGACACAAATTAGCTCTTCTCCAAGAGGATGAGCCCTGGCTCGCTAAGGCCATATACTGAAGGTAGCTACCCTAAAAGGTTAATATTTGACCCATTTACAAGCCTAAAAATAACACTTAATCATTTTTCCCAGGGAGTATATCCTCACCCATAAGTAACTCATGCAATTTCTTATATACGATAGTTAGGGGGGGCTATGTCATAGATCCACCATGAATGGCCACCATGAATGACCTAAAATAAGGACAAACCTATAGCAACTATTAAGTCTTTGAATATAAGGGAACATGCAGATGATACATACCAAGTGTTGTGGTCAGAGTCGTTGTACTTGTTGTCGGAGGTGGTGAAACTGCAGCATTTGCCGCTTTAAAGAAAATAAAAATACATTAAAGTTGGTGAAAATATATATTTATATAAACTGAAAATTGTCCTCTAAATGGTCTATGTCATTTCAACAAACTTTGCAAAAACTATTTTATTTACTCACTGAGTGATCAGGTTGCCGCTGTCAACTGAACAATATGGAGAGAAGAAAGGGAGGAGGAGAAGAGAAATAGATGGTGCTGCTAACTGTTTTACATCACCTCAGTTCTGGATTCACAGCTACACTGGAGCTGCTGTATAATGTGCTACAGAAAAATAGGGGAGCAGTCATCTTACATGTATCTGTGTAATGGAGACATCACAGTAGCTAGTCTCCAACTGAGGCAACTGAAAATTAGAGATCGAACCTAAAAAAGGGGATAACTGGTGAGAAATACAGGAAACAATTTATGTAATGGCTAGAAATAGGGTTATTCCTATATTCATATAGAGCAGTCACCTGAAATGACAGGTTCCTTTAAATACTATGTCAGATTAGACAAAGGTAGGTCTAGGATTAAAGTAAAACTGCATTGATGAGTTATACACAAAAAAAATGAAATTATCCCTTATATATATAATAGTGAGTATCTCGCTGATTGCTGGCAGTCTCACTGCCAGGACCCCTGCAATTCCGAGAAGGGGTTCTGTCTCCACTCTATTCATTGTCTATGGGACTGGTGGAAATTGCCAAGCACTGTGCATGGTAGTCGCACACATGCAGGTATCTGCTACATTTATGATGATGCTGCACAGCCTTTTTCTTGGGATTTCTGAGTTGGGCCCCAGCATCCAGCAAAGTATCCCTTATTCTATGGATAGGGAATAATTTTATTTTTTGGTGAATAACCCTTTAAAGGACAGAATCAGCAGGAATTTGATGTCAGGTGAAGAGTATATCTTTGAGCCCACAGCAAATATTCAAAAGATGCCCTCTCAAGTCATATGTAAGTGTATGTCTGTATCTGTTGATCAATATGCATATTTATATATTCGAGTGCATGTATGTATTGTGGAGGTTTCGGTTCCCTGGTAGCCTCTTGGAGAGGCACATGGTTTAATATCAAAACAAAGTAAAGTTTACTGTTCTTTATAAACTTTACTCTTTAGCACCAAAAAGGAAAACCGCTTTCTTCAGCACAAATGAATAATAAAAACAGTCCTTTCTTTTTGAGTAAAGCAAGGCAAATCAAACGGTGTCACCAACTTCCTGTCACAGGCACTTCTCAAACTCTGATACTATCCTCCACAATCTGTCTTTTTCCAGCCCTAGAACCACACCAACTAGTGAGCTTACCCAGTTGCTTGGTACTAGGCTTGAAAGACCCGGACTGCAGTATGAGAGCCACTTTTCCCGCCCAGACTTTTTTGATCGCTCCTAAATCCAGGACCCAAGATCCAGTCAAAATAAAACCATTTCGGTAACCTATCATTACTGTTGCATTTTTTCTCGGGACTTACATCACCGAGCCTATATACAGGGTGGGCCATCTATATGGATACACCTAAATAAAATGGGAATGGTTGGTGATAAAGTGGATTGGTTGTCGTGGGCCAGTTGAATGGCCACCAAGGTCTCCCAATCTGACCCCCTTAAACTTTTATCTTTGTGGTCATCTGAAGGCAATTGTCTATACTGTGAAGATACGAGATGTGCAGCATCTGAAACAACGGATACTGGAAGCCTGTGCTAGCATTTCTTCTACGGTGTTGCTATCAGTGTGTCAAGAGTGGGAGAAGAGGGTTGCATTGACAATCCAACACAATGGGCAGCACTTTGAACACATTTTATAAGTGGTCATAAACTTGTAAATAACTCATGAAAGAAAAAAGTTACTTAAAACCAAGCACACCATTGTTTTTCTTGTGAAATTCTCAATAAGTTTGATGTGTCCCATGACCTTCTTCCCATTGGAAAAAATAAAGTTGGATCCAAAATGGCCAACTTCAAAAAGGCCGCCATGGTCACCACCCATGTTGAAAAGATTCCCCCCTCCCAGATACTAATGTGCCACAAACAGGAAGTTGATATCACCAACCATTCCCATTTTATTTAGGTGGATCCATTTAGATGGCCCACCCTGTACATATCTGTTGTTATTGCTTTAATAGTTGCCTTGTTTGAGAACTGTAATTAGGTTTTAACTGGGCACTGAATTATACCATTAAATGAGGAATATGCAGCTGAAAATAATTAATGTATTAAGTAAATATCCTGACACCTTCCACCATGGGAGTATTTTATGTGAATTATTAGTGATTCCAACTCATTTGTAATTTATAAAAAATTAAGGATTCCATCTGTTAAGACATTATTATTGGTGTATCTGTTACCAAAACCTTATTTTTTTACATAAACTTTCATTTAATTATTCAAATTCTGTTAAACACATGTTCTTATTAATTTACACCATGAAAATGCTGATGTCATTGAATGACAGTAGCATGTGTATGGTTAAACAGAAGCAATCGGAGCGGACTTCGAACCCTACCACTAGAGACAAATGCCAGCTGTATAATAGAGCCAGCAACTCCCATGTATGACTGAGCCCATTTCATACACCCACACCCAACATAGGATGTACATGAAAATCCTACATCGGCAGGGTTATTGGTAGAACTTTTTTGTTTTCATTGAGCATGTTACTCACCACAGCGCAGTTGCAAGTCCTTAGAAAGGCTTCTAAAATTCCACTCCTCTTTTGTCCAGCTGATTAAATTTCCTTCGATACAGTTAAGTAGTTTTTCTTGAGACCTTGTATAGTTCCACATTTGGAAGTTGTATATATCTCCGTTTAGGTAGTTGTGTAAATCTCCGTATATGGTGGTACTATCATATACATGAACCCGACGTCTATTAAAATTATGTTCAGCTCCCAAAACAAGACTTCCATTGCCCTTTATCTTTCTCTGTTCAGTTGTAGCATTAAAGACACGGGTCTCATTCACGTAAACCTCCAGCAGATTTGTTTGCTCCTTCCATGTTAAACATACGGTATGCCAAATTCTTTGATTCAAGACTGTGTATACTTTATACAACTTTCCCAGGATGAATATTTCAAGCTTATCGATCTCCCTACTAAGACTGATCTCAGGGGTTTCTTCATTTTGAGCACAGTAACAAAATGCAGTTGAACGGGCATTATTTCTATAAAATATATCCAAGCATACTGTAATTTCTGATAATGCTGGAATCTCGGTGGAGCGTAGTCCTCCAACATTTTTTGTTAGGTCAATAACTGCTTTCTTTTTCCATAAAGAGCTTGAATCTGCAAATACAGAAATAGGAAAGGTCTGAGTCCATAAGAAACTAAAGCCAACATAATGGGCATGAAAAAAAAAAATTCTTACCACTGAGCTCACAATTTTGTGAAATAAATAACATCCACAGGAATGTGACCAATTTCATTATGTAGACCCTGAGGAAGGATAGCAAAACATTTTATACTGCAATATGCCCATTGTGAGGCAGTGACCGGTGTCACATGTAAGGTTCGCTGTGTGTTCCCCCCAGGTTGGGCATGGAGGCGTATTGAGGCCATGAGAGTACATTGCAGTCACAGGCATAGCTAAGGTTGCAATGCAGGATAAAAGTTAGTATAAGTCTTGGACATGCTGGTTATCCAAGGAAGATTTAGGGAAAACCTGCTCTGGGCTTTTGTGTTTTAAAACAGACTACAGATGGTAGTGGTGCAGTCCGTTTCATTCCCGGCCCAGGATTTCCATGTGGCCGATGGCCACAGATTCCAGGTAAAAGCCCTGCAGTAAAGGGTTTGGGTGTGTCAGGGTCAGGGTCAGTGTTAGTTTTGTCTTGCAAGCATGCAGAGCAGAAGGCTCTGTAGAATATAATTATGGAAGAAAAAAGACAAAACAAATAATGGTGTGAACACCTGACACGAGATGAACGTTAAATATAGTAACCTTAATTAAATACCCTCAACATACACAAATATATTACAACCATCTAAAAACATGTATAAAACATGATGAATAAACAATACCCCCAAAATTGAATGACCATATGGGACATCTAATCAATAGAGTTCCACTAAAATGTAAATAAGCCGGGGCATGAAGAAAGCACGTGATGAAATTATATTCATCAATTCACAAATATGATATGCATGGACAATATGGAATATTCCTGCGACATATTATCCATATGGAAGGCATCAATGCAAATCAACCAAAAGCTGAGGACATCCCCCTAACCATGTATATGAGACACTATATTGCCCATGTGTAAAGCAATCAACATAGCTAGAATGTTTTAGAGGGAAAGGAAACAGCAACCGTTTATAAAGTCATATAAGATGTAAACTGCTTAGCATGTGCAGTCTTGGGAGCAAAGTGTTAATGTAGAAAGTAATGATATGGAAATAAGTAAACACCAAAATATGGTAACCTGCAAAAAATAATAAAGTGCAGGAACATAAGAAGAGATACCTATAGGTGCAACTGTTATACCTTTATACAAATGCATATAATCAGTTTTGCTATGCTTGTATTGAACTGTGGTATATTGTGATAACTTATCCAATAGCGCCATCTATTGACAATGTTTTAATTACAGTTTACTTTCTGCTTCATTGCTTACTGTGCAATTTAATATTTAAGGCTCATCAAGGCTTCCGTAGTTCCCATCATCCTCTGCAATAGCCTTGCCCACTTCTTCTCCAGCAGCCATTTTGGACTCTTGGATGCTGACATCCTGATTATCTCTCCCTGATTTTCAGCCCATCTGGTTGTTTACCTCTACATAGCACAGTCGGCGAGTTATTATTTTACCTTGTTAGAGCTCACCATGTTGTATTATGTATCTACTCTTATACATATTTTATATCAAAGTAGACTTTTGTTATTGTAGATGTTTACAATACCAATACCGCCATGTTGTGCACTTGCACTGTGAATGTCCTGTACCATGCATAATACTATGTACTTTAGATATGTTGTATGCCTTGTACTGAGTACTTTCATTTTTCTTTTAGCTTTACACTGATCCTATCAATAAAATTTGTAAAGGACCCCCTGCATCTACCTCAATGCATTGGTAGGAAAGAGTTTAGCTGTCTGTCAACTCACTTTTCTTAAGCACAAAGTTGAGAGTGCCAGCAACTACCTGACCAGCTTAAAGGAAGCTCATAATGGAGGCCAAAATGGGCATAAAGTCCTCATGAAGCAGGGATGTGGGAAATGCCCCACGAATATCACTATTCAAAGCAGCTTCATCAGGGGAAGTGTGTCGAGGGAATCGAAGTGGGGGAATATATGTACAAGTCAATCACACATGAAACATTTACCAGTGTGAGGCGCAAACTCGATTGGCCGACATAGAGGCAGGCTGAGCCGATGACGTTTAGGATATAGTCTGAAGCAATGAGTAATAGTGCGCCCCATTACGTGCGCACGTTCCGATATATGTGGCAGTAGGAGCCAATAGTAGGTGCCGAGGTTGATGTGATGTGTGTGTGCGCAAACATACACAGTCCCTGGGTTGAATGAGGAAATGTCATCGCACATGGTATGCAAGTGCAAGATGCGATCAGATAAAGCAGCATGTGTCGTAGAGCGCGAATGCGTAGAACCAATAGTGATTGACTCTAATAAAGAAGCGCTGGAGGTGAAATGACAAGCAAAAACTGAACTCCTCATATTTCCTCCCTCTACTAACCTACCTATGCTCGACATTGCCATTTCCATGTGTGGTTCCACCATTACTCCCCAGCAACATGCCCGCTGTTTTGGGGTCAAACTTGATTCCGAGCTTTCATTCACCCCCCACATCCGATCACTGGCTCGCTCTTGTTATCTGCACCTCAAAAACATTTCCAGAATTCAACCCTTTCTTACTTTCGACTCTTACTGTTTCTCTTATTCATTCTCATCTGGACTATTGTAACTCTCTACTAATCGGTCTCCCTCTTACCAAACTCTCCCCTCTCCAATCTGCCCTGAATGCTGCAGCTATGATCATATTCTTCACCAATCGTTATACCAATGCCTCTACCTTGTGCCAGTCCTTACACTGGTTACCCATCCACTCCAGAATTCAGTATAAACTTATTACCCTCACCCGCAAACCACTCCATGGCTCAGCACCACCCTACATCTCCTCCCTCGTCTCAGCCTACCACCCTTCCATTCTGCTAAGGACCTGAGGTTAACATCCTCAATAATTAGAACCTCCCACTCCTGTCTCCAAGACTTTACACGTGCTGTGCCAATTCTTTGGAATGCACTTCCCAGGTTAATAAGATTAATCCCTAATCCCCACAGTTTTAAGCGTGCCCTAAAAACGCATTTGTTCAGACTGGCCTATAGCCTCAACACATTAACCTAAATATCCCTGTGTGGCTCATTCAAAGTTTTTTACCATAACTAGGTTCCTCGCATCATGTTCTCACATTCTTTTTGCATTTAATAGCCCTCTGTGTCTGTACTGTTACATATTTAGACTTAACTGGTTCTTGCAGCAACAGGAACACCCAATTCTTACACTATGGCTAGTCCAAACAATAAAAGCAATTGTTACCATCCACCTTTCGTTTCTCCCCTTTTTCCTTATAGATTGTAAGCTTGCGAGCAGGGCCCTCATTAGTCTTGGTATCTGTTTTGATCTATGTGTTTATTGGTATGCTGTAATGTCTATCGTCAGTACCAGTCCCCTCTATAATGTAAAGTGCTGCGGAATATGTTGGCACTATAGAAATAAAATTATTATTATGTATTATTAAAGGTACCGATACTGTGAATTAGAGAGGGGTCATCCTTATACCTGAGGACTTTATGCCCATTTTGGCCTCCAATATGAGCTTCCTTTAAGCTGGTCAGGTAGTTGCACCTAGAGGTATCTCTTCCTATGTTCCTGCACTTTATTTATTATTTTTTTTTGCAGGTTACCATATTTTGGTGTTATACTTATTTTCATATCATTACTTTCTGCATTAACACTTTGCTTCCAAGACTGCACATGCTATGCAGTTTACATCTTACAGGACTTTACACATGTGCAATATAATGCTTAATATACATGGTTAGGGGGATGTCCTCAGCTTTTGATTGATTTGAGTATATGGATAATATGTCGTAGGAATATTCCATATTGTTAGGAACTCTTTGTCCATGCATATCATATTTGTGAACTGATATAATAGTATATAATTTCAGCACGTGCTTTCTTCATGCCTGGCTTATTTACATATTAGTGGAGCTCCATTGATTAGATGTCCCATATGGTCATTCACTTTGGGGGTATTGTTCATTCATCATGTTTTTAGGTGGTTTTAATATAATTGTGTATGTTGAAGGTGTTTAATAAAAGTTACTATATTTAATGTTCATCTCGTGTCAAGTGTGCACACCATTATTTGTTTGGTCTCTTTCTCCCATAATTATAGTTTGTTGTCCATGCTAGGTGTTGCACCCTATTACTTACCTGTTATTTATTGTTGATGAATGGTAGTGCACCCTGTTCTTTCTTACGAAGGCTCTGCAGAGTTCCACCTGTGTGAGGCAACACAGGCAAGCGAAGCCAGAAGGTCTGGCACCCACATTGTACATGGCGGTACAGTCGCCCACGGTAATCGGTCTCGGAGGTGGACTGTTTATTGACTGCAATCCAGAGGATATGGTTCCTGGCTGCAATCTGGAGGATATCGTGTGCTGTGTTTATGTGAGTTGAGCATTAAAGAGACTTTTGTTTTTGGAACTTTCCTGGGTCACTGCCTGTCTATCACACTGCATCAACCCGTCTGCACTACAACATTAACAATAAGGCAGGTCCAGGTGGAAGTCCCATGGAATGATCACTAGCTGAAGAAGAACAGCTAATCTGTCCTACCAGATTTATCATTCAACAGCTATCTATTATGTATGGCGGGGAGGCTTAAGGCACCTCTACACATTATATTAAAATCTGATAATGTTGGGAAGGTAAGTGCTGGGCAGTTTAATGTTCTCTGAGAGATAAGATGCCACCAGAGACGCTGGACTGAAGCTTTCTCCACTCTCTTCCCATTGAAAACACATGAACGGTTGGACGACAACTATTGCATGCGTATGGCTAGCTCTACTTTGTTCTGCAATTTGGTCTCCAATATAAAGAGAAGCTTTAATTTATTTCCCAATTCATCACTACATTCACCAGTAATGCTTGTTAAATGGCACTGCCCATAATGGCGTTCATCATGTTTCTCCAAGGATTGAATATTAGCTCTGTGTCAACAATGTCAGACGTTATGAAGGAGGGTCCAAACAGATCCATTAATGTAGATGTGAACCTAGCCTTATAAACCCATAACGATATAGAAGGAGCAACACGATCAATAGTGATAAAATGTATTAATTTTATTTAAATATGCTAATAAAAATTGTAATACAGAAAATGAAAAAGAAAAATAATGAAAAGAGGACATGGGTACTGTATTCCCAGTCACACATGGAAGATGTAAACAGTGACAGTACACTAGAACACCAGACTATCATATCCTAAAAAGATAAATGCTTAAATGGCTCTATGAACCTAAATATCAGCATGTAATCATAAAATATCACCTAACTAAACATTAAATATCAAATATTATTGCTGATATAGATGTTCATAGGTGGATATACTGTAAACTCAAAAATAGCAGTGTTGACCCCCTCAAAAATAATATGGGAGAAATGGTGGAAAAGGATTAGTGGAAGACCAATTTAGCAGCCAGGCAGCTGCCACCAAGGCATAGATGCTTATGACAAGAACAAAGGTTTGCAGCTATACAAGTCATTAGTGCGTCCACACTTAGAGTACTGGCTACAGTTTTGGTCTCCAGTGTATAAGAAGGACATAGAGCTGAACAAGAGCTGGTGTAGAAGCGAGAGCTCCGGGATAAGGGCCCGCTGTATAACCGGGCCGGAACTAAGGGAGCTGTCACCTTGGTTCCCAGAGAGACTGTTCCCGGGGGAAGTAGTTACAGGACGGGACAGATACTCTTTTAGAAAGTGTGGGGGCTGGGCGACTATAAAAGAGGCACAGGAGGCCAGTAAGCAGCATTCGACGGGGAGAGAGGCGAGAAGCAGGAAGGAGGAATCTAGGTGGCACTGGAGAGCAAGAGGACGCCAACGCCTTCCAGAGAGACAGGATGGGGGCTCACCTGACCCAGGGAGAGGATGGTACCGAGCGACTTTCGGAACAGGCACAGCACAGCCCGCGGCTGCCTCTGCCCCGCTCCATACCGCGACTGTGGCCTGTACGCTGACACCCGCGGCCGCTGCCCCATTTCTAACCGCGTCTGCTGTCTGTACATCAATGTCCGCGGCGGTCACTACCCCGCCTCCTAGAGGGGCAGCCCCGATGCTGGGGGACTTTCCTGGGGCCAGCTTTGCCCCTTCTGCACCTGGGCGTAGGAACGCCCGAAGCCTCCGACAACTCCTCGTCAGCTGGGCCCAGCGGCTGAGACGCCGAACGGAAACCTCCCGGACAACAACTCTGCAGGATGTCAGAGAAGGATAAGTGACACTCCGTTGATCGTTAATTATAGTTCCAGGACTCGTAGTCGGCCATATCGCAGCCATACAGTTGCCGACACTTGCCGAGTAGTCTTATATCGTGCTATTTGTGTATTAGTATCTAGCTTCCCTGCATGGAAAACCATTGTCAGCTTTACCATTTATCCATATAATCCATATATAAAAGTTGAATTTGAGCTTGCTCTGTCTCTGGCTCGTCACTGCATCCTGCGTACCTGCGAGTACCACACTGGTGCAAAGAGCAACCAAATTATAAAGGGAATTTGTGAACAGCAATACCAAGACAGGTTATCAAACTTGGGGTTATTCCGTTTGTATTAAGATCACGCTTAAGTTTTCTTTTTCCAATGTACTAATATATGGGGGGACTGTACAGAGATCTTTTTCACGCTTTTTTACACCTAGGACTGTGACAATAACATGGGATCATCCTCTTTGTCTAAAGCAGGGAGGGGGGCTACCTTCAGCTCGTGAGCTGTAAACAGCCGTCCAGATTCCTGGGGTTGGCAATCCTTGGGCTGGCCACGGCGTTTTGCTGGCTGTGAGACCTTTAATTGCTCTTTAAACTGAGAGCAGGTGCACGCAGCGTTTACTACTGAATGCTGCGGTGAGTTCGATGTCGGATCTTCCTGATGCTGGCCAGTGTCAATATGTGCTTGTTAGTGGAATCAGCTCACTCTGTGCTTCAGTCCCACCAGTGAGGTGTATGCCCCAGCATCTCCTGTGATGTGTATTCCCCAGCATCTCCTGTGATGTGTTTCAGCATCTCTTGTAATGTATATGCCCCAGTGTCTCCTGAAATGTATAAGCCTCAGCATCTCCTGTGATGTATATGTCTCAGCATCTTCATTGATGTGTATTCCCCAGCATCTCATGTGATGTATTCCAGCATCTCCTGTGATGTGTATGCCCCAGCATCTCCTGTGTTGTGTATTCCCCAGCATCTCCTGTGATATTTAACAAAAATGTTGAAGTCAATTTTTGAGGCATTTTAACAAAATGTTTAAATGCAAGAAAAAAGTATATATGCCCCCACTAAGTACTGGACCCATCACTAGGTTCAGCAAATAAATAACTCCGATAAACACATATGAACCCAAATCACTAATTTAGAAAATTATAAATCATTATTATATTATCAAGACAATACATAGAAAAAACACACAGAGGATAAATAGTGGGAAACCCAACAAGGGAACCACAACCCACTCTTAAATTCATTAAAGGCTGCACATACCAAAAATCCCCAATAATTACTCCTCAACAGCTAAATAGCTGCAAGAAAACACCGCTAAGGCACAATTAGTCTATACAATAGTGACTATCAGTTATATACAGATAGGTAATATAGTGCAGGAATTAAATTTACCTCCTGTGGGTGATGGTGCAAGCCCCAATGCATGTTTCGGCGTTCAGCCTTCTTCCGGAAGAAGGCTGAATGCCGAAACATGCGTTGGGGCTGGCACCATCACCTACGGGAGGTAAATTTAATTCCTGCACTATATTAACTATCTGTATA
The DNA here is from genome assembly GCF_039654945.1 of Dendrobates tinctorius. Taxonomy (NCBI): domain Eukaryota; kingdom Metazoa; phylum Chordata; class Amphibia; order Anura; family Dendrobatidae; genus Dendrobates; species Dendrobates tinctorius. The sequence continues at coordinate 19,888,339 of NW_027361801.1, read as the reverse complement.
TGACTGATAGTCACTATTGTATAGACTAATTGGTACGGTTAGAATACTTGGGAGGAACCTGGGAGTGGACCCTCTGGTTCGCGGCTCCAGAGCCCGTGAGGGCGAGTGGACCAGGTGAAGACCACCCCCTATACAGGGAGTGTTAGGGGCAGGCCCAAGGGAGACGCAACCACAATGGCTGGAGCCAAAGGGGCAACTCAGGGCAACACAGGGAGGATAGAGAGAAGGACCGAGGTAAGGAGGGAGTACAGATAAGGGCTTGGAGGAACCAGGAGCCAAGAAGTATGGAAGGCAAGTGGAACCGGGAGGTCCTGGGGCTGGCAGCGGCTGGATGCTGCAAGAGAGAAACAGAAGGTAACAATAATGAGAGTGGAAATGGATAGGAGAACACAGAGGCCAAAGGAAACGGGAGAACTGCAGCAGCCACAAACAGACAGGTGTGGCTGAGACACAACCAGACAGGCAAGGCAGAGGTTCAGGCCAAGTGGGTGCGGCAGAGACGCGGGGTAAACAGGTGCGGAAGAGACACAGGGCAGCAGGTAGAACAGAGGCAGAGTGCTAGCAGGTACGGCAGAGACACTGAGTGGAACTAGTATTGCTGAGACACAGGCGAAGGAAGACAAGCAAGGCTGAGACACAGCACAGACGGACAAGATGGAGACACAGGGGCCTGAGGATCTGGAAGGATGCCATGAGATACTAGTGCTACCGCATTAGACAATCAGGCGTCTTACCTGGGCCGACACCGTGCAGAAATACCCAGTGGGCACCGCCTTATTGGGGGCGGAGCCACCAGGTCAGAGTTCCCAGGGACCCTTGCAGTGGAAAGGGTGCCACTGCGCATGTGTGAAGCACGAACGCACCGGGATCCCAGGAGGACAGCAGCAGGAATGCGCTGGGGAGCGGGGACGCGCCGGGAAGCGAAGATGCACCGGTGAGTACCAGCCGTAACACTAATTGTGCCTTAGCAGTGTTTTCTTGCAGCTATTTAGCTGTTGAGGAGTAATTATTGGGGATTTTTGGTATGTGCAGCCTCTAATAGATTTAAGAGTGGGTTGTGGTGCCCTTGTTGGGTTTCCCACTTTTTATCCTCTGTGTGCTTTTTCTATGTATTGTCGTAATATATAATAAAGATATTTATTTTTCTGAATTAGTGATTTGGGTTTATATGTGTTTATCGGAGTTATCTCCTGTGATATGTATTCACCAGCATCTCCTGTGATATATTCCAGCATCTCCTGTGATATATATGACTCAGCATCTCCTGTGATGTATATTCTTCAGCCCCAGCATCTCCTGTCATGTATATGCTCAGTCCGAGCGTCTCCTAAATGATATATATAGCAGTCTCAGTGTCTCCTATGTGATATATATAGCAGTCTCACTATCTCCTATGTGATATATAGAGTAGGTTTAGTATCTCTTGTGTGATTTATACTTCAGGCCTCCAACTGCTTGAATTCTGCAAAATGTAGCGCGAGCAATGAGAATTTCCCACTGTGAGGAGGCAAGTAATGTAATATGCATCTGTGTTCAGAACTTACTGCTGTGAGTTCTTTCCAAAATTCATTGCAAAAGTTCGACTGCGCTCCAGACTAACACAAATCTGAAAAAGCAGCTGTGAGTAGTATCATCAATGCCACCTAACATCACAGTTGCACCAAAGAGAAGCAGCTTGTGACACAAATCATTACTCATGGACAAACGGTGAAGCAGGGGACTCAGACGTTCAGGGGTCAGTACCAAAAGAAAGAAAACCCTCAACGCGCATTTCGAGTAAATATATTCCCACCCCCACCTGAGGAAGCTGTAATACATTCACGCGAAACTCACATTGGGGTCTTCTAATTCGCCTGTGGCTGCTATTTGACACATCATGGGTAAGGATGTAAACCATTTTTGGGTCACATAATACTGCATGGGCACTTAGGTTAAATTGGGCTTTAAATGTCTTTTATGGCAAATATCTTTATATGTCATTCCATTTTTATGTGTTATACCTGAGATGGACCTTGAATTCCTGCATTTTCATATTAGGACACAATATTGCTAGATATTTATTATCTGCTACTGCGGACTGTGGTTCTTTGTCATCCTAGTTTTTGTCTATATTTTATGTTTGATTTTATGGCTTATTTTCAATAAAGAGTTTTTTTTACAATTTGCTATTAATACTCTGACAGCGTAACAGAGTTTCAGAGTCCCATCCCTCTGTCCCTCATAAACTGTGTTACGCTGCCAGGATCCATGTAATAGTGTCATGATCTTTCTTTCAACTTTGTGCCACTGTGTTTGATGAATTCAAAGTAATTTATTTGGCGGTTGTTGTCACCCCACATTTGCACTCCGGGGCCAACAGGACACATATAAGGTGTTTACATTGCATTGGATAGCACTGCAAGTCTGTGCTTTGCACAGACCAGGATGCATTTATCAGTAGTTAAATATGCCAATTTGGTAATAAGATTGTAATATTATACTTGCGCCAGGGTCTTTGCAAAATGATCACGTACTTGCCATAATTTATATACTATTTATTTATTAAAGGTCTGGAGATTATTTCTATTGTTTATCATTCATTTTATAGCACCTAATTCCTTATTGTCTCAGTAAGTGGGCTTTATTTGAATGCAAGTTGCGGGGGATGGCGTTGGGCCTCCCTTACTCACTGACTCCATAGTGACAGTGTGGTGTGCTGCTATTAGCGGTACGCCACTTGATGGGTGACCCTGGGGGGAGTGGAAGCCCTAGGCAAATACCTAGTTTGCCTGTCCCTAACGCCGACCCCACACTCCATACATGTTATAGAGCACCATAACGCTAAAATAATACCCTGTGAACGGGTCCTCCAAGTCTGTGTTCAATATCCTTAATTGAACTGAACAAACGAAATGGGGCTACACAATATACCAATAGACAAGAGTTGGTTGAAAAGAGCCACCTTTATTTGTACTCTTAAAAAGTCCCTGCAAAGTTGCAAAGACATGAAAGTACACAATGGCCCACATTTATCAAAAATAGTTTAAATTGTGCCAAATCTTTAGTGTACCCACTTCAACTCTGCCAATCCGTATTTATGAAATATTGCACTTTAATGATTAATATGGCACATATTATGCCACTTTCCAATCTTAGCTGAAAGTCACAAGTCACAAGTCAATGTAAAATGTTTGCACAAATTAGGACTTTTTACTGTATGTATTGTAGAGATCCACCATATAAGTGGACGGGGATTAACTCGCTTGGCTTCGATATTGAGGCACCAGAAACACTCTTGCTTAAAGCAACAGTCTGTGTGGTTTATTTCCTTCATAAACCAATGTCACAGGAACACAAAGCAAACAGTCTTACATCAGACTTCGCTCTCTCAGGCCTGTGGGCACACAGGCTGTGCCATGTCCAGCACGCATGCTCTATAGCCAGAACACAGTCTCTTACTGACCCCGGTCAGCATTACTCATGGTTTATCCCTCACGGGTTATCAGGGAAGCGGCCGCACTGGGATCACTGTTCCAGACTGTGCTTTGCTCACTAGGCCGTCTACAGTTGCAGAGCCACAGCCAGGCAGTAGCTTCCCTACACAGAGCCGTCACAGACTCTATCAGGTCCGGGACTTTCCATGTGCTCTTCAGGAAGTTCAATCCCAGACACTTCCAACACACCCAGGCCTTCCGGGACCTTGCACTCTGACCAATCAGGATCAAACACACAACCCATGTGATCAGACCTCAGTCACATTATATATCCCAAACCACCCCCATATGTGGGCAGTGTATGTGTGGCTAGCCGATCTCGCCCAGCTCTCTGACTAACCCTATAAGCCGACCTTATAGATAAACAACTAGTGGAATACAAGTCCCAGCATAACAACGCTATTTTGGCTTATAGCGCAGAGAACCTCGGCGACACATACTGGACATTTACAACCATGCCGGTCACTGTTTCACCATCAAGGAAATGCCCACATGCATATTCTGAGTCGCATATGCAGCGCCCCCTAGCTTTAACAGAGGTTACTGCACCACATACCCTCCCCCCTGTTCAAACTTGTGGGGTTGAACATTTGTCACACACTATGTGCCTCGAGACCGGGTACACACTGTCACCTTGCCCTGCAAGTCGAGAGGACCGTCTCAGTCTGTTTTGGGCGTCAGTCGGCATCATATTTGTGTTAGGCCTCCCCTGCTCCCAGTGGTCAGTACATCGGCGTTGGGTTTTGGCCCTCCAGTCAAAGTCCGTGTTAGGAACGGCGGAATGCACTAAATAAATAAATAATAAAGTGCGTTCGCCGCTCGGGGTCCACCGTGCAGAAGGTGTCAACACTGCTGCTAATTAATGGCAGGCGCGCTATATGGCGGTATAATGCGCACGGGTTCAACGTCACCCGATGTGCGCAGAGCAGACTCTGTTAACTCACAGAGGCACTGTAACATAAACATAAACACCGAGCCTGTTAGACTCACAGGTCTCAGCGAAATTGCACGCACGGTATCAGGTCACAGGACACGGGTCCAAGACAGGGGACGGTGTCCGTCTAGACCTACCGTGCGTGCAGCGTCGCTACTGCGAACGCCGGTAAGTGCTGCTGAATGCAGCGCAGCGGCAGACACAGCCGCTATGTGATAGTGCCGTGAGAGACGAGACACCACCGGACGTTAGTGTAGAGGTGCGGTGTGCACAGTGGCCTATGGCTTGCCATTGACTGGCACTGACTCTTTCTATAGTTCCCTGTCTACATGCGAAATATCAGAGGGAGGGGAATCTTAATAAGTCAGTCACTAGAATCATACATCCATCACCACTCACACATCTAGCAAGAAGAGTCTATACTAGCGCATGGCCGAGCGGCCATGCGGGCCTTATATAGCCGTGCACTGCCGGGACCTTCCAGATCTCTGAGATGGACCAATCAGATCTGGAGAAGGACCTGAGCACGTGACTCCCGACCTCCAAAGGGAGATCGTCTCATGAGCATGCTCAGTAGGGTGGCAGAGGGACTTAGCCTTAGGAATGGCTTGCTGCAGAGTAGCATGTGAGGCTCTGGACTCCTGTTGTGTCGCTGCAGGAATCCGACACCTAACATTTCCCCACCTCCTAGGGCCCCCTCCCTCCTCAGCCTTCCAATCCAGCAAATAAAGTTTTTTGCCACGTACCACCTTGTGTCCCACAGAGGCATAGACCTCAGGCTCGTCTGAAGACAAGTCTGATGCCCCGGCAGATGACTTGGAAAACCAGGACATGTGAACAGGTTTGAGAAGGGACGCGTGGAAGGCGTCAGGGATAGCGAAGTCGCCAGGAACAGAAGTTGGAGTGGGGCGCCGTTGCGTGTCGGCGAGCATCTTCATTCTCATTTTGGAAATTTGAGTGACATGCGGGGTGCGACCCAGACTGTCGCGGATCTCCACTGCCCGGTCTGCCACCGGCAAGGCATATAGTAACCCAGCCGGCCTTTGTTTAGAGAAGCTACTCCGAGCGCATGCCTGAATATAATTTTTAGTGTCCCGAGCTCTGTGCGGCCAGCAATAAGAGCTAGCCAGGAGTTTAGTGGTCCGCTGGTAACCAAAGTGACCACCCAGCCAGGATGCATGTGCCCACGCAAGAGCCTTGGACCGCAGGTGAGGCGGGACAAAGGTCTTGCTCGGCGGCACTGGCTCAGGGACGACTGGAACCATGGACTTCAAATTCCCAGTGAGGGGCGCGGAATGATCTACGAGCATCTCCGTAGAGGCTACTTGGACACTGCCCCCCATGCACCTTCCCACACAGTCCTTGCTCCAGCCCAGTATACTCCCCGAGGACCACTCTATATGAGGGGAATGGCAACGGAGCCAGTGAAGTCCGAGAAGCACCTGGTCGATGCCCTTAGGCATAATGAGCAGGGACAACGTCTCGCGATGAGACGGGGAGATTGAGAACCCCAGGGGTGCTGTTTGGTGGGTAATCTAAGACGGTAAGGTAGATGCATTGACCACTCTAACGGTCACGGGGTGAGGAAGTGGCACCAGTGGAATGGCGTGCTTTTGGGCGAAGGCTGAAGGCATAAAGTTTCTGCCCCAGAGTCCACTGTGACCTCTACCTCCCAGGTGGAAGCTCCACTATCTAACGTCCCTCGAAATACCGGTTTGGAGGAGAAAGTTTTCATATTAGGTAGATCTTCACCAACTGCCACTGGAGGTGAACGTTTTTTCGACCGCTGCGGATACCTGTTAGCCAGGTGGCCTGACTGTCGACACAGGTAGCAGCAAGTGGAGCCCTGTGCCGGACGCGGTTTCGGACCGGTACGAGACACGTCCATGGGCTCAGGAGGTAAAACTTCCAGATCTGGGGGTTCCAGAAATTCAGAGAAGTCGGGAGCCGACCTAAGCTTCTGTCTGAATTGAGTACGCTCCAGTCCGCGCTCCGTAAACCGGAGGTCAATACGGGTGGAGATCGCTATCAACTCTTCCAGGCTTGTGGGGACCTCCCTGGTGGATAAAGCATCTTTGACATGCTCAGCCAACCCTCTCCAGAACACAGGGATGGGTGCTTTATCAGGCCACTCGAGCTCGGAAGCCAGTGTCTGGAAACGGACGGCGTACTGACTGACCGACAGGGATCCCTGCGTTAATTCCAGAAACCGTGGAGAAGTATTGTGAGTGACCCGGGGCCCCAAAAAGACCTGCTTTAGTGCTTTTAGAAACTGAAACGCGCTCAGTACCACAGGGTCATCACGCTCCCACAGCAGCGTAGCCCACTCCAACGCCCTGCCCGACAGAAGGGAGACGATAAACCCCACTTTAGCCCGCTCTGTAGGGAATCACGTGGCCAACAAGTCGAGCTGGATAGTACACTGGCTCACGAAACCCCTACAGGTGGCGCTGTCACCAGAAAATCTATTGGGCAATGGGAGGCGGGAAATTGTCGGCATGGGCGTGGACATCGACGCCCGGGAGACAGCCTCTGCAAGTGTCTGAGCAGGGACCGCAGCAGCATCCGCAGCCGAGGTGGAACTCTCGAGGGCTGCCAACCTGCCCTCCAGCTGCTGAATGTGCCGCTGTAGCTGCTGCTGGTCCACCATTATTAGCCAGACCCTGGCGCTAGTATAATGTTAGGAACGGCGGAATGCACTAAATAAACAAATAATAAAGTGCGTTCGCCGCTCGGGGTCCACCGTGCAGAAGGTGTGAACACTGCTGTTAATTAATGGCAGACGCGCTATATGGCGGTATAATGCGCACGGGTTCAACGTCACCCGATGTGCGCAAAGCGGACTCTGTTAACTCACAGAGGCACTGTAACATAAACATAAACACCGAGCCTGTTAGACTCACAGGTCTCAGCAAAATTGCACGCACGGTATCAGGTCACAGGACATGGGTCCAAGACAGGGGACGGTGTCCGTCTAGACCTACTGTGTGTGCAGCGTCGCTACTGCGGACGCCGGTAAGTGCTGCTGAATGCAGCGCAGCGGCAGACACAGCCGCTATGCGATAGTGCCGTGAGAGATGAGACACCACCGGACACTAGTGTAGAGGTGCGGTGTGCACAGTGGCCTATGGCTTGCTACTGACTGGTGCTGACTCTTTCTATAGTTCCCTATCCACATGCGTAATATCAGATCAGAGGGAGGGGAATCTTAATAAGTCAGTCACTAGAATCATACATCCATCACCACTCACACATCTAGCAAGAAGAGTCTATACTAGCGCATGGCCGTGCGCTGCCGGGACCTTCCAGATCTCTGAGATGGACCAATCAGATCTGGAGAAGGACCTGAGCACGTGACTCCCGACCTCCAAAGGGAGATCGTCTCGTGAGCATGCTCAGTAGGGCGGTAGAGGGACTTAGCCTCAGGAATGGCTTGCTGCAGAGCAGCATGTGAGGCTCTGGACTCCTGTTGTGTCGCTGCAGGAATCCGATGCCTAACAGTCCGTCTGTGTCACCAGACCCTTTTTGGTCTCCACACTTCTCCAGTACGCCCCGTCACCCGACTTTTCTCTCCATGTCCGGCTCCCCTGGTTGGTGCGGTCATAAGTCTCACAGTCGAGCCCACTGTCTGGTCTGAGTCTGACTCATCTAGTACATCACAGGAGCTACTGTCCAGGTCTCTCAGTCTCATACTGAGAGTAGAACTTCCACTTGCAGATTCTCATCGGTCTTGTCTTGATGAAAGTCTTCGGCTACCTGCCATTTCATTATTTGGAGGGTACCTTCTGTTCGTTATACCACAGAATGAAGGCGGCCGCCGCCTTATGTTCTGCATCTGTTTATCAATCTGCAGTCTGTCCAGTCTCAACTGCTCTATCTCTCTCAGGTACGTTACCCGATATTCCAGGAGCATTCGGAAGTTCCTAAGGCTTTCCACGGAGCCAACAACAATGAATGGAACCATGCCATCTTCACCAGATGCCTGGACTTCATCATCAGGTGATATCCTCACTCTCGCCACACCAGATCTATTCAAAAGGTCTTGCATCACTTTTCCAAACCTTCCAATGACTCTCCCCACCAGATGTTTGGGTACCGGAATTACATCTTCCACCGAGCCCAGACGTTTTTTAGCTTCCCTCGCACGCTCCAGACGTTGAGCGGCTTTCACATTACTCATCATGATCATCTTTTTGCGCGGAGACATTTCAGATGCATATCTGTCAGGACAGCCACCCCCTTCTCTGTGTCTTCCCTTGTTGACAGTACGACCAACTGCTGAGTCTCAGGTGCCCAGTGCCCCCTACATGCTTTGACCGCCTTTTTAAAAGCCTCATGCACACCCTCACTGGTACAGGCTTCTTGCACGTCTTCGGGTACCTCTATCACACACTTGAAGATTGAGGGCCCACTCTCTTCATGGACGGAAGGCTCTTGCTTGGCCACGGAATTTACCATCAAGACCTCTACTACAACCGGGTAATTACCTTGTTCCGTTCTCAGCATACAGTCTTCCCCAGTTTTACACTCTTCAGGCCCCCTCACTAAGACAGGCATTTGTAACTCCACCTTGATATCCCTCGGACACGGCCGCTGTAAGTCTTCAACCACAAATGACTCCTCTTGTGGAAATACAAAAAGGTGGGAGAATAAAGAAGTACTTTGTTACAACATCTTGCATCCCAGGTGATTTTGTGGACTCAGCAGCACGGACTGTGGCACACCTTGCTTCCCATATTCTCCTCTTGTGGAAGACCTCTTACTGCTTCTCTGAGCACTTCCACGTCTTCTTTTAAGGCCTGATTAACAGTTTGCCATGTTGACAGGTGACTTCTGAGCTCAGAGACTTCCTTCTCCAGCTCATCCACTCTGTCCTCAGCCGCTTGTCTCAGGGCCTTTTCTTGTACGTTATGCTCCTTAATTGACTTTAGTTCGGCCTGTAAATATGCCACCTTTTTCTTCTCACTAGAGAACTTTTTAATGAGGTCCTGGACTTCCTGTGCTTCCTTCGCTCCAAACCGTGCCTTGACTGCTGAAAGCTCGGACTCCAGGTGACGCACCCACTCCAACTACGCGGAGTTGGCAACTTCCATACTCGCCACCTTCAAACTCTCCTTCACCAGCTGTTGACAGACCTCTTCACGCTCTCTCTCCAAGCTTTGGACCCGTGCTTCTACCTGGTGGAAACTGTCAGCTCGCTCTTTCCAGGTGCACATTTCCTGTGTCAGCTTGTTAATTAATTCCTCTAGTTGTCATGTGACATCGGTCTTATTGGCCAGCTTTTCTGGCAGCTCTTCTATTTTGTCTGAGGGTGCAGTTTGTTCAGCCCCTTTTCGGCCCTTACGCCTCCGGCGATGGGAGGAAGACCTTCTATTTTAACTTGAGTCAGTATTACTGCACTCTTTTCCACTGTCGTCACCGTCTGAATGGGAGTCACCACCACCCAATCGGTCATCCTGGAACCAGCGGTCCCCATTGCTAACAGTGTCAGCCTCCACTCCTGGAGCTTCCCCGTCTCCACCTTGTGAAGCACTGTCATTCCCTTGTGTCCGAGTTCCAGTCTGCACAGCATTAAGCTCAGTCCTAGTGGTTGCTACTGGCAATAACACGTCACAGTCACACCACATAGTACGCTGAACCCCCAAGATACTCTCTATCTGTGTGTCAGCTCCGCTCTTTTTATTTACCACATCATGATCAGTCACACTGTGGTACCCTTCAGGTGACGTCAGGTCAGTAAATTGGGCAGACGCATCCCTTCCTCCGGTCGCCCCTACGTCTGACACGTCCATTGTGGGAGGTGTTATTGCCTTAAGGTACGCCACCCCGTCAGTAGAGAGGCCTCCATCCTCCTGCTGTAGAGGAGTTCCTCCCTCCCACAAGTCTGAAAACAGCCTAGAGTCCCGGCCTACTGTCACCGGAGAGGTTAAGTTCGGGACTACAGCGACATCTTGGTTTTTAATGTCCCTGTCTGTTATGAAAGAGTCACCATAGGAGGCAAAAACAGAAATACTAGCTAAGTCCAGAAAACCAGAGAAGTTGGCAGCTATCGGATTACAGACCCCTGAACCTAACAACAACAACTAGCAGTAGCCGTGGGGGGTTCCTACGGTGCCCTAGACCCCTCGATCACAGCCGGAGAACTACATAGCCTAAAGACAGAAAGGGAAATCTAAACTGCCCCAGAGCAGACCCCAAAGCAATAGGCAGCCCCCAACATATAATGACGGTGAAGCAAGATGAAAAAACACTCACACAGATAGAAAGAAAGGCTGAGCAAATGATGGGGCCCAAGCTAACTAAATAGGACAGGACAGAAAAGCTGCTGTCTGCAATCCGCCAAAACCCTCTCAAAACAAGAGCCAACAGACTGATAGGGAAAAAAGCCCTGAAGACGCTAGGCTTCAAAAAGACTATATCAGTACTCAGGTATTTTCTGAAGACAGAGCAAAAAGGAATTCAGCTCACCCAGCAGGGAAAGGCAGAAATCCAGAAAAACAAGGCAAAACAAAACCAAAACACAAATGCAAAAAGCAGAGCAGAAAAACTTAGCTTTTGAGGAGCAGGAATCAGACTGGTCTCCAAGAATCCCTCAGAGAAATCACCCGCAAGGCAGAAGGGCGTCGGCTGCCTTATATCCAGTCAGCAATTCCAGTCACCCAGTCATCATCATTCTGCTCAGGTGCTTTGTAATCAGCCTCACTACCTTCCTTCACCAGAAGAGGGAGTTCATCAGACCTCAATGGTGAAGGGGAAAATGAACTCACAACACCTGTCTGTCTCAAGTATCACCATGGCTACTACATAGTCCTTAGTGCACCCATGGATGCAGGTGACCGCAATCTTCCTTTCAAGCATTATAAATTTCTCTGTCACAGTCCTCACTAGGGTCACCGAGCCCCCAGAATCAACCATTCCAAGCACATCCACCCCATTCATCAGCAGGGCATACTTCCGAAGCTTCTCACCACGTGGGTAATTCATATAGCAGACTGGACATATATAGTACAGTTGCCTCTGGCAGCAGTCTGTCTGCACCAACCTTTTAACTTTGGGAAGCTCCGCCCCTTTTGGGTTACCACTCTATTTTGGGATACTGCCACCTTTTGGGACGCCAACCCTTTTTGAGCCACTACTCCCTTTTGGGATACCACCCCCTTTTGGGACTCCACCCCTTTTTGGGCAACTACTCCCTTTTGTGATTCCGCCCCTTTTTGAGACTCCACCCCTTTGGGGCAACTACTTCCTTTTATGATACCGCCCCTTTTTGGGACTCCACCCCTTTTATGGCACCCATTGCTGTCTGAATTACCGCCCCTTTAGGGACACCACCCCCTCCCTGGGGTACAACCCCTGGACTCCGCACGGTACTCTCAGGTCCAGTTCACACAGAACAGGTATGTCTCTCAGGCTTGTACTGGTCCTTTAAGAGATTGTCCGCACTGGACCTCTGATGTCCTTTTACGATACCCCACCAGCTCCTGCTGGCACTGCCACAACTCCTGCTGTAGCCACAAACTCGCCGGCACCTCCGGCTGCCAACCACAAGCGGCTGCTGGTGTCATTGCAGCTCCTGCTGCTGTAGAACCTCTTGCTCCTGTTACCACAAGTCTCTGCACGCTTCCACTGAGCCGTCTTCGTGGACCTGCCGATCCACACCAAGCTTCGTAACCCCGCCGAGTTACAGCCAGATGCTTGTCACCTTCGTGACCCCGCCAAGTCACAACAAACACCTCACATGTGCCTCCTGAACCGTTGCCTGTAGCAGCCGACTTTGTAGACCTCGTCAGTTGCCCCTAGCAACTAGGCTACCAGAGTGCCTTTAGCATTCTCCACCAATTGTAGAGATCCACCATATAAGTGGATGGGGATTAACTCACTTGGCGGCGATATTGAGTCACACAGGAACACTCTTGCTTAAAGTAACAGTCTGTGTGGTTTATTTCCTTCATAAAACAATGTCACAGGAACACAAGGCAAACAGTCTTACATCAGACAGATGAATTCTTAATGTCCATAGTAGAGCTTCACTCTCTCAGGCCTGTGGGCACACAGGCTGTGCCATGTCCAGCACGCATGCTCTATAGCCAGAACACAGTCTCTTACTGACCCCGGTCAGCATTACTCATGGTTTATCCCTCACGGGTTATCAGGGAAGCGGCCACACTGGGATCACTGTTCCAGACTGTGCTTTGCTCACTAGGCCGTCTACAGTTGCAGAGCCACAGCCAGGCAGTAGCTTCCCTACACAGAGCCGTCACAGACTCTATCAGGTCCGGGACTTTCCATGTGCTCTTCAGGAAGTTCAATCCCAGACACTTCCAACACACCCAGGCCTTCCGGGACCTTGCACTCTGACCACTCAGGATCAAACACACAACCCATGTGATCAGACCTCAGTCACATTATATATCCCAAAGCACCCCCATATGTGGGCAGTGTATGTGTGGCTAGCCGATCCTGCCCAGCTCTCTGACTAGCCCTATAAGTCGACCTTATAGATAAACAACTTGTGGACTACAAGTCCCAGCATAACAACACTATTTTGGCTTATAGCGCAGAGAACCTCTGTGACACATACTGGACATTTACAACCATGCCGGTCACTGTTTCACCATCAAGGAAATGCCCACATGCATATTCTAAGTCGCATATGCAGCGCCCCCTAGCTTTAACAGAGGTTACTGCACCACAATATGCTAAGGGCTCATTCAGACGTCCATTCTTCACATCCAAGCTGTGATTTTCACAGATAGAACTTGCACCTATATTAGTCTAGGGGGATTTCACATGTCTAGTTTTTATGTCGGATCAAGGTTGGCAATGTAAGTCCATAAGTCCGTGAAAAAAAATTGGACAGCACTTGGGGCGATCCTGACTTTTTATGGACTGATAGATAGGAGAAGAAAGAGAATTGTTGTTTTTCTCATCCAAGAAAATCTGATATAACTCAGATCAAAAACAGATGAAACTCTAATGAAACTGAACAAAATCACTGATCAAACGGTGACCGTTTTTCTCAAACGTGAAAAAATGGACGTCTGAATGAGCCCTATGTTAGGGGCAGGAGACCCATGTATCAACGGTTGCATCTTAATGTAGACTTTTAAACAAATTGCTACTTTAATGCATTTTAAAAATGGGTTCCAAATAATTTATGTTTTCCACACCTTTTTTAAGACTGCCATAACTTCTCTAAAAAACACTACTTTTTTGCAATTTTTATGAGGAAATAGAAATAATAAATATGTCATAAATCACGCCCCAAAAGGTTAACCAGGCCCCGTATCCAGTTAATACATGAAGATGCATAGGTCATCTTACCTGATGCTTTTGCTAAACCAATGGGTAATGTCAGCATGAGGAAAAGATGCAAGAGATACTGATATCGACTGGTTCCTGGATCCTTCATTTTAATTGCTTTCACATCTAGAATGGAGAGAAATTGGTTTATGGCACGTTCTGTTCTTTGTCTTCTCGTTATCTTGTTTGAACTTATTATCAATGCAGGATATTGAAGAAACTGAATATACAAACAAGATGCAGCAGGGACAATGTAGGCACCGGATCAAAACCTGTTCTGTTTGGAATTTAAAGAGGTTGTATAGACTTTTAAAAATATGGCTGCTTTCTTCTAAAAACATTGTCCCATCTGAGTCCAAATTCTGTGTGGTAGTTGTCCCGTATTCGCCAATGAATTTTAATGGAGCTGATCTCCAGTGGCATAACTATGGGAGGGGCAGCAGCAGTCACTGTTGCCAGTGAGCACTGCAGTCCAGGGGGCTTTCAGGCTTCCCTGCCACATTAGCCTTTATGGACTCCGACATACAACGTCTTGATTTGGCTGATGTGTGGTACCAGGGTCTAATCATTTATCAGGTCACACTGGAAGTTTTCTCATAAAATGTGTTTTTTGCACAATTCCGTAAGCCAAGCCAATATCAGATCATCAAAATGTAACCACTTGATACTTGTATGGCAGCACTATCTGCAATAATCAAGCAGAATAAACAAGGTACATGTGAGGAGCCGGCCTTGTTCTAAAGACTACTGGACCAATGGATGTAGAGCGGAATCCATGGCTCTAAGGGATGCAGACTTTTTCCAGCACGGAGCATCGATTACCTAAAAATTATTGTTGTGTTTTATTGGAGATTTGCTTGCTGTGCACTAATTTCTCTTTGTAAGTGTTTTGCCTCTGAAATCAATGTTTCCATTCAGTGACAGTAAGCAGAAGACATGCGGGCTGGATCTTATGTATACATAAGATAATGTTTAAGGTAAAAGCAATCCTTCCATTACTCTTGTTAGGCTGGGATCACACTGCGTTATGGCAGTCCGTTAGATGGACTGCGTTACACTGCGGCATAACGCGGTGTAACGCAGTCCGTTAATGCTGCATTTAACCCCCATTATCGGGCGCATCGCCAACGCATGCCGTAATCGGCATGCGCTAGCGATGTGCCGTCATTCAGTGACGGAGCCTCGGACGCGGGCTGCAGAGTCTTAGGGTCCGTCACCGTCATCTGCGCTAGTGGTATAGCATAACGCGATTGCGTTATGCTATAGCGATAACACAGCCCATCAACGCTATGCATTGCACGGGCTGCTTTAGCGCAGTGTGACCCTAGCCTTAGTGTCTCAGAGACCTCAATTGAGCCGTTGTTTCATATGAGATTTATAGCACAAGAGTAAAAAGAATTGGAGTACTCACCTGAACCTTAGTGATAAATTTGTTTAATCCATAGGTAGGATAACATCAACATCATGTTAAAGGGCGGTGTGCAGGTGGCATGGGAATTAACAGCCTGCTACAGTGTCAAGTACAGGGCATCATGCTCCAAATTAAACCAAGCTGTTCAGAAGACCTTTTTTAACCTATATCTTAATTAGAGGTTATAACCGCTTCATATTTAATCCCATATGTTAGAGTAGCCATAATTCCAAATTAGTTCCTAATGACTTACTCAGTGTGTGATGTCCGAGCCACGTTCCTCCACTCCGACGTTCGTTTCATCCACACATCTTCAGGGGGCATCAGAAGTGTGTCAGAAGTGTGGATGAAACGCGCTTCAAAGTGGAGAAACGTGGCTCGGACATCACACACTTAGTCATTAGGGACTAATTTGGAATTATGTTTACTCTAACATATGGGACTAAAGATGAAGCGGTTATAACCTCTAATTAAGATATCGGATAAAAAGGTTTTCTGAACAGCCAGGTTTAATTTGGAGCATAATGTTCGTACTTGACGCTGTGGTTCACTGTATAACATATACAGGCATATATTTCCATAACAAGCACAGGCACTTTTTCTATACAATACTTGCACAGCACTATCTTTTTGGCACATTACCTAAGTGTTTTGGTAGTTTACTGCTTCTCTGCTCGATAATGATGTGTTCCTATAGGTAGATACTATACATTATGATGAATGATATGTGTTTTAATGGTGTCCCTAGCCATAAGCGTTCCTCACATTGGAGGCAATTCCTTTTATGTGTAATTGTTGATATTTGAATGAAGTTGTGTAATGAATACAAATGCAAGTTATATTGAAGAAGAATTTTTTGTTCTTCTGCGATTTTGGTCACTTTTCTCTTGATGTAGAGATTGAAGTGGCAGTTTGGGTTTAATAATAGATGTAATTAGTATTTAACTACACTTTCCTATTTTCTTGGAAGAGTTCATGTGCAGTTTACTGGGCCAATAATTACAATACAAAATATTGTATTACGTTTTATAACCTACAGATTTTCCGCATCTAATGCAAGTCTACAGGGAAGAACAACACACAGAAAACTCAGTGTAAGACGCTGCATTTTTAATGCAGCAAAAATACGTGGGGTCAAAAAGCCACCAAAAGCTCACTGTGGGAATATAGCCTTATAGCGCACCTGATAGCTAATAAATGAGACTAGTCAGACAGGCAGGTCCTCTACAGCATCTGCCCGCCCATTGTCCTATACATGCATGCAGGGAGAAACCCATCACTCCGGGAGAGAAGCCAACTCTCATGTTGCTTGGTCCCAGGGCCGGACTGGCCATCTGGCAATTCTGGCAAATGCCAGAAGGGCCTGTCTGGTTGTGGGCTGCCTTGTCTGCTACATTGCTAACAGACTGACTCCATCACTTATCCCAGCAGGCCACAGGTATCATTAGAAACATTGGTCTTGTAGTAAATCTTGCTTTCCTCTATCCAGGGTAATATTAGTAATGTATCCCACCTGGTTCATGGGGACAGGGACAGCATGGGCCTGTGTGATTTCAAATCCCAGGGCTGAATTTCAGCCCCAGTCCGTACCTGCTTGGTCCCCAACAGCTTTTAAATTAAGCTTTCCTCTAAAATGCCACAGCATTTCAGAGTCAAAAATACCTGATTGAATTTATACATGCTGCCCGTGGATCTAGAAGAATATATCAGTTGTTAGGTTTCCTTCAAAAGGAAAAAAAAAAAAAAAGGCTGACAGAGGGTGGAGATTAAAAAAGAAGGGAAAAAATAAATAGCGGTTGGAAGGGATTGAATTTACTGGAAAAAATATTATTATCATTTACAATATATAATACCAAAGAAAACAACCAAGAGTATAATCCAAAAAATATCATAATTTATTCAATATACTTTTGTTTTAAAACATTATATCACATTGAATACAGAGGCCACAGAACCACAATAATGTGACATAGCAACTGGTGTGTACAATAAACCATGTATCAAAATATTGCACAATTCCCTTATTAAAACATTTATGCAAAATCCACAATAATGATGGGATATATGTGCAAGAAAATATTCTACAAAAAACATGGAAGATGGAAATAAAAAATGTAAGACCCGATACAAATGTTCAAAAACAAAACCTTTGATGATGCCTCAAGGTGGTGAGTGCATATTATGACAAAAATTAAATACATGTGCCAATAAAATATATTGCAAAAATGCATATCCAAAAACCCACCAGGAACACCCGAAATAGTACTGGCAAGTGCATAAATTACGTGAATTGACTGATTATGCAAAATTAAATGCGTGTGAAAACAAAATGTTGTTGCCTGAATGTGTGTGCGATACCTTGGCAAATATACCCAAAATAAATAAATTACCTTTTAAAGTAAAAAGAAAGTGAACTAAATATAAATGCCGAGGATTGTGAGCCAAAATCAAAAGAATAAATGAAAAAACATTTGTAAACCAGACTTACATGGAACCAGTGGCTGTCAGTGGCTGTTTTGACCAATCAGCGACCAATCAGCGGCAGGCGCAGGCCATAATCTGTAAAAAAGAAAATTAAAATAAAAAAAAGTTATTCTCACCTTCCGACGGCCTCCTGTCTTCTTTCCACGTGCCCAGCGTCGCGTTCCCAGTAATGCTTTGCGGCTTAGACCGCTGATGTCACTCTCGCGAGAGCGAGAAAGAAGACCGACGTCATCAGCGGTCTAAGCTGCAAAGCATTACTGGGAACGCGAGGCCGGGCATGTGGAAAAAGACAGGAGGCTGTCGGAAGGTGGGAATAACTTTTTTTTTTTTTTTTTTTTAATATTATTTTTGTACAGGGCCGCGGCAGTGATTGGTCGCGGCTACAAGGCCGCATTGCTGATTGGACGCGGACAGAGGGCCGGGACGCTGATTGGTCGTGGATACAAGGAAAGGGGGGTAAGGGGACCATGCATACCAGGAAAGGGGGGTGAGGGAACCATGCATACCAGGATTGGGGGGTGAGGAGACCATGCATACCAGGATTAGGGGGTGAAGGGACCATGCATACCCTAAAAGGAGGGTAAGAGGACCATGCATTCCAGGATTGGGGGGTGAGGGGACCATGCATACCAGGAAAGGGGGGTGAGGATACCATGCATGCCAGGATTGGGGGGGTGAGGGGACCATACATACCAAGAAAGGGGGGTGATGGTGAGCATACATACCAGGATTGGGGTGTGAGAGGACCATGCATACCAGCAAAGGGGGGAGAGGGGACCATGCATACAAAGAAAGGGGGGTGAGGGGACCATGCATACCAGGATAGGGGGGGTGAGGGGACCATGCATACCAGGATTGGGAGGTGAGAGGACCATGCATACCAGGATTGGGGGGTGAGGGGACCATGCATTCCCCAAAAGGGGGGTAAGAGGACCATGCATACCAGTAAAGAGGGGTGAGAGGACCATGCATACCAGGATTGGGGGGTGAGAGGACCATACATTCCAGGATTGGGGGGTGAGGGAACCATGCATACCCCGAAAGGGGAGTAAGAAGACCATGCATACCAGGAAAGAGAGGTGAGAGGACCATGCTTACCAGGATTGGGGGGTGAGAGGACCATGCATTCCAGGATTGGGGGGTCAGGGGACCATGCATACCAGGATAGGTGGTTGAGGGGTAGCATGCATATCAGGATTGGGGGTGAGAGAACCATACATATCAGGATAGGGGGGTGCATTATTGCATTATTATTAAATCTTCAAATATAAACTGCATATATATTCTAGAAGACCCGATGCGTTAGAATCGGGCCACCATCTAGTGTTGAATAAATTATGATATTTTTGGTTTATACTCTTGGTTGTTTTCTTTGGTATTATTCATTCGTTGAGTTCTCTGCCCAATTACATTTGTTTGTGGACAATATTGTAACTAGTTATCTCATGTCATGATCCAGCGTGGATCTGACAGATTAAATGGATAAGTGAACTTTTTTCCTTTGGCTAGGTGCCAAAGTGATTGCCCCCGGTGGCCATTAGAATTATTACACGTGGTGTTGTTCATTCTAAGTTGCCCCGGTGGTGGTGAGTGGTAGTGCACTTTAGTTTCTTTGGTTTAGTGCACGTAATTATAAATCAGGTGTGAGGCTCTATAAAAGGGAGCCAGGTGTGTTCAATCACTGTTGGTGATATTGTGAGTTAGTCATTCTCAAGGAAGCCTGGGTGAAAGAAGGAGCTGAACATGAGTCCTGTGCAGCCCAGCCAGAGGGGACGAGTGGCAGCTATGTGGTCTGCAAGAAGGGCTGGCATGGCGTGGTGGAGTCACAGTTTATGGTGTCGGCAGGAAGTGCTGGCATGGCTTGGTGGAGTGGCGACAATGGTGAGAGTTGCACTCAGCATGCTGGACTTTGTTGCTGAAAACTGGACTCAAGCATGCTGGACTTTTTGGCAGAAGCTGGACTCATCTTTGGTACTCTGTTTACTGGGCAGCTGCAACTGGTGGTGGACTCTGCTCCAAGGCTGCACTATGGTGAAGAATCCAGTTATGGTGATGGATCTGGGTGGAGGAGAAGATGCGCACAGGTGGTGGGCTCTGTTGCTAGGAGCGTACGCAACAGAGCAAAGCTAAGTGGTGTTTCCCCTGTATTGTCATTTTCCCTCATGTGTGTTTAGTGCAGTGGTGGGATTAGTTTCCGCACCGACGAATTCCCTAGTGAGGGTTTAGGTTCAGGGCTAGTTAGGGTTTTTAGGTTCCTGTGGGTCGCCCGGTGCGGAACTGGCATAGGGAACGTTAGGAGTTCAGGGACACTGGCTCAGGGGAGTACAGGAGGTCTGCACTTCCCTATTCCCTATTGCAGGGCCCACCATTGTTAATGTTACCCAGGTTCCCCTTTATTATTTAAATTCGCCTTACTGGAGGCGGGGTTTCCAGACAACTTTATATATGTGTAATATCTAAATTTGCCAGTTGGAGGCGGTGTATCCAGCTGCACGTCCTATTATTTAACCCCTTCACCCCCAAGGGTGGTTTGCACGTTCATGACCGGGCCAATTTTTACAATTCTGACCACTGTACCTTTATGAGGTCATAACTCTGGAATGCTTCCATGGATCCCGGTGATTCTGACATTGTTTTCTCGTGACATATTGTACTTCATGTTAGTGGTAAAATTTCATTCAAATAACTTGCGTTTATTTGTGAGAAAAACGGAAATTTGGCGAAAATTTCGCAATTTTCCAACTTTGAATTTTTATGCCCTTAAATCACAGAGATACAGCACACAAAAAACTTGATAAACAACATTTCCCACATGTTTACTTTACATCAGCACAATTTTGGAACCAAAATTTTTTTTTGTTAGGAAGTTATAAGGGTTGAAAGTTGACCAGCGATTTCTCATTTTTACAACACCATTTTATTTTTAGGACCACATCACATTTGAGGTCACTTTGAGGGGTCTATATGATAGAAAATACCCAAAAGTGACACCATTCTAAAAACTGCACCCCTTAAGGTGCTCAAAACCACATTCAAGAAGTTTATTAACCCTTTAGGTGCGTCACAGGAATTTTTTTGAATATTTAAAAAAAAATGAACATCTAACTTTTTTTTCACACAAAAAATACTTCAGGTTCAATTTTTTTTTATTTTACCAAGGGTAACAGGAGAAATTGGACTGCAAAAGTTATTATGCAATTTGTCCTGAGTACGCTGATACCTGATATGTGGGGGGGAACGACTGTTTCGGCACATGGCAGAGCTCAGAATGGAAGGAGCGCCGTTTGACTTTTTCAATGCAAAATTGGCTGGAATTCAGATCGGACGCCATGTCACGTTTGGAGAGTCCCTGATGTACCTAAACAGTGGAAACCCCTTACAAATTTGGAAACTAGACCCCCCCAAGGAACTTATCTAGATATGGGGTGAGAACTTTGAACCCACAAGAGCTTTACAGAAGTTTATAACGTACAGCGGTACAATTAAAAAATCATATTTTTTCCACAAAAATGATCTTTTCACCCCAATTTTTATTTTCCCAAGGGTAACAGGACCCTAAAAGTTATTGTGCAATTTGTCCTGAGTACGCTGATACCCTACATGTGGGGGTAAACCACTATTTGGGCGCCTTGCAGAGCTCGGAAGGGAAGCAGCGCCATTTGACGTTTTTGGCTGGAATTGAGATCGGACATCATGTTGCGATTGGAAAACCCCTGATGTACCAAAACAGTGGAAACCCCCCACAAATGACACCATTTTGGAAACTAGACCCCCTAAGGAACTTATCTAGATGTGTGGTGAGAACTTTGAACCCACAAGGGCTTCACAGAAGTTTATAACATAAAGCTGTACAATTAAAAAATCATATTTTTTCCACGAAAATGATCTTTTCACCCCAATTTTTATTTTCCCAAGGGTAACAGGACCCTAAAAGTTATTGTGCAATTTGTCCTGAGTACGCTGATACCCTACATGTGGGGGTAAACCACTATTTGGGCGCCTTGCAGAGCTCGGAAGGGAAGCAGCGCCATTTGACGTTTTTGGCTGGAATTGAGATTGGACACCATGTCGCGATTGGAAAACCCCTGATGTACCTAAACAGTGGAAACCCCCCACAAATGACACCATTTTGTAAACTAGACCCCCAAGGAACTTATCTAGATGTGTGGTGAGCACTTTGAACCCCCCAGTGCTTCACAGAAGTTTATAACGCCCGGGCGTGAAAATAAAAAATTCGTATTTTTTCCACAAGCATGATCAATTAGTCCCCAATTTTTTCATTTTCCCAAGGGTAACAGGAGAAATTGGACCCCAAAAGTTGTTGTCCAATTTGTCATGAGTACGCTGACACCCCATATGTGGGAGAAAACTACTGTATGGATATACGTCAGGGCTCGGAAGGGAAGTAGTGATGTTTTGGAATGGTCTGTGGGTGTCATGTTGCCTTTGGAGAGCCCCTGATGTACCTAAACTATTGAAACTCCCCACAAGTGACCCCATTTTTGACAGTAGGCCCCCCACGGAACTTAGCTAGATGTGTGGTGAGCACTTTGAACCCCCAAGTGCTTCACAGAAGTTTATAACGCTCGGGTGTGAAAATAAAAAAATCATTTTTTTCCACAAAAATGATATTTTTGCCCCCAATTTTTTATTTTCCTAAGGGTAACAGGAGAAATTGGACCCCAAAAATTGTTTTGCAATTTGACCTGAGTAGGCTGATACCCTACATGTGGGGGTAAAACACTGTTTGGGCGCATGGCAGAGCTTGGAAGGGAAGGAGCACCATTTGACTTTTTCAACTCAGAATTGGCTGGAATTGAGATCAGACGCCATGTTGCATTTGGAGAGCCCCTGATGTGCCCAAACAGTGGAAACCCCCCAATTATAACTCCAACCCGAACCCCAACACACCCCTAACCCTAGCCCTAACCCTAACCCTAGCCCTAACCCTAACCCTAATGAAAAAATGGAAATAAATACATTTTTTTTATTTTATTATTTTTCCCTAACTAAGGGGGTGATAACGGGGGGTTTGATTTACTATTTATGGCGGTTTTTATGTTTGGCGGCTGTCACACGCTAAAAGACGCTTTTTATTGTAAAAATAGTTTTTGCATCACCACATATTGAGAGCTCTAATTTTTCCGTATTTTGACCCACCGAGTCATGTGAGGTCTTATTTTTTGCGGGACGAGTTGACGTTTTTATTGGTACAATTTTCGGGCACATGACATTTTTTGATCGCTTTTTATTCCGATTTTTGGGACGCAGAATGAACAAAAACCAGCATTTCATGAATTTCTTTTGGGGGGGTGCGTTTACACCGTTCCGTGTGCGATAAAATTGATAAAGTGGTTTTATTCTTTGGGTCAGTACAGTTACAGCGATACCTCATGTAGGTCTTTTTTTATGTTTTGTCGGTTTTATGCAATGAAAACTATTTTATATAAAAATAATTATTTTTGCATCGCTTTATTCTGCGAGCTATAACTTTTTTATTTTTTCACTGATGATGCTGTGTGGCAGCTCGTTTTTTGCGGGACAAGATGACGTTTTCAGAGGTACCATGGATATTTATATTCGTCTTTTTGATCGCGCGTTATTACACTTTTTGTTTGGCGGTATGATAATAAATCATTATTTTTTGCTTTGTTTTTTATTTTTTAAGGGGTTTGCTAAAGGGGTTAACTAATGGGACAGTTTTAAAGGGCGGGTCGTTACGGACGCGGCGATACCTAATATGTGTACTTTTATTGTGTTTTTTTTTTTTTTTATTTCTAAAAAATGGATTTATTTGGGGGAATATTTTTTTTTTCCCTAATTAATTTGGCGATTTTTTTTTATTTTAACACTTTTTTTTTAATTTATTTTTTTACTTTATTAAATAGTCCCAGGTGGGACATCACTGTCCTGTGACAGATCGCTGATCTGTCACATCACAGATCACTGTGACAGATCAGCAATCTGTCACAGGCACTGCAGGAGGCTTCCTCATGCCTGCGCTTTGCAGGCACTGAGGAAGCCAGCTTCATGCAGGCCCCCGTCGCCATCTTGGATTCGGGGGCCTGCAGGAAAGGAGCCCCCGGCAGCAGCGCTGCACATTGCGCTGCCGTGGGGGGCTCAGGGAAGCACGGAGGGAGCCCCCTCCCTGCCGATGCTTCCCTTTAACTCCCGGTACACCGCGATCGTGTTTGATCGCGGTGTACAAGGGGTTAACATGTCGGGGGCGGTCCGTGACCGCCCCTGACACATTGTGCCGGGTGTCATCTGTGATAATCAGCTGACACCCGGCCGCGATCAGCGGCGCTCACCACGTGGGTGCCGCTGATTGCGGTAGACGTACTATCCCGTCCATGGGCATAGGGGTCCGGGTCCCATGGACGGGATAGTACGTCTCATGTCAGGAAGGGGTTAAATTCGCCCAACTGGAGGCGGTGTATCCAGGGTCATGTGTGTCATATGGGTTCGCCTTGCGGTACTCGCTGCGTCCAGACACACGTGACCGTGACATCTCATTTCTGTTTTTCAACAGATACAGTCCTCTCTTTTTTTCTAGCATTAAGCATGGATCATAAAGCCAGGGAGAAATCTTGGCTTGATAAAGCTTGTAATTTATTTAAACAGAGTGCCTCTGGTCACATTCAGGATAATTTTAACAATGATTTTAAGGATAATTCTAGGAAATTTCAAAATTTGCTACAGAAAAAAACTCATCTTTGGTGGACTCGAGCATCCTTAGATAATTACCTCAAGCAAAAATTGATACCTCGTGGCTTGAGGATACAAATGTATCCCTCTTTTGATTTAGACGATGAATTGTTAAATAAAAAATGGGAAGAAGCATCTACTTCGTGTTCCCTGATTTTTTTGGAGATTATCAATGAGAAAAATAATATGTTATTAAAATAATTGGATGATCAAATTGAGAAATTGCAGATTATTCTGACTAAAGACACACAATTTTGATAATAATAGAGTTTACAAATGGCGCAATAGGAAGGAAAGAAAGAAGGATATATCGAGAAGCTCTTCTGTTACCTCTTTGATGTCCCAGACTAGTCATGCATCTTCACAAATGGAATCTAATGTACTTACTAGCATGAGTAGAGTTGAGCGAAACTGGTCGAACAATTTCAAAAGTCGCCAACTTTTGGCAAAGTCGGGTTTCATGAAACGAAACCCGACCCTAGGATGAGGTCGGCCACGAGGTCGGCGACTTACGCGCCAAAGTCGCGTTTCAAA
Organism: Dendrobates tinctorius; assembly: GCF_039654945.1. Lineage (NCBI taxonomy): Eukaryota > Metazoa > Chordata > Amphibia > Anura > Dendrobatidae > Dendrobates > Dendrobates tinctorius. Next base: position 19,863,492 of record NW_027361801.1, on the reverse strand, counting down.
AGTTTGTTTTGCGCTCTTTTTCAGCCAATCAGGATCCACGGACACTGTGGGCAACGTGATGACATAGGCAGGGGTCGCCACCATCTTTCAGAAGGGCATGCAAGTGATTGGCTTGCTTTGGTGGGCGTCACAGGGGTTATAAAAGGGCGTGCACGCCGACCGCCATCTTACTTCTGCCGATCTTAGCATAGGGAGAGGTTGCTGATTCTGTAGGGAGAGTGTTAGGCAGGGAAGAAGACCAAAAAACTGCTTCTGCTGCTAGCGATTTTGCCTGTGCAACACACCAGTCACTGTGTGTGCAGTGCAAGGGGAGGCTATATTGTGGTGGATCAGCGGTGTTGGTTGTTAGGCTGCCTTCTAAGGCTTCCTGACAGCTGCATTGCTGTTTCCCCACTGCTCTGCAAACTGCTTTTTTAAAAGCAATCCCAATTTTTTTTTTTGTCCTGCTAAGGTACTGAGCGTGCATTTATTCACACCATACAGCGGTGTACGCTCCTCACACAGTACCGTGTAACGGCTGTTATCACAGCCACAGTGAAGCTATCTGTGTGTCACTGTGGAAGGATAAGTGGAGGACTTGTTCCGTTCTTACAGACCTACACTCTAGGGAGATTCCTATTCTGCCCAATTCTACAATTCACTTTTTTCACACCTGTGCCATCGAGCCTGTGCCTGTGACATAGCACTGTGATATTCAGTGGGCCTCACACAATCCAAGTGTCCAGTGTCCACAAGTGTCTGCAGAAATTCAAAATCTCCCTTATCCTGTAGTCACTTTTTGCATACCTGCTGCATCGAGCCTGTGACATAGCGCTGTGATATTCAGTGGGCCTCACACAATCCAAGTGTCCAGTGTCCACAAGTGTCTGCAGAAATTCAAAATCTCCCAGAAATTCAAAATCTCCCTTATCCTGTAGTCACTTTTTTCACACCTGTGCCATCGAGCCTGTGACATAGCGCTGTGATATTCAGTGGGCCTCACACAATCCAAGTGTCCAGTGTCCACAAGTGTCTGCAGAAATTCAAAATCTCCCAGAAATTCAAAATCTCCCTTATCCTGTAGTCACTTTTTTCACACCTGTGCCATCGAGCCTGTGACATAGCGCTGTGATATTCAGTGGGCCTCACACAATCCAAGTGTCCAGTGTCCACAAGTGTCTGCAGAAATTCAAAATCTCCCAGATATTCAAAATCTCCCTTATCCTGTAGTCACTTTTTTCACACCTGTGCCATCGAGCCTGTGACATAGCGCTGTGATATTCAGTGGGCCTCACACAATCCAAGTGTCCAGTGTCCACAAGTGTCTGCAGAAATTCAAAATCTCCCAGAAATTCAAAATCTCCCTTATCCTGTAGTCACTTTTTTCACACCTGTGCCATCGAGCCTGTGACATAGCGCTGTGATATTCAGTGGGCCTCACACAATCCAAGTGTCCAGTGTCCACAAGTGTCTGCAGAAATTCTAAATCTCCCCTGTCCTATAGACACCTTGTACCTTGTTTTACATTACTATATAGTTTGTTGGATTTTGTCTACATTTCTTCCAAATATGAGGAAGGCTGGTGGAAGAGGCCGTGGAATTGGGCGGGGGTTGGCAGCTGGTAATGATGGTGTTGGTGGTGGATCTGATGGTAGTGGCAAAAGCAAAATAGGACCGAATGCAGGAGGTGTTGAGCCTGCGTCATCGTCTGGCTCCATAAGGCTTCGAAGGCTTAGTTTTCTAGGAGTTGGCAAACCGCTTTTAACGCCAGAGCATCAGGAAAAAGTTTTGTCTTACATTGCTGACTCAGCCTCCAGCTCTATCGCCTCCTCTTCTGAAGTTGTAAAAAGTAAAAGCACTGAGTCGTCATTGGAGGCTCATGTTCATGAACCACACCTTTCCTTGTGTCCTTCACCACAACCAAGATTGAAGGATGACGCAGGCCATACTAGTGATAACTCCATGGAGCTGTTTTCACATACCATGCCTAGATTATCAAGTGAAATGGTGAATTACCCAGGCCAAGATGAATCTGACATGGAGTGCACTGATGCACAGCCGCTGATAGATGATTCTGCTGGTACATTCACTCAGAGCACTACATTGTCCTCGCAGTGTACAGAGCCAGATTCTGACCCTGATGAGACTCAGGTGCCCCTTCCCGCACACTATACCACCATACACGGTGACACAGAGGAAGGTGCACATGACATTGAAGAGGAGGTGATGGATGACCCAGTTGTTGACCCAGATTGGCATCCATTGGGGGAAGAGGGTGCTGCTTCCAATAGCTCAGATGAGGAGCATCCACAGCAGACATCAACATCGCAACAGCTGTTATCTGGCAGGCCCGGAGCACTCCAAAGACAGGTTCCAAAAATCAAAAGAGTTGCTGGACAGCTTGTCCAGAGGGTCAAAACATCACAGCGTGCTAGGCCGCAAAATGTCTGCCAAAGTAGGAAGAGTGCAGTGTGGCACTTTTTTGAACAAAATCCTCATGATCAGGCCAAGGTTATCTGTAAGAAGTGCGCAAAGACCTTTAGCCGAGGGAAAAATCTGAAAAATTTGAATACCAGTTGCATGCTTAGACATTTAACCAGCATGCATTTGCAAGCGTGGACACAACACCAAACCTCAAGTGCCACATGTGCAACTGATCACAAAGAAGGTAGTCAACAACGCTACATTGTTTCCCCCACTGTAAGCCCACCGGTTAGCACAGCAGCAAATGTTGAGGTGTCGTTGCAAGGCCACAGCAGTCAGGGAATCCCACTGTTATATCAACGAAATACTGAATCTAGGCCATCAGAAAGAACACCAACTCCATCACCATCATCAACCCTCTCTCAGTCCGCCCTGTCCACCGCTACTTCCACCATATGCAGCTCTCAAGTCCAGCTCACCCTCCCAGACACTATGAGTAGGTCAAGAAAGTACTCAGTCTCTCATCCGCCTACACTGGGTTTGAACGCCTACATTGCCAAACTAATCTCGTTTGAGATGATGCCCTATCGGTTGGTGGAAAGCGCAGCTTTCCGCGAACTCATGGCCTATGCAGTACCACGCTATGACCTACCCAGTCGCCACTTCTTCTCTTGCAAAGCCATCCCAGCCCTCCACCATCATGTGAAAGACCGCATTGTCCATGCACTCAAGCAGTCAGTGAGTGGAAAGGTGCACCTCACAACTGATGCATGGTCCAGTCGGCATGGCCAGGGCCGTTACGTGTCCATCACTGCGCACTGGGTTAATGTGGTGGATGCAGGGTCCACAGGGGACAGCGGTGGTGGGACAGTGCTGCCTAGCCCACGGTATAGGAAACAGTTGGCTGTAGGCGTTCCACCCTCCTCCTCCTCCTCCAGAAGCGAAAGCTCGTCCACAGAGCGCAGTCGTACGAGCACTCCATCTGCAGCTGCCACTGTTGCACACGAGGTGTCCCCCTATCGAGCAGCTAGTGGAAAGCGTCAGCAGGCTGTGTTGCAGATGATGTGTTTGGGCGACAGACACACCGTCGAGGTGCTGGCCGAGTACTTGAAGCGACAAACTGAGTCATGGCTGGGCAGTGTACATCTTGAGGCAGGCAAGGTAGTTAGTGATAACGGCCGTAATTTTGTGGCAGCCATAGCCCTTTCAAAACTCAGCCACATACCTTGCTTGGCTCACACCTTGAACCTGGTGGTGCAGTGCTTCCTCAAAAATTATCCGGAGTTAACAGCCCTGCTCCATAAGGTGCGAAGACTGTGCGCGTACATCCGCCGGTCGCCTGTACACTCCGTTCGTATGCAGAAGCTGCAGCGATTGCTCCACCTTCCCAACCACCGCCTCATTATCGACATTGCAACAAGGTGGAACTCCACCCTGCACATGGTGGAGCGGCTGTGCGAGCAGAGGCAGGCCATAATGCATTTGTGGGAGGATACACGGCCAGGCACTTTGAGAGCAGACATGGAGTTGACAGGTGTGCAGTGGTCGAAGCTGAAAGACCTCTGTAAAGTCCTTCAGTGTTTTGAGGAATGCACACGGCTGGTAAGCGCAGACGACGCCATCCTAAGCATGAGCATCCCACTTATGCGTCTGCTCATGCAAACTTTGACGCACCTTAAGGAGCAGGCGTCTGCAGCCAATGTTGACGAGGAGGAAGAGGTGGAGGGAATCCTTGATGACATTCAGCCATTGTCTGCTCAGGGACCTCTCCTAGACGAGTTGGAGGAGGAAGAAGAGGAGGAGGAGGATGATGATGGGGATGATTACTTAGGGGAGGAGGATGCATCTCGTGGGGCAAGTGAAAATGTTGGCGTGGCAAGGTCTGGTACAGGGTTTGTGCGTGACTGGAGGGATGTGGATTTGCCAGAAAGTGCTCCTCCAACCAGCACTCGCAGTGCATCATTGACACCGGGAACATTGGCCCACATGTCAGATTATGCCTTGCGGATCCTAAAAAGGGACCCCCGCATTGCCAAAATGATGAACAATGACGACTACTGGTTGGCCAGCATCCTGGATCCACGCTATAAAGGCAAATTACAAAACATCATGCCACAGGAGAACCTTGACCTAATATTGGCTAATAAACAAGCAACTCTGGTAAATCGGTTGCTTGAGGCATTCCCAGCACACAGCAGCGGTGATGGTTCTCACACGAGCCGTACGGGCCGGGGGCAGCTTGGCAGAGGTGTTCATGGTGCACACAGCAGAAGTGGCCTTGGAAACAGGGGTTTCATGACAATGTTGTGAACTGATTTTTCAAGTACCGCTCACACAACTGGTAATACAGCATCGATGGAAAGTGACAGGAGACAGCAGTTGTCAACTATGGTTACAAACTACTTCTCCTCCCATATCGATGTTCTCCCACACAGGTCATTCCCCTTTGACTATTGGGCTGCTAAACTGGACACCTGGCCTGAATGGGCACAATATGCCTTACAGGAGCTCGCTTGCCCAGCTGCAAGTGTGCTATCGGAAAGAGTCTTCAGTGCAGCTGGATCAATCCTGACAGAAAAAAGGACCCGTCTGTCAACCTAAAATGTGGATGATCTAACCTTCATTAAAATGAACCATGCATGGGTTTCCAAGGATTTTGTCCCACCTTCCCCTGGTGACACATAGGGTGACAGAAAAATGGCTTGCTTTGGTCCACCTCTTCCTGGGACTTTACCTATTTCGCCTTTTGCATCAGCTGAATGTCCAACATCAACATATGCCACTTTCTAAAACTCCCTAACTGTGCTGCCTCCCCCCCCATGGCCAGGGTCACCACCTAGCGCACGACACCGTGCGAGTGCCGTTGCCCTGGACAGGTGGGTAGGCCGACTCTTGGGCACAGGCACTGGCACAGGGTCCCTCATAGTGCAATCAAGTGTCTCTGACGGTGGTGGTGCACACCCGCCGTCAGACACACCGCCGTACTATGAGGGGCCCAGTGCCAGTACCGACGCCCACGAGTGGGCCCCCCTTGCTTGGGCAGGGCCCCAGCATTTGCAATCTTTACCTCTCCCTGCTCCTCCGCTGTGTAGTCTGGGCCGTCAAATCCATACTGTGCCTGACACCGTCTGAGCCTGCCTCCTGATGTATAGACATATCTTTTGAATGTGTACGCTATCCATACATGTTATCCGGGGATACGGTACCCTTTCTCACCTTTGTGCAATCACGTGTAACCCATACTGGGCGTGAGAACGGCTGGCGAGCTGTTAAGCAAGCTACAGCACCTGTGGTTTGCACAAGTAAATTTTTCATTTTTTTCAGGAATGACGGTTAGGCCTAATTCCGGAACTGCGGTTGACCTGCACTTACTGGGAAATCATCGTTCGCGAGTAATAATTGTAATCAGTGATCCCCATCACTAACGTTGTTCAGCGGGTTATCTGCACCTGTAAGCGACAAACGCTGGCCTTTTCAGTGTAGCGCACATGCAGACACGGACATGTAAGGGCATGACACACCAGTTATTGGCCAATCTCATGTGCCAGAGCCTCACGTGTCCCTCTAGTAAGCCGGACTCGGACCGCGGGGCATGCCGGAGTCTCGTTCGTTAACGGAATTAAGCTTGCAATGTGTGCATCTGTTCTGTAGCTGGCATGGTTGAGGTTGCCCATGTTGAGTCAAATTACGCCGTAGGCTCCACTCCTGGTGGTGCCCTTCTGGATATTCCTTTAAGGTTCAGCTTTGCAACCATACTGCCCACGTAAAACAAACACTTTGCCTTCATGAACGCTGTTTGGAGGGTCATGACTCGTGGGAATAACGCCGCCCAATCAGTTAACCTGCTAGACAGATCCTTCGTTGCTCCCAAGCATGACATCACACTCCCTAGGAGGAAGGTAATGCCACTGTGGCGACCGTACTCCTGGGGGCGACACAAGTGCACTGATGCCCAGCCACTGCTCGATGAATCTGCTGGTACATTCACCCAGACCACTACATTCCCCTCGCACGCTACCCGGCCTGAATCTGACCCTGATGAAACTCAGGTTACCCTTCCCATATACAGTTCCATCTTACACGGTGACAAAGAGGAAGCTGCAGATGAAAGTGCAGGTTCGGCCCACCCGCCATCAGACACACCACCGTGCCAGTGCCGTCGCCAACGAGTGGGCCCCCCCTGCTTGCTCAGGATCACAGCACTTGCAAGGTTGAAATACTGTGCAGTGATATGGAAGATGGGGACGACGAGGAGTCCAGACTACTACAGGGATTCCCTAGCGAGGAGACTTATTTGATTGTTTTCAATGTTGGGACAGCAATTTTTGGGGAGCACTATACTCTGGAGAATGATAGATGGGGCCCCCCATACACTGGAACATTCCAAAGGTGGACATCAGACACTGGAGCAGCATTTACAGGGCCCATTATACACTAGAGCATTAGAAATGGGGCCCATTATGTTTGGAGCATTATTTGGGCCCATAAGACAGTGGAGCTTCATCCATGGGGACCAACATATACTGTAGCATTATGTGGAGCTCATCATATACTGTTTCAAACATTATATGGGACCAATGATTCTGTATGGAGAAATAGATGGGCCTCGTCATGAGATGTAAAAAGTGAAGTATTTTTCATTGTACTATACCGCTATTTCTCTGCCGTATCGGAGCATGATGAGTTGTGGTATTATGTGTTAAAGGGGCGCTCTTTCGCCCAGGGCACATGAAAACCTGGAGCCAGCCCTAACCCCCCACAACTTTAGCCAAATAACCCCCATTTTTCAGTGCGTAACTTGTATTATGAAGTTAATTAAGGTTGACCAGCTTAAGTAAGAAGAATTGATGCTTTTGGCATTCAAATGAGCACTGTAGGTGTGTTTCCTGTCCTCCTCTCACTGCCGACTTTTATTCCCCATTGACTTACATTGGGTTTCGTGTTTCGGGACGACCCCGACTTTTCCCTATAATCGGCCGATCTTGCTCGACCCGACTTTTGGAAAAGTCGGGTTTCACGAAACGAAACTCGACCACAAAAAACCAAAAGTCGCTCAACTCTAAGCATGAGGACTAGAAATGGGAACCAGAGGAATAAATTATTCCTTATTTAAAGATTCTGGAGGACAGAGAACAGATAATCCCAAGGTAATCAATCTTTCTGACTATTTGCTTTCCCCAATGCAGGAAAAAAATATTTGAGCGTGGTTTAACATTCTCACCTCCCCAATCTTTAGATGTCTTCATGGCCATGAAAGATATACATTTATTTGCACGGAAGCTTATTTTAAAAAGATATCATGAAAAACCATCTTGTGGTGAAATTTTGGAATCGGAGGAGGAGAGATGAGCTATAGAAATTTTGGAATCTTTGGCACATGAGGAGGAAAATTCTGTGGTGAGTACTTTTCCCAAACACCTGTTCAATAAGTCCAAAAAGTTTCCTAATCTCAACACATGCCCTGCAGTTGATATTTTTGTTAAGATGGACGCGTCCGCTCTTCGCCAGTCCTTGCATTGGCTGCCCATTCATTATAGGGTCCAATTCAAAGTACTTGTTCTCACCCACAAAGCTCTCCACAGTGCAGCACCCCCCTACATCTCCTCCCTCATTTCTGTCTATCAGCCTAGCCGACCACTGTGCTCTGCAAAAGACTTTCGACTAACCTCTGCAATAATCCGCACCTCCCACTCCCGACTCTAAGACTTTTCCCATGCTGCGCCAATCCTCTGGAATGCTCTACCCCAAGAAATTAGGACTATCCACAATTTGCACAGTTTTAGGCGCTCTCTCAAAACACATCTATTCAGAGCAGCCTATCACGTTCACTAATCAAAGTCATTTTATGTGCAAGTGTGAGTATGTAGCCCATTCACTATCTCTGTCCCCCACCTTCTCAAGATGGCTGGACCATCATTGTAAATACACACCTGTACTTTGTATCTCCCCCACCTCATTGTAGATTGTAAGCTCTCACGAGCAGGGTCGTCTTATTTTACTTTAATTACTGTATTGTTAACGTTGTTACTTATGATTTGTGTTTTGAAACTGTTAAACTGTAAAGCGCTGCGGAATATGTTGGCGCTATATAAATAAAGATTATTATTATTATTATTATTATTATTATTATTATGGTCACTAAAGACATAGAGTTATTGGGTAAGAAACCGCAAATTACTTCTAATTATATGGAACAAAAGGCAATCAAAGAGATTCAAAGTTGGATGGATGTGGTTATTAAACAAGCCGAGAAAGGCGGAAATACTGTTATTTGGCCCAATAAATCATACGAAACTGAGGCCAATAGATTATTGTCCGATAAGTCCACATACAAAAAGTTGTACTTTAATCCTCTATCAAATTTTCAACAGGAGTTAATTAATATTGTTACCACGGCTTATGAAGAGGATATCATTCCAAAGAAAATGATGGAGTCAATTTTGTCGGTGACGCCCAAATTACCAACATTATATCTTATTCCTAAGGTACACAAAGATCCAACTAATCCTCCCGGACGACCGATTGTATCAGGAATCGATGGATTATGTGAGTTGGCATGCCTTGTGGTAGATTTTTATTTGAAGCCCTTAGAGTCCTCATTGCCATGTTATATTCAGGACACAACTGCAGCCTTGCACAGTCTCGATAATCTCCAATTACAAGAGGGAACAGTTTTGGTAACGGCGGATGTAGAGTCTCTACATCTTGATTCGGCATGCGGATGGGCTTCAGGCCGCCTCTTGGTTCCTTGAAGCTGAGAATATAGATAAACCCCTTGCAGGTTTTATTTTACAACTACTTGAATTTATTTTAAGTCATAATTGTTTCATTTTCAACAACCAAATATATTTGCAGCTTCAGGGGACCGCGATGGGGGCAGCTTGTGCCCCTTCGTATGCCAATCTATTCATGGGTGCATGGGAAAGAGAAATCTTTTTGACTTAGGCCTCTTTCACACATCAGGTTTTCGGCGTCAGGCGCGATCCGGCGCTTTTGACTAAAACCGGATCCGGCGAAATGCAATGCCGGATCCGGTTTCCCCCCCATTGACTTGCATTAGAGCCGGATCGAGCCGGATGGCTATGCGTTTCATCCGATTTTCGCCGGATCCGGCAATGTGACGCGATCCGGCGTCTGGAAAAAACGGAGACTGTAACGTTTTTTGTCTCCGGCGAAAAAGCCGGACACGCCGGATCCGGCGTGTCCGGCTTTTTCATACAATGAAAGCCTATGAGCGCCGCAATGCGCCGGATCCGGCGACAGCCAGATCCGGCGGCCGGATCCGGTTTCTTTGGTCTGAGCATGCTCAGTAGCTCTGCCCACAGGACATATATAAAAGCAAGACAATGGGACCCTCAGCCACACCCAACATGCCACCCAAGCCAAGAACCAGGAGCAGGAGAAGGCAGCAGACATCTGCAGCAGCAGCAGCACCATCAGCACCACCCCAAATGGAGCAGCATGCTGAACAACGGGAGGGGAGTCCAGCAGCAGATGAGAGACGGTAATTATCAAATCCCCCATTCCTCCAAACTAGGGCTATGGAATATCAAGATATTCATTGGCCCTTTGTTTCTCTTTATTCAACAGCCGCCCAATAGATGCAGCAGCAGCAGCAATGGCAGCAGCAGAAACACCACCCACAGCCATGGAGTCTGGCCATGAGGAAGACAGCACATCTTCTGGGAGCCCTCCCTCGCATCGTCAGCGTTTGACGGTAAGTTTTTATTTCCAAAATCCATCATCTCTGTAATATATGTGTATTCATTGCCTTTTATTTCAAAACAGGAATCACAAGATTAAGAGGAGCTCCCAGAAGAAGAAGGAAGAGGTGGACAGACACTTGGAGTGGGCTCACAATTGGTAAGTTTTTTGCATCAAACGCAGAAACACAACATCACACTACACACAACACATAGAAAACAATGTTCTGCAGACCACACACAGCAAACAAATGCCTACATCCAAAGACATAACATTTTTTGTTTTCTTCTCTAGTCTTCCCAATCTGGTGCTCGGCCAAGAGGTCCTCGCAGTGCCTCCCAGGGTCGTCGGCGACAGCAACGCGGCGGTCACCAGCGTGTAAGTATAAATATTTTTGCTTTGTTTTTTTTGCACTTTTTATTTCATTTCTTTTGTGGAGGCTAATTATGTTATTTTTGTCTTTTTCTTTAACAGCCTTCACAGCGTGCTCCCGACTCTGACGGTGAGGATGGAGGGATTGATGTGGACCGCCTCATCGATCTCGTCAGAGAAAGGGAGCCGCTCTGGAATATGGCTGACCGCCGCCACGCTGACCTGATCGTTACCCGACGACTCTGGGAGGAAATCTGTTCGCTCCTTGTGGACCGCTGGGAGGACATCGAAGCTCGGGCCCAGATTAAAGAGCGTAAGTATATACAGTACCGGTTGCTTGATTTAAACCAGTGTTTCCCGAACTCCAGTCCTCGTGGTCCCCACGGATCATGTGTTCAGGATTTCTATTTACTTTGGAAATCCTGAAAACATGACCCCTGGAGACCATGAGGACTGGAGTTTGGGAAACACTGATGTTGTATACTAACCACTTTGTCCTTTCTCGTTTCAGGGGAGAGAATTGTGAAGCGGTGGCGGTCTGTGAGGGATCGTTTCAAGAAGGAGTTCAATAAAGAGATGCGGGCCCCGAGTGGATCTGGAGGACGCAGGAGCAAGTACAAGTACGCACGAGCCCTGTCGTTCCTCCGGGAGACAATGCTCACCAGAAGGTAAATATTACACACCACATGTGACAAAAAAATGTTTAGATGTAACTTTTTTTCAGCCAGGGCCATACCATGTCACTATTTTAATTGTTTTTTTTTCTCTTTATTCCACAGCACGGTGAGCAGCACTCGGGAGCCTGCACGATTGGACCCTTCTGAGGCGATCCCTGAGGAGACCGGCACCGAGGGACACTTCGACCGCCCCGGTACATCTGCACCTTCCCAGCCTTCCCACACATTCGACCCATCTGTCCCATCCACCAGCACAGGAGCATCGTGGCCGCCTACATTACATGAAGCTGCTGGTGAGGAAATCGCTTTCCCTTTACCCCACCCTTCTGCCCCTGCCACCTCTAGTACACCTGCGGGTACTGGGCGGCAGCGGCAGAGGGGTCAGGAAAAGACTTATGCGCCAGAGTTCTTGCATCTGAATGCATCTTTCCAGAACTGTCTAAAAGTCTTGTCAGAGCAAATCTCCGCAGGCTATCAGCAGATCAACTCCAGCATTCTGGAGGTGAAGACACTTCTGCAAACCATGCATTCAGAAGCAAGATCTTCGCCAAACCACACCTTTTTCAGGTCTGTTGTGGAGCGCATGGAAACGCTCTCTCCTGCCCAGCAGATGCATGTAATGCATTCATGCCACACTGCTCTCCAGCAAGTTACCTCCCAACCTCCTCCTCCCACCACAGTAGTTCCTCCACCTGCACCCCCTCCAGCCACTTTCCATCCTCCCCCTCCTATTACATCTACACCCCCTCCAGCCACTTTCCATCCTCCCCCTCCTATTACATCTACACCCCCTCCAGCCACTTTCCATCCTCCCCCTCCTATTACATACCATCCACCTCCCCAGCACCATCCACCTCCCCAGCACCATCCTCCTCCCCAGCAACAGCAACCTCCCCAGCACCAGCAACCTCCCCAGCACCAGCAACCTCCCCAGTACCAGCAACCTCCCCAGTACCAGCAACCTCCCCACTACCATTAACCTCCCCAGTACCTGCAAACTCCCCAGTACCAGCAACCTCCCCAGTACCAGACATCTCCCCACTTCCAGCAACCTGCCCCGTACCAGACATCTCCCCACTTCCAGCAACCTGCCCCGTACCAGACATCTCCCCACTTCCAGCAACCTGCCCCGTACCAAACTCCTTCCCCATACAACTTGCCATCAACATCATCTGCTCCTACAGTCCCTGCCCAACCCTCCACTCCACCACCCACCACCTCTTCTGCTTCCCACATGTCCACCCATTCTGTAGTTTTTTCCACACCTTCACCTCTAACTGTTCCTTCCCCACCACGATCCCAGTCCTCTCTCCACACTCCCAGTGTCGAAGTGTCCCGCAGCCCCTCCAGCAGTATTTCCACCACACACTACACAGATTTATAATGTGTGTATTTAAATAAAAATGACCAGTTTTATGGTTTCAAAGCTTTATTAAACAAGTTTATTAAAATTTTAAAAAAGTTTACTAAAAAAACATTTTTCAATAAAAGTTAAATTATTTTACACTGGTTGTCTGTCATTTCTTTCTGCGGCGAAAAAGGTTAAATACAGGGTATTTAAAAGGTGAAATGGTATTCAAAACTAGGTATATAACTGTGGGTAAATTTTATCTTTTTGCCACAGTTGTGTTCCTGGTTGTGTTTGAAGCAAAGTATTTCACCTAAAAAGTTGTGTTTATTGTTGGTGATTTCCTAACAATGTACACAACTTTTGTTAAAAGGTGAAATACTTTGCATAAAACACAACCAGGTACACACCTGTGGCCTAAAGCTAAAAATAGAGACCATGACAAGATAGCCAACTTTGGTTGGCAAAGGTATATACTGTTGGTACAGAAGGTACACAAGTTTGGTTAGGGCACAAATCTTTCACACTCTGTCATCCTGCCAGTGTACTCTGCCTTGAGGTGACATAAAGTATAGTGCAAAATTGTCCCTCATTACTGAAACCGTCACAGAACTTCTAGTGGTAATGTCATGGTAATCTTGCAAGGTGGTTTCTTCAGAGGTGTCCTCAATGGAAATGGGTTCCTTGCAGATAACAAAATTGTGGAGTACCACGCACGCTTTGATCACCTCGTCCACAGTTTCTGTCTTGAGGTTGATCGCAGTCAATAGGACCCGCCATTTGGCTGTCAGAATACCAAAGGTACATTCAACCATTCTTCTTGCTCTTGTGAGGCGGTAATTAAAAATGCGTTTTGGTCTTGTCAATCCTCTGCTAGAGTACGGTTTCAAAAGGTGTTCTGACAGCTGGAAGGCTTCATCCCCTACACAGACAAATGGCATAGGTGGACCAGATGTTTGCGGCAGCGGTCTAGGTGGTGGGAACTGGAAGGTGTTTCCATACAGTTTACGCCCCATGGCAGACAGTTTGAAAACTTGAGAGTCATTGGAGCGGCCATAGGCCCCAATATCAACCGCAATAAATTTGTATTCCGCGTCAGCGATGGCCATGAGGACAATTGAAAAATATTTCTTGTAATTGAAATATTCCGATCCCGATCCAGCTGGCTTTACAATGCGGATATGTTTCCCGTCCACAGCGCCCAAGCAGTTGGGAAACTGACATATCTGTTGAAACTTGTCAGCAATTTCAATCCACCTCTCTGTTGTGGGCTCTGGTAAAAACTCTTCAGCTAAGGAGTCCCACAGTGCACGGCATGTGTACTTCACAATTCCAGATATGGTGGGAATCCCGAGTCTTTACTGGAAATGCAGTGACGAAAGGGATTCTCCAGTTGCAAGAAATCTGTGGGGAATTAAAAAACAATAAATTAGTTTTAAATCACAGCATTACATACCAAAACTGAGCTATAACACTTGGAGATACAAACTACCACCAACAAGATTGCAGTGAAAGTGTGCTCTGATGCGATCACATCCAATAAATGTGGCTTACCTTAAAGTCACCATCAGACGCTCTGCGGGTGAAACAGAGAAGCGGCAATAGGTGTCCGCTTTTCTTATGAGGTGTGCAATGCGCTCCACCAAGTAATCAAAATTCTCCATTTTCATCCTAACATATCCAAAAAATTTATCCGGGTTTCGTCGAAGGTCCATGCAGAGTGTAGAATAGACCCCACGCGTCATTCTCTTGGCTGTGATGGGGTGGATCCACAAACATCGTCTACGATGCCTGATGCGCTGCTGTCTCGCTCTCTCCTTCTCCAGAAAAATCACCCTCAAACGATTCGCCAAATTCTTCAAAATATTTCCAATGACAACATCCATCTTCGCCAGTAACTTGCTCTTCTCTCCAACCTGCACTTTCTCCTCTACAACCTGTCAAAGAAGGGCTGTAGGAACATGCTATATATAGTTTTCCAGTAGCCAATCCAGTTCGGAAGGCCACAAGGGTCAATTTTAAAAACCGGATCCGGCGTAATCCGTCGAAAAACGGATAGAAAAACGGATGAACCGGATGAGACGGATCCGGTTTTGTCTGTCAAGAAAAAGACGGATCCGGCAGAAAACCGGATCCGTCACATCCGGTTTTACAAAACATTTGCCGGATCCGGCGTTCCGGCACGACGCCGGATCGCGCCTGACGCCGAAAACCTGATGTGTGAAAGTAGCCTAACCCTGTCGAAAACATTGAGAAGGTGATACACTGGATTCGTTATATAGATGATATCCTCTTTGTGTGGGAGGGTACTTCTGACCAACTATGCGGGTTCATGTCTAGGTTAAACAGTAATAACAAAAATATCAGATTGACCTATAAATACGGTAAAAAATTGGATTTTTTAGACATAGGTATTGAGGTGCAGCAAGATGGCCGTATTGTTACAGACGTATTCCATAAGCCGACCTCTACAAATTCCCTTCTTAATGACAGTTCTTCTCACCTTAGATCTACCATTAACAGTATCCCGATTAGCCAACATTTGAGGTTAAGGAGGATTTGTTCCACCGAAGAGGGTTTCAAGAGACAATCGAAAGATTTATACCAACGATTTAGAGACAGGGGTTATAGCCACAGGCAATTTAGACGTGGTTATCATAGGGCGGTTGATTGTTCCCGCAATGATTTGCTATATAAACAGAAAGAGTCAAAGGTATAATCTGACCAACAAATAAGATTGATTACCCCTTTCAATTCTCAATGACAAGAACTAACTGAGATTGTATCGAAACATTGGAAGATCCTTCAAACTGATACTATTCTAAAAAATGTTTTACCTTCTAGACCTTGTATCACGGCTAATAGATCAAGAAATCTGCGGGATATTCTCTTAAGGAGTCATTATTCAGCTACGAATGCACATGATGGACACAAGGAACATAATTGGGGGGTTTTCCCATGTACGTTTTGCAAGGCTTGCAAAAATCTCATTAAAAGTAAGGACTTCACTGACTCAACTGGTTCTCGGACATATCAAATACGTCATCATTTAGATTGTTCATCAAAAGGCGTAATTTATTATGCTCTATGTCCGTGCCCAAAAATGTATGTGGGCATGACTACCAGGGAACTCAAGATCCGTACAAGGGAACATATTAGAGAAATAGAGAAAGCTAAAACAGCTGAGAGTGAAGATCAACTTAAGACGTTGCCAAGACATTTCCGAAAATTTCATGAATGCAAATCGAGTATGCTCAAAATATGGGCAATTGATCAGGTATCATTGGGGTCCCTTGGGGGTGATCTATTTAAGATTTTGTCCCAGGTTGAGAGCCGCTGGATTTATCGTTTGAATACTGTACAGCCAGCGGGACTCAACGAGTCCTTTGGTTTTGGTTCTTTTCTGTAGTGTAATTATCCTGTTATGGTTTTAGGGGTGGGGTAGGTTCATTTTATTATTTTCTTTTTATCTGATATTTAGATCCTAGTAGTATTGTTTATTTTGTTTATAATTATTAATTTTCCAAATATTAATTTTTCTTTCAGAATGTCTGAACGGTGGAGAGACTTTTCGGGTGGATTATCTACTCCTATTGAAGTATTGGATTATCGTTATTTGGTGTTGGAACCATCACATCTGGATTTTTCACCCGCATCAATATATTAATATTGTTGTCACCTTGTCACTTTAATAATATGATAAAATAATTCATAGTTCAAATTATAATGATAAAAATAATTTTGATACATTGTATATGCTTTCTTATTATGTATATTGGATCACCTTTTTTGCACATCGTGCTATCACAAATTTTATTCCTATTTTATTCCTATTTTTGTTTCTCTTTCAATTTTTATTTTGCATTTTTCTTGTTTATTATGTCATGCATTCAAGCTTTTGCAATTTTTTTCACTCAAAATTTCACGTCTACTATCTCCACCGTTTCTTTCATTTCACCTGCATGTCGTCCTGGTGCGCATGCGCCCTGAGTCTCACCCTTGTCTCTGATGACGTGGACACAGGAGCCTTGTGCGCACGCGCCGTCTCTATGACGACGCGGTTCACTTGTGCTCCACGACCGCTAAATCACTGACAAGTATGGTGGCTGCAGATTCATGACGCATACGCCAACTATGCAGTCTGACGTGCCGGTGACTCATACCCTCATGTGTTTTAATTATGATTACACACACTGATTGGACAAGCGTTCTTATATATAGTAAGCTCTCATGAGCAGGGTCGTCTTGTTTCGTCTTATTTTGCTTTAATTATTGTATTGTTAATGTTGTTACTTATGACTTGTGTTTTGAAACTGTTAAACTGTAAAGCTCTGCGGAATATGCTGGCGCTATATAAATAGATTATTATTATTATTATTATTATTATTATTATAATGAGCCTGTCTTTCCCTGTCCACATACCTCCTGATGAAGTGAGACACGAAACGTGCGTCGGGGTTAATTTACAGCCACTGGTTCCATGTAAGTCTGGTTTACAAATGTTTTTTCATTTATTGTTTTGATTTTGGCTCACAATCCTCGGCATTTATATTCACTTTCTTTTTACTTTAAAAGGTAATTTTATTTATTTTGGGTATATTTGCCAAGGTATCGCACACACATTCAGGCACCAACATTTGGTTTCACACACATTTAATTTTGCATAATCAGTCAATTCACGTAATTTATGCACTTTCCAGTACTATTTCGGGTGTTCCTGGTGGGTTTTTGCATATGCATTTTTGCAATATATTTTATTGGCACATGTATTTAATTTTTGTCATAATATGCACTCACCACCTTGAGGCATCATCAAAGGTTTTGTTATTGAACATTTGTATCGGGTCTTACATTTTTTACTTCCATCTTCCATGTTTTTTGTAGAATATTTTCTTGCACATATATCCCATCATTATTGTGGATTTTGCATAAATGTTTTAATAAGGGAATTGTGCAATATTTTGATACATGGTTTATTGTACACACCAGTTGCTATGTCACATTATTGTAGTTCAGTGGCCTCTGTATTCAATGTGATGTAATGTTTTGAAACAATAGTATATTGAATAAATTATGATAATTTTTGATAATATACTCTTGGTTGTTTTCTTTGGTATTATTCATTCGTTGAGTTCTCTGTCCAATTACATTTGTTTGTGGACAATATTTTAAAAAACTTTTTCTTCATTCAATTCCTCTTAAAAAACATTCTGAAGAGATCAAGACAAAAAGGGATAGTTAGTCCCACATGAGCATAACACTTTTACGCGTTTGGACCCATGTATGGGTCTTAATCATAATGAACAGAAAACAAAACTCCTGACTTGTTATCCTGTTCAGGAGAGGAAATGACGTTTGTGAAACAGCTGATGAGTAATCAATGTTAGAATACATACCAATCAGCAAGTTGCACCACATGCACTGGAAACCACACACCTTCAGACAGGGTTTTAGTAAAAAAATAAAAATAAAAATGAAAAACATATGGAGATCAAAACTTCAGAGCAGCATCTTAAAGATTATTTCTATATATCAAAAATTAAATTTTGAGGAAAAACTAATAAAAACTGAA
Organism: Dendrobates tinctorius; assembly: GCF_039654945.1. Classification (NCBI taxonomy): domain Eukaryota; kingdom Metazoa; phylum Chordata; class Amphibia; order Anura; family Dendrobatidae; genus Dendrobates; species Dendrobates tinctorius. Next base: position 19,845,416 of record NW_027361801.1, on the reverse strand, counting down.
GTCTGTTTTCTGGTTCAAACCTAGGGGAGCTCTAGTGTTTAAACGCAGAATCCAGCGTTCTTCTTTTTTTATGCAATATGTCCCCTCCTCGGTGTCTCATATTTATTTTTTCAATAATTTCTAAATCGGACACATTACCAGAGTGAACGCGCAGAAAATGCTTTGAAACACCAGACAGACGGCGCATTGTGCGGTTTTGTGCATCATAAATGTGTTCTGATAACCGTTTGCGCAGTGTTCTGGTGGTACACCCATTTCTCACATGAGATAAGGTACACTAAATGTGTGCTCCCACAATTCATCATCGATTTTATATTAAAAGTTTCTCCTGTTTGATAAGAAACAAACTGTTTGGTGTTGCTCATATACCTGCAAGTTCCACATCTTTTATGGCTGCACCAATAGGAGTCTTTGGTTGCCAACCAATTTGTTTGATCTGCTGCACTAAAATTAGCCCTATTCATGTGGTCACTTGGAGACAGTACATTCCCAATTGTCAGATCCCTTTTTGAAGCAAATCTTACCCCATTTTCCAATATTTTTTCACTCAAGGTTCAGTATTTAAAATTGGTAAGTACTTTTTTATGATGGAAATAATTTAACTGTATTGATTGTTATAAATGGTAGAAAAAACAATCTGGGAACTAGAGGACTCTACACTAGATTTATTGCTTTGTAAGAGGTATTCTCTACTTTTTTTGATCAGCTTTTTTCTTTGCTGAGATTAGGGTGGAATTTTTATAACCCCTGTTTAAAAAAACTTTTTTTAATTTTCTTACATTCCATGCCATAGAGTTCTTCTGATGAACAACAATACCTTGCCCTAATATATTCCCCAGTTGGGATGTTTTTAACAAAAAAAAAAATAAATTTACAACATAATCTAAATATTGTTATAAAGAGTTCTGATAAGGGTGGTTCTGTGGTTGTGTTGGAAAGTGGACTATATGAACGGGAAATTATGGGGATGCTTGGTGATCCAAATGTATATACATGTTTAAAAACTGATCCCATAGATTCTGTTTGTGGTAGATTGTTAACATTGTTGGAGGAGGGGGTTTATTTAGGGGTAATTACTAGGAAACAGTTACATTTCTTTAATCATGAAAATATTCAAATACCCCTGTTCCATGCTTTGCCCAAGAAGCACAAATCTATTTTACTCCACCATTGCGTCCGATCGTTTCAGGTATTAATTTCCTGTTGGAACATCTTGGTGAATGGGTGGATGTGAAGATAAAACCTATATCTTACCGTTCACCAAGTTATACGAGAGACAGTAATCATGTCTTGAATTTTGTTAAAGATTTGGATTGGTCCCCTGAGTAAACATGGTTAACATGCAACATTGCCTCGTTGTATTCTTCGATTCCACATAGTTTAGCACTCCTTGTGCGATTTGTTTCAAAAAGGGGTCTGACTATTGGGAATGTACTGTCTCCAAGTGGCGACACAAATGGGGTTAATTTTTGTACAGCAGATCAAACAAATTGGTTGGCAACCAAAGGCTCTTATCAGAGTAGCCATAAAACATGGAACTTGCAGGTATATGTTATAATATAGACCTCAAAAAAAGAATAATTTGGGGTTCAAAAATCAGATAATATACCAGAAAGCACAAAAGAAGAAACCCCTAAAATATAACTTTTAATTCAATAATTAAAAAAGACACACAGATGTGAAATCACTAGATCCTAGGGGGTCCAAAATCAATAAAGCAGCACAGTGATATGATCCGTTTTAACGCCCTAGACCACCCTACTTATACAAAAAAGGACACAAAAAAGAAAAACACACACTCACACCTATGATACCGAAAAACAATACTTTCAAAAAGTGCTGTAAACTTATCTCGTAGTATAAATACCCCAACAATGAAATCTTATCTCAGAGTCAAGCAAGGGTATAAAAATGCAGCTTCATGACAATTATCTCGTAGTCAAAAAATACTGACAGCTGCGTTATTAGGGACGCCGACGTTGAGCGAGAGCGCCATGTCGTCTACAACTAGGGTGCCAACCTCCGCATTCAGGAAGGGCCGTACTAGGGTATATTAGGGCATGATAGCCTGCTGCCCCTCTGATAAATATGATCCGTTTTAAGAATATGAATATATCACTGTGCTGCTTTATTGATTTTGGACTCACTGGTATCTAGTGATTTTACATCTGTGTGTCTTTTTTAATTATTGAATTAAAAGTTATATTTTAGGGGTTTCTTCTTTTGTGCTTTTTGGTATATTAACTTGCAGGTATATGAGCAACACCAAACAGATTGTTTCTTATCAAACAGGAGAAACTTTTAATATAACATCGATGATGAATTGTGGGAGCAGACATTTAGTGTACCTTATCTCATGTGAGAAATGCAGAGTCCAATATGTTGGGTGTACCACCAGAACACTGCACAAACGGTTATCAGAACACATTTATGATGCACAAAACCGCACAACGCGCCGTCTGTCTGGTGTTTCAAAGCATTTTCTGCACATTCACTCTGGTAATATGTCTGATTTAAAAATTATTGCAATTGAAAAAAATAAATATGAGACACGAGGAGGGGACAGTGCATAAATTACATAAAAAAGAAGAACGCTGGATTCCGCGTTTAAACACTAGAGCTCCCCTAGGTTTGAGCCAGAAAACAGACTTAAGTTATTTTTATTAGTTTTTTCTCATAATTTAATTTTTAATATATAGAAATAATCTTTAAGATGCTGCTCTGTAGTTTTGATCTCCATATGTTTCGTTTTGTTTTTTTCCTAAAACCCTGTCTGAAAGTGTGTGGTTTCCAGTGCATGTGGTGCAACTTGTAGATTGGTATGCATTCTAACATTGATTACTCATCACTGTTTCACAAATGTCATTTCCTCTAATGAGCGGCATACCAAGTCAGGAATTTTGTTTTTTATTCATTATGATTACGACACATACATGGGTCGAAACGTGTAGAAGTTTTATGCTCATGTGGGACTAACTATCCCTTTCTGACTTGATCTCTAGAATGTTTTTAAGATGAATTGAATACAGAAAAAGTTTTTTAAAATCAAGAAAATGTGCTGGATAATTATGGATTCATTTTTCCATATATTACAGTATGAGAACGCTCAGACAGTGAACTATTACAAGATATGTAAAGAATAGTGTAAAAGTATAGTGCAGAAAGTGCCCAAGACTCAATAGATTTCTACATGGCAGCATTAATAACCATTGAAAAACTTACCCATTAGCCTTCAATTAAGATTTGTTTAAGAAATGACATGTTCCCATATTCTATTCCTGTAATGATCCATCTAGCTGAGCCTCAGCCTCTCCATACAGCAGTAGACATTATAGTATCAGCGAATGATCATTGCCTCCTGACATGCAATATGAGACGTCATCATATAGTCTTCAATGGGGATCTGAGCAGTGGACGAGTGCAGGGCACTGTTATTCTCATATATCAGCCATCCTCTGACCGACTTAGTGTTTTTTTTTCTGTCTCTCTTTACAAGTGGCAGATGTGTCATTATTTATTTTTCAGAAAACTAAATATAGTTGACTCAATGTATATTCATTGGCCGTCAGCCACTGTTTAACTTCCCATTCTGTCCTATGCATTTATCTATATTGTCTGATCAACTTGTAGTTAATAAAAGCGGTGAGAACCGGTCTGCTGATTTACAGCTTTTAGACTGATAAACTGCTGGTCGATGGGCAATATTAGCTGATAGATTGCAGATTGTTATAGAGAACTGTAAATACGAAAGATGCCTTACCCCATGTACTAACAAGTACATTTTCTTCCTATAAATGTTAGTTATGTGCTTCGTAAAGCCGCGCTGGCAATCACTTAGAATATTATTTTCTACCACATACTCCTGTGTATAGTCCCTTACAAACATTTGCACCATAGTGGCTTTTAAGATTACTGGTCTATAACTACCTGGGAAAGACTTGGAGACCTTTTTGAAAATGGGCACCACCTCAGCTCCTGTTCCTGCTCTGCTAGTTGCTTGGCACAGAGTCTTGTTAGATATGGACCGTTAGACTCTTTTTTTTGGTATATGTAGTACATACAGTAGCTGAAGAATCCATTTAGTAATTCTGCCTTCTTTTGATCCTCAATGACTAATTCCCAGGTTTTGCAGACAACCAGATTTTCAGTCTGAGTTTAATCGACAAACATCGAATCGTACTCAGATCAATGTTATTCTATGGGGCCGTGCACATGTCTGATTTATTCGTCGGACTGAGTCTGTCAGAGGAAAAAAATCACAACATGCACAATTTGCATCTGTAAATCAGATCAAACTCTGATCAGAGTGTGCTTATCATGGTGGGATCGATTTTCTCGGATGAGAGAAAATGCAGTCTTACCATTAATCATGAGAACTAGTTTAGAATCTTTTTGTTTTGGCATTGATACATTTACTCAATTTATTGGGATTTGTCTTTCTTTCATTGGCTGCTTATCGTCCATTCCCTACTTTACTGTACTTTTTGCAGACTCGGCTCAATGTATTTTTTAAATGCTGACCCCACAGATTTATATGTTCTAAATGTCTTTTTTATTGATAGTCTAACAAAATGTATAAGCCAAGTACGATTTAATTTTTGTCATGTATACCTATCACCTACAGGAAAACATTTTACATTCTTAACTAGTGTTGAGCATTCCGATACCGCAAGTATCGGGTATCGGCCGATACTTGCTGTATCGGAATTCCGATACCGACTTCCGATATTTTTTCAATATCGGAATTCGGCATTGGAATCGGAAGTTCAGTTGATTGACAGCCTGACGTCATCATGATGCGCGGTGTGTGCGCATCATGATGCGCCGTCATTTCGGGCCTTCCGGGGGTCTCTGCCGGCCTGCCGGGGGGCTGTGCCGGCCTGCCGGGGGGCTGTGTGGACTGCCCGGGGTCTGTACCGGCCTGCCGGGGGGCTGTGCCGGCCTGCCGGTGGTCTGTGCACCCTGTGGGGGTCTGTACCGGCCTGCCGGGGGGCTGTGCCGGCCTGCCGGTGGTCTGTGCACCCTGTGGGGGTCTGTACCGGCCTGCCGGGGGGCTGTGCCGGCCTGCCGGTGGTCTGTGCACCCTGTGGGGGTCTGTACCGGCCTGCCGGGGGGCTGTGCCGGCCTGCCGGGGGGCTGTGCTGATGTCCGGGGGTCTGTGCAAGCATCGTCCGATGGGACTACAAGTCCCATCTGGCGATGCCTGCTACCATGACAGTGATTGACACATTAGCCAATGATGGGACAGTAGTAGTCCCATCATCCGGCTAATGTGTTAAATGTTAAAAAAAAAAAAATACTACATACATACTACATGCATGCTACATACATACTACATGTTACATACATACTACATGCTACATACATACTACATATATACTACATACATACTACATGCATGCTACATACATGCTACATACATACTACATACATACTACATACATACTACATGCATGCTACATACATACTACATGCTACATACATACCACATACATACTACATACATACTACATACTACATATATACTACATGCATGCTACATACATACTACATGCTACATACATACCACATACATGCTACATACATACTACATACATACTACATACATACTACATACATACTACATGCATGCTACATACATACTACATGCATGCTACATACATACTACATGCTACATACATGCCACATACATACTACATACATACTACATACTACATATATACTACATGCATGCTACATACATACTACATGCTACATACATACTACATGCTACATACATACCACATACATGCTACATACATACTACATATATACTACATACATACTACATACTACATACATACTACATACATACTACATGCATACTACATACATACTACATACATACTACATGCATACTACATACATACTACATGCATACTACATGCATGCTACATACATACTACATACATACTACATGCTACATGCATACCACATATATACTACATACATACAATACATTCATACAATACATACATAGACATACAGTACATATAACATAGAGTAACATACTTACCAATACTTGTCACATTGTTCCCCGAAGCCATTGTCTTTTCCGGAATAAATATTAACATAACAAACCACAAAAATACTCACCCACGATCCGAAGCAGTCCACGAGTGGGTCCCACGACGATCTTGGGTAGAGAACTACAGCATCAGATGATGCTGCCGTTCTCTACGGGCTGCAGGAATCCAATGACGGAAGGTAGGTATCCTTCCGCACTGTATTCCTCCGCCACTTAAAAAAAAAAAGTCCCTAGTCTCACTTTATGCCATTGCTGTGTGGGAATTTCCCACACAGCAATGGCATAAAGTGAGACTAGGGACTTTTTTTTTTTTTTAAGTGGCGGAGGAATACAGTGCGGAAGGATACCTACCTTCCGTCATTGGATTCCTGCAGCCCGTAGAGAACGGCAGCATCAGCTGATGCTGCCGTTCTCTACCCAAGATCGTCGTGGGACACACTCGTGGACTGCTTCGGATCGTGGGTGAGTATTTTTGTGGTTTGTTATGTTAATATTTATTCCGGAAAAGACAATGGCTTCGGGGAACAATGTGACAAGTATTGGTAAGTATGTTACTCTATGTTATATGTACTGTATGTCTATGTATGTATTGTATGAATGTATTGTATGTATGTAGTATATATGTGGTATGTATGTAGCATGTATGTAGTATGTATGTAGCATGCAGTATGTATGTAGCATGCATGTAGTATATATGTAGTATGTATGTAGCATGCATGTAGTATATATGTATGAATGTATGTAGCATGTAGTATGTATGTGGTATGTATGTAGCATGTAGTATGTATGTAGTATGTATGTAGCATGCATGTAGTATGTATGTAGTATGTATGTAGTATATATGTAGTATGTATGTAGCATGTAGTATGTATGTAGCATGCATGTAGTATATATGTAGCATGTAGCATGTATGTAGTATGTATGTGGTATGTATGTAGCATGTAGTATGTATGTAGCATGCATGTAGTATATATGTAGTATGTATGTAGCATGTAGTATGTATGTAGTATGTATGTAGTATATATGTAGTATGTATGTAGCATGTAGTATGTATGTAGCATGCATGTAGTATATATGTAGTATATATGTAGCATGTAGCATGTATGTAGTATGTATGTGGTATGTATGTAGCATGTAGTATGTATGTAGCATGCATGTAGTATATACGTAGTATGTATGTAGCATGCATGTAGTATATATGTAGTATGTATGTAGCATGTAGTATGTATGTAGCATGCATGTAGTATATATGTAGTATGTATGTAGCATGTAGTATGTATGTAGCATGCATGTAGTATATATGTAGTATGTAGCATGTAGTATGTATGTAGCATGCATGTAGCATGTACTATGTATGTAGCATGCATGTAGTATATATGTGTTATGTATGTAGCATGTAGCATGCATGTAGCATGCATGTAGTATGTATGTAGTATGTATGTAGTATATATGTGGTATGTATGTAGCATGCAGTATGTATGTAGCATGCATGTAGTATATATGTAGTATGTATGTAGTATATATGTAGTATGTATGTTGCATGTAGTATTTATGTAGTATGAATGTAGCATGTATGTAGCATGTATGTAGTATGTAGTATGAATGTAGCATGTATGTAGCATGTATGTAGTATGTAGTATGAATGTAGCATGTATGTAGTATGCATGTTGTATGTATGTAGCATGTAATTTTTTTTTTTTTTTTTTTTTAACATTTAACACATTAGCCGGATGATGGGACTACTACTGTCCCATCATTGGCTAATGTGTCAATCACTGTCATGGTAGCAGGCATCGCCCGATGGGACTTGTAGTCCCATCGGACGATGCCTGCACAGACCCCCGAAGCCTGCACAGACCACCGGCAGGCCGGCACAGCCCCCCGGAGCCTGCACAGACCACCGGCAGGCCGGCACAGCCCACCGGCAGGCCGGCACAGCCCCCCGGCAGGCCGGCACAGACCACCGGAGCCTGCACAGACCCCCTGGCAGGCCGGCACAGCCCCCCGAAAGGCCCGTACAGACCACCGGAGCCTGCACAGCCCCCCGGCAGGCCGGCACAGCCCCCCGGCAGGCCGGCACAGCCCACCGGAGCCTGCACAGACCACCGGCAGGCCGGCACAGCCCCCCGGCAGGCCGGCACAGACCACCGGAGCCTGCACAGACCCCCTGGCAGGCCGGCACAGCCCCCCGAAAGGCCCGTACAGACCCCAGAGAGGCTGTACAAGGGCAGGAAAGGGTTTTTCTTATTCCGATACCGGAAGTCCCATAGACTTGAATGGGACTTCCGGTATCGGAATCGGCGATACAGATACTTTTTTTAAAGATCGGCCGATACCATCCGATACGATACTTTGAAGTATCGGACGGTATCGCTCAACTCTATTCTTAACCAATAAAGATTTAATTCACTCCCATTTACAATTTCTATCAACAAATTGTTGCATTACCCTTAGACTATCGTCTGTACCACTATCTACCGTAGTATATACCGTGTATCTGACAATAGTTGAAAGAAAAAAAGGTTATTTGGTAGTTGAAAAAATAATGCTCTCAGTGTGAAAAACAAGATAATCTTGTAGTTATGATTCCTTCAGCCTGGCAAGGGTCTGCAGTCGTGTTCCGTGTCCATAATTGGGGTAACGGTTCTAGGACTTTTGGACTCAGGCAGTCTAGTAACCCTAATCAGTGCTTCACTGCCCCACCAGTTGATCCCTAATAAGTTTGTGGTCGTCCGTTGCATACACAGAGACGCCAAGGACTACCCTGTAGCCTTAGTGACCATGGGAACAGACTGTGGTACTAACTACCATGAGGTTGGGGCAGTAAAAAAACTTAATACATCCTGTAATACTGGGGCAGAATTTTTCACTGTTTTGGAACTTGTGGCAAAAGGGGGCTGCACAGAGTGTCCCGGACAAAAGCCAGCTCCCTCTGGAAGAGACTCCATCAAAAGGAAAGATTGAGGAATTTCCCCTCTGTGTCCTTGCTTGAGACTGCTCAACTTAGAGGTCTTACATTGAAGGGGGTGTTTGATAATGTTACCATATGTAATGGGGTTGCTCAAGAGCCGGGGGCTAATACCAGGTTCCCTCACTTTGCAGTCAATGGCGATTTGTTTTATCGGGTGACCAAACTGAGGGGAGGTGAGATAGTGGAGCAAGTGGGGCAGGACCTACAATAATTTAGGATTTCTCAGTAACATCCTGGCCAATAGAACCTCCGCATTACTCTCTCCTGAGTTTTTTCCACCCCCAGATGTTCCTTCAAAACATAAGAATGGGCCATGTCTAAAACCCTCCGCAGGTGGGGTCCTGGAACTAACAGTTGTCAGATAACCGCTCCTACTTCTCACTTCCAAAGCCCCTTAGTCCCAGTGCCTGTGATAGAGGACCCCTTTGAGAGGATTGCCATGGACCTAGTAGGTCCCCTAGTTAAATCTGCACTGACCCATTAGTACATCCTATTGGTCATGGACTACGCGACCCGGTACCCTGAAGCGGTGCCACTAAGGAATTCTTCGGTTATCACCCAAGAACTTGTGCAAATATCTTTGCTAGGACTGGCCTGCCAAAGGAGATTTTGATGGACCAGGGAAAACTCTTTATGAGCAAAGTGATGAAGGATGTAGAGTCCTCCAGGTTGCCCAGCTGCGAACCTCATTTTACCATCTGTAGACCAATGACCTGGTGGAGCGCTTCAATAAGATCTTGAAGGCTATGCTCAAGAAAGTCATTGAGAAGGATGGTCGAGACTGGGACTATCTGCTTTAATTTCTGCTGTTTTCCATCAGAGAAGTCCCACAAGCCTTCACTGTCTTCTCGACATTCGGGCTCCTGTACAGTCGACATCCGTGAGGGCTCCTGGACATTGCAAATGAAACCTGGGAAGCCGAGGTCACACCACACTTGAATGTCATTGAGCATGTCACCCACTTGCAGGACAGGATGGCACACATGATGCCTATCATAAATAAACATCTTCTCCAGGCACAGAAGGCACAGGTGAGGGTATATAACCGATCAACAAGGCTGAGGCAATTCCAGTCCGGGGATCACGTGTTAGTGCTTATCCCCATGGTGAAGAGCAATTTCCTAGCCAAGTGGAAAGGCCCATACGAGGTGGTGGAAAAACTGGGTGACGTGATTTACAAGGTACACCAGCCCTGTCACAGGAAGCTGCACCAGGTGTACCATGTGAACTTGCTCAAACCATGGTGAGATTGAAAATCGCTGGAAGCTCCTTTCCTGGGTGCCCGCCCCGAAGCCAAAGTGGAGGAGGTCATAATTGCTCAGACACTAACGCCGGCGCAGAAGCAACAGTGTCGAAAACTGCTGCAGTGGAACCATAACCTATTCTTGGAGTTGCCAGGGTGTACACAGGTGATGGAACATGACGTATTAATATAGCTGCATGTAAGGTTGAACCTCAAGCACTAAAGAATCCCCAAATCATGCCAGGAGATAATATCAAAGGAGGTGAAGAGAATGCTAGCCCTTGGTGTGATAGAGGAGTCAAAAACTGGATAGTCACATCCCATTGTCCTCGTGCCGAAGCCCGATGGCGAGTGGCGATTTTGTAATGACTACCACAGGTTCAACGAGGTGTCCAGTTTTGATGCGTATCCAATGTCCTGCATGTACGAACTTCTTGAGCAACTTGAGTCCATGAGTTACATCACAACCCTTGACCTGAAGAAGGGGTACTGGCAGATTCCCATGTCAGAGAGTACCAAGGAAAAGATGGCCATGTCGATGCCTGATGGGTGTTTCCATTACACCAGAATGCCCTTTGGACTGCAGGGGGTCCCAGCTACCTTCCAGAGGGCGATGGATCAGATCTTAGCTCCACATAAGAAATATACCGCAACTTACCTTGATGACATTGTCGTCTTCAGCCCTGGCTGGAGTAGTAATCTACCAAAGGTACAGGCGATCCTAGATGCAATGAGGAAAGCTGGGTCCACTGCAAATACAAAAAAGTGTGCCAAAGGGAAGGAAGGGCCAGGTACTTAGTCTACATTGTCAGGAGGGGTGAAATCAAGCCACAGTTAAATAAGATCGAAGGAAATTCAGAAGTGGCCTCCACCACTCTCCAAGAAGCAATTAAGAGTGTTTCTTGGAATTGTGGGGTGTTACCAGCGGTTTATCCCAAATTTCATCATAATTGCCATACCATTAACAGATCTCCTTAAGGGCACCAAGTTGACGATGGTGAAATGGACTCTTGACACAGGTGGCATTTCAGGAGCTTAAGCCGGCTCTGCGCAAGCATCTGGTTCTGATCGCACCAGACTTTAGTAAATAATCTGTGGTCCAGACCAATGCTTCAGAAGTCGAGTTGGGAGCTGTGCTGTCTCAGGAAGTAAATGGAGAAGAGTATCCCATCCTGTATCTGACCTGGAAACTCTCTTCCTGAGAGAAAAAACTATGCAATTGTTGAGAAGGAGTGCTTAGCCATAAAGTGGGCCGTTAACACACTGAAGTATTACCTCCTAGGCCATATGTTTAAGCTGGAATCAGAAAAATGCCTGTTGTGAGTTCATTTTCCCCTTCATTACTGAGGCCCGAGGAACTCCCTCTTCTGGTAAAGAAAGGTAGTGAGCCTGATTGTCGAACACCTGAGGCTGATGATGATGACTGGCTGAGTGGAGTTACGGACTGGATATAAGGCTGCCGACGCCCTTCTGCCCTGCGGGTGATTTCTCTGTGGGATCCTTGGAGACCAGTCTGAATTCCTGCTCCTCCAAAGCTAAGTTTGCTGCTCGGCCTTTTGCTTTTGTGCTTTGACTTTGTTTTTGCTTTGTTTTTCTGGATTTCTGCCATTCCCTGCTGGGGTGTGCTGAATTCATTTAGCTCTGTCTTCTGAAAATACCTGAGTGCTGATTCACTTTTTGAAGCCTAGCTGCTTCAGGGCCTTTTTCATATCAGCTGGTTGGCTTATGTCTTTGATAGGGTTTTGGCAGATTGCAGACAGCAGCCTTCCTGTCCTTTCCTATCTAGGTAGTTTTGGGGCCCCGTCTTTGCTCAGTCTATCTTTCTGTCTGTGTTAGTATTTTCATCTTGCTTCACCGTCATTATATGTTGGGGGCTGCCTATTGCTTTGGGGTCTGCTCTGGGGCAGTTTAGATTTCCCCTTTCTTTCTTTAGGCCTATGTATTTCTCCGGCTGTGATCGAGGGGTCTAGGGCATCGTAGGAACCCCCCACGGCTACTGCTAGTTGTGTTGATAGGTTCAGGGGTCTGCAATCTGATAGTTGCCAACTTCTCTGGTTTTCTGGACTTAGCTTGTATTTCTGCTTTTGCCTCCTAAGGTGACTCATTCATAACAAATGCCCCTCTGAGAAGGTTAAAAGAGAAGAAGGGTAAGAATGACTAGGTGATTCTTAGCCCTTCAAGATTTCACTTTCCATGTAGAGCATAGGCCAGGGAAGTTACATGGTACCGGTGATGCGCTCTCCCAAATACCCTGTTTGCTGAAGGTGCCAAAAGCACCAGCTTTGGGCAGAGTGGTGGAATATGTGACAGGGTCAATGGTACGGTATATGAAGGGAGATATGTGTCACTACGCATAATTGCATCAGTGATGTGAAACCAGAGTATTTTCCTCCAAATTAAAGTTGCACACATGGGTTGGCTTTGGGTGGACATCTATAGAGTGAGTGGGAAGATGTCTACCATATCTCCACCTGCAGAGTTGGCTCAGCCATGTGCTAACAGGACCTGTGTGGTGTCACAGTCATGTGATCAGCCACATAGTCTGGGTTTAAATGGCTGGACTTGAAAGGCAGTCTGTGTGTTGCGTTTGGAGAGGAAAGACTCCAAACAGTTGGTCCAGGTGGAGCTGAAGACACATGGGGGTCTGAAAGGGCGAATCCATCAGACAATTGGACTTTGTTATACGTTATACTGTATTTTTGTTTTGCCGTTATGCCAGAGAGGCCATGTGTACTTTGCTGAATCCTGTTATGGTTTATGCTGTTCCATACTAAACCAGCAGTTGATTTTACACAGGAAGTGTTCCTGTGTCTACCTTGGGAAGCAGCTGAGTGATTCAACCCCTCACAGCTTTTATAGACTTTCGACATACACTATAAAAGCTAGTAATATTCACCATCGTATGTAAGATAGTCCTGAACAGATGCTTTAGTGATTACTAATATCATATGATAAATACCTCCCACGCTTTCTTTTTATATCATTTTTTTCTGTAGCAGTAGATTATTTAACCATTGTTGGTGCAGTATAAAAAGAAGAGGCTTCTATGATCTTCTGTAAATTAGTGTAGAAGCTTTATCAGTACAACATTGCAATACAGTATGTACTGTACACCAGGGCAGGCATCAAGAATTTCTGGCCCCTATACAGCCAAAGCATCTTGGCACCGGCATCCTCCCAATATTATATGCATACAATATACACTGCTTAAAGAGAACCTGTCGGCAAGATTTTGCAAGTTAAAGGCAAGGCCATAATGGTGCTGTTATACAGATTAGTTATCTTTACTGAAAAAATCTATATGGTGATTGTTCTTTAATCCTGCATTTTAAGTTTTTTGATGTAATAAGCTTTAGGCGCATAGGGGTGGGACTGTGAAGAGTCTTCGGCTCCTGCCCTGACCTTCTACATGCCTCTGGTGTCTGTATGTGCCTCTTGTTTGAAATTTCACACTGGCACTGCCCTCACCACAAGCGGTGCATGCACATATTGATCTCCCTGCGATCTTCAATAAAATGGTGCTAGTGGCAGCACATGCTCAGATTGAGATCTAAGCTCAATAACGAGCCAAGATCTCAATCTGTGCATGAGCCAGCACTTGTGCCATTTTACTGAAGACCACCAGGAGATCAATCTGCACGCGCTACACTAGTTGCAAGGATGGTGCATACAAAATTCATTTCTGAATATAGAACCAGTTGTTTAATTAAGGTTGTAAAACTTTGCATCAAAATTATTTCTAGTGCACAATTTATTGTAGATTTCATACAAGCACTTACACACTTTGGCATGAAATCAATGAGGTTTTTAATTGTTATCTCAGGAATGTCCTTCCATGCTCTATGCATTTGGGCACAAAATCATCAAGATCCGCTGCTGGAAGCTTCCTTTGCAATTGCCAATCAATCATGTCATTGATGTGATCGATGAGAGAAAAGTCCAGGGATGGCTACAGGCCATGGTAGCACATACAGGCCACACAGGCTGCTCACAGAGGCACAAGCAACATGCGACCTGGTATTGTGTTGAAAATACCTCTTGGGACACTTTCTCATTTCCTCGCGATGGCCTCTTCATGGCATTGCCCCTCCAGACCTATCTTCAGCTATAGCTGAACAGGATAGACCTTCATTCCAGCCTTTATTACCATCTTAGGCCTCTTTCACACTTCAGTCTTTTTTGAAAAAAAAGGATGCAGGTTTTTTTTTTGCGAAATCCATTTTTTTTTCATTGACTTGCATTAGGGACGGATTGCAACAGATGGCCATCCGTTGCATCCGTCATTTGATAAATCCGTCGTAATTTCAGCGCCCATCGTCTGGATACAACGGACATAGTAAAATTCTCTCTCTCTCTCGAATCCTGTTTCTTTAAATTCCAAACGCTGCAGCTTCAACGATCCGTGAAAAAACGGATCCGGTGCATCAGTTTTTCTACATTATTCAACGGATCCGTTTTTTCACACTTTGACGGATTTTGACTGGCGCCAAAAGACTGAAGTGTGAAAGAGGCCTTACTCTGAACCATGATAGCCTTTGAGAGCTGTGGTGTGAGAACAATGAATTAGCTATAGCTGAATATCTCTCTTATAGCAAATGTTATCCAAACACCTCTTGATGGTGTAGACATGATTTAACACCTTAGCCTTGGTACTTATATCGTCTACGTTCACTTGCAGTACAGAATAGATCACTACATGCCATTCTTCAAATCTCACAAGACCATGTGAACAAAGCCATAAAGAACCCATTGCAAGGGAATGTCTCACCACCACACAGATCTTACAGATCCATGAAAAAACATTCATACTCCAAAAACGTTTTTTCATCTTCCGCCCACAAACTTTTATTTGATTTTTATGTAGCATACCAACACAAAGTAACAAGTATTTGTGACTTGTAAAGGAAATGATACTTGTTTTTCTAAATAATTTAAAAATATAAATCTGGAATTATGACGTGCATTTGTATTCAGGTGCCCTGAAAGTCAGATATTTATAAATAAAATTTTGAATGGAAACTTTCTTCCAGACGGCACATAGTTAGTAAATTGAGTCCACCTATGTGTAATTTATTCTCAGTATTACTACAGCTGTTCTGTGAAGGCCTCAGAGGTTTGTTTGAGAACATTAGGGATCAAACAGCTCCATGAAAGCCAAACCAAGGAGCACACCAGACATGTCTGAGATAGAGTTGTGAAACAGATATAAGCACTCAAAGTTGTTTCTTAAAAATGCAATCTTAAATGTCCAGTTGTTCAGTGGATAAAACTACACACAGAGCACATATGCTGTTTGGTGGGCATTTTAACACTATTTATTCACTTTGCTGATAAAATAGGGTTAAAATCCCAGTATATGAAAATTTAAACGGAACCTGTCACCACTTTTGTCATATAACAACAAAAAATATGTCACTATTACGTTGTTCAGTGCCTGTGCTGCATTCCATAAATGCTTATGTGGCGCCCTGCATCTTTGTCGCCACAAAAGGGTTAAATATGTACTGTTTTGTATGTGTTTTGTGAGCAATGGGAGTTATGCTTTCTCTCCTAGGGACCACAACACACACACAATTTACCTCACTCCCTTACTTGTCTGAAGCTTAGAGCTTTGCAGACATACCCTAAATGGGAGGGGGAGGAGTCGAGAGTTATTGTTTTCAGTGGAGAAGAAGGTGGAGAAGTTGGAGAACGCTCCTGGAAGCCATGACATGCGCTTCCTCCATGAGCAAAGCTAAGAAGAATCAGGGAATCGGCCCCTAAGCCATCCATGCTTTCAGAGCAGGGTGGTAAGCTGAGAGACTGTGTGAGCTTATACAACCAACAGCAGAGTGTTTCCTCGGGAAGACTGCAGCAAACTAGGATCAGTGAAGGATTGTGCAAGAAGGAACTTGAGCTTCACACAGGATCCAAGCTGCAAGTTGCCAGAGGAGGAATACACAGTGAGTAGTGGCTATACTGGAAGTTCTAAACTCTGGGAAGCCTTGATCCCTGAACGGATTAAAATAGCAGGAAGCTTACACCAAGTCACAGCAGAGGGAAGGATAACTCCCATTTTGCAAAGCAGACTGTAACCTGGTGAGAGTTGTAATATCTCCTCTGAACTGCACCTGAACTACAGTAAATGATAAAGTGACTTTCCTTGTCTCCTGCCTTATTACTCCGTGCCTTCTACCTCCATCACAATCTCTGGGGAACAGCCCTGGTTGGAGAGGGTTAAACATCTGCACTGCCATCACCATCTACTCCCCAGTGCCAGCTATACTACAGTCGAACACTCAAACTGGCGTCACGAATCACTACATAAACTTTATTCCGTAATCAATATTCCCCTTTTACATGACCGCCTGGGGCCACGGACCGGGTCACTACCACTGTGACATATCCCTTTAAGACGACCGGCTCGGTACCGAGTATCCCATGGCCCCTTGGGCACGTCACTTATATAACCCCCTGACTGCCCATGTATACCCCCCCAAAACCTTTTAAAGTTTTCTTGCGTTGTATGAAAATTGAGTAGGTCCGGTGTGATGGGTATGGTTTTGGGCCTCTCCATCCACCCCTCCCCCCCACAGGCTGCTCGCAGTCCTACTTTTTTAAATTATTTGGATGATGCCTCACGTCATCCACACTACCAGGCGAAATCTTGCGCCTGCGCACAGAAATCGGGGCTTGCGCATGTACACTATGCTTTGTCCTACTGTGGGCTGAGGTGAAAACATACGTGAACATCCGCCCATATGTTTTTGGCTGTTCTCTTTCAGAAGGTCAAAGCATAGTGCGCTGGCGCGAGCCTTGATTTTCGTACGCAGGTGCAAGATTTCACCCTGCGAAACTGGAGACAGGTTCCCTTTAAAGCAAACTACGGCATGTCTTACAATGTCTGACCTAGAAGAAGCCGTGAAAGGAAACCCTATGTCGGGCAGAGCAAGTCATGTCGCTGTTTTAATATTTGTATGTTTTAAGTTTTTGTAGGCTCAGATTTTAACCCTATGTATTGATTTTCGGAAATAAATCTTATTAAAGTTCCTACAACACAGCAAGTGTGCAATACAGTTTATGCTGTTTTATCTGACAGCTGACAACTGCAGAAAATAGTCTACTGTGCGAATCGATGAGATGTGGAGGTGTATAGAAATACTACTATTTACTGGTGCCAAATGCATCCACGTCACTCTGCAGAAAGTTGTATTTTATGGAGTGAAAAGTGTTTTTCCACATGATCAGAGAAGAGCGAGTGTTTTGGTCCTTATGAGATTGAGACTGAATTTCAAAGCATCAATACTGATCAGTGACATATTCTATAATTTTGAAATGATTAGTAACCATTCGTAGTGATGAGCGAGTATACTCGTTACTTGAGATTTCCCAAGCATGCTCAGGTGATCTCCAAGTATTTGGATGTGCTCAGAAATGTAGTTTCTTTCGCTGTAGCTGCACGATATGTGGATGCTAGACAGCCTGAATACATGCGGGGATTCCCTGACAGGCAATCCCCACATGTAGTCAGGCTGGCTAGCAGCCGCAAATCATGCAGCTACAGTGACAGAAACTGGTAAATCTCCAAGTACATCCAAATACTGGGAGATCACCTGAGCATGCTCAGGAAATATCAAGTAACGAGTATACTCGCTCATCAATAGTAACCAGTGGTTGTTTGGCAGTAATGTGCGCTATATTGCAGTGCTAATAATGGGCTCAATATCATTGTCTCTATTCATCAATTTTAAAAAAATTATGTGAATAGTATTGGTATGAAAGCTATGTGTTCATTATCATTTGCTGATGTTTAGAATACGTCATCATTCTTTTTTTTTTTTTGGAAGTGCATTGAGCAGCAGGGTGGTGCGCTGGTAAAAGGGAAAAAAAAAACTCTTTTAAATCTTCTGCCTGAGCGAGTGTGAACGAGCTGAGTGTGAGGGGAGTGTAAGTGTGAACTGTGATAAGTGTGTGACTTGTGATTCAGTGACTTTGGATTCAGGGAGTTTCCAAGGGAGGTATTACTGAATTGCTGCTATATTTTATTAATACTTTTTATTTATTTTTGCTTATCTTTCCTGTCTGGTGCAATCCCCATTACGATGTGCTCCCCTATTGCCAATGCCATCCAGTGCACGTCTTGCCGCATGTATGAAATCCTTGAACAGCCAGTCGAGGGTGCATACTGCTGTGCGAGATGTGAGCATGTTGTGCATTTGGAAGCCCAGATACTGGATCTAAATGTGCAGCTGGCAACACTGAGATCCATAGACAATATGGAAAGGAGTCTTCTGCTCACTGAGCAGACACTCAATGGGATAGATGAGGGGGGATGCTAGGTTGGAGCTGCAGGACAATGAAGCAGCTAGCTGGGTGACAGTTAGAAGGTGGGGTAGAGGGAAGAGCACCAGGGAGACTAGTCCTGATCTGGCACACCCCAATAAGTTTGCTAATTTGGCAGATGAGGGGAGTGTTAGTGCAGGAGTAGCACTGCTGCAGCAAGGCATGTCCTCTGAAAGCCGGAGGAGTGTCTGCTCCAGTAAGGGGGGAAATAGGAGAGCAGGGCAGTTCAGACAGGTTCTGGTAGTGGGAGACTCAATTATTAGGGTAACAGATAGGGCAATCTGTCACAAAGACAGGGATCGTCGAACGGTGTGCTGCCTACCTGGCGCTCGAGTCCGACACATCGCTCATCGGGCTGACAGATTACTGGGAGGGGCTGGTGAGGATCCAGCGGTCATGGTGCACATTGGCACAAATGACAAAGTTAGAGGTAGGTGGAAGGTCCTTAAAGATGATTTCAGGGAATTAGGCTGCAAGCTTAAGGAAGGACCTCCAAGGTGGTATTTTCAGAAATACTTCCTGTACCACATGCCACGCCAGAGAGGCAACGGGAGATTAGGGAGGTTAATAAGTGGCTCAGGAATTGATGTAGGAAGGAGGGGTATGGGTTCCTGGAGAACTGGGCCGACTTCTCAGTTGGCTACAGGTTCTACGCTAGGGACGGGCTGCACCTCAATGGGGAGGGTGCAGCGGTGCTGGGGGAGAAAATGGCTAGAAGGTTGGAGGAGTGTTTAAACTAGGGACGGGGGGGAGGGTATTCCTTTTATAGGAGGGGAAGACAGTGCAGATAGAGACTTGGGCACAAATAATGAAATTGGGGTGGGGGTGGCATGGGGGGTGGGTTTAGAACAGTTAATAATTTAAGAAAGAATAGAGGTACAGAGAGAGATACATAAAGTGCATGTATACTAATGCCAGAAGCCTTGCCAACAAAATGGAGGAATTGGAGTTAATGTTGTTGGAACATAATTATGACATGGTGGGTGTTAGAGTGTAAGAGTATTAGCGACTCCTGGAGTGGACCCTCTGGGTCGCGGCACCAACCCTCCCAGGGCGAGCTATCCTAGTGAGGACCACCCCATATACAGGGAGTGTCAGGAGCAAGCCCCAGGGGATACGATACCACGACTGCTGGCACCAGGCGGCCGGCTCACAGGAGATAACGAGACTGTGTGACTGGAGGGTGCAGGATACTAGGGAACACAGGAGAATACACGGGAGTGCGCTGAATACAGGATAGTGCAAGACGGGTACACGTGGGCACATAAGGCGTGTAGCGAGTAACACATCCGGAGGAAGACAAAGCAGGACGCGTTCAAGGAGCGCGACAGGGTACAGAATGAGACAGCAGTCGTGCAAGGAGGTGTAACAGAACACAGAAATAGAGTGAATGCCAGGAGGCACGACTGAGCAAGAAACAAGGGACAGGATACGAGAGGATGTGCCAGGAGGCACAACTGAGCATGAAGCAACAAGGGTTCAGAGCAAGTGCTAGGAGCACCACAGAATAGCAGACAGAGCAGAGAACCTGAGAACAGCGCACAGCCAGGCTGGGACACAGCTGACCCAGCCAGGAAGCACAACAATAATCAGGCACCTCCCCTAGGGGGAGGTCGTCTGATATAGCACATGACTACTACTGGTTCGGGGTCAGGACCTAGCCAGAAAGCACATGACCACTACAGGTTCCGGGTCAGGTCCTCCATTACCATAGAGATGACCGAGCCCTATACAGCACTGACAGGAGCGCGCAAGCGCAAACGTGACATAGAGGAGGAGACCCGGGGACGAGAGCTACGCGTGCGCACCCGACGGGGACCCCCGAGGGACCGCCGTACCGGAGGGAGTGACGTCGGGGCCGAAGCCCCGCCTCCTGGTGAGCGCGGCATGACAGTGGGGATATCTTAGGCATGGCTATACGAGAGCCATGACTTGGCGGTTAATTTACAGGGCTATAGTCTGTTCAGAAATGACCGTACAAATAAGCGAGGGGGAGGCGTGTGTTTATATGTAAAATCATCCTTAAAACCCATCCTGCGTGATAATATATATGAATCTAATGAAAATGAAGAGTCCCTGTGGGTAGAAATAAGGGGAGGGGGGAAAAAGAATAAATTACTGATAGGGGTTTGTTATAAGTCTCCAAAAATAATGGAAGCAACAGAGAATATCCTCATAAAGCAAATAGATGAAGCTGCGACTCAAGGAGAAGTCATTATTATGGGGCACTTCAACTACCCTGAAATACATTGGAGAACCGAAACCTGCAGTTTCAGCAAAGGTAATAGGTTTTTGACAGCTATGAGAGACAATTACCTTTCACAACTGGTTCAGGACCCAACAAGAGGGGGGGCACTGCTAGACCTAATATTAACCAACAGGCCAGATCACATATCAAATATAAGGGTTGAGGGTCACTTGGGTAATAGTGATCACAAATTAATAAGTTTTCATGTATCCTTTAATAAGATGTGTAGTAGAGGGGTTACAAGGACACTAAACTTCAGGAAGGCAAATTTCCAATGGATGAGAGATGATCTTGGTGCAATTAACTGGGACAATATCCTGAGAGATAAAAATACACAAGAAAATGGGAGACGTTTATTAGCATCCTGAATAGGACCTGTGCACAATATATACCGTATGGGAATAAACATGCTAGAAATAGGAGGAGACCACTATACTTAAATAGAGCTGTAAGTGACAAAAATAAAGCATTTAGAGAATTAAAGCAAGTAGGTAGTAGTGAGGCATTAAATAAATACTGAAAATGAAATAAGTTCTGTAAAAAGCAAATCAAAATAGCAAAGATTGAGACAGAGAAACTCATTGCCAGAGAAATTAAAAATCCCAAAATATTCTTTAACTACATAAATAGTAAGAAGCTAAAAAATGATAGTGTTGGTCCCCTTAAAAATAGTCTGGGTGAAATGGTGGATGAGGATGAGGAAAAAGCCAATATGCTAAATGACTTATTTCAACAGTATTTACTCACTAAAATCCCGTGACGGATAACATGATCAGGGATAAAAATTCTCCATTAAATGTCACCTGCTTAACCCAGCAGGAAGTACGGCAGCGTCTAAAAATCACTAAAATTGACAAATCCCCGGGCCCGGATGGGATACACCCCCGAGTACTGCAGGAATTAAGTACAGTCATAGATAGACCATTATTTTTCATCTTTAAAGATTCCATATTAACAGGGTCTGTACCACAGGACTGGCGTATAGCAAATGTGGTGCCAATATTCAAAAAGGGGACGAAAACTGAACTTGACAGGAAATTATCTCCCAATCACCTCATACCATGCACTGTCCTCCCTCCCCCACTGCATCTAGCTCACTCTCTGATTTTGAACCAGTCACAGAAGAATAAGTAAGCAGGCTCCTTGCATCTTCTCGCCCAACCACTTGCACCAGTGACCCTTTTCCGTCACATCTTCTCCAGTCCCTTTCCCCTGCTGTCACCCCTCACCTAACTAAAATATTTAACCCCTCTCTCTCTTCTGGTATCTTTCCCTCCTCATTTAAGCATGCCATCATACATCCACTACTTAAAAAACTATCCCTCGACCAAAACTGTGCCGCTAACTATAGACCTGTCTATAATCTTCCCTTCATCTCTAAACTCCTGGAACACCTGGTCCACTCCCGTCTTATACGCTATCTCTTTTAGAACTCTCTTCTCGACCCTCTCTAATCCGGTTTCCGCCCTTTACACTCTACTGAAACTGCCCTCACTAAAGTCTCCAATGATCTACTAACAGCTAAATCAAATGGTCACTACTCCATGCTAATTCTCTTGGATCTCTCTGCAGCATTCGACACTGTGGATCATCAGCTCCTCCTCACTATGCTCCATTCCATTGGCCTCAAGGACATCGTTCTCTCCTGGTTCTCCTCCTATCTCTCTGACCGCTCCTTTACTGTATCTTTTGCCGGTTCCTCCTCCTCTCACCTT
Organism: Dendrobates tinctorius; assembly: GCF_039654945.1. Taxonomy (NCBI): domain Eukaryota; kingdom Metazoa; phylum Chordata; class Amphibia; order Anura; family Dendrobatidae; genus Dendrobates; species Dendrobates tinctorius. Next base: position 19,822,850 of record NW_027361801.1, on the reverse strand, counting down.
CCCCTTACTGTTGGGGTTCCTCAAGGATCAGTCCTAGGCCCCCTCCTCTTCTCCTTGTACACTGCCCCTATTGGTCAAACAATCAGTAGATTTGGTTTCCAGTACCATCTCTATGCTGATGGCACCCAAATATACGCTTCTTCTCCTGACATCATGCCAGCCTTTCTAGAAAACACCGGCGATTGTCTAAACGCTGTGTCTAGCATCATGTCCTCACTATATCTGAAACTGAACCTGTCAAAGACTGAACTCCTTGTGTTTCCTCCCGCTACTAATGCACCTATACCCGACATCGCCATTTCCGTGTGTGGTTCCACTATTACTCCCCAGCAACATGCCCGCTGTCTTGGGATCATAGCTGACTCCGAGCTTTCCTTTGCCCCCCACATACGATCACTGGCTCGCTCTTGTTATCTGCACCTCAAAAACATTTCTAGAATTCGACCTTTTCTTACTTTTGACTCCGCAAAAACTCTTACTGTTTCTCTTATTCATTCTCGTCTCGACTATTGTAACTCTCTTCTAATCGGTCTCCCTCTTACCAAACTCTCCCCTCTCCAATCTGTCTTGAATGCTGCAGCCAGGATCATATTCCTCACCAATCGTTACACCGATGCCTCTACCTTGTGCCATTACACTGGCTACCTATCCACTCCAGAATCCAGTACAAACTTATTACCCTCACCCACAAAGCCCTCCATGGCTCAGCACCACCCTACATCTCCTCCCTCGTCTCAGCCTACCACCCTACTAGTGCCCTCCGTTCTGCTGATAACCTGAGGTTACCATCCTCAATAATCAAAACCTCCCACTCCCGGCTCCAAGACTTTACACGTGCTGCGCCAATTCTTTGGAATGCACTTCCCAGGTCAATACGATTAGTCCCCAATCCCCACAATTTTAAGCGTTCCCTGAAAACGCATTTATTCAGACTGGCCTACCGCCTCAACACATTAACCTAATCTATCCCTGGGTGGCACAGTCAAAAGTTTTACCATAACCAGGTTCCCCGCATCATGTTCCCACATGCTTTATGCATCCATTAGCCCTCTGTGTCTGTACTGTTACACACTTAACATTATGGCTGGTCCAAACAATCAGGGCAATTGTTACCACCCACCTTTCGTGTCTACCTTTTTCCTCATAGACTGTAAGCTTGCGAGCAGGGCCCTCATTCCTCTTGGTATTTGTTATAATCTATGTGATTATTGTTATGCTGTAATGCCTATTGTCTGTACAAATCCCCTCTGAAATGTAAAGTGCTGCGGAATATGTCGGCGCTATAGAAATAAAATTTATTATTATTATAATTAACTTGGAAATTATAGGCCAGTAAGTTTAACCTCAACTGTGGGTAAAATCCTGGAGGGTTCTCTAAGAGATACTATACTGGAGTATCTGGAGAAGAATAACCTCATGACCCAATATCAACATGGGTTTACAAGGGACCGCTCCTGTCAGACTAATCTGATAAGCTTTTATGAAGATGTAAGTTCCAGACTGGACCAAGGGAATGCAGTGGATGTGGTGTACATGGACTTTTCAAAAGCTTTTGATATAGTGCCACACAAAAGGTTGATACATAAAATGAGAACAATGGGGATAGGGGAAAAATGTGTAAGTGGGTTAAGAGCTGGCTCAGGGATAAAGAAAGGGTGGTTATTAATGGAGCACACTCAGACTGGGTCACGGTTAGCAGCGGGGTACCACAGGGGTCAGTTTTGGGCCTGCTTCTTTTTAACATATTTATTAATGACCTTGTAGGGGGCATAGAGAGTAGAATTTCAATATTTGCAGACGACACGAAACTGCAGGGTAATCAATACAGAGGAGGACAATTTTATATTACAGGAGGATTTATGTAAACTAGAAGCTTGGGCTGATAAATGGCAAATGAGCTTTAAAGGGGTTGTCGGGGCTTTTCACATAATCTCAGTGCATATCTGGGCTGCAGAATGGTGACAATAAGTAATTTACCTTCTGTCACCAGTTTGCAGGGTTTTCTAGATATCAGTCTCTTGCTTCTGAGCAGAACGTCCAAGGGGGGTGTTCTGGCATTGAAATGAGAACTGATCGTTTCCTCCTACTCTACTAAAAACCTGCCCTCTATAGCAACAACCCCACCCTCCATAGCAACAGGCCCTCCCTGTCCACATTAACAAGCCCTCCTCACACAGTAACAAATCCTTCCCCTCTAGCAGCCTCAGTGCAGAGAGCAGAACCACCCAGCTGCTCCTCCCCCAGACACACATTTAACAGTGATCTATGGAAAGTTAAACTCTAGTGAGGAGGAAAATCGTCCTGTTTTCAGTAAAGTAGGAGGAAACGACCAGTTCTCATTTCAATGCCAGAATACACACCCCCCTTGGACGTTCTGCTCAGAAGCAAGAGACTGATATCTAGAAAACCCTGCAAACTGGTGACAGAAGGTAAATTACTTATTGGCACCATTCTGCAGCCCAGATATGCACTGAGATTATGTGAAAAGCCCGGACAACCCCTTTAATGGGGATGAATGTAAGGTCATGCACTTGGGTAGAACGAACAAGATGTATAATTATGTGCTTAATTGTAAAACACTGGGCAAAACTGTCACTGAAAAAGACCTGGGTGTATGGGTGGACGACAAACTCACATTTAGTGGCCAGTATCAGGCAGCTGTTGCAAAGGCAAATAAAATAATGGGATGCATTAAAAGAGGCATAGATGCTCATGAGGAGAACATAATTTTACCTCTATATAAGTCACTAGTGCAACCACACTTAGAATACTGTGTACAGTTCTGGTCTCCGGTGTATAAGAAAGACATAGCTGAACTGGAGCGGGTGCAGAGAAGAGCGACCAAGGTTATTAGGGAACTAGGGGGTCTGCAATACCAAGATAGGTTATTACACTCGGGTTATTTAGTTTGGAAAATCGAAGGCTTAGTGGTGATCTTATTACAATGTATAAATATATACGGGGACAGTACAAAGACCTTTCTAATGATCTTTTTACACTTAGACCTGTGACGGGGACAAGGGGGCATCCTCTACGTCTGGAGGAAAGAAGGTTTAAGCATACTCACAGGCGCGGATTCTTTACTGTAAGAGCAGTGAGACTATGGAACTCTCTGCCGTATGATGTTGTAATGAGTGATTCGCTACTAAAATTTAAGAAGGGTCTGGATGCCTTTCTTGAAAAGTATAATATTACAGGGTATATACACTAGTCTCCTTAATATTGCGTTGATACAGGGAGCTAGTCTGATTGCCGTATGTGGAGTCGGGAAGGAATTTTTTTCCCCAATGTGAAGCTTTGCCACATGGGTTTTTTTGCCTTCCTCTGGATCAACATGTTAGGGCAAGTTAGGTTAGGATATGGGTTGAACTAGATGGACTAAAAGTCTTCCTTCAACCTTAATAACTATGTTACTATGTTGTAATTTAGAACAACTATATTCAGTATATTTGTGATTCCTTAAATATATCTTTCTGTTTTCTATATTCTCCATTTTTGAGTAAATAAACATAATGGAAGAGTTGTGTAGTTAGGTACAAGCACATGTGATGGAGCAATATGCTGCAGGTTATAACAGTCAGTGCAGAAAATAAAGGCCCAATATACACTAGATGTGTATTTCCTGAAGGAAGTACAGATAGTGCTTTGAAATGATGCCCAGGCTGCCCCTTTAAGAGAGACTTGCCTGCTGACCCTGCAAGACTTTCAACTCACGATCTGTTTTAACTGTGGGTGCCTCTCAGGGGCCTCTTTGGCCTGTGGGGCCCCTCAGGGTCTGATTTGGTGGGTGGGGCCCCTCAGGATCCGATTTGGTGGCCTGGGCTCCTCAGGGCTTGATGGGCGGGGCCCCTCAGGGTCTGATTTGGTGGGTGGGGCCCCTCTGGGTCTGATTTGGTGAGCGGAGCCCCTCAGAGTCCGATTTAGTGGGCGAGGCCCCTCAGAGTTCAATTTGGTGGGCGGGGCCCCTCAGGGTCTGATTTGGTGGGCGGGGCCCCTCTGGGTCTGATTTTGTGAGCGGGGCCCCTCAGGGTCCGATTTGGTGGGCGGGGCCCCTCAGAGTTCGATTTGGTGGGCGAGGCCCCTCAGATTTCGATTTGGTGGGTGGGGCCCCTCAGGGTCTAATTTGGTGGGCGGGGTCCCTCAGGGTCTGATTTGGTGGGCGGGGCCCCTCAGGGTCTGATTTGGTGGGTGGGGCCCCTCAGAGTCCGATTTGGTGGGCGGTGCCCCTCAGAGTCCGATTTGGTGGGTGGGGCCCCTCTGGGTCCGATTTGGTGGGCAGGGCCCCTCTGGGTCCGATTTGGTGGGCGGGGCCCCTCAGGGTCCGATTTGGTGGGCGGGGCCCCTCAGGGTCTGATTTAGTGGGCGGGGCCCCTCAGGGTCCGATTTGGTGGGCGGGGCCCCTCAGGGTCCGATTTGGTGGGCGGGGCCCCTCAGGGTCTGATTTGGTGGGCGGGGCCCCCCAGAGTCCGATTTGCTGTGCGGGGCCACTCTGGGTCAGATTTCGTGGACGGGGCCACTCTGGGTCCGATTTGGTGGGCGGGGCCACTCTAGGTCCGATTTGTAGCCCAGGGTCAATCAGCCTCCGATTTGGAGCCTGGGGTCACTTAGCTTTCAATTTGGCGTGCCGGCCCTTTAAGACTCATTTTGGTGCGCCGGCCCTTTAAGAATCACTTTGGCGCGTTGGCCCTTTAAGAGCCAGTTTGGCGCACTGGGCTTCTAAATCCACTTTGGCGCACATTCTCTCTCAGGGGCATGCGTCATGTGATGAAGCTAGATTTGCATTTGTGCTGTGGGTTTCGCTTTAAGAGCTGATATTATCTGGCAGAATCTGTGTCCTGGGGGTGTCATGTAAAGTTCGTAGGTGTTGGCATAGTAACTGGGTCTGCCTGCGCATATCAATGAGCTTAACTGCCATTTGAATCTCCTCAGGGCATGCTTTCTCTGTGGCAAAATGTTCCCATTGAAAAGCATTGAGACAATACATTCCAATGACGGGAAAATGTTTTTTCAAACGCAAATTGCGCAAAAACTACAAATCCGATCAACACGAAAAATACTTAGCACACCACTCGTGGACGCTGGCTTCGAAACGACACCTCAAAGGAGTCTGTGCATGTAGCGGTTCGGGCCGCATTAATTGCGGAAATCAACTGAATAATAAGAACTAGATGTGTATTTCCTGAAGGAAGTACAGATAGTGCTTTGAAATGGAGCCCAGGCTGCCCCTTTAAGAGAGACTTGCTTGCTGCCCCTGCAAGACTTTCAACTCAGGATCCGTTTTAACTGTGGGTGCCTCTCAGGGGCCACTTTGGCCTGTGGGGCCCCTCAGGGTCTGATTTGGTGGGTGGAGCCCCTCAGGGTCCGATTTGGTGGGCGGGACCCCTCAGAGTCCGATTTGGTGGGCGGGGCCCCTCAGGGTCCGATTTGGTGGGCGGGGCCCCTCAGAGTCTGATTTGGTGGGCAGGGCCACTCTGGGTCCGATTTGGTGGCCGGGGCCACTCCGGGTCCGATTTGGAGGCCAGGGTGGCTCAGCCTCCGATTTGTAGCCCAGGGTAGATCAGCCTCCGATTTGGAGCCTGGGGTCACTCACCTTTCTATTTGGCGCGCCGGCCCTTTAAGACTCATTTTGGTGCGCCGGCCCTTTAAGAATCACCTAGGCGCATCAGCCATTTAAGAGATAGTTTGGCGCACTGGGCTTCTAAATCCACTTTGGTGCACATTCTCCCTCAGGGGCATGCGTCATGTGATGAAGCTAGATTTGCATTTGTGCTGTGGGTTTCGCTTTAAGAGCTGATATTATCTGGCAGAATCTGTGTTCTGGGGGCGTCATGTGAAGTTCGTAGGCGTTGGCATAGTAACTGGGTCTGCCTGCGGATATCAATGAGCTTAACTGCCATTTGAATCGCCTCAGGGCATGTTTTCTCTATGGCAAAATTTCCCCATTGAAAAGCATTGGGCGGGGCTTATTCACCTGCTCCCCCCCCCTCCCCTTCTTGCTCTACGCATTTCTTCTTGTGTAGAGCAAAATTCCTCAGTAATGTAGAATGGCACTGCATACTAAATGCAACAGCAAATAACCGAGACCAAAAAGTACATAAGGCTGAGTGATGAAGAGATTCATAATATAAAAATATTTTTTATTGAAACAAATATACTGTAAAACATATCACTAAAAAAAGCAAAATGCCGAATAGGGGACCCTGAAATGATCAATAGTGGTACTAAATCAAAGTATGAAAAGATGTACTTAAAGATGGGGTATAGCAATAATAGCAATACAGTGTCCCTACATCTGCAATTCTGTGAAAAATAGGGAATCAATCACAGGATATTAAAGAACAACACTATAGCTGTGTACACTGACTACTGTGGCTGTAAGGCACAGTAATAACTAAGACCATCTTAAGTGTAAACATGTAAGGGGGTGAAGCACAAGAAGTATTGTAGTACCAGCAGGTACGCAGGATGCAGTGTCGAGTCACGAGACAACTACGGTGCTTCTTCAGAATACGTTTATGGGACTTGAGGGGACTTTCCTCAGTCACGGCCTGATCACCGAAACAGGGGTAACACAGGTTGCCCACGCAGGGGCTCTAAACAAGCAAACACAGTATCGCAGCACACGATTACTACCGGCAACGGCCGGTCACTATAGGGCCGCGGTTTGGCCGACTACGGGTCCTTAAGCCTAGAGTCTACTTAGCCGTCCAGATGTCTCTCGCCGTTCGGGCTGGTGATCTTTCGGCTAAATAGTTGCTGGGCCCAGTTGCTGAGGTGTTAACTCAGTCTTTGTGCTCTCCGGCGCGTTGAGGACACTGGAGCACCACAGGCCCCGGCGGAGTCCTTGGACGGATGGGCCACAGCGCTCGGACCTGGGCAGGCGGCAACGATGTATAGTGGCGAGTGACAGGCCACCTGCGCAGCTAACGGCTGCGACGGGGAGTCCGCGATCAAGAGAGGCCCGGCTCCTGCTGCGGGCCGGAGCGGGACAGTCGTGGCCGCCAACGGCGCGGTGCTGGCCACGGCCACTGGTGAAAGCAGGGCGGTCGCGGGTGGCAGGGAACAGGCTGCGGTCACGAGCTCAGGGGATGCGGCCGTGGGCGACCGCGGGTAGGCCGCAGCCACGGGCAGAGGGGAGGCAACAGCGGCCACAAGCTGTGCTGGGGCCGCAGTGGCCGCGGTCTGGAGAGGGGTAACAAGTCTCGGACGGCTCTCTGGATACCGTCCCTCTGGAGTCCTCAGTCGGCGTCCTCCCTGGCGCTGGTGAGTCGCTCTGGCTGGCCGTCGCTCCCACGCTCTCCTGCTGTCTCTGTCCCAGTCTGCTGACACATCGTCTGGGGAATTCCCTGCCTCCTTTATACCGGTCCCTCCCCCAGCCCACCTGTCAGTCACAATGGTCCGTCCTCGAATCCTGTCCCCCGGAAACAGTTTCCCCCGGAACCCAGATGACTGCTCCTCTGGTTGCGGCCCGGACACTCGACGGGGGCCGGTCCTCCCACACTCCCCTGCCCTGTATGCTCGCCAGTCCTCGGGCGAGGGTTTCTGTAGACTCGCGTTAGTTCCTTGGGATGACAATCCTTGTCGCCATACGAACTGGTCCTGCTCGTAACGTTCAGGGGGTTTGTGTCATGGTGTGTTTTGGGTTTTGGGTAGGTGGTGAAGGAGTTAACTCTGAGAGCCTCTCTGTGGATCTGGGGAGGGTTTTTATAGCTTCAGGGGAGAGTCGTCCCCTGTCGCTTATACTCCTGAGTGTGCCTCCTGCTCTGTTTATGTGTCACGCCAATCATTGTCCGTCTGCCTGGTATTCTGGCCCTGCTCTGTTACGGTTTATGTCTCTGGTTTGCTGACTCTGTACCTGCTTTGCCTGTGCTGTGTATGACCATTGGCTTTGTCTGACCTCCCTCCTGAATATCCCTCCTGTACAGCGCTTGCCCGTACTGTGTATGACCTTTGGCTTTGTCTGAACTCCCATCTGTAAATCCCTCCTGTACCTCGCTTGCCCGTACTGTATATGACCTCCGTTTTGCCTGACTCTGAGTTTTTGTATAGTGTCCTGCCATCTCTGAAATCAGGACGCTAAGACCCGCCCGCTTGCAGTCACGTGACCGTAGGTCCTGTGACTGCTTGCTAACTTCAGCATCCACAGGTCCTGTGCATCTGTACTTTCCAGCTGTACCTGACCCCGGGCCCCCTACAGTGTGGGTGTGTCCCTGCTCAGCGGAGGCTGCATGCCGGCGTGGCAGGATCGTGACAGTTTGCCAGCTGTTGACCGCTCGGAGCGTCGAAGCTCGGGTGTAGTGGAGTCTTCTGGAGTGGTGGAGGGTGGTCGAATAGTTGGTTCTGGTGGGATGTCCGGGACTGCTGTAGTGCCACTACTGGGACGCCCCAGTTGTGATTGGGAAGTCCTCTTCGTTATCCAGGTCCCAGACCGTGGGCCGAGGGTCGGGGACCTGGAGGGTCGGTTCGGGCCGCGGGGGATCAGCAGACGTACAAGGTCGTAACATGTTACGGTGCACAACCCGAGTGAGAGGCGTGTTATCTCCTTCAGACTGTATTTTGTATAAAGGCCCATCGGGGCTTACCTGACGCAACACTCGGTATGGGTTTGCCTCCCACCGTGGTTTTAACTTGTTTCGGGGACGTTGATCAAGTACGAGTACCCGATCCCCAGCCTGAAAGTCAATAGGTGGGGGTAGTGTTCCCCCCTGGTGTTCTAGTTCCCGGAGTTTCGTATGTAAGATCCGGTGGAGGGTCTGCAGCCGATGCCGATGACTTTGGACCCGTGAGGATACCCCGGTCCAGGGTTATGGCTCTTCCGGGTTTAATTCCACCTCCGTATTTCCTTTGCCTTCTCGCCCGAACAGCAATGAATAGGGGATGTGACCCATTCCTCGATGCACTCGGTTGTTATACACCCACATCAGCTCGGGGACATATTCAGGCCAGCGGGCCTTGCGGTCGCTCTCCAGGGTGCGCAGCATTTGGATCAACGTACAATTGAATCACTCGCAGGCTCCATTTCCCTGCGGGTGGTATGGCGTAGTCCGTGATTTATCGATTCCGTACAGATGGTGAAACTCTTCCATGACTTTTCCTAGGAAGCACGCTCCTTGATCCGAATGTATTCGTTGTGGACAGCCGTACACTTGAATAAAGTTCTTACAAATCGCGTAAGCAGCCGACTCCGCTGTTTGGTCTCGGGTGGGGGTGACTACGGCGAACTTGGTGAAACGGTCCACCATTACGAGACAATGTTCATACCCCTGATAGGCAAGACCAATGGTCAGGTAGTCCACCGTAAGAAGCTCCAGGGGGGCTGATGTTACAATAGTCTGCACCGGGGCTTGTTGCGCAGGAGGTTTAGCAAGCTCGCACGGGCGGCAGGTCCGACAAACTTCTTCTACAGCAGTGTGTAAGCGTGGGTGGTACACTATCTGCTGTAACCACTGTAACGTCTTTTGAGCACCAAAATGAGCCCCTTTTTCATGGGCTTCCCGGGCCAGTTGGTTGAGATGGGCTCCAGGTACGATCACCTCCCATATCGTAGCTGACGTGGCTCGTGACATGGCCTTTCGATATAAGAGTCTCTTTTTGATGACCAGTTTTTCCCACTGGCGCAGCATCAGTAACATATCTTGGGTCAAAGTCTGCCTCTGTGAGCCCGTGGGCAATTTACTGGTGGCCACCCATTGGCGCAGGAGTCCAATTTCTGCATCTTCTTGTTGCTGCTGGATCCAGTGGTCGTGGGGCTGTCTCAGAATCCCCCTAGGAGTCCCAAACTAGACACTTCCTGCGTGCTGACTGCAAGCGCGGCAGTGGGGAGGGCGAACGGCATCTCATCTGCTTCTAATTCGTCATCTCGGTTTCTCCCTGGGGTGGTGTGTCGGATTCTGGAGAGCGCGTCGGCGTGGACGTTTTCAGCTCCCCATTTATAGATGATCTTCTAATTGAATTTGGCCATCCGAGCTACCCACCGCTGCTCGAGGGCCCCCAGCTTGGCATTCTCCAAATGGGCTAACGGGTTGTTATCGGTCCGCACTACTACTTCGGAGCCCGCCAGATACTCTGCAAATCGCTCCGTCATTGCCCACACTACCGCGAGGAGCTCGAGCTTAAAGGAGCTGTAATTGTCCGAGTTGCGTTCTGAGTCATGCAGCGACCGGCTACCATAGGCGATCACTTTCTCCCGACCATCCTGCACCTGTGACAACACAGCTCCTAGCCCCTGGAGGCTCCCGTCGGTATGCAGGATGAACGGTTGCGAAAAATTCACATATGCCAATACCGGGGCATGCGAGAGAGCAGCTTTGAGGTCTTGAAACGCATCCTCTTGCGGTTGCTGCCACTGGATCTTCCGTCCACTCGCCCCGGTGGGAGCCCCCTTCAGCAGGTCTTGCAGGACTCGAGCTTGGCGTGCAAAATTCTTCACGAACCGGTAGTAGTCGGCCAACCCCAGGAAGACCCGCTCGTCCTTCACCGTCTCGGGGGTAGGCCACCCCCGGATGGCAGCGACCTTTTCCAGGGATGGTCGAACGCCCTCTGCCGAGACGGTATGCCCCAGGTACACGATCTGGGTGCAGAATAGATGTCATTTCTGGGGCTTCACCTTCAACCCGTACTTCTGCAGTCGGCCGAGCACCTGCCCCAACCGCCTCAGGTGGTCCTCGAAGGTGGCGGAATAGATGATAATATCGTCCAGGTATATCAACGTGGCTTTGAAGTTGAAGTCTCCCAGACACCGCTCCATCAACCGCTGAAAAGTTCCGGGGGCGTTGGCCAGCCCAAACGGCATCCAATTGAACTCGAACAGTCCCATGTCCTCCTCCGACATCGGCACCTGCCAGTACCCACTGGCCAGGTCAAGGGTGGAAAAGTATGTTGCGTTCCCCAGGGCGGACAGAGACTCTTCTATACGGGGCAGGGGATACGAATCCTTGATGGTGCAGGCGTTCAACTTCCGATAATCCACGCAAAAACGTAGAGTGCCATCTTTCTTCCGAACCAGGACGATAGGAGCCGCCCAAGGGCTTTGACTTTCTTGTATGACCCCCTTTCGGAGCATTTGGGATAATAGAGTTTTTACTTCCTGATATAGCTGCGGTGGTATTTGCCGATATCGCTCCCGGATGGGGGCTGCTCCCGCCGTGGGGATTCCATGTGTGATGGCCGTGGTACATCCGAAGTCGTCCTCGTGGCTGGCGAAGACACTGTAAAATTGTCCAAGAAGTGTCTCCACTTGGAGAAGCTGGGCCGGCGCTAGACCGGAGAGTTCAGCCCGCATTTTCTCCAAGATGACTCGACCCTTTTCTTGGGCCGCAGGTGCCGCAGCCTGTTGGGTTCGCAGAGTCACTGCCCAGGGATCTTCGGGTTGCACTCGCAACTGGACAGCGGGGTCCGGCAACATCTCCTCCAATGGCCAGACTAGCTTGGCCAATTCGGCCCGGGGCTTCAGGGCGATGTTTTGATCTTCCAGGTTGACGCACCGTACCAAGACGGTCCCACTGTGGCCAGGGAGCGGGCCACCAGGATGCCAGGGTGCAGGCGTTCCGAGTAACAAGGTTCCACCTGCACCTCCACGCCCTCCAGTGGTATCGGGGCGCGGATTGGCAGAGCCACCACCGTCTGCCCCGGAGGAAGCACAAGTGGGGGGCCCGCCGACGCGATGACCTTGCCCAGCGCCTCACCCTCCTGACACTGTTGGAGCACTCGTGCCTCCCACACCAACCGCTGGAAGACCTGCCCCTGGGCCGTGCGAGAACCCCACTGACTTAGGGTCTCCTGTGTGGAATCGTTAAGGAGTAGATTGCCGAACTCCCACAGTATATTCATGCTCAAGATGACCGGGTGGCGGTCGTTAGTCTCTCCTTGGGTCAGGACCACTCCCCGCTGGCCGAAGGCTTTTCCACACAATGTCATCTGAGCCACACCACGCCGACAACAGGTACCGGCAGTTGGTTTGCGGCCACTAGTCGTATCATGGGCCCCCACTGGGGCCTTGCCGCTTCCGGGAAATGTTGCCGGAAGTATGTTGCCGGCATGGTCGTCACCTGCGACCCTGTATCTACTAGACACCGTACTGCACAACCCTCGACTTCAGCCCATACTATTGGGCACTCAACGACCAGTTCTTTGGGACTTCCACCACCCCTCGTTGTGGCTTCCGGCTCCGAGCGTCCCCCATGCCCGGAGCCCTCTAGTTTAATGTCCGCCGGGGTGGGCGCTTCCCACGCAGCGGACACTCCCAGGCGAAGTGGCCCAGTTCTCCACACTCATAACACCGGGGCAGCGAGGCTCGGCTACCTCAGGCATTGCGAGGCCACCAGGGCCCGGAATTGAAGCTAGGCCGGCCAGGCGCGGGCTCCGTTCTCTTCTTTACTTCGGCCGGCTCGCCCCGGATACTTTTCAGTTCTTGTCTCATCTCCGCAATCCATTGAGGTTCTTCGACAACACTTACGGAAGACTCCATGCTCCGGGCCTTCCCCACAGGAGCCGTCATCCCTCGCTATTGCTCTCGCACCCGGGCCTGACTCCCCACTTCGGAGAAGGCTAAACGTGGTTTCACTCGGATCTGCTCCCGCAATGCCTGTTTGATTAACGGGTCCCAGAGTCCAGTCACTAGCAGGTCACGCAGAGTAATGTCGATGGGCCCTACCCCCATTCCGTCCTTCCTCTCTATGGCGGTGTGTAACTCCTGGAGGGCATTCATATACTGGGTGATGGTCTCCCCCTCCCCCTGCATCTGACTAAACAACCGGGTTCTTAGCTCCCCCACGTCTGTTGGATCCCCGTGGGTCTCTTACAGGATCTGCAAGGCCCTGGCGAAGGTGTTACGGTGCCCCGGGGGTCTCAACATTACCGACTTCCGAGCTTCTCCATCTAGCGCCATAAGGGCTACCTCAGCCTCTAAATCGGGGGTCATGGGGTGCATACGGAAAAGGCCCAACATCCGTTCTGTCCAGCCCCACAACAGCGTATCGGAGCCAGAAAACCGGGGCAAGTTACTTAGCATAGCCCCCAGGGAGATGCTGGAGCGGGGCCCCCCATCATCATCAGCGCCCGCAATCCCACTCTGATCAGGCGCATCGCCGTCTGCGCTCGGAGACTGCATCCTGCCGACTACGCCAAAATGTAGTACCAGCAGGTACGCAGGAGGCCTGATCACCGAAACAGGGGTAACACAGGTTGCCCACGCAGGGGCTTTAAACAAGCAAACACAGTAACACAGCACACGACTACTCCCGGCAACGGCCGGTCACTATAGGGCCGTGGTTTGGCCGATTACGGGTCCTTAAGCCTAGAGTCTACTTAGCCGCTCAGATGTCCCTTGCTGTTCGGGCTGGTGGTCTTTCGGCGAAATAGTTGCTGGGCCCAGTTGCTGAGGTGTTGACGCAGTCTTCGCGCTCTTCGGCGCGCTGAGGACACTGGAACCCCACAGGCCCCGGTGGAGTCCTTGGACTGATGGGCCGCAGCGCCCGGACCTGGGCAGGCGGCAGCGATGTATAGTGGCGAGTGACAGGCCACCTGTGCAGCTAACGGCTGCGATGGGGAGTCCGCGATCAAGAGAGGCCCGGCTCCTGCTGCGGGCCGGAGTGGGACAGTCGTGGCCGCCAACGGCACGGTGCTGGCCGCGGCCACTGGTGAAAGTAGGGCGGCCGCGGGTGGCAGGGAACAGGATGCGGTCACGAGCTCAGGGGAGGCGGCCGCGGGCGACCGCGGGTAGGCCGCGGGCAGGGGGAGGCGACAGCGGCCGCAAGCTGTGCTGGGGCCACAGTGGCCACAGTCTGGAGAGGGGCAACAAGTCTCGGACGTCTCTCTGGATAACGTCCCTCTGGAGTCCTCAATCGGCGTCCTTCCTGGCGTCCTCCCTGCTGACCGTCGCTCCCACGCTCTCCTATTGTCTCTGTCCCAGTCTGCTGACTCGTCTGGGGAATTCCCCGCCTCCTTTATACCAGTCCCTCTCCCAGCCCACCTGTCAGTCACAACGGTCCGTCCTAGAATCCTGTCCCCCAGGAACAGTTTCCCCCAGAACCCAGATGACGGCTCCTCTGGTTCCGGCCCGGACACTCGACGGGGGCCGGTCCTCTCACAGTATCAGAAGGGGATTACCTCCTCTGCTCTGTGCCTGGAACCACATGGCCGGGTAGCAGGGTTGCCGGGGGGAAGACTTTTAGTCCTGGACTGTCTGCATCATGTGTCTGTCAAAAGCAGTGGGGAAGGTGAAGGGGTGCTGGACAGGAAGCAGAATGCAGGCTGAGGGTTCGAAAAGAGAGCGCGCGTGAGTCAGAGCAGCGTGTGCAGCAGAGAGAGCAGGTCGCTGCTGCGCACACCAGAACAGAGAGAACTCCTGGTCAGAGGGCTAAGACAGGAGGACGTGACATAGAAACTGCTGTCTGTGAGTACATGGACTCGGAGTCCCCATTGACTAGAGGAGAACGTCCTCCTCACCATGCAGAGACAGTGACCCAAACACGCAGCCCCGGTGTCCGCGGTGACAGGACAGAGCCCCTGATTCTGGAGAGACTTTACAAAGGACGGAACGTCGTTCCTGCAGAGAGACTGTTAGTTTGAAAGCAGAGACTAAGAGCAGGGGAGACCCAGTTTGCTCTTTGTCCCCCCTGCCTCACGCTTTAACCCCTGAGGACCCGGTTACCTACTACAGAGACAACAGAGCTTACAGAGACTACAAATGCCACTGTTGACGGTGCCCACTTTGGAGAAAACGACCCTACAATCAAGATTTCATCAGACTGATAAGTTGCAAGAATACCCGCTAATTACCGTAGTTCTGCTTGACTGTTTGATAACTTTGTCAAGTTTTAATATACCGTTAAATCACTATTACCTTGTCAGTTTAACCCCCATTGCTTCTTCCTGCGGGGAGATACTGTCCCCTATAAATAAAGCCTTTAACTTTTGGTTTGTCTCTGATCCGTGGTGACATACTCAACACCTGCACATTATTACAAACATACAGTATAGCCTAATAGTAAAGTGTAAGACATGAAAAGGAGGACAGACAAGCATAGGGTGCCAGAATACATTATACACCTCTATTCCTTCCCATCAACACTTACTGAAAGATAGAGTGATAATGGAGCGAGGTGCCAGAATACACTATACAGATCTTACCCTCCATTAAACATGTCAATTTGAAAATTCCTAGGATGTAACCCAGTATAACTGTGTGAAGACGATTCCCCAAAATCTCAGAAAGTTCAGCTCAGCGTCCCCTTACCCCATTTCGCCACCAACTTCTTCAGGGGGCATCAGCTTATCTGTTTTGTCTCTATGTCTCCACAATCCAGCTTCTAGGCCACAGTCTTGATCAGCGAGTTTCTCTCTTCTCGCTTAGCGGTTCCACGCCCTCTCACTTTGGAAGCCATGGATCTACTGTTCGGGACCCCAACTAGTCCCACGCTCTCAGTGACCTTTAGGCCTGCTACCTTCTGCACTAGCAAGCTCTCAGGTATCTCGTAGCTTATCCGATAAAGCCTTCTGGAAGGTCTCTCAGTCTTGTCAGTTACTCTGTAGAATATCGCTCTTCCTTGCTTCAGTTTCTTCTAGCTGTGGATAACCCCTTATCAGCACTGCACACTTGTTAATCTCCAAACTCTAACTCTATCCAGGAAACACAATCTTGTCCCTATCACTAAGCCCTCCCCCTGTGGGCTAGTCCCAACACTTAACTACTTCTGACCCTGCTGTCTATTGCTGGGCACAACTGAGTTCCACTACACTATCTTATAGTAAGCTATGTGATAACATTATGCATTACACTTATCCTACACTGTACATTAAACATTATACATTACCATATCACAATAGATGTAAAAGATACAAAACTCTATATTACAATGCGACCTTCTTAGCCACGCCAGCCGTGGCTGCATGTGACTGGCGGTCACGTCATTAAGGTTATCATCGTCCAAGGTAGAGCTTCTCACACTCAGCCCAGTGTGTTCCAGATGGCGTGGTAAGAGGTTGCATCACTGATGTGACCACTCACCAACCCATCCGTGGGACATGGCTATTAATGGATTATCGGCAAAAAGGTGAGTATAACTTTGCTTTTTTATTTTTGTTGATTAAATTGGTAAAAGAGGGTCAGTGAGTTTTCATTTCAAATAAATGAGTTTACTCTGAGTGTGTCTTTATTAAATATGAATATGGGGTTAGTAATGGGGGTGTCTTATAGATGCCTCTGAATTACTAACCCCTGGGCTTGATGTCACTGGCCATAAAACAGCTGACATCACTCTCACAAGTATTACCCCAATTGCCACTGCACCAGGGCAAGTTGGAAGAGCGGAAGCTAAGCGCCAAAATTGATGCATCTAATGGAAACTCTATTTTTGGGGTGGCCAAAGGCTGATGTTTTAGTCTGGGAGGGGGACGATATCCATGGCCCCTTCCTAGGCTATTAATATCAGCCCACAGATGTCTGTTTAGCCCTTGCTGGTTAGTAAATATAGGGGGACTCCACATCATTTTTGATCTCCTCTATAATAACCAGTAAAGGCTAAGCAAACAGTAGATATTAATAGCCTGTGAATCTTTATGGCTATTAGCCCCTTCACAGAATATTAACATTAGTCCTCAGCTGTCGGCTTTCTCTCAACTGGTTAGGAAAATTACGGGGGACCTCATGCTGTTTTTTTATTTACTTATTCAAAAAATAAATACAAGTACAGAAAAATAAGCACGCAAAGCAGATAATAAATCACACTGACATATTTCTATCTATCATCTATCATGTTCCTCATTGTTATCTATCTTTATCTTTGATCATTTTTAATACATAAAGCTCTTCAATTTCAATGCTGCCTTTCAATCCATATGTGTCACACTGACAGCACACAGACACAAAGATTTTACATAAGTGCACAAACAATGGCACACTGACATGGACCATGAATCTCACCAGTACTAGTTTTCCAGTACAGGGATCACCAGGACGTGTGAAGGAGGGCTAACACAAATTTCTGATAGTCTTTTAACTTTGAACCTGATGAATTAGGACAATGGGGGCCACAGTTCCCACTATCCTGTGCACTCTGGAAATAGCAGTCTCAAATTATAGACCTTATAAACAGGTATACTGTAGCTGTTATTGAGGATGTAGATTCCCATTACTATATTGTTTTAACTCTTTAATTTCCAACGCACACAACTTAGAGGGCACACTACCCATCACTTCATGTACCCTGCCCACAAAGCAGAAATGAAGCAGCTAATATTTGACCTCGTGGGAGCACTCTCCACTGTAATTTATGTGAAGATGAGTTATATTGAGCAATGTGTCCATAATTCTCCATAAACCATAAATTCCCCTAACTCTCCCACTATATGAGGTTTCTTCTATAGGATAAAGATAGAATTTTTGTTGTTTCAAATGATGAGTTCTTAACGGGAACCTGTCAACAGATTTTAAGACTCTAAATTAACATCTACCATGTAAGCTATCTGAAATGTTGATGACGTCCATACTTTTGTATTAAAAGTCCATGCCACCTTTTTCTAGAAATGAGATCAAAAGTGCAGGGACTTGAGTTGCACTTACAGCTCTTCCGTTTCTTCCTCCCGGCATCCAGTCTGTGACTGACAATTCACTTTTCTCTGTGACCTGCTCCCCAATATCTCGCGCAGGTAGCGCATGTGCAGTAAGGTCATGATGATGTTGTGAGAGCTGGATAATTGATCTGGGGTAGGGGAGCGGGTCACAGAGAAGAGTGACCTGTCAGTCACAGGCAGGAGACTGGCAGTGGGAGGAGAAAAAGGCCAGACAAATCGGAGAGATGTAAGTGCAAACCAAGCCTCTTGTCATTTGTAAAAACATTCGCCAATGGATTCCTTGAAAATGGAGGCACAGACTCATAATACAAGGATATAGATATAATCAACATATCATATGCTTTACATAGATGATGTTAGTTTAGGGTGTAAAAACCTGCTGACAAGTTCTCTTTAAGCACTTTTAGACACTTCAGTAGGGGTAATTTCATCCTTAAAGATGTTTACCAGATTAAAGTTGAAGGGTACTTATTATGAGCAAAAACAATGATATATACCTTCAGACATAGTAGTAATCTACAGATAAATACAGTGTTAAATATTTTCACGAGCCTAATTATAACTGCAGCTACAGGGAGAAAATGTAGTTATATTATTCCTGCAGCCGCTTGCTTCCAATCAAGTTCCCTTTACTAAAGCTTAAAGGATATGGACACTTTCAAGGCCATTTTTTAACATACTAACTACATGGATTTTGGGCTAAAAATCATTCAAATTGGATTTCACTAAAAAATGTTGCATCTTTTGTGAAAAGAGATTCTGTAAGTGAAATCGATCTGTCCAGTTGATTCTTTCTCTGAATATCAAATAAGTCAAATCATTACTTTTCCCATGACATACTGTATTTCAGTAAAATGTTTTCTGAGTCATTATTGCATATAATGGGCACCACTACACTATACAACTTTTCCCCACTATGGAATGCGCTCGTAGTAAAAAGACAAGAGACCCTATAGAGCAGTGGTCCCCAACCTTTCTGACCTTGAGAGCCACATTCAGCTTAGAGAGAGGGTCGCGAGCCACATTCAGCACAGAGAGAGTCGCGAGCCAAATCCAGCTCCCACCCCCTTCAAAGTAGTGTGAACCCAAGCCCCATTACAGGTATAATGATAGCCAAAGCTTTTCCACAGAAAACACTCCAAAGCAGTACACTGAGATCCAGGGGTTCCCACAATACCCCCATTCAGTATTCTCCCATCAAGGACTCCCAACACACTGTCACATCCAGCTTTGAGCACCTCCTCTAACAGGTAGTATCATCCTCCAGTGTACCATACCTAAATCATTTCTAGACCCCTAAGACCAGTAAATGTGCATCCAGATCTGCACTTCGGTGCAGGGCTACTCACAAAATTCACCATTTTGAGATGTACTCTTCATACCTGTTTGCTAGACCTGGAGCTAAAGCACCAAGCTGGCAGACAGTCACGAGCCACAATTCATGGGACTGCAAGCCACATGTGGCTCCCGAGCTACAGGTTGAGGACCCCTGCTATAGAGCAATCTGTCAATCGAGTCCAAGCGATCAGAACTCCACCATTCTGACATTTATCATCACTATCCTGTTGGGTTGCCTCATATATCGCACAGTTACATTAGCATATGCGCTATTAAACAGATATGTTGTCCATGAAGTTATTTTTTTCACAACACTGGCGAGTGATGTGGATTAGCCTTGATTTTATGATATACCGTATTCATAAATCATAACTTTTGTTTGGTGGCTTCAGTTTGATACCTGTCTGTGTATAATCGTCATTACTTTGGATCCAGTTAAACTGTTCTGAGCTTTTAAAGGAACACTCTATCTACAATATATCTTTTTTTTTACATTTTGTCAATAGAAATTTATTTTCTTGCCAGAGAGAGGATGATTAAAATTCATTAATGGGCTTATAGATAAAAACTTTAGAAAACTTCTTGCCCCGTGGTCCACTATTTATCTCTATCTCACGTTTCCCTTGTGGTATACAAAAAGTTGACGTAGGGCATAAGTGAGAAGGTTTAACGTAGACAAACTTGTGTTACATGTGTTAATGTGATGTATGTATATATATTAGTTTAGACTGATACATTGAATTTCTGTTAATAAACTAACAAGATTTCATGCATTCTAGGCGGCCAAAATCGTTATTTAAGTGTCCACGTGGAAAGTAGTAAGAAGCCAATAGCGAGGTATAAAAAGTATTACAAAACAAGTCGTAAAACAAATACCTGCATAAGTCTTCAGGTTATCATGGTCTGTCCAGAAGTCGATCATAAAGGTAGACCCCAGGAAAGGAATATTGAAGCCTGTAGACTTTACACCTGCTCAGCTCTATAAGAATGCAGGAAGATGAACACTTAGTGGACTATGATCTTATTAACATGACTGTTTGCTGAGAGTGGATTTATGGTCTGTAACAACTGATAAAAGACATTTAGTTTTAAGAGTAATGTGTGGGTGGTGGCTAAAAGTTTCTGAGAGTGGCCATCGTCACAGAGGATTGTCTGCAATCAGAGGAATGTTGCAATACACTGAGTTTCATGCATTCCGTTGCGCAACTTTATCATATCTTCATCAAATTCACCCTACCGTTTAGTGTTTACAGCTCCAATGCAGGCCTATGTGTCTCCATGTGTTACAGACTACAAACTGTGTAATGTGAGCCTGGGGTCATACTTTCTTTCATCTGTTCTCTACTTTTTGCTATGCTAATTTGGTAGGTTAGCATTAAAGGGTTTGTTTGTAGTCTGTAGCCATGGGGACGCTTAAGGTACTGTCACACTTAGCGATGTA